>NC_081323.1:13381911-14035146 GCF_026419965.1 Kogia breviceps | reverse complement strand
AAGTGGTGAGGTTGACATAGGCTGCTGGTTTTAACACCTGGTCTGTATCAGCCCTCTGCTAGGTACTTGCCATCCATCATGTCATCAGTCCTCAAAACAGCCCATATTGTAGGTCTTGTCCAACCAATATTTATTAAATGATCATGTTATGTACTAGGACTTTTCTAGATGCTTAGATAAGACAGGTATGGTCCCTGCCCTTGTGGAGCTTACATTCTAGTAACAGAGATACCAATAAACAAACAAATGAACAGGATCACTTGGGGAGTAGGTATGGTGTAAAGGAAATAAGTGGGGTGATAAGAGGGAGAGTGACTGTGAAGTGCAGACGCTACTTTAGACAGGGTGGTCAGGGACGGTCTCTCTGAGGATGTGACCTTGGAGCCAAGACCTGAGGGTAAGGGCACAGAGATCTCAGGCAAAAGCATTTGGCAGAGAGAAAGCAGATGCAAAGGTCCTGGGGTGCAAATGAGTCGTGTGGTTGAGGAACATTAAGGGGCCAGTGGGACTGGAGGTGAGCCCACGAGGGGATAGAGGTAAGAGCTGACATCAGGAAGGTAGGCAGGGGCTGTCGTGTGTAGGCCAAGTCAAGCCATCAGACTAGAGTCTAATTATATGGGCAGTTTTTCAGTGAGAGAAACCTGCAGTGAGGATATCAAGTGGTCAAGCTCAGAGCAAGCACTGGGATCTGCTTCCAGCCGTTCAGAACCAGCAGGTGGGAGTCCAGTCCCAGTGCAAAGGCCTCTAAGCCACAGGAGGCCTGGCTGTCACCTGGCGAGGGCACTGGGCAGGGCTAGGAAGCAGGACATGCCATGAGCACACTGGTCCCTCCTGCAGCAGGCCGCCTGTTGGGGGGATGGTACGAGCAGGGGTTGGGGGAGGGAGCAGCTGTCACACAAAGTCCTTTTTGAACAGAAACCGCGGTCAGCTGCCCAAGGCTGGGCCAGGAGCCAGACTGGCCTCCCGGCATGCTCAGCGGTCCTGCAGCCAGGCTCACTGAGAGCCAGGCTTTGTCCACCACTGCCTGAGCTTGGAGAAGCCTTTGGGGTGCAGGTCAGGCTCAGGGTGAGGCGAGGTTCATATCATCTCGATAAATAGCATCATTTCCACCGAGTTGCTCAGGGCAAGAACCTCCCCTTTTCCATAATATCTAATCATAATAAACAACTATGTCTGGCTATGTTCTAAGTTCTCCACATGTATTAATTCACTTAATAAGTGTAACAAGTCTATGAGATGGGCACCATTATTATGCCCATTTTACAGATTAGGAAATGGAGGCACACAGCTCAGAGGTGAAAGTTCGACTCCAACCAAGATGGTCTGGGTCCACTGCCCATGCTTTCTACCATTGCATTGCATGGCCTCCTCAAGGCCATGGCTAACATGCCACTCCCTCCCAGAAGCCTTCCCTGATACATCCCCAGTAGGAGGCAATAGTGAGAATAGTGAGAAGAGTCAGACAGATGCAAGTTCAAAGCTCAGCTCTGTTACCTATGAGCTGTGTTCCCTAGCATGAGTCACTTAACCTCTCTGGTCCTCAGGATTCCTAAAATGGAGACAAAAACAGTACTTTTGCTCATCCATCCTTTTGTTCCTTTTGAAGTCTGTACCTTTGTATGTGCCATTTATTGAAAAAAAATGAACAAAATAAAAATACATTTCACATAAAAAGAGTAGCTATGTAGAGAAGCTGGATGTGCCCCCCAGTCCCCCTTTAGTGCGGCCTTGGTGTGGGGTCCGTAGCGTGATGGTTCCGCTCTCGGGACTCTGAAGGCCTTCTGTCCCAGCGCAGGGAGTGCGGGCAGCAGACAGCCCTCACTGTCAGCCCCTGAGGGACCGTCTCAGACAGGGAGCTGTCCTGCCCGAGGCTATACCACTCCTGGGGCGGAGTCTCCCCACCTCTCCTGCTTCCTTCCCTCCCTACCACAGGGCACAGCTTAATGCCTGCTCACTAATCCCCGCCTCAGAGTCAGCCTCCTGGAAGCTGAACCTGCAATCACCATGGAGTGAGTGTTTCGAGAGAACACACAGGGAGCTTTGGGCTCCTATGAGCGGTGTATCCCTTCATTTACTCTCTTCTTTAGTTACTCCCAACAATCCCCTAGAGTAAGAACTTCAAGCCCATTCGTAGCTGAGAAAACTGGTGCCCAGAGGGGTTAAGGAACTTGCCTAAAGGGCCCCAGCAAGGAGTAGGATAGCTCGGATTTGAATCCAGGTTCTCAGAGCCCCAAGCTTGGGCTTCCGTAACACTATTTGAAACTGATAATTAAAACCGAATTTTATAATGCCATTTGCAGCAACATGGATGGACCTAGAGATTATCACGCCAAGTGAAGGAAGTCAGAAAGAGAAAGACAAATATTGTATGATATCACTTATATGTGGAATATAAAATATGACACGAGTGAACTTATTTACAAAACAGAAACAGACTCACAGACATAGAGAACAGACTTGTTGCCAAGGGGGAGAGGGGTGGTGGAGGGATGGATTGGGAGGTTAGAATTAGAAGATGAAAATTATTACAGAGAGAATGGATAAACAACAAGGTCCTACTGTATAGCATAGGGAACTATATTCAATATCCAGTAATAAACCATAATGGAAAAGAATTTGAAAACGAATGTGTATATATATATATATATATATATATATAAAACAATCAATTTGCTGTGCAGCAGAAATTAAAAGTTGTAAATCAACTTTACTTCAATAAATTTTTTTTAAAACGGAATTTTCTTTTTTTTGAATTTTATTTATTTATTTTTATACAGCAGGTTCTTATTAGTTATCTATTTTATATATATTAGTGTATATATGTCAATCCCAATCTCCCAATTCATCCCACAACTCCCATCCTCCCACCCCACTTTCCCCCCTTGGTGTCCATACGTTTGTTCTCTACATCTGTGTCTCTATTTCTGCCGTGCAAACACAAAACTGAATTTTAAAAAGTAAGCGAATTGAGAAGTAATTTCAGGTTTCCTTTACCTTAATTTCCCATTGACCCTTAATTGGCTGTGGCCTCTCATACCTCGGCTTACATGGCGAAATTTGCAGGGTGGGGGGGCCCAGCTTCATGAGCTGTGGGTTCAAATCCCAGCTCTGCCTTCTGGCTGCACAAAAGTAGGCAACTTGTTTAGCCTCGAGTTGCCTCCATTTCCTCATCTTGGAAATGAGGACAGCAACAGTATCTACTTCAACTGTGTCTTTGAAGATTAACAGAGTCAGTATTTGCAAAGTGCTTCCTGAGGTGCCTGGCACTTGGGAAGTTCTCAAGAGTGAGCCGTTAGGAGGCTGGACTCTGAAATCAGACGGACTGGAGTTCGAACCCCACCCCTTAAGCAGAGGGCAACTGTATGACCTTAAGAGAATTGCTTCATTTTTCCAGGCCTCGGTTTTTCTACCTGGAAAATGGGTATAAAAATATTCCCCCCGCAGTGGTTAAGAATCCGCCTGCCAATGCAGGGGACACGGGTTCGAGCCCTGGTCCGAGAAGATCCCACATGCTGCGGAGCAGCTAAGCCTGTGCGCCACAACTACTGAGCCTGTGCTCTAGAACCTGCAAGCCACAACTACTGAGCCCATGCGCTATAACTACTGAAGCTCGCGCACCTAGAGCCCGTGCTCTGCAACAAGAAGCCACCGTGATGAGAAGCCCGCGCACTGCAACAAAGAGTAGCCCCCGCTCGCCGCAACTAGAGAAAGCCCGCACGCAGCAACGAAAACCCAACCCAGCCAAAAATTAAAAAAATTAAAAAAATAAATATTCTCCAACCCTGAGAGCCAGTGTGAGGATTCAATGAGATAATATGTTATGATACACGTTGGACACTGAAGCTGCACTTCCTCTGAGCAGGGCTGGCTGTGCTGAGACTGCGTGCCTCCGGAAATTCTGCTCTGTCAGTGCCTCACTCACTCAGTCTAGTCCCGGCTCTGCCTCTGTGCTCACAGAGCCCTCTAGAATAACATTAATAGTAACACCAAGTAATTAATATTCACAACACCTAACACAGTGGTCAAGAGCATAGGCTCTAGAGCCAAACTACCTGGATTCTTATCCTGGGTACATAGCTGTGTGGCCTCAGGCAAGTTACTTTACCTCCCTGTGCCTCAGTTTCCTAATCTATAGAATGGGGATAACGACGGCATCTATCTCATAGGCTTGCTGGGAAGTTTAAATGTGATATGTGTAAGGCACGTTGAACAGTGCCTGGTACAGGGTGAGCCTGCTAGGGTGTTACTCCTCTGTGCTCACAGGACCCTCTAGTCATGATATCAGTAGTAGTACTAGGGTAATGCTCACTGCAAGCTCCTTGAGATTCTGCACCGTACCTTTTCTCTCTCTTTCTGGGCAGCGCCAGGCACAGCACGGAGCTGGGAGGTGTTAGCTATGATGACCCTCAGGTGGCAGATGGGGAATCTGTGGTGCCCGTGGGGCCCGTGTAGTCAGCTCCTGCGCCTGCGGCTGCCCCGGGGCTGGCGCTCACCTCCCCAGGCTGCGGCCTGCCTGCTGCTCTCACCTCACAGCCTTTGGCCATGGCGAAGCCCCCTCCCAGGAGAAGGATGATGTTCCAGGGCACCGTGTCCTGAGCCTTCTTCCACGTCAGCAAGGGCTCTGTCTCTGTGTTGGGAGCTGGGCAGAGAGAAGACACTCAGCCTGGGAGGGGACACCCTTCCCCTCCGGGCAGGGAGGAGACCCAACACACATTCAGGACAGTCAGCCGGAGGAGGGGATACCGGCCCCAGCAGCCCCATCTTGGTGGGGACACTCAGGGGTCTCCAGGAAGCCACAATCTGGCTCCAGCATCCGATTTGGGGCGTCTGCTCTACTCAGAATGCAGCTTGAGAATCTTCTGGAAATGGGCAGTCCACACGCAGAACATCCTTTAAATCTCATAACAGCCCTTCTGGGTAAGTACTACTTTCACTCTCATTGACAAGAGAAAAGGCCCTCCTTGTAACTGAAGGTGTACAGAGAGGGGAAAAAAGAGGAAGGAAATGCAGGAGAATAGAAACCAAGGGAATGTTTGGTCCACGGAATTACAGGATGATTTGTATTTCTTCAAAAGCAGCCGCGTCTGCAGTAGTTAGAACAAGGGGTCGGCAAATGTCTTCCGTAGGGAGTTGGAGAGTGACTAATTTAGGCTCTGCGGGCCTCTGTTGCATCAAGGTTGCCACGATAGCATGAAAGCACCACAGACAAAAAACGGATACACGTGGGTGTGGCAGTGTTTCCATGAAATTCTATTTACAGAGTGGGTGGCAGCCCGATTTGGCCCACGGGCTATAGTTTGTCGGCCCCCCGCACTGAGAGCATCCTCCTGGACCCTGGCTCACCGTGTGCCCTTGAAACGTGACCTTGCCTCTAAGCCCCCATATCCTCAGCCAACACCTGACACAATAATAGTACCTTCTCAGAGACCAATTGGGAAGATGACACGGGCCCATATATGCAAAGGGCTCAGCACAGGATGTGGCCCAGAGCAAGCCCTCGGTCATTTATTTCACAAGTGTATATTGGGGACCTACCATGTGTCAAGCACTCTTCTAGACACCGGGGATATGGGAGCGGCGAAAACAGAGAAAATCCCGCCCATTGGAAAACTTACATTCCCATAAGTAAGGCAGGTGATAAATCAGTAAGTGTATAATGTTGGGACATTTTATGTGCTATGAAGAACAAGAAAATACAGGAAAGGGACAGAGTGACAAAGGAGGGGTGCTTTTATAGATGGTATAGTCAGAGAAGGCTTCTCTGGAGATGTCTGGAGGAAGAGCTTTTCGGGCAAAGAGGAAACGGAAGCTGTCACCATCCACATGGTGGTCACGTCCTCCTCCTCATCAACAACCCCCTCCGCCTCCTCTTCCTCCTCCTCACCATCCACATCACCATCATCTTCATCCTCAACATCATCGTCATCACCGTCGTCATTATCGTCAACCACAAGCTCAGTGCCTGGCACGTAGTAGGCAGAGCATCAATACTTGCTGAGTGACCATAAAGGGAGTTGCAAGTGCAACTCAGATCCATAGAAGAATGGAAGACAGTGGGTAAGATAAGAAGAATCAAGGTTGGCTTGGATGTCTGGGTTCCGCCTCCTGTCTCTTTTGAACTAGCTGTGTGACCTTGATCAAGTCACTTTCTCTCCATGGAAACTGACTGACCACTCTCTAAGGCTGCCTCTAAGACATGGGTGTTGAGTCCTAGAAAGTATCATTTCAGCCAAGTCTGCCCGGGGCCCACTGGCTGCCGAAGGAAGGGCAGTGAGGATGGAATTCCCCCTCCCCACCCACTGGGCAACTCTGAAGCCTCAGCTGAGGCGGGATGCTACACTCCATGGGCCAGACCCAACCTAGAGATGTGTTTTAACACTACTGGACGGGCCCATGTAGTATTCGTTTTCCAGTGTTAGTTGCCAAAGTTTAAAATCAGGGGGATTTCATACAATTCCAGATTCTTTGCTTCTCTTAAAAAATCAGCAAATCTGGCTAAACTAGTCGTGCTTTGCTACACGGTGACAGTCAGGGGAGACTGAGTAACAGCCGCCCCCTTTATTTGGACATTGGCTTGGCTGTTTTCCACAGATCTCACCAGGCTCTGACACTGAAGGTCTTGCCAATTACGATCATCCTCTGCTGCTGTTTTCCCTGTAATACAGAAACTGTCCTCTGTTTCAAAAATGTGAAAGGAGAGATGGACAGGGAGGGCCAAGTTTCACCAAACACATTCTCCTGCATCCCATCAGCGGCACACAAAAATGTTAGGTGGCGTCTGAGTTTGGACATGTCCTGGACAACTGCTGAAGCCAGGGGTGAAAAGTGGCTAAGGGCCCCACTCACTTCCTGACTGTGAAAGCAAGGCCCAGAGGGTACAGGACCTTTCTCGAGGTCACCCAGCCAATCCGTAACAGAGCTGGGATTCCGCACATCTATGCCATAGTGCCTTCACAACAGTCCCAGCTGAGAGGACGCTCTGGGCCTTAGGAGCCCACCCGCAGGTGACAGAACCATGGCTGGGCACCTGATCTAGAGCAGAGAGGCCACAGGCTGGCCAGGAAACTATGAGGCTACAAGGTGACACGGCAGGAAGCGATCTGCTTTTATAAGAACAAGCTGGACCAAGCAGTCTCTGACTCTCATAAGCATCAGTAGGAAGTAGAGAGACAACTCGGTGAAGAGAAGTGATAACTGGAGATGCAAGAGCGGACGGAGAGAGACAGGGCCGGGTGATACGGAGGCCGTGAGTGGGCTGAGTTCTGAGGAGGCAGAACGAGTGAGGCAATAGGTACTGTGAGGGAGAGGGCGCTACCCCACAAGGGAAAAGAAGTTACAATGAAGCGGGAACTAGGATGGAGCAGAAGCCACCAGGATGCCAAAACTCAGAAGCAGTAGAAACTCTGAACAGACCAAGAAATGATACCGAGACTGGATGGTGAGGAAAGCCGGCTGGCCACAGGACAGAGAAGCAGAGAGGAAGAGAGTAACTGAATCCTGTTCAGTGGCAGAGCCTCAGGGGCCACAGCCTAAGTCCCCTCGGACCCAGGGCTAGCCTCCTCGAGGTCCAGCTCTGCTACAGTAACTGTCTGTGCGTCCCTGGGAAATCGGCTCCCTACCGGTCCGTATGCCGTACTGCACACACACACAAACCCACTCCTCCTTGAAACTGGAGCTGTCCTGTGTAATACGCGATTTTTTTCCGACAATAGAAGATAGTTGGATTACAACCCCCTAGTTCCTGACTCCTGGTCCAGAGCTCATCCCACTGTCCCAGATGGAGATGGGCCAGTCACAGCCTCTGTCACAGGTGGCAGGTGTTGGCACCTTCTTCTGCAGACACCGGCTGGAAACCCGGTGGGGTCACAGACTGGTGATCTGAAGGCCAGCTTACAGGCAGTTTGGTGTGGAGGGCTCAGTGATTCCCTGAGGCTGAACTTGAATGCCTATCGCCAGTTTTGCCTCAGTTCCCCCACCACTTGCTATCCGTTTAAACCCAGCTCGAGGTTTTCATCTCTGGGCCCTTAGGCCACTGACTTGCAACTCCTGCTTTGGGCCCAGAGTTTTTCTGCGCAAAGTCGAGGCTACTGTATAGGTATTTGTATGACTAAAGAAAATACTAATAGGTGTCCGCAAACCTCTTATTGAAGAAATTAAAAACATTTTATTTGTGGACACAACTTTGAATTTCATGCCATGTTCACGAGTCATGAAATATTTTTCTTTTGATTCTTTTCAACCATTTTAAGAACGTGAAAGGCATTATTCTTAGCTCACAGGCTGTATAAAAACAGCCATCCAGCTGGATTTGGCCCACGGACTATAACTGCTAATCTCTGCCCTGGACTGTCACCTCTGGCAGCACTGAGTACCCCGACGTGGTAACTGCTCAGACCGGGAAAGGGAAGACGCAGCATCACGTGATGTTTAGTACAATAGGGCTGTCAGTCCCAGGAGGGCCCTGCCTTCAGGCCACTGATTACCACGCTCCAGGCCACCGACACCCCAGCCTTGCCCACCTTACCTTTAAAGTCAAACCACCACTTGAGAGATGGCTTTTGGGATGGGAAGAAGAACAAGATGGTGACAATGGACACGCCAGTGACAGCATCAGAAATAAACCTACAATGACAAGGCCCCAAAGCATGTGACCCTGGGCATCTCAGCAGGCCAAGCTTTGGCAGATTTGCAAATGAGGATTTGTCGAAGGGAATTAGGCCCACCGTGAAGGGGACATTGTTGGAGGCCACCGATTCTGTTCTGCACTGCAATCGGCAGGGGTGCAACCACCCACGGATGCAGAAGCTCTTTATCCACTGCTCCCTGGGGCATTTAGACTCTGCTTGAGCCAAACAAATGTTTATCCTCCCATTTCAAGGGCCCTAGGAAGAGGGACTTGATCAAAGAGGGGAGAATCTGAGAGCCACAGAAGGTTGGGGTCTATGGTACCCCCATGCATCACCATAACCGGGGCTCCTGTAACAGTCCTGTATGTATTTGTTCAGCTCCTGCTTGCATTCCTCCTGGGACGGGCAGCTTAGTACATGGAGCTGCAGCCCATTCACACCAGCAGAGCCCAGATGGAGCCCACCTCACAGCCCCTCAAAACCTCACTACCACCTTCCAAGGATCCACAACATGTCCTATGGAGACATTAAGCCCACAGAAGTCTCAGAAACAGCCCTTGAGGGCAGGCATCTTCCATTTCAGATGAGGAATCTGAGGCTCAAAGAGCAATAGCAACTTGCTCAGGGCCAGACCATAGTCTGTAGAGGAGATGGCCTTGAACTCAGATATATCTGGCTCCAGGTTCAATGAAGCACAGAGCCAAGTGCCAACAAAAGGGCTTTCAGCCCACATATTTGGGAATAAGAGTATTCAAACAGCCAAGAAACTGGAAAAGATGGTCAATATCACTGTAATAGAGAAATACAGATCAAAACACATGCTAACAGACAGGCAAAACGTGAAAAGGGTGACAATATCTAATGAGGATGTTGAGAAACACATGCTGGCAATACATTTCAAAACTTTACGTGTGAATACCCCTCAATCCAGTTGTTGTACCTCTAGGAATTTATCCTCAGGAAATAACTGGGCTCTTGAACACAGATTATGTACCGGGATGTTCATTATTGATAAGATTAGAAAAAATGGAGGATTTTTAGTAGGGACATGTTTAAATACATTGTGTATTACAATATATATAACGAAATACCCCTCAGCTGTTCAAAAAAAGGATAAAAGATATTATCAATTGTTACATTTGACATGGAAATACAACCAAGTTACCTTGTAAATTAAAAAAAAAAGCAAGTTTTCATCTGCAGTATTGGACACGATCTAAAAAGGAATTGGTTAAATAAATTAAGATGCGCCCATTCTATAGGCTACAATGCACTGTTTAAAAAGAATGAAGTAGGTCAGAAATAGCAAGTTGTCTATGATCGTATTACTGTATTTTTCCAATTTTTTGTTATATGTAAACTTATATGTATGTGTATATGTATTAATATGGGTTGTGTGTGTGTATCTGAAATGTTATACACCAAACTGTTAATTGTGATAATCTCTGGGGAATGAAGGAAAACTAACTTTTACTTTTTCAATTTAGCATTGTTTGAGTTTTTTATAATGAGCATAATTTTGTAATTAAACAACAAAGAAAAAAGCAGATCACAAATACTACGTTTCATGTATATGTATAACTGAATCATTTTGCTGTACACCTGAAACTATCACAACATCGTTAATCAACTCTACTCCAATATACAATAAAAAGTTAAAAAAAACAACAAATACTATGTTTACTGTAATCACGTTTCTCTTTAAAAAATTCTTGTGTTTGCTAGGCTTCTTTTTAGTGAGTTTGCATGTGTTTTAAAATTAGTTGTACTGAGGTATAATTAACATGCCATAAAATGCACCCATTTAAGGATATAGTTCAATGAGTTTTGACTAATGTATACGGTCCTGTAACCAACAATGCGATCAAGATGTAGAACAGTTCCCAGACAGGCATTTTTTAAGTCAGAAAAAAGACATACATCAGAACTGGAGACTGAGGTTCTAAGTGATTTTCACTATTGTTGGAATGTTTATAACACCAGTTTTCATTTGAAAAAAAACCCAAAGTACCTACATTTTGGAAAAATAGAAGAGTGGTAATAAGAGCCACTTCTTTGGGCTCCATGATATTATATTGTTTCTTCCTCATAAGAACCCTCATGAAATTGGAACGTATATCCCCCATTTTGCCAGGGGTGGGGGGATCTGAGGCTCAGAGGGTGAAGTGTGTAGGGCTGCTCTATCCAGTATGGTCGCCACGAGCCACATGTGTCTAGTGGATACTTGAAATGTGACGAGACTAAATGTGGCACGTGTAAAACACACATCAGATTTTGAAGATTTAGTGTGGAAAAAAGAAAGTAAAATAGCTCAACAATAATTTACTATATGGATTACATATTGGAATGATATTGTGTTAAATAAAATACATTATTCAAATTAATTTCATCTTTTAAAAAAATTTTTTTATGTGACTACTAAAAAATTTAAAATCACATTTGTGGTTCACATTACATCTCTATTGGATGGTGCTGATCAAAATCATCAGAGCTCGCCAAATCCAGAGGACGTATCTTCCATCTAATCGTGTTCTAACTCACACCAGAATTTGACACATTTGCCCACTCACTCTTTCCTTAAACACTCCCCTCTCTTGGCCTGCGCTAGTCCGTTGCTCCAGTGTTTCCCCCTACCTCGCTGACTGCTTCCCCATTTTCTCTAATGGGATCAATTCTCTACCCAGCTCCTAAACGTTGGGGTTCCTCAGAGTCTTCTCTGCGCTCCTATATGCTTTCCCTGGCTGAGCCCATCAATTCCTAGGGATTCGAATTGGAAATTTATATGGTGACCCCCAGATTTACATCTGCAACCTGACTCCTCTGAGCTTCAGGCTTGCGCATCCAACTACCCTTTGCAGTATTTGAAAGGCATTCTAGACTTGACATGTCTAAAACAACACCAAAATGGAATTGTTGATAAGCCACCCCCAACCCCCTAAGGAAATGTTATTCTCCAACTACCCACCTATGCAGGTACTCCTTTCCCTCATGCCCTCAAATCCGACCCAGTAGCAAGTCCTATCATTTCCAACTTTGAAATATATTTTGTCCGCTCCATCTCCATTGCCACCACTTTCATTCAAGCCATCGAAGCTTTCGTCCTCAACCAGGTTCAGTAAACATCTCCTATAAAGGGCACACAATACGAAAACAGCCACAGACAATACGTAAATGAATGGGTGTGGCTGTGTTCCAATAAAACTTTATTTGTAGATACTGAAATTTGAATTTCATATAATGTTCATGTGCCACAAAATGTTATTTGTCTTTTGACTTTCCCCTAGCCACTTAAAAACATTTAAAAAAATTCAAAAACAAGCAGTGGACCAGATTTGATCCATGAGCCTTGGTTTGACCACCGCTGGGATCATCTAGGTGGTGGTATAGCTCCTAACTGTTCTCCCCACCTATATTTTGCTCCCACTATCCATTCCCTAATAAATACAGCTAACATTTGATTGAGCTCTTTCTAGGTGCCATTCTAATCACTTGACATGTATTAACTCACTGCTCCTTAGAACAATTCAATGAGAATTGGACTATTTACAAAACCATTTTACAGATGAGAATGCTGAGGCACAGAGAGATTAAGTACCTTAAAACCCTCCAATAGCTTGCTACTGATCTCCCATAAAACAAACAAACAAACAAACAAAAAACAGGACCAAAACTCTTAGCATGTCCAACAAGACCCTTCATGGTCTGGTCCTCACCTGCCCTTCCAGTCACATGTCTGCCAATTTTCCTCCCTCCCACCAGGCCCTGGTTACACTGGGCTTCTTTCAGTTCTTCAAATGTTGATTTCCACCTCAGGCTTTTAGTGGATATTCCCAGTGTGTCTCTAATTTTTACTCTTCCTAAACTTTGGTTCTTTCCAGAGCTATCCAAAGTCAATGCCCCCCACTCCATTCTTTTATAGTATAACCCTCTCACTCCTTCTTTCATAGCACTCATTACAATTTGCAGTTATTTTGTTGTCTGTTTTTATCTCTGTCCCCAGCTGCTGGCATAATGTTTAACACAAAATAGGTGCTCAATAAAAGTTGTCTGAGTGAATGAATGAATGAATGAATGAATGACGTGCTCAGGGTTGCACAGTTTGTAAATGGCGGAGCTGGCATTCGAACCCAGTTCTGTCTGATTCCAAAGGCAAACCTCTTAACACATGAGACCCTAAATGTTTTATCATCCAAATCTAAACTCTTTTGAGGGCAAAAGAAGGAAACTGTTAATAATTACATGGGATGAGAGGTGGAAACCTAGCCCAGCTCTCCCCAGCTGCGTGGCCTCCTCAGCTCTGGCGGCCCAGCCCCGAGTCTTCCCTGTTGGACTCCATCCCATGGGTCCCCAGAGTCTCACCCAGGAGTGAAGAGGCTGGCCCAGCCAGGGATGAACTTCGGGTCCCGGGAGAAGAGGAGGATGGCGAATATGCAGAAAAGGATGAACACGGCCTGTTCAGCAAACCTGTGGCACAGAGGTGCAGACACCGTGGTGACGGCGGGCTGTGGCCGGACCACAGCACAGGAAGCCCTCGGGCAGGGGCCCACTGGGTGTGACTGGGCCAGGACCTACCTCTGAAAGCTGGAAGTACTTCACTCCCCAGGTGGTCCCGAGAGTGAGGGGAGTGGTGTCCCAGGTGTAAGTGATTCCTTTCCTGGGGCTCCCATGCTGCCCTAGGATCCTTCCTGAGCATCAGGCACCCCTCCCCACAAACCATTCATATCATTCCCGCTGGGAATTTCCCATAGTCCTAGGGACAATCCAGAGAGAAAAAGAAGTGAAACAGAGGCAGAGTCAGAAAGGCAGAGAGAAAGGAAACTGACAGAAACAGAGAGGTAGGCAAAGAGAGAGGAACAGTCATACATACAGAGGGGCAGACATAGAGAGGGACAGACATGGAGAGAGGGGTAGACAGAGGCAGAAAGAGAGAATCCCTAAATGTTGGAGCAAATATCTACCCAATGTGCCCATTTCACAGATCAGGGAGCAGGGCCCAGAGAGGGTTAGTGCCTTGTTCAAGGCTACACGAGAAATTAGTGGCAGAGTCAGACCTTGTGTGAAGGCCTGCTAACTCTTAGTTATTTTCACTACGTGAGACATATGCGCTAAGCAAGGGTCTGGAAGCCACCCAAGGCAGCATCGGGTATTCCATGAACCAGGAAGGAAAGTGTGCATTAGGCGGGAAGGTGACAGGTTCCCCCTCCAAGTTCAACCTGAGAGGCTTACTGGTCCTCAGGGTATCTACGCCAGTGACAGGGCAAGAGCTGACTGTGTAAGTCATCTCCCTACCCTCCACCTCTAGGCTCCCAGGCCGTTGGTCCTGAAATCCCCTTGGGACTCAGTCTCCAAGGGGGTCAGGGATTAAGCCAGGAGGTAGCTCTCCTGAAAGTCTAGTATCTGGCTCTCTCCCCACCCTGAGAACCCCTGTGCCACGTACTTGATGGGCCCCAGGTTCTGGAATTCCTCCTGAATCATGGCTCGAGCCCTATTTTCTTCATCACTTCTGATCTCAGATTTCTTCTTCCTCCAGCCCCTGAAACAGAAAGTGGGGAGGTTAGGAGTGGCCACTGCAGTCTAACTAACGTCTCACCTCCCCCACCACCATCTGGCCAGGTCTCACTATCTCTGTTTAGGAGACTCTGCAACAGCCTGCTGAGTGGTCTCCCTGCCTCTATGTTCCCTTTCTAAAATCTGTTCTGCCCACCTATAGCCTGGATAGTCTTTTAAAAATGTGAATCTGATCATATGGCTCCCAGGCCATATGATCCTTTAGGGGGTCAAACAGACTCATGAATAAACAGACAAACCAAGGAAATAAAATAGAAAGTCCAGAAATAGACAAAACCGTAAATTGGAATTCAATCTATGATAAAGTTGGTATCCCAGCTTGGTGTAGAAAAGATGACCTATTCAGTCATTGATGTTAGACATATAGACCAATGGAATCGAATCGAGAGTCCAGAAATAAACCCACATTTCTATGGTCAATTGATTTTTGATAAGGGTACCAACACCATTCAATGGGGAAAGAATAGTCTTTCATCAAATGGTGTTAAGACAACTGGATAGCCACATGCAAAGAGATGAACGTGGACCCCTACCTCATACCACATACAAAATTTAACTCAAAATGGATCAAAGGCCTAAATAGAAGAAGAGCTAGACCTGTAACATTTTTTCGAAGAAAACATAAGGGTAAATTTTCATGGCTTCAGATTAGGCAAATATTTCTTAAACATGATACGAAAAGCACAAGCAACCAAAAATAGATAAATTGACTTCATTAAAATTTAAAATGTCTGTGTGTCAGTAAATGGTATCAGGACAACTGGATGGCCATCTGGAACAACAAAAAAAAGTTGGATCCAAACCTGTACCCCAAGGTTGGATCCTTACACTGCACCCTAAGGATAAGCTCCAAATACACAAAAAATTTAAACATAAAAAATATTAAAATACTAGAAGAAAACATGGGATTATTCTTTTATAACTCCTATAATGGGAAGACCTTTCTAATTGTAACTGAAAATTCAGAAGACACTTAAGAAAATATTGATAAATTCATCTACATAAAATGTTTCTAAAAAATTCTGCATGGAAGAAAGCACCATAAGCAAAGTAAAAAATCAGGAAAAAATATTTGCAACTCATACTCAAAATAAGCACTAATCTTTCAATATAGAAAGAGTACTCGAAATCAATGAAACCAAGACCAACAATCAATTTTTTAAACGTACAAAGGATATAAACACACAGCTTAACAATTCACAGGAAAGGAAATACCAGGATCTCCCATGAATATATGAAAAGTTTTCATATTGTTCCTCAATATGAAAAGTTTCTCAAAATTACTTCTCAAATAAATGCAAATTATTTTTCTCTTATCAGATTGGCAAAAATCCACTTTGCTGCATGGAAACAGACACTCTCATACATTGTAAATGGGGGAACAAATTAGTGCAATTCCTATGGAGAACGACTCGACAATATCTATTAAAATAAAGTGTTTATTCTCTGACCCAGAAATCCCTCCTATGGGGCTTCCCTCGTGGCGCAGTGGTTTAGAATCCGCCTGCCAATGCAGGGGACACGGGTTTGAGCCCTGGTCCGGGAAGATCCCACAAACCGCGGAGTAGCTAAGCCCGTGAGCCACCAGTACTGAAGCCCACGCACCTAGAGCCCGTGCTCCGCAACAAGAGAAGCCACCGCAATGAGAAGCCCGCGCACCGCAACGAAGAGTAGCCCCTGGTCGATGCAACTAGAGAAAAGCCCGTGCGCAGCAACAGACCCAACGCAGACAAAAATTAATTAATTAATTAAAAAAAGAAAAGAAATCCCTCCTATGGAAAGCTACCTTACAAAAATACCTGTTGCTATACAAAATGCTATCTGTCAGGGAGACCAGTCACCAGAAAATATATAGTATCTGTTTGTATTTGCTTATGGAAACTCTGGAAGATTACCCAAGAAACCAATAAAAGTGGATACCTGTTTGGGCGGGATGTATTGGGTGACTGGGTAATTGAAGGCGTGGTTGGGAAGAATTCTCACTGCATAACCTCTTTGTGTTGTTTTTGATTTTTGAACCGTGTGTATGTGTTGCTTATCCAAATTAAACAAATAAATGCTTTTTTAAAAACTCACAACGGTTCTTTTTTGTGAAGATCCATGTCCCACAAGGCCCTCAGTGATCTAACCCAGGGTTTCTCAGTCTTGGAGCTCTTGACAATATTGGGGCAGGATCATTCTTTGTTGTGGGGTGGGATAATTCTTTGGTGTAGGGGGTTGACTTGTATATTGTAGAATGTTTCGCAGCATCTCTGGCCTCTGCCCCATGGACCCCAGTAGTACTTCCTCGGCTGTGACAACCAAAATGTCTCCAGACGTTGCCAGAAGTCCCTGGGTCGGGGTGAGGTGGGGGGAGGTCAAATCATGCCCAGCTGATCATTTTGCCTCATCGCCCACAGATCTCCCTCACACCCTGAACTCAGTCCCTTTAACCTTTTTTCATTTCCAGAAGACCCCTTGCTGCCTCTGGCCTGGGGGCCTTTGCATTCATTGTTCTATCTGCCCGGAATGCTCTTCATCAGCCCTATCTCCTTCTCTCCCTTTACTGAGTTCATCTATCCACTCTTCCTATTCCTGCTCAAAACGCACTTTCCCAAGGAAGCTCTCCTGCCCTCCCAGTAAGGTGAGAGCCCTCTAGCGTGCACCCTCAGATCTCACCATCCATTTCCCTCCCAGCGCTAATCATGACTGGTATTTCTGCTTTGATTAGTTTGTTCACTGTCTGTCTCCCCCGACCTAGACTGCAAGCTCCCCAAGGGCAGGAATGCCTCACCCTTGCCCAGGGGCTGCATCCTCGGCACCTGTGACAGCATCAGGCACGTAGCAGATGCTCGGTGGATACTTGCTGAGGGAAGGTGGTGCTATGGGATTGGCCGGAACCTTTCATGCTACCCACCCAGAAACACCTCTCTCACTGGGCTTCCCTCCACCTCCATTTCCTTCATCCCAGCCTCCTCCGAGACCAAGTATTGCAGATGTCCAAGGAACAGGCAGACAGGAGAAAGGGGCTCTGTTTCAGGCTCAGCACTGGGCAGTTTTCGCACTCTCCCTCATTTAGACTTTATTTTAGCTGTAGCTCATTATTATCCCCCATCTACAAGTGAAGAAGTTAAAGAAGTAAAGGCTCAGGGAGGTGACAGAGTTGCTCAAGGTCATGCAGAACCATGATGCGAACTCTGGTTTATCTGAGTCCAATGTCTGGGCTTGCTTCTCTCGGCTAAGCTGGGCTTTGAACCCTGAGTTTCTGCTTTGAGGGATCAAGGAACACCACGATCAGAGCCTTTCTATTCTCAAGGTGTTTTCACATCTCTTTGATCCAGAGTAGCTCTTACTGGTCCCATTTTACAGATGAGAAAAATTAAGGCCCAGAGAGGTGAGGGGACTGAGTCAGAGAATGACACTATGACATGCCTGCTACCCCAGCCCTGAGCTGCAGCTCCTATTTTAGTACTCCCCAAACTCCAGGCATTCATAACCTACTTTCACAAACGTTCCTATAGCTACATACTACGGGGCTCATGTTTCCTTAATATTTTCCTCCAGCTAGACTCAGCAATTTTTTTGGGGGGGTGAGGGGTACGCAGGCCTCTCACTGTCGCGGCCTCTCCCGTTGCGGAGCACAGGCTCTGGACTCGCAGGCTCAGCGGCCATGGCTCACGGGCCCAGCCGCTCCGCGGCATGTGGGATCTTCCCGGACCAGGGCATGAACCTGTGTCCCCTGCATCGGCAGGCAGATTCTCAACCACTGCGCCACCAGGGAAGCCTGACTCAGCATTTTAAATAAAGAAATGTATTTGAATGGAAAACTTTCTATCGCTCCCATATGTAGAAAACAAAAATCACTTGTCATACATAGAAAGTACCCACAAAAATAAAGACATGAAAGCAAAGCAAAGTGGCTAGATACCACTGCTGGCTTTAGTCTCTGGGCCTGAGGCTTGCTCTTTCTTTTTTCCGTATGCGGGCCTCTCACTGTCGTGGCCTCTCCCATTGCGGAGCACAGGCTCCGGACGCGCAGGCCCAGCGGCCATGGCTCACGGGCTCAGTCGCTCCGCGGCATGTGGGATCTTCCCGGACCAGGGCACGAACCCGTGTCTCCTGCATCGGCAGGCGGATTCTCAACCGCTGCGCCACCAGGGAAGCCCTGCTCTTTCTTTTTTAAAAGGCTAATTTGGAAAGGTTGGAGAGTTAAAGTTTTTCCTCACCCTACTGAGACTTTCTCCCTAGCATAAGCAGATTGATTCTACATGAGTCGATAAAGGAATATTTTTCTCACTGTCTCAGTCAATGTTATTTGATACCTTGTCCTCATGAGCCCCCAGACTCTCTCCCGTACTGAGGCCCCGTAAAATGGGAAACGCTACACATCTTCTCCTCTGAGTGTGTACCTTACTTAAGTAACAACACTGTTAGTAATTACTGATGGTGAGCGACATTCCCTGAGGGCCTGGGCTTAGCAGGCGAGTTCCCACACCACCTGTAATCCCCACATCCCCGGGAGGCGGGGAGGATTACAGGCACCACATCTGACATGAAACTGTAACGACCTAGGAAGGCCACTCGCTACTGAGCACAGTTCATCCTGCCGCAAAGCTCGGGTGAAACACCAGGGTACCTCAGGGTTATCCCTCCGTACAGGAAGGAGATCCAGAGCCAGCCCACCAACAGGAACATCAGCATGAGAGGGAAGGCGAAGATGAACCAGGAGCCGAAATTCACCACGTCGCACTGTGGGAAGAAACTGGAGAAAAGAGGGAGGTGAGAGCCCGCCGAGGTCGGCCACCCCGATGGATGCACGTATACTTACAGAGGAAAACTAAAGGAAGCATGCTAAATATTAACAGTGGGATTGAACGTCGTTCAAATTTTTTTTTCCTGTATTTTCTGAGTGTTCTATAATGTGTCTATATCGTGCACGATCAGAATAAACTAATAAAATGTATTTGGGGAGCCAAGGCCAAGGAGAACATTCAGGGCAGCCATTTCCCTGTCTCCCAGGTTCCCCGAGGGGGTTCAGAACCCCACATTAACCCCATATTCCTTTCAAATACCCTCCTTTCCTGACCAGAAGGTCCTAGCTTGTGCAATTAAATGTTGTATAGGATTTGCATGTAATTTGCGTGCACTTTACTCAAAATCCTTCATGTTTGATACGTTTACTTACAGCTCCAGCATCTTCCCCCTAATTTCTTTTCAAGTTGGAACAAAGGCTTGCTCACATAAGAGCAGACGGGCAGCCTAAAAACCCTCTGATAGCAAATGCCCTCCCATTCTCCCCAACCCCCAACTCAGGACCAGCCCCTGAGGCCCCCAGAGCCCACAGCTTTCCTGTCCAGTCCTGGGGATGTGCCCCAGCAAGAACTAATACACAACACTCCGCTTTGTCCTCCCAGTCAACGGCCCCTTTGCTGGCACTTCCTGCTAATGGAGGAGACTAAAGGGTCAGCCCAGATCGTCCCTACGTCTGAAGCAGGACCATCTTGGTTTCTGGTTTTCCAGTCTCACAGCCAAGTCTTGCTCAGAGAATGGAGACGAAAAGACACCGAAGGTTTGCAGTGGGCTGAAATCAATTGGGGAAATACTGATACCTGGCCCCCATCCCACACCTCCTGAATCAGAATCTCTGCAACCGAGATCCAAGCATATTTTTTTCACCTTCCCTGGAGACTCTAAAATGCGCCCGTGGCTGAGAATCACTGTTTTTCATCATACTCTTAAAATCAAAGGATCTGAGAACCTGAGAACATGGTGCAGGGTTAAGGTTTTAAAATTGGTTCATGAGGTAAGACATGGGCGTACTTAAGTTTTCTCATGAAAATAACTTTGACTACCTGCAAGTATAGTACTGACTTATGTACACCAAGCCCACTCTCAGGGAGACCAACCCAACCAGCTTTCCCTCCAGCATCCCAGTAAGTCCTTGATTCTTTGGTTGAATACCAGATAAAGAAGTTGGCCAGCACATGTGGCCATGTTGAATATCAAATAATTTTGTTGCTGTTTGTTTGTCAAATGCTTACGTTCATAGATTAAATGCATCTCCACTGCAATGAAGTCTTAGAAACCCCACCTCTCAGAATCCTGGAATCTGAAAATACTTAGAATCTTGAAGGATTCTAAGGATTTTTTAAATCTTCAGACTAAGAGGTTTGGTATAATGGAATCAATGACAAGCCATCTTGTCTAATCCTTCTCTGATTCTCACGCCCTGAAAGATGGCCACCCAGCCTCTGCTTGAACAGTTTCAGCGATGGGGAAATTTCACTTCTTGGCAGAATCCACTCCACTGCTGGCCCGTGTGGCTGGTTGCAAAGCTTCTCACGGCACATCACAGCCACACACACCAACACCTCCCACCGGGGTTGGTTTTAGAAGCAGATGTCATATCGTGTCACCCCTCAGCTCTCAGCCCTCCTCTGGCTCCCCATCTCACTTTTAGGAAGAGCTGCGTCCTCACAATTGTTGCCTTAGTCTGGCCTCTTCTTACCTTATCCCCTTCTGAGCCCCAGCCTGGCTGGTCTTTGTGCTGTTGCCCAGGACGGTCCCCCCTTTGCACAAGGTATTCCCTCTGTCTGGGATGCTCTTCCCTCCTGTGTCCACAAAGTTCACCCCCTCACTTCTAGGGCTCTGCTGAACTGTCACCATATCAGAGAGGTCACCCATCCACGACCAACCTACCTAAAACAGCATCACTCCTGTCACCTCTACTCCATTATCCTGCTTTATTTCATAACTCGTCACAGCAACATATTATATATTCTTTTGCTTTTTCTTGTTTTGCTTGACTCTCCCACCAGAATGGAAGCGCCCCAGAGTAAGGACTTTGCTGGGGTTTGTGCATCGCTGGGTCCCCAGAGCCTGGCCAATAGAAGACATTCAACAGACGCCCCTGAATGTTGGATGAAGGAGGAGGAGAAGAGTAGGAAGAGCAGAAACCCCAGTGCTGGAGGGGGGTGGGCACTGGCTTTTACCTCTTGAGCTGGCCAAGCAGGATGAGGTTGGGGGCCGTGCCCGTGAGGGTGGCAGTGCCCCCGATGCTGGCCGAGTAGGGGATGGAGATGAGGAAGCCCTTCCAGATGTCCCTGCGATAGTCCTCCTCCTTCTTAGAGTTTGCCTGGAGATCCGTTGGAGCCTCCGCCTCCTCAGGACAGTCTTTGCTTTAAACAAACCCAAAGAGGAAGCCATTCAGAAGACGCTCAGAATTCCTGGCCTTCTGGGGAAACACACTGCCCAGGACGGGAGAGCTAAGTGAACTTTCTAGAAGGCAACTGGCACAGGCTCCAAAAACCTCTAAAAATGTGCAACCCTTCAGCTTAAGTGTTCTACTCTAAGAAGTTGTCCTAAAGCAATAATTGGTATTAAATATAGTTTAAATGGAAAACAACCTAAATTATCTATCCAAAAGGGATTGGCTAAAAAAGATGATCCTCTTTCTGGATGGAATACCAATGCAGCTATTAAAAATGGTGATTTAGATGGGTGTTTATTAAAATGACAGATGTCCATTATATAAACTGAAAAGGTAGGTAACAGCACTACTTAGTTTTTTTATTTTAAAAATATGCATATATTTCATGAATATATGAATATTAAGAAAAGTCTAGAATGGTATACACAAAGTTGTTTTGGTGCCTTTCTTGGGGACGGAATTATGAATTTTTTTCCTCTTTTACTTTTTATTTGTATTATCTGGGTTATTTTCCTGGTACAGTTGAGGAGTTTGGGGAAAAAATAAAATTAAGAATGATTAATTATATGATTAAAAGATAATGATGTTGACACAAATTTATTGAGGTGAAAAGATGCCCACTACACTCCATTAAGTGAGATGATGCGTTATAAAGTGGCATATGTAGCGTGATCAATTTTTTTAAATAAAGAAGTGCACTTATGTATATAGACAATATTAAGAAACAATCTAGAATCGTATTAACTGTTCTAATCTATCTTTGGGAGTGAGATACTGAGTACATTTTTCTTTAAGAGTTTTTTCTTTTTACTTGTGCAGTTATAAAATGTTTATCAGTGAATAAAACTAAGAATTGTCCCTGCGTAACAAATCAATTTCTTTTGAAGAATGAAAGATAGTTCAAATATCTTCAGGCCTTCATTATTAACATGAGGGGCCCCTTCTCCAGAGGGCAGTGGGGATGTGATCTGGGTCTGAAAGGAAGACAATGGCTGGAAGCGGCTGGAGACAGATGCCTTGGCCTGACTTTTCAAGGTGAGAGGCCTCGTCAGGAACCTGTGGCCTCCCTCAGACCTGGGGCCCCAACCAGACTGAGCCTCATAGGAGAATGAGAGAGGGAAAGGGCCCTCAGGCTCGTCTCGTTCATTCCCTTCCTCATTTGGATGGGAAACGGAGGCCCAGAGTGGGGCTGGGGACTGCATCCAGTGGACATGGAGTTCCAGAGGGTGGGGATCAGCTCTTTTCCAAAAGATTCAGCACAAGCTCTGCGTGGGCAGGTGGTTCCCAGGTTGCAGGGTAGTGAGTAGCTGGGCCAACTATAGAACCCATATCTCAAAGCTGGACTCAAAGTCCCCAAACAAGGTGTCAGGAAGGAGCGCAGGCCATGGGATAAGATAAACTCATGTAAAATCATGTCCCTCCTCTGCTAGAACCCTCCACCAGCTCCCATCTCATTCAAAGTCAAAGCTACATCAATGGCCGATGAGGTCCTGCATGCTCTGTCCCTCTACCACTGTCTTCCTGCCACACAAGCAATCTCTCTGACCCCCACCTCCAGCCACACTGGCTTCCTGGCTGCTTTGAACTCTCAGGAGTTTTGCACCTGCTGGCCCTTCTGCTGAGAACCCTCTTCCCACAGATCCTTCACCTCCCACAGCCGTTTGCTCAAGAATGACTTTTTTAGCGAGGCTTCCCTGACCACCCATTTAAAAACTGCCCTTTACCCCAACCCCATCCCTAGCCTGCTTTCCTGCTTTGTTCTCCTGCATAGCATTCACCAACCTTCTGACACACTATGGATTTTACTTGTGTATTTGTTTCTTCGCAAGGGCAGGGTTTTTTTTTTCCTGTTTGTTGCTGTATCCCTGACAGTACCTGGCTCATCATAAGCTCCCTATAAATATTTGTTGAATGAATGAAACAGATCTGACTCATGCCCAGCAATGCCTTGAGCAAGTCACTTTACTTCCTGCTGTTTGTTTCATCACCATTAAATCGAGATAACAATGCCATTAATAACAAGCATTACCATCTGTGCATGGAAGCCCCAGAAACCTGCTTTAGCTACATGTTCTCATTTGATATCAAAACAGCCCTATAAGGTGGGTTCTGATATCATGTCTAGTTGGTAAGTGAAACTAACTGAGGTTCAGAGAGGTTAAGTGACTTGTCCAAAATCACAGAGCCGGTAAGCGGCAAAGCCAGGCTTCAAAGCCAGGTCTGCATGGTTCTAAGCACCCAGATCTTATCCACGCTGCCATATACAAAAGACACCAAAGACTAAATGTGCTGTCAATGTCAAGATACTTCCTAAGTCACACAAGTGCGAAGGGTGTCTCAGGATATTTTTGTCTTTGGAGCCGCTTGGCCTGGTACACCCTCTCCTCCGCAACTGTCATGTGGCCTGTGCCTCCTGCTCTTCTGGTCCCTCCTTCCAGACCCTGCACCTCAGCAGACCTTTAGGCATTTAATGTGCTCCCCTGCCCTTCCCACATTTGCTTTTTTCAAGGAGGCTGGAGCCAAAGCTATAAATGGTGGAAACTTGGGCATTAGGTCATTTGGGGAAAAACTGGGGGGTAGGCGGAGGATTGCTTGGAGCATTGAATTCTTGTTCATAATCTCCTTGGATCAAGCACTGGCTCCCCTGTGAATTTCACCAGGTACTCACTCTTCTGTGCCGGCAATAAATTGCATCTCCGTGGGCACACTATGCAGGCCATTTTTCCGCACAGCAGCTAGGAGGAAAGAACACGACGTCTTTAGTGTGATGTAGTAAATGGGACAGGAGTGTCCCATTCTTGTGCAGTCAATCAAGAGTGCTTCCTCAGGTCCTGGCCTATACTAGTCATTGGATCTAAAAAAAAAAAAAAGATACTCAAAATTCCATCCTCCTGTCCCACGCATCCCTTTTTGGAGAGGGCTTCAGGCCCGTGGGCAGGGAGTTAGCTGCAAGGCTGCTTGACAACCCGTACCTCAAGCCTAGGCTAACCTGAGCTGTCATTGTCAAAGGGATGTCTGGGAAAGACTAGCTCTAGTGGTAATGGATCAGCAATGGGATGGGTGACCCCAGTCTGCCATACATTCAAAAAGCATTTATTGAGCACCTACTGTGTACTATTGACTATGAGCTTGGGGTACCCAGTGAATAATATAGAACAGTGTCCTTGCTCCCATGAAAGTTACATTCTAGAAAGGGAGCCAGACAATAACCAAATAAAGAAAACTTCAAGTTGTGATGAAAGTGACAGAGGAAATGAAACTGGGCAATGTGATGGAAAATGACTGCAGCGTGGGGAGAAGGAGCAGGTGGACCACTGTGATCAGGTCAACAGAGAAGACGGATGAGCTGATGGCACTTGGGCTGAGACCTCAAGGATAAAGAGGAGCCAATCATCTGAAGAGTTGTGGGAAGAGGGGTGGGGGCAACAGGAACAGCAAGTGCAAAGGCCCTGAAGTGAGAGTGCGTCTGGTGTGTTGGGAAGCAGGAAGGATATCAGTGGGGCTGGAGGGGCATGAAGGAGGAGGAGAGGTGGGAGAAGTGGCAGGAGTGAGGTGGCAGGAAGTGGTGTGGATCACACAGAGGTCTTGGGGCTCACAGTAAGGACTTTAGCTTCTCCTCTGAGCCAGATGGGAGTGGAGCCAGGGGAGTGTTTGAGCAAAGGAGAGTCAGGACAGGATCTGACTTCATTTTTAAAGAAGCCCTTGCTTGATAGGTCAGTCTCCCCGCAGGAGTCTTGGAGTGTCGTGGAGACAACTGATTTTTAAAAATTAACAGGAATCTGAACACTAGCGGGAATTTAGAAAATGTGGGTTACTACTAAGAAAGAATAAAAGAGTGGCCCCTGAAGTCTGGAACTGGTCTGACCCAGATACAACACATCATTCTCTTGTTGGACCTAAATAATCTTACACATCACCGACTTCAGACAAAGTCACTCTGGGACTGATAAAATGAGCCAGAGCAAGGACACCTCATAATCTCGTTTAGGTGCCAAGCCACTCGCCACCCACAAAATATCAAGCTTCCACTTCTCTTGCTAAATAAATGGTTACTGCTTGCCTAATCACAGAATCACCCCCAGTCTCCGAGAGCACCCAATCTAGAGCAAACCCTGCTTCCTTAGCCCCCATCCCCACCCCAGATGACCCAGCCAAAGCCCCAATCCTACGAGAGGTGCTTTCTAGCACCCTCTGAGTTGAGTGTAGTTGCCCGTGGTGTGTGCTCTCCCTCACTGCAGCAAAGATAACAAACTCAACCTGTTTAACTACAGAGGTATTCCTGGGGGGCTTTGGCCACGTGGATTGGGTGGAAGGGTCTAGACTCCAGCCTCAGTTCTTTCCCTGTCTCACCAGGGGGCTTGGGGAAGTCCCCTCCTTTCTCCACTCTGGGCTGTTCTTTTCCTGCTGCCGAGGAGCAGGAAAAGAACAGCCCAGGGTACGAGGGAGCAGGATTCCATGGTGGCTGGCTGGGTCATTTTTACTGTGCCTGAGGCTGGCCCTGCTGACCACCAGCAGGGGTCTGAAGGCTAAGTTCAGATCAGCTCACCTTGGGTCATGGGGACAACGGCTTCAGGGCTCCCGTGATGGGAACACATGTCCACATGCAACACATGAGGCCAGAGGCCGGGGCACTGAAGCAGGAAGTGAAGGGCTGTTAATAGGACACTGATGCTGGTGGGCAAAGTTGCTCCCCAGGAGATGGCCAGACAGGAGGAACCCTGACCCAGTGACTCCCTACCCCCCACCCATCTCTAGCTCTCTCTGTACCCTTCTCACCCGGGTTGGGAATGGCTGTCACGCAGCATCAGATGTCCGCAGAGCTCACAAGCATCTCGGGTGTAACAATAGGCCACCTTCCTCAGCCCTGGATGAACATTAGAATTTGCTGCGAATGCCCAGGTCCCACCCTGGAGGTTCTGGTTTAGAGGCTCTGGGGACTCAGTATTTTTAAAAGCTCTGTAGGTCATTCTTTTGGGCAGGCAGGGTTGAGAAGACTCCCCTGGAGTTAGAGATGGGGAACTGAAGCCTCCAGTGGCTGCCCATGACCTTACAGGGGGGTGAGTCCTCACCAGTCTGCCACAGTCCTCACCTGTCCGCTTTTCTCAGCCATGGAAGCTGGTTGCTGCCAGCATCGGAGTTGGAGAGCCCTGATACAAAACTGTACGTGCTATAGACGAGGCAGAGGAAGCTATTCATACACACACGGCTATGAACAGTAATTATCTGTAGCAATTAAAATTAGGAAGGAGGGAGTTTCACTTTTTCTTTATGCAAATTAGTAATGTGAAAAAATTTGATACCAAGCGTTATTTTTTTCTAATGATGATGATAAAACCAACGAAGATGAAGTTGAAAAAACCTTGCAAAACCAAGGTGCTACTCAGCCGCCAGCAGCTCAGCTACTCTTAACCATTTATTCCGGGTCATCCTTGTACTTCTTGTGACCACGGTGACCCAAGTGACCACATGAAAACAGGCCAAAGTCTCCAAAGGTTCTGACTTCCCTGGGTCCAGAAATCACAGGCTGGTTAGGAGCTTGGTGCTTATGTAAGATCTTACTCGAATAATAACAATCTCTGAGTTTATATCGGGTGGGGGAACTGAGAACTTTCACATTTGTAATCTTCCAGCAGCCTCAGAACAGACTGGGAGAGCTGGGCAGGGGTTATTACCTTCCTCTTTACACCTCGGGAGACGGAGGCCCGGAGACGTGGGGGAAGCGTGGGACCAAGACGACCCACTGGGTTAATGGCAGAGTCGGGCTTGTTCCCAGGACTACTGATTCCCCAGCCCTTGAATCTCACCCCACCTCCAAAGGCACCCACCTGGCTCTGACCTGGAACAGGTAACTCTAATCGAACCTCCCCGGTATGACTGAAATGTTCTTGAAGTTTGGCACACAGAAGGCTCTCAGGAATGAGTTCTTGAATCAGATTAGGTAAACAGCACCCCAGGGAAAGTCAAAGGTCCCCAGGATAGGCAGTTTTATATCCATTAATTTACTTAGTTCTCACAACTACCTGGGTGGTAAGGATTAATATCCCCATTTTATATATGAGGAAACAGGCGTAGAACAATTCAGTAACGGGTTTGTTTATTTATTTATTCATTTCACACACTTATTGATGATCTACTACATGCCAAACAGTGTTCTAGGTGAGCAATACTATAGTCCATAGCAATGAGAAAGATTGACACAAGCTCCCACGGAACTTGGAGTCCATGGAGGAGACAGGTAATAAACAAATCTTTCTCAACGAGCAGTCATAGGAAACTTCAACCTGAATCAAGGTGTAGGGTCTTATTACCCACTCTTTCCAATTCCTGGAACTCTTATACTGGTTTTTATATAATAGCAATTGTATAACTGCCATGTATTAACCATGCCTATGTGCCAGGCTCTCATTTCTCATGTAAGCCTCACAACAATATGTATGAAATGGGTGGTTTTGTCCTCATTTTATAGATGAGAGAAGAGCCTCAGGAAGAGGACCCCTCTCCCAGCCTCATGAATGAAGAGGGAAGAGGAGGGCAATGCTTACCTCAGCTTACAAGATTGCTTTTGGAATGACAGCATCTTGGGCATTCCTAAAGGAAAGGCATGGGTGGCAACCTAGCCTTCTTTGGGCAGAAAAAAGGAGGGGGAAGAGTGGTAGAGTTTAGATTCAAAAGCCCAGTGGGCCCCTTACTGGCTGAGGGACTTTGGGCAAATACTTTACCACGCTGTGGTGAAGTTTCCTCCTCTGTAAAATGGGCATGAGGATAGGGCCACCCTTGCAGGGCTGAAGTGGAGGATCTAATGAGAACATGCATGTAGAAGGAGAAGCCACCACCCATGTGGCCCGGGTCCCCCAGGCAGTGCAAGGAGCAGAGTGTGTAAAAGGACTGAAGAGAAGCAGCAGGGCTGATCTGCAAGGCTGAGGATCCCTGGGGTCTCCTCCAGCGAGCCCTGCCCTGCCCCAGGCTCTATCTTGTTCTGGCTTGTAAGCACAGATTCCAGATTCAGACAAAGCTCAGCAACTAACTCACCATGTTGCTTTGGGCAAAACATTTTGCCTCTCTGACCCTCAGTCTCTTCATCTGTAAAATGGGTGTCATCTAATTCACAGCACTGTCATGAAGATTAAAGGAGCTAATGGGTATGAAAAATTTAGCACAGTGTCTGGCATAGGGTGGTTCTTCAGGAAATGGTAGCTCACATCATCCTTATAGTTGTTGCTCTGGGGGTCCCTCAGGGACTTAAAGCCTCCAGGAGCCTCCTCGCCCCTATCCTGGCCCATAAACAGAGTCTCCACTCCCTCCACTCCTGTTCTTACCTCTTGCCACCAGGACAGAGCACAGAAACTGGATGAAAGAGAACATATCTCTCTGTACTGGAATTACCCGTTTTAGGTCTTGGGGCTGATCATTAACTAATCCCTGCTCTCTGATCCCGCCGCCTATGAAAGCAGGGGTCTGCCCCAGCCTACCAGGGTCTCCTGCCTCCTGACATCCTGCAGCGTCAGGGAAAAGACTCTGGATTTCGCATGACGCTGTGTGTGACTTTGGGCAAGTCCCTTCCCCTTCCCGAGTCTCAGGTTTTTCATCTTCTTTCATATAATGAGGGAATTGGCTTTCACATTTTTCTTTTTTTTTTTTTTTGCCACTAAACTCTTAGAAAAAACATCTTCTATGGGAGGCAGAACAACAGAGGTTAAGAGTACAGGCTCTAAGGTCAACCAACCTGGATTCAAAATACCAGAGCTGCTGTTCTGGAATTATGTGACCTTGGGGACTACTTTAACCACTTTTAAAATTTCTTCCTCCATTTCCATTGCTCTAAATGAGGTCAAAGCTAGCTCCACGTCATTCAGATGTAAGGCCCTTAGATGAGACCTTGCATAAAAGTAAGTACTCAGAAAACATCGGTGATTGTTACTTGGAAGCTCAGGGTATAAAGTATGTAAAGTGGCCGCAGCCCGGTTGAAATGAGAGAGCAGAGTTAACTGCTTGCTGCCACCCCAAGGTGACTATGAGGTATTCTCTTGGAGCCCCAAGACTCAGGGGAAACAGTTTGAAAGCTGACAAAGCCAATACTAGGCTCCTACTAAGGAATACTAGGGATCTGCAGACTATGGTCCACGGGCTGAATCTGGCCTGCTGCCTGCCAGCTGTAGTTTTCACACTTTTAAGTGGATGGCTAAAATCAGTAGAAGAATAATATTTTGTGATGTAAAAATTATACAAAATTTTAATTTCAGCACCCACAAGTAGAATTTCATTGGAACACAGCCACGCCCACTCATTTACATATTGTCTATGGATGCTTTCTCCCTGCAAGGGCAGAGTTTGAGTAGTTGTGACCAAGTGGCCAGCAAAACGTATTTTACTGTCTTGTCATTTACAGAATAAGTTTGCCAACCCCTGCTATGGAACATCTCTTCCCTTCCATGTGGAAGACTTTGAAGACCTTGCATAGATCCCGGCTCTACTATTTTACCAACACTATGATTGATTCTTCACCTCTCTAAACCTCATCTGTAAAGTACTTATAATCATTTCTAGCTTTCAGGGCTGTCATAGAAATAAAATAATCAAGACCCTTTACTGCATGATGGGGAAATACCCATACCACAGTAAGTGAGATTAACATAGGTGGCACATGGATCGATATTTAGATTTTTAACAGATATGTATTTATTTTCATGAATATTTGAAAAAATATAACTAGCATACAAAGCCCATGGTTTTTTTTTTTTTTTTTTTTTTTGCCGTACGCGGGCCTCTCACTGTTGTGGCCTCTCCCGTTGCAGAGCACAGGCTCCGGACGCACAGGCTCAGCGGCCGTGGCTCACGGGCCCAGCCGCTCCACGGCATGTGGGATCTTCCCAGACCCGGGCACGAACCCGTGTCTCCTGCATTGGCAGGCGGATTCTCAACCACTGCGCCACCAGGGAAGCCCAAGCCCATAGTTTTGTGGAAAATGCTGTGTTCACTGGAGTAAATGATCCAAAGCTACTGGAGCAGATCTACGATCCCCTCTCTCAACACGCATCTTCCATCTTTGGGTCCTAGGTAGCATCTCTCATCTGCACCATCCTATTCACATCCCAACCAGCAGGAGTAGGAAGTAGGAAGGGCAGTACTCAGAAGCTGCACACACCATTCCCACTCATACCCCATTGGCTAATCTCAGTCACATGACCACATCTAATCACAAGGGAAGCTGAGACATTCAGTCTTTTCTCTGCACAAGCATGTGCCCAGGTAGGGGTTCTATTACTAAAAGAACAAAGGAAGAATTAATACTGAAATCTCTGCCCGCATATATACCAATTTAAAACTTCCTTTTAAAATACATGTGTGTAGGGCTTCCCTGGTGGCGCAGTGGTTGAGAATCTGCCTGCCAATGCAGGGGACACGGGGTCATGCCCTGGTCTGGGAAGATCCCACATGCCGCAGAGCAGCTGGGCCCGTGAGCCATGGCCGCTGAGCCTGCGTGTCCGGAGCCTGTGCTCCGCAACGGGAGAGGCCACGGCAGTGAGAGGCCCGCGTACCACAAAAAATAAAAATAAAAATAAAATACACGTGTGTAAAGAAAGATGTTTTAAAGCAGACGGATGTGGCAGCCATTTTGCAACCATGAGGGAAAGACCAAGGGAATCACAGAGATACCAGTAAACAACCCTGACTTCCTTGTGCCTCTGAAATGACCCTGGAACTGCCCTTCTCTGACTTTTTGACATTTGAGGAAAATAAACCCTTGTTCATTAAGTCACTGGCAGACAGGCATCCTTTTACCTGCAGCCAAAAGAATTCTCACTGATGCAGCTGACTTCATGGGGAAGAGAGTGGGCTCTGCAGCCAGACTGCCTGGGTGCAAAGTTGAGCTCTACCATTTGCTCGCTGTGTGACTTAGAGAAGTCAGTTCCCCTCTCTGAGCTCTCATTTAGTCACTTAAAAACATGGCAGCTACTTGTGTTTTGTTTTCTTTAGAACAAATTCTTTAGAATTTCTCATGGCACATTCTCACTATCTGTTGCACAAGGCCACTCTTTTTGTTTTATTAATTTGGTCCTTTTTATCCCCATTTCCCAACCCCATCCTTTCCAGAGCAACCACTGGGATGCGTTTAATGTGTAGCTTTTCCTTTATGTTCTTGCAAACGTTTTGTCTTTTGTGAGTATTTTTAATTTACATAATGATATTGTGTTCTATATCTCCTTCTGGCTTTTCCAATCACCACTAGGTTTTATGAGATTTATTTATATAACTGTATGTCCCTCTAATTCTTTGCTCCTAAAAGCAGCATAGTGCTCAGTGACATGCACTCACCACACTCAATCTCCTCCTTTACTGGCGATGGTGGCCATACCACAGCCCTAAACCTAACCCGAACCCGAACCCTAGCTGGCATCCCACAGGGAATGCTGCACTCAACATGGTCACACGTGTCTCCTCATGAACCTGTGTCAGAATGCCTTTAGCACTTGCATTCAGGGCCAAACTTCTGGGTTCCAGGGTATACGCACTCTTAATTTGATTAAATATTTGTAGAATGCCCTTAAGAAAGGCTGACTGTCCACACTGTCTAGCAGCGCACAGAGTTCCAGTGGCTCCCGTTCCTGCCAACACTGGGCACTATCCAGCTTTCTTATTTTTGCCAATCTCATTGAAATAAATCTCATCATTGTTTCAAGTTGCATAGTACCTGCTTCATGAGGCTGTTTTGAGAGGCCAAGGAGTTAATGTATGTAAAGTGTTTAACTCATTGCTTAGCACATAGTAAACGCTCAATAAATGCAAATATTTAGAAAAGGTACCATGGTTTGACTTAATGAATTCTCAGTTATTATTATTAAACTTGGCACACAGTAGGTGCTCAATAAGTGCATCCCCTTGGCCTTCCCCAACACCCTCTGGATGTCCCCACACCCACTCTTCCACCTTGGTGGAGTTCCTCCCAGTCCCTTCCCACAGACTCACCTGCTTTCTCTTCACTCTCCCAGCTGAGGTCTTTACGAACCTCCTGGCCAAAGAGACTCTTCAGGATGGCGCTGGCAATGGGCAGCATCATGGCAGTGGAGGCCGTGTTGCTCAGCCACATGGACAGAAAGGAGGTGGTCACCATCATCCCTAGGATGAGCCTGGGAACAGAGAGAGTTAGAGGCAGATCTAGAACTGGGGCCTCTGGTTTGTATCTCACTTGTTCACTCATGAAAAGTTAAGGCCCAGAGAGGACAAGCTAGTGGCCAAGTGGAAACCAAATCCATTCACCAAGCTTATTCTAGATCTAAGGAAACTGACTCAGTATATGTAAGTGAACTGACCTCAGGTACCCAAGGTAAAATGGTTCTAAAGACACACCAACCCTGAAATTTTCTCTCCTTTGCCCACATATCTTGGATAGCTCCCATTGCAGAATAAAGGTGTCTCGGTTTGGCACCAAGACTCTCCACTGTTTCACCCTAAGTGGTCTTCCCAGCCTCCTCTCTCCCCCTTCCCTTCCCACTTCTCCCAGGCACCCCTGCTCAGGCTCTGCTGAGTTTCTCACCAGCTCCCAAACACACTTTGATGTCCTGACTGCCTGCCTGCCTGCCATTGCTTGGTCTCTCCCACCAACAGGAATCTAAGTTTAGTGATTTGCTTTTCTTTACATAGAACTCTTAATCCACCTGGAATTTATCTAATCTAAGTAGAATTTTTTCCTAAAGAATACACAAATTATTCCAACTCCCACCACTTCTTGAATCCTTCCCTTTCCCATGGATTTAGATTTCTTCAAGATTATTTATTCTGTGTTTTAAAAATCTATTTCTGAACTAGTGTCATACTGTTTTCATTGTTGTAACTTGAAAACATGTTTGACAGCAGCCTCATCCATTCTTCAAGGCCAAATGTAACCTCCTCCAAGAAGTCACCCTATATCTCTCATGTGGGCTCATATTGCACCATGTGTCCCTTAGGTATTAAATTCTGTTCTGTGTTGGGATCAGTTCTATAGATGGAATCTCTCCCATAGGACTGACAGACAGTTCCTCCATGAGGAAACAGCTACAGAGCCTAGCAGAATGCCTGGCCCAGAGCAGACGCTAGAAAATCATGAGTTATTCAGAACCTCCTTCTCCCTCATCACCACCCCCATCCCCACCACAAAAAGAGCTCTCAAACCTACCCATTCAGTCCATCTCCATTGCCACCACCCTAGTCCAAGGTGCCGCTATCTCTCATCTGGATCCCCAGAACAGTCTCTTACCTAGGCTGCATCCAGCTTCTCACCTTCATCTGATCCCCACATGGCAGCCAAGAGGAATTTTTTTAAAAAGGCAAATCTGGTCATGTCACTCCCCAGCTTAGAATTCTTTAAAGCAGAGACTGATAACCAGGGGGACCATGGATATAATTCAAAATGGACATGATAGGGGAAAATACACCTCTATTTTACTAACATCTAATAGAAATTAAATATTTCCTTCAGTGATAAACATAGGCAAAAAAGTTCAGTATTATTAGAAGGGGAGGACTTCCCTGGTAGTGCAGTGGTTAAGAATCCACCTGCCAATGCAGGGGACACAGGTTCGAGCCCTGGTCCAGGAAGATCCCACATGTCGTGGAGCAACTAAGCCCGTGAGCCACAACTACTGAGCCTGTATTCTAGAGCCCGCGAGCCACAACTACTGAAGCCCACGCACCTAGAGCCTGTGCTCCACAACAAGAGAAGCCACCACAGTGAGAAGCCCGCACACCACAACGAAGAGTAGCCCCCGCTCGCCACAACTAAAGAAAGCCCGCGTGCAGCAACGAAGACCCATTGCAGTCAAAAATTAACTAATTAATTAATTAATTTTAAAAAGTTTTTCTCCATTAGAAGGGGAGTTGGTTACCAGTAAAGATCACAGACACTTCCATATCACATTATAACAGTTGAGATATACTGGAATATCATTGACACTCAGAACTGCCTCAAAACTACAGTTATGAGGCTGTTGCTAGATCTCATCATTTATTGTGTTAATAAAGAAGTTCATATAGTATTCTATCACAAATTTGTGTGGTTTTAAAAAATTGTTTGGATAAGTGCATTTTGCTGTAATTGTTGTGGTTGTTGTTTTAAATTCTGTATGTTGTGCTTTATGCATTTAAAAACTTTACTGGGAAGGAATCCTTAAGATTCAACAAATTGCAACAACAACAAAAAGATTAAAAGAACAACAATGACCTTATTTTAAAGGCCATTCAATCATCTTAAAATAAAAGTTGGAATCCTAGCTAGGGGGCCCGAGGCCCTTAGGAATGGACCCTACCTCCCTGCCTCTCCAAGGCCATCTCTCCATCCACTCCCCACCCACCATGTCACCTTGGCTGGTAAATAGAAAACCAGGATGATAACAGCCAGCATTTACTGTGCAGGTCCAAGCTACTGTATCATCATTTTAGAGGCAAAGAGAGGCTAAGTCACTTCCCAGAGCAGGAAGGGTGGGATTCAGCCCCAAGTAGTCTGAGTCAAACTGCTCATATGGCCCCTTCTAAAACTACTGGACAGGAATCCCTGGGGGTGAGGTCTGGGAATCAGCATTTCAACTGATTCCCCTGTGATTCTTACGTACTTTCAAGAACTGCCCAAGGGCCTAGCACTGTGTCTGGCACACAGAGCGGCTCACTAAATATTTGAGAAATGAATAAACAAGGGGATGGTGGGACATGATGAGTTTGTTGCCCTGGATGACCAGAGCAGGAAGAGTGGGTTTGGGCTCCAAGAGCTATGGTCCTTCTGCCTCGCCACCTCTGGGCTGGACCCATTACCTGGCCTTACCTGGCCGGCTGGACCCCAGTGAGCATCAGGACCTTGAGGGCAATTCTCCGGTGCAGGTTCCACTCCTCGATGGCGCTGGCCATGATCAGACCGCTGAGGAAGAGGAAGTTGGTGTCCAGGAAGTACTGGGCGCAGACCTTGTTGGAGGGCAGGATGCCCAGGAAGGGGAAGAGGATGATGGGAAGCAAGGCTGTCACCGAGAGGGGCAGGGCCTCTGTGCACCAGTACACCGCCATGAGCAGGATGACGAACAGGCAGCGACCTTCCTGCAGGGGGGAGATGCAGGCCCAGGAGGGTCAGCAGAGCTTGGGGTGGCAGAGAGAGGAGAGGTCCTGGAGCAGGGCCCACCAGGGCCCATTCCTCGGGGAGGCAATGGAGAGGGTATGTGCCCAAGGCTCAGACTTTGAGCCAGTGGTGTCACCTATCTGAGCCTCATTTTGCTCAACTACAAAATGGGGAAGCTATATCTGTCCATTTTATAGGATTGTTTGACGATAACATGAAATACCCCATTGTCTTAGAAGTAGACCCTGAGATGAGCATGAGAGGGAAAAGTAGTTTGCTCGACAGGAAATCTCAGAAAGTTCTGGAAGGGCAGTGAGGAAGTGAAACAGAGAAGGACGCCAAGACAGTGTATTAACAAGAAGGTTACTAGGGAGGGCAGCTGGGGCTCAGTCTTGACGGGGACCCTAGAAGACAGTGTAGGTCATGCCTCAGAGTAGTCCCCCAGGGAGGCAAGGAAGCTGGCTATTTATCTGCCAGCTCTTGGTCATCACTGGTTGAGGGCTGCTCATGGGAGCGTTAACTCTCCAGCACTTTGACCTGCCCTGTGCAGCAGCCAGATAACAAGCTCACGCAGAGCATCCAGGGCTCTGCAAGAAGCTATTGGCATGTGCAGAATGGTAACCGCCAACAGGGATGTGGAGAGAGCACCAGTAGCAAGTGCCGCATCCACACACGGCATTTAGCACAATGTCCAACACTTGGCACCCACTCTGTAAATAGTAATAATAATAACTGATATCTATTGGGCTAGTAGGTACCAGCTATTGTTTATTCCTCACAAAATCCCAGTGAAGTACGTATAATTATTATGACCATTTGGCGGATTGGGAAACTGAGATTCCAGGAGGTCAGGAGCAAGGCAATGGTTGTGAAAACAAGACAATCTGCCTCCAGAGCCAACTCCCTTAACCAAGTACCCCACAGCTGTTATCAGCTGAATGCTAGAATCTATGCATTCAGGATGACAATGCAATTTCAAAGATTCAAAACAAAACGGATCTGTGGTTGCCAAGGCTGGGGTTAAGATGTTTGTGTTTTGTTGGCGGCGGGGGGGGGGGGAGCTGCAAAGGAAACTACTGGGGTCACAGAAATGTTCTAGACCTCGATTGGGGTGGTGGTTACATGGGTTTGTACATTTGTCAAAACCTGTAAAACTATTTACCTGCTGATGAGACAAGAGCGCAGTAATGGTAACGTCTTCTAATAACATCAGTGTCCCACAGGATCCATAACAAATAGTGTCTTATTATTCCCATAGTCACTATTTAAATAAAACTGCCTACTGCCCTGACCTTGCTTTCTTATATTCTCTCAAGGCAATGATCTTGCATGTTCCAGTGAACACGGACTATTTCTTGGATTTGGTGCTGTCTGGTGCCATTTATTCTTACTTCTTACTCATCGTAGGTTTTGTTGACTTTATTCAGTGTCCACAGCACACTGAACTGAATTCCATCCTAACAAGCACCATCCTAATAGAACATATCCTCAGCTACACAGGACAGGCATCAAACTATGTGCAGACACTATGATTAGTTAATCCATCTAAAGGGGCAAGGTCCAATGGTCCAGGGAGACCAATGAGATGGCTTTGGCAATAATCCAAGCAACAGATACTGGCAGCTAGGGTCTGATGGGAGCAGTGTAGGTAATGAGAAGTCTTCAAATTCTGGATCTATTTCTAAGCTAGCTTTGCCAAGGATCTGTTATGATGTGTAAGGCAAAGAGAGAAGCCCAGGGTAATTCTAGTTGTTGACCTCAATGGAAGAATGCGGTTGTCCCTTACTGTGAGAGGGAAGACTATGAGACACACCTACATCCACTTCCAGATCTTGAAAACACACCCTGAGACTCTGCTTAACACGCCCAACATTGGAGAATTTCCATTTCCCAAGTGCCTTAGCTTTTGTACCAGTGTTTACATTCTCTCATGCAATTTACAGACATACAAAAAGTCTCTTGCGGAGGGAATTTTTGTAAAAGAAATCCTCTTTTCCCATTTGTCTATTTTTTCTTTTGTTGCCTGTGCCTCTGGTCTCATATCCAAGAAATCATTGCCAAATCCAATGTCCTGAAGCTTATGTCTTACGTTTTCTTCTTAGATTTTTATACTTTTAGGTATTATGTTTAGATCGTGAGCACATTGAGTTCATTTTTGTATGTGATGTTAGGTAAAGGTCTAACTTCATTCTTTTGCATATGAATATCTAGTTTTCCCAGCACAATCTGGTGAAAAGATTGTCCTTTCCCCATTGAATGGTCTTGGGACCCTCTCCAAAAATCATTTGACCATACACATGAGGGTTTATTTCTGGGCTTTCTATTCTGTTCCATCGGTTTATATCTGTCTTTTTGCCAGTACCACACTGTTCTGATTACTGCAGCTTTGTAGTAAGTTTGAAAATCAGGAAAACTTCTGAGTCCTCCAGCTTTGTTCATTTTCAAGATTGTTTTGGCTATTTGGGGTCCCTTGAGATTCCACATGAATTGTAGGATGGGTTTTCTATTTCCACAAAAAAAACCCATTGGGGTTTTGATAAGGATTGCACTGACTCTTTAGAACACTTTGGGTAGTATTGATATCTTAACAATATTAAGTTTTCCAACCCATGAACACAAGATATGCTTCCACTTACAGTCAGTTCCCTATTTCTGATGGTTCAACTTAACGATTTTTTAAACTTTGTGATGGTGCAAAAGTGATACGCATTCAGTAGAATTTTGAAGTTTGATCTTTTTCCAAGCTAGCAATATGCAGTCTGATCCTCTCTCCTGATGCTGGGCAGTGGCAGCGAGCCTCAGCTCCCAGCCAACCACACCACCACGAGGGTAAACAACCGATGTACTTACAAGCATTCTGTACCCAGGCAACCATTCCGCTCTTCACTTTCAGTACAGCATTCAATAAATTACATGAGATATTCAACACTTGATTATAAAATAGGCTTTGTGCTAGATGATTTTTGCCCAGCTGTAGGCTAATGTAAGTGAGTACATTTAAGGTAGGCTAGGCTAAACTATGATGTTGAGTAGGTTAGGTGTATCAAATGCATTTTTGACTTATGATATTTTCAATTTACAATGTGTTTATTGGGATGTAACCCCATTGCAAGTTGAGGAAGATCTGTATTTATGTCTTTCATTTCTTTCAGCCATGTTTTGTAGTTTTCATTGTACATGTCTTTCACCTCCTTGGTTAATTCCTAAGTATTTTATCCTCTTTGATACTATTGTAAATGAATTATTTTCTTAATTTCCTTTTTAGATTGTATAGAAATGCAACTGATTTTTGTGTGTTGACTTTGTATCCTGCTACTTTGCTGAATTTATTTATTAGTTCTCACAGTTTTGAGTTCTTAGAGTCAGGGAAGAATAATTGTAAAACAAATCAACATCACTTGAAACAAATATTTTAAGAGGTCAGATTATTGAGCACACACTTTACAGATCGAAAGCAAAAGCAATAATATGGAATCAAATACCACGACTAAAACTTGCCTAAGTTTTGATTTCCTAACATCTTTTTGGTTCCTATACCAGGCAGATTCCTACATATCAGGGATGAGAGATCTTAGATAATCACAGATTTATAAGTATTTATAACTTCCAGCTCTTTGTCCAAGCAAAATTGTATATTGAATCACAACATAAAACAGACAAACCCTGAGAGTAAAATTTAGTTAAAAGGAGTTTTACTGGGACAAGTGGGATGAGGAGCTCACTACTGGGCCCCCTGTTCGCTCTGTCCCTCCCAGCCACCCTGGCAAACCTAATACCTCCCTGATCCAGGAATTCAATGGAGGACAGTCAGACCATTGCCAAGCCCCCTGCTTTACGAATATGAACACTGAGACCAGAGAGGCAACAGATAGGTGTCAGGCATGTTTCTAGAACCCCAAACTGGGGTTTCCCAGGCAGCTGAGATTCTGCACTGCATCTGTTATAGAAAAGGACCTCTTTGTCTCAATGGGTGCTTGGAGCCAAAAGGCATCGTTCCAGGGTTCCACAGAGGCAAACAAAGGGGCAGACCCAACCCAGGTACTCCTAGTACAGCAAAGAAAGATGCAGGAAAGTGGCAGCACAATAAACAGCACCCCATTTACAGAAGCTTCTGGAATGCCCACATTCTGCCAGTGGAGTTTCAGGGACCACCCAGGAAGCCAATGAATCCAAAGGTTCAGACCACAGAAAAGCAAATTTGGCCAACAAGGTCTTCTTAGGGCTTGGAACCTGTGAGTCCACAAATGGACCCGAATATCAGCTAGAGACAGTTTTCATAGCTCAGAGAGGTCAAGTGACTACTCTGAAGACACACAGCTTCCTAGAGATGGAGCCAGGTTTTAAGTAGAAGGCCATGTCCTGGCTCCTTGTGTGGCAGAAGCTTGATACCACTTGTCTCCATCCCCTTCTCCTGCTTCACTTTTCTTCACATAACCAATTGCTGCCACCTGTATTAGTCAGTGTTCGCCAGAGAATGGATAGGATATATCTAGATACATATAAGAGGAGATTTGTGATAGGATTTGGCTCCCACAGTTATGGAGGCCAGGAAGTCTCACGATTTTCCATCTGCGAGCAGGAGAACCAGGAGAGCTGGTGGTGTAATTCAGTCCAAGGTCAAAGCCCTGAGAAGCAGGGGGACTGACAGTGTAGGTTCCAATCTGAGTCCAAAAGCCCGAGAACCGGAAGCACCAATGTCTGAGGGCAGGAGAAATGGATGGCTCAGATCGAGCAGAAGGGAATTTGCCCTCCCTCCACCCTTTTGTTCTATTCAGGCCCTCAGCTGACTGGATGATGCCCAACACATTGGTGAGTGCAGATCTCAAGTCTACTGATTTAAATGCAATCTCTTCCAGAGACATCCTCACAGATACACTACGAAATAATGTTTCACCAACTAACTAGGCATCTCTTAGCCTAGTCAAGGTGACATAAAATTAACCTGAAAGCAGATTTTGTACTTTACTGGTTTTCTCTTCCACTAGAATGTAAGCTCTAGGAGGGCAGGGATTGTGTCCCTGAAGCCAAGAACAGTGCCTGACACATAGTAGGAACCCAAAATATTTATTGAATAACTAATACGTGCTTCTGCAACTCAGACAGTGCTTACAACATGTTCACTATCATCCATTCAGCAAACGTTATTCCTGACCATGTGCTAAGCACCAGACTGGGAGTTGAGACTACGAAAATGACTGAGACATAGTCACGGCACTTTTACCAGGAAACCTGACAGTGCCAATCATAGGACCATTCTCAATGGCTAGTTCTTCTCAAACTCAAATGACCTTATCAGACTCTAACCACAAAATATCCTTCAAGCGGTGTGCCGGTAAATGTTTAACAACTGGCTCTCTGAAAAAACTGTGGGTGTATATGTTTGTGTGTGTGTGTAAAAGTTCTTGATTATTATTCAATTCAGCTAAGAAGTCACTCATGTTATTGACCAGTGAGTTTAGTTCCACTATGAATGTCGGTTATGTTTTCATTTACATTAATTATTAAGACAAAACAGACACAATGAAGGAATATGTCAGAACGTCACTTGCTTACCAGTGGTGTGTCTTCTTTACTGAATCAAATGATGGCTTTCAAATACCAGAAGAATAGTTCCTCATTTTTTGTGCTAGTCACAATATAACAGCTATAGACAACACATTTTAAGTGTGATCTGTATTACTAACTTTTCCCATTACCTTCTTAAATCTAGACAAGCAACCAAACAATGAGCTAAGCCCTGATTTGTAGTGTTTACTGATTTCTATGGTGTAAATATGCCCACATGGCTGATTTCAAGCCACCAAGTTACATCACTGAGCACAGTGTTGGAAAGAGATGGACTGTATCACAACACTCCACAGTATTTCCTCCGCACATATAGATGTAAATAACCTCAAGACCATAGATAATAGTAAAACAATTAGGAAGTGATGAGTTTTGACTATCTATTGCCTTTGTTTTGACATAATTTTTTAACCCCAATTAATAAAATTTCATTTAAAATCGTATCTATGTTTAACAACTAGCTAGCAAAATTCATGAAAATGTAACCATTAGGTCTCGTGAGCCAGTACATGGGCTCCAGTCACTCTGTGGGCCTCCAGGCAGAAGAACATCCATGGAAAGCCCCCAAGGAATCTGGGTCACATTCTGGTGCAGACTTGACATTCTTCAACCCATGTGTGGTATCATGCTCCATAATGCATCTATTGTTTAAAAATATACAATTATTTGCTGTCATAGTTGGAAACTTGTTGCTGGCGTTGGATGACACAACTATCCTGTTTTATGCACCACCTGACAGACCAATAGGTATTCCAGTTTGAAGAATATATGTCTGTCTTAATCAGCTCAGGTTGCTACAAGCAAATAGCACAGACGGGGTGGCTTAAACAGCAGACATTTATTTCTCACAGTTCTGGAGACTGGAGGATCTAAGATCCAGGTGCCAGCAGATTTGGGTTGTGCGGAGAGCTCTCTTCCTGGCTTACAGACGGCTGTCTTTTCCTTCTGTCCCCACATGGTTCTTCCTTGGTGCCAGGCATGCAGAGATAAGCTCTCTTCTTCTAAGGGCTATAATTCCATCATGGGCACCCACCCACCCACCCTCATGAACTAATCTAATCTTACAGATTTGAAAGGATACTAAATGGACAGTATGAACTAATTTATACCAATAAATTTGATAACTCAGAGGAAACAAAAACTTCTTGAAAAACATAACTTATTCAACTATGAGAAAAAGAAAAGCTGAATATTCCATTGTCTCTTAAAGAGAATCAATCATTTAAAAACTCCCCTCAAGGGCTTCCCTGGTGGCGCAGTGGTTGAGAGTCTGCGTGCTGATGCAGGGGACGCGGGTTCATGCCCCGGTCCAGGAAGATCCCACATGCCGCGGAGTGGCTGGGCCCGTGAGCCATGGCGTGTCCGGAGCCTGTGCTCCGCAACGGGAGAGGCCACAGCAGTGAGAGGCCCGCATACCGCAAACAAACAAACAAACAAACTCCCCTCAATAAACAACAACACAAAAAAACCCCTCTAAGCCCTGCTGACCTCAATGGTAATTCTACTAAACATTTAAGGACTAAGTAATACCCATCTTACACAAACCCTTCCAGAGAATAGAGAAAAGAGGAGCCTTTCCCAATTCATTTTGTGAGGCCACAGTAACCCTGCTACCTGAGTTATCCTTACAAGGGCATGAAAAGAAAACAAAAGAAAAGAAAAAAGAAAAGAAAAGAAAAGAAAAGAAAAGAAAAGAAGAGAAAAGAAAAGAGAATATTATAGTGGTCGAGGTCAGTGGCATGGAAAGCCACCTGGAAAATCTGAACCCTAAGAAGTTCTGTTCAGAGCTGCCTTTTCTATCCTGTCCCACATCACTATGCAGGAGAATAATTATGATAATAATGACAACCCAAACCACCAACATGTTTTGAGTATTTATTAAGTTCCAGGTATTTTACATATATTAATTCATTTAATGAGAGGTCCTATTATTTTTCAGAGGGGATTATAAATGACATCAATTTAGTCATGCATGTAAAGCTGTGACCCAGGTAATTCGGTCCCAGGGTAGTGTTAATGTTCATGAACTGCATATCTAAACAGAAATTCTAATCTTTAAACTCTCTTCCCCTAAACATTTAAAGGGCTCCGAGTATAATGAGAGTTAATGAACAAGTACTTAAAACTGGCCAGGTACTTTTCCTAATAATTTACATGTATTAACTCATCCCGTTCCATAGCCACGCTTGGAGGCAGGTATTATTATTTCCATTTTAGCGATGGGACAACTGAGGCAAAGAGAGTAAGTCAGGTAACCTGCCCGAGGTTGCTGAGGCAGAGCCAGGATTTGAACCCAAGGCGGTCTGACTCCAGAGTTTGCACTCTGTACCACTCCGCATCTCTGCATGATCCATGGGTGCCCTTGCCACATTCCTGCAGCCTCTAACTCTCTAGCATCCCTGGAATCTCTCACATTCCTAGACCAAAAGAACCCCTCTCAAGCCTGGCCTTGCCATCTATGTCCCTCCATCACTTCTCGTCTGTGCCCCACTGCCTCCAAAGGGCATGCTTTTAATAATCGCCATGTCCCCTCACAATTCTCCCATCCAGAAGCCTCATCCTTCTTTCCATTTTGGCTCTTTTTCTCTAGAGAATAATCTAAGTGGAAGCTATAGTCCTCCCTCTCTTCATAGGATAGCAACCACCACCACCACAGTAAGACTACTAAGACCCAACATCTACTGAGAATGTACTATGTGCCAGACACCATTCCAGCTACTGTCCCTGCGTTATCTCAGTTTAGTTGTGATTGTCACAACAGCCTTATGAAGTAAGTCCCGTGATTATCTCCATTTAACAGATAAGGAAACTAATGCACAGAGTGATTAAGTAACCTGGCCAAGGTCACAAGGGCAGCCTACTGGATAAAACAGGCAGGTTCCCGGGCCTCCGCTTAGCATTATGTCAGTACAGAAGTGGGAGGTGGGGAGAAGCTAAGCAGGCTACTTCCAAATGTCCAATCAGCATCCAGATGAATAGCAATGAATGAATTTTTTAGCGTAAGTATAACCCATGTAACATTTGGAACATACTTATACTAAAAAAAATTATTCACTGTTCATCTGAAACTCAAAGTGAACTGGGCACTCTGTATTTTATCTGGCAACCCTAGCTGGACAAATACTCCAAAAATGTGAGGAGGAAAATCCCGAGTGTTTCTTGAGGACCAGAGGTGGGTCACCAGGGCCACTTTAAATCCTGCCTAAGAAGTCTGCTTCTATCTAGGTCCCCCCCAGCCCTCAAAAGTTCACACACAGCAAACCAATGGAAAACCAGGCACTGGAGGGGCGCAGCCTGTCAGAGAAAATGTATCCCACAAGGAAAGTGTTCCTGGAGTGGGGACCCTCTGTTCCCCCACCTCCTGCGATGCTCGCAAGACAATGTGTCAGAGGACGTACCAGGCCCCCAGTGGGGGAAGCCAGCCGAACAGAGGAGCCAGCAGGCACTCACCCCCAGGCTCCTCTTGCCCTCCTGGCTTCTCTCACACTGGATGTCAGAGACCTCTCTCTAGAACATGAGGAAGAGGAAAAACTTAAGGGGGAGTCCGGGAGAGAAGGATCTCCCTCTCAGTGGCCCCCAGCCCATGGAGCACCCAGGTAGGGGAGGGAAAAAGACTTCTTCGAACCAAGTTCCACATTTTGATCCTTGCCTGGAACTGAACATTGACTTTCTGAATAGAGATCGTGTTTGTATATTCAAGTAATTGGAGGATTTTAATTACTTCTCAAGAGTGATGGGGAAAAAGTCATGGTCTGCAGGAGTTTTAGTCCAGGTTATAGGGGAAGAACGTCCCCTACTGAATACATTTTAGAGCAATAGCTGGAAAGAAAAATAAACATGACTTTTTAAAAAAAATTAGCTTTATGAGCTATAGTTTACGTACAATAAAATGTGTCCATTGTAAGTGTACAGTTTGCATTTCAACAAATGTACGTACCCATACAACCACCATCCCAGTCAAGACATAGAACATTTCCAATAAAGAAATATACATACAAAGGAATATTACTCAGCCATAAAAAAGAATGAAATAATGTCATATGCAGCAACATGAATGGATATAGAGATTATCATACTATGTGAAGTAAGTCAGATAGAGAAAGACAAATATATGATATCACTTATATGTGGAACCTAAAAAAATGATACAAATGAATTTATTTACAAAACAGAAACAGACTCACAGACATAGAAAACAAACTTATCAAAGGGGAAAGGTTGGGGGGATAAATTAGGAGTTTGGGATTAGCAGATACAAACTACCACTTATAAAATAGAGGACCTACTGCATAGCCCAGGGAACTATATTCAATATCTTATAATAAACTATAATGGAAAAGAACCTGAGAAAGAATATATATATGTATATACGTATAACTGAATCACTTTGCTGTACACCAGAAACTAACAGAACATTGTAAATCAACTATAGTTTAAAAAAAAAGGTATAGAATATTTCCATCCCCCAGAAAGTTCCCCTTAGCCCCTTTCAGGTCAATCCTCACGCCCCCTCCAAAACACTGCTGTGATTTCCATTGCTATAGATTGGTTTCTCCTGTTCTTGGACTTTACTTAAATGAAATGATGTACTTTTGTACTTTCTGCTCAGTATAATGCCTGTGGATTCATCCATGAAGTTGCATGTATCAGCAGTTAATTCTTTTTTACTTCTGCATATTATTCCATCCGGTAAATATACCACTCTTTCTTTGATCTTCTTGCTGGTGGCAAGTGGAGTGTTTCCATTTTGGCATTATTATGAATAAAGCTGCTGTAAATATTCAAGGACTTCTGCTTCGGGGGTGACATCCTGCCAGTTGTTTAGTGCAATGTATTAACTCTGCACATTATAGAATATGGAGGGAGAAGTGTTGGTAAATTCTGGCTGCAAGTGTTGCCTTTCAAAGGCCTTGAGTCCCAGGCATGCATTCTCCCTCTCCCTCTTTCCCCTCTTTTCTCTCTCACTCTGTTTCTCTCACTCCCTCCTATTCTCTCCTCACTCTCTGGGTGCTCTTGCCCGGATGTCAACATCAATCCTTTGTGGAGGAATGATTCCAGATGCAGCATGCGTCAGCCAGGGAGGCGACGTGAGGGAAATGGCAAGAGTTGGGAAGTCGATCCTTGGCCCACACGCGGCTTGGGCAGTGAGGGGGTCGAGAGTGTTTCATTACCTTGCTGGTTAGGGATTGCAGCAGGGCCGAGGTGACACCAAATAGCTTCCCTGCCCCAGCTGAGCTTTCTGTGGGCAAACTGGATTCAGAATTGGCATCTGGATGCCAGACATCTGGTGAGGAATTAATAAGTACTACTGCCCCTCACCCCCACCCCTCCACCCTGGTGGGCCGCGAGGACAATAACTGGCTTCCGGAGAGCAAAAGTCTCCCAGGAGGCATGGAGGCAGGGACCAGAGAGCTGGCCTGTGGACACTAAGCGGTGGGCTCTCAGAGATCCAGCGGGCCAAGCCCATTCCCACCTCCAGGTCTTTGCACCTGCTGTCTCCTCTGCCTGGCCCGCCTGGCCCTCACTCCTTGATCTCTGGCCCCTTGATCTCTGCCCAGCTCACTCCTTGTTGTTCGGCCTCATCTCAAAGGTCACCTCTTCACAGACCACGCTATTGTCTGTTGTCTGATCTCCACCATCCAGCCTTGTGCTCGTCAAGCACTTACCAATAGCCGAAGTATTTCTTGTTTGTTCACTTATCATTAGCTCTCTTCCCACCAGACTGTAAGCTCCATACAAACAGGGCCCTTGTCTGTGTTTGTTCACCTCTATCTTCAGGGCCTTGATGGACATTTGTTAAATGAATGATTAAGTACTCTAAATCAGGCATCACAAACTCAAATGCAAGGGACAATTTAATGAATGAAGTAGGCTGGCATTAAGAAATATCACCTTGTTTTCTCAAGTCTGATTTGCAATTCTGACAGTGTTTTGGGTACAGAAAACCATCCTTTCAGCAGGGAAAAAAATGCCCAAGTTTGATGATAAATTACAGCTGGCATTGGGCTTTATTTAGTGTCATGGCTGCGATAGGGAGGAGTGGGGACTGTGGTGAAGTGGGGAATATATAGGCCCCTTGGAAACAGCAACTGCTGCTAAGCTCCTGACGGTTGCCATGGGGAAACGTGGGGCCCAAGATGACAGATCTCCTGTTTTTTCAAGAGAAGCTTGAAATTGTGCTTTTATGTGAAATCTTACCATTTTAAATGATTTGCTCATTAAAAGGAAAGTGTGGTCCAAAAAACACATCTGCAAAATGCATCAGACCCACGGTCACCACTTTATGCCCTCTCGTCTAAATGGTTTTAATTAGTGGAAAATCCCAGAAAAGTGCTCACACATACACAACTTGGAATCTAATGTCAAGTTGTTCACAGATTACTAGGAATCAGGATGCTCTGTGAAAAATCCCTGCTCCGCCTTAAAATACCCATTTTACAGGTACAGAAACTGAGGTCACAGGAGGCGTGATCTCTTCAGGACCATATACAGCACAAGAGAAGATCTCACGGCCCCCGGTCCAAATAGTGGATCAGGGAGTGGGGTCCAGTGAATCCATGATTTTACTCCAGTGCACAGCACGTCTGACCCACCTCTACCTCTGGGCCCCCTGTTTGGTGAACTCAGAGCAGCCACATGGACACAGGGAGAGTCAGTCTGCGTGTCGGCAGAATGGAATCTTCCTTTGATCCCTCAAGGGCAGATTAGGGTAGAAGGAGGGTAGAAGGCTAGAGTCACATGATCCCGAGACCCTGTTCCTTTGAATTTTAACTTCTGGAGTCCAGAGGTGGGGGAAAGTGTCTGATCTTGCAGGCTCACTTTCTGGGTCATCTCAAGAGTCAGCAGTCTGCCACTTTGCCACTTTGTTCTGTCCAGAGGCTCAGCTTCAGGAAGGGGAATGTTGCTGAGGTGGCCCAGGGTAGACGGAGTCGTGGCTCCAGGTGAAACATCTCTCACAGCCCCAGCCTGTCCCCTCTGCCAGCAGAAGCTGGAGTGACTCAGCTAAAACCTCCAGGGGTGGACAAGCCCGAAGGAGACTGCAGCCTGAGAAGACAGGAGCCAGAAGCCAGAAGGCTGGGCCTAACTACGAAGGCTGATTGATCCCAGAGGCCAGAATTTGGAAGAACTTGATGTGGATGTGCTTGGGAGATGGCTGAAATGGAAAGTGATACGCTTTCTTTTTCAGAAGGGAAAAGAATGCCAAGGAAATCTCTAGAGCTGGGCTGTCCGAATATAGTAGCTTCGGGCCACCTGTGGCTACGTAAGTTTGAATTCATTAAAGTGAAATGAAATTTAGAATTCCAGTTTCTTGGTCACACGAGTCACATTTCAAGTGTTCCATAGGTATGTGAGACTAGTGTCTACCCTTCTCGATGGAGCAGATCTAGAACATCCCCATCACCACAGAAAGTTCTGTTGGACAGAGCTACTCTAGAGAATTCGGGACTGAGGGCCAGGAAGTCTGGGTGTAGTGGTTTGGCCACTGAATTCTTGTGTCAAGTCACTGAGTTCATTCATCTGCAAACTGGAAATAATAATTTTGCGATGTCTACGTCACAGAGGATCCCATTAGAATGAATGCACGTGAAAGCATTTTGAAATACGTACTTGACAGGCAGACTATTTTAGGAGTGAGATTATGAATACATGTGTTCATTATATGCTCTGCTTTTCCAAATTTCAACAATAAACATGGATTTTTTTTAAAGTAGACGTTCCCTGAATACACAGTTAATATATCTGCAAAATTCTGGGGTTATGCTTTCTTTTTCTGAGAATTAGGAGATATTTCACTGTGCAGAAATTTGAGGCCAGCCTGATTTCTTCCCTCTTACAGCTCATCAAATTTTTTGCCTGGAGAGCCATAAGACTTTTTTGGTTGAATCCTCAAGTTCTTTCATGTTACCATGATATAGCTCAGTGTTGATGAGTCTCTGTAAGTTTTTTTCTAGGAGACAGAAAATTTGCATGTGTTTTAAGTTAGTTTGGTTTCAGAGACGTTTTCTACTATTAAAGATTCCAATATTGTTTTCTGTTTTACTTGTTTGACTTCTTTTTCTTTCTTCTTCAGCAATACCAATTATGCAGAAGTTGGATTTCCTTTGTCCCCCCTATTGATCATTTTTCTTTCATCCTTTCTTACTCTTTCTTTCCCACTTCATTTTGTTCAATCTTCTTTAGCCTGTGTAACATGTCCTTGATTATGTTTTTAATATTTTCCATTTTGCTGTTTCTAAAAGAGCTTTTATAATAGAGTGGCTTCACTTTTCTCCTCCCTCCACTTCCAGAAGACTGCTTTTTTCATCTCCGTCTACTTTTTATTATCTCTTCTTTGACACTTTTATTTCTCATCTTGAGATTTATTTTAGGAAGGCCATCATTTTTTAATTTTTTTGTGTATTTCACAGAAAAATGTCTGTTCAGTAGTTTCTCTTCATTACACAACTCTTCCAGTATTCTTTGTCTACTTTTCATTTGACGTTCCCTTTCTTCTTATTTCTCACACAGTCTTTTTGTAGGTCCCATGCTGGCTACTTATCACAGTTCTTTGTTAAAAGAAAGTGTGGGGAGAGGGGCTAGGAGGAAGCCGGGGCAGCAGGTGTCTATGCAGTAGCCCTGTGGATTATCTCAGAACCCTTTCTCACCACCACTGCCCTGAAATATATCTCTACTCTAAGCAATAGACTTAGTGTGGAGATTAAGTGTAAAGACCCAAGAATGTCACAGTTCTTCAGTATCTCCTTGAGTAAGTCTCTTCGACTTACTGAGAGAGAAAATTAGAACCCTTACAACCATATGGTTGATCGTTACCCATCCTTCTCTCACCTGCCACTTTAACATCCTGCTTCTTACCAATGGTCTTCGAGCCTCTTCATCCAGTTCATCTGAACTCTGAACTGTCACATACATTTCAGCAACTCTCCCTTCCCGTGTGCATGCTTCAGGCTTTGCTGGGATTAGGAAGGGCTCAGAGAGTTGAAAAATACTTCTGGAGAATTCTGCCTCCTGCCCAGGGGCTGCAGAAGCTCTTGGTTACATCCTGCAATTTGGTCCAAATCCTACCACCACTGTCAGCTCTTCTTCACAAACCAAGGGTGGGACTGTGGTCTGCCCTTCTTTCAGCAGAGACGGCATTTTCTTCTCCATTTGTTGCTTTTTGTTGCTGCTTTCAGACTGCTTCAGAAAGGTGAATGGAATAGAAAAGTCTGGACTCCACCAACTTAAACCAGAAGTGCCTTCCACCTAATAATTCTGTCATCAGAAAGTACTATATTTCCTTTTGCTTATCTGTATTTTCTAATCTTCCTTCAATAAACATGCACTCTAGAAATAGTATGGGCTTTGGAATCAGACAAGCCTGAGCTATAAACTCAATCCTTCCACACTCTAGCTGTGTGACCTAGTTTTTTAACTGCCCTCACCCTCAGTTTCCCTGTGTGCTGTAGGTACATAATAATAGTACCTACCTCGGAGAGTGATTTATTTCATATAAAATAACCACTGACCCGGTGATGGACACGTGGGAATGCTCAACAAATGTCAGCTATTGTTACGTTGTAATAATTATTAAAAATCATATATTAATGTTACTTTATTCTTAATAATACAAGTTTAATTTCTTAAATGCTGAGTTTTAAATACATTGTTCTTAAATCTTTAAATAAATCCTAAAATATCAGAGCCAGAATGAACCTGAGATTACTTAATCTAGTGGTTCTCAATAGGGGATGATTTTGAACTCCAGGGGACAAAGGGACATTTTTGGGTGATTGGAGGGGATGATGCTGGTGGCATCTAGTGGGTAGAGGCAAGGGATGCTACTAAAAAACATCCTATAGTGCCCCACAACAGAAAATTATTTGTTCCCAATAGGATCAATGTCACCAGTGCTGAGGCTGAGAAACCCTGGTCTAATTTAACCCCTAATACAATGACTGCCCAGAGAAGGAAACTGGCTTGCCTGAGGTCACACAGCAAGTCAGAAGTAAGGACTTGTTTTATGTTGTTTCATGGAAAGACCATTGTGCCCTGAGGTTTATCAGATAGCAGGAGTTGGGAGCTGGGCTGTGACCAGGGTGAGGCAGGTGCAGCATGACCCTGACAGTGGGTCCCTCCTTAAACTTTGTTTCCAGGGTGCCTCGCCTGGCTCTCCCTAGTCCTGACCCTGGTTGGGAGCAAGAATTGGGCCAGGGGTCCCCTTAGTGCCTGACCGGCCTGATTCATGCCAACTGAACCCAGACATTTCTTACAGGAAGCTTTATAATCCCCCCACCAAAGAAATCCCAGCTTCTCAGGCTCAGCCAATCCATAACCACGGGGATTAAAGTCTGCAGGCAAAACACGCAGAGGTGACAGGGGAGAAAGAAGAAAGTGCCATGTCAGGCGGTTAATTTTTGAGCTGGGGAATGATTTCTAGGCACACACACGGCAACTTTCCCCCCATTGCCCCCAAGTCTGCCCCCCTCACTCAGGAAAAGAAAGAGAAATGGTGTGTTCTCCGAGCCCAGGGCAGGAGCTGTCTGGAAACTGCATCCACCACCACCTTCCCTCCTGTGCCCCATCTCCCTGCTGGGCTGAGTTTTTGTCAAGGCACTGGGCTGTGACCAGGCTCTCAGCAGGCACTGGAGGCTCCATGCCAGGCCCTTCAGGGAGCAGGACCAGGGCCAGCTGCCCACAGTGGTGCCCTCCTGCTGTCCACTAGAGGCCCATGCCCCCGGGGTGTCCAGGGCCAGGGCTGTGGGAAGCCTTGAACATTGAACTCTAGAAAGGCCAAAGCCACGCCTTAAACCTTTCAGTATCCCCTCATCACCCCCAGCCCAAGGCTGGGCCTACACAGTGGTCAAAACCCCTGGGGCCACTCAGGGCTTGAAACACGGTGGCTCAGGCATCCATGACTGGTGTGAGTGGCCTTGGGCAGGCTCGGAGCTCACTTTGCTCACAGATAACCCAGGAACGATGGCATCTCAGAGTCACAGTGGTACAGCACCTGGAAAATGACCAGTTCCCGAGAAGCTGGAGCTGTTGGGGTCAGCAGAAAGAGCAGTGGACAGGGAGCTAGGAGACGGGGGCTGAAATCAGGACCTGATGCCAAGAAGCAGAGGAGCCTGAGTCACGAGCCTGGCTTTCGGTGCCAGGGTGCCTGGGCTCGAATCCTGTCTCTACCGCTTCCTAGAAAAGTGACTTAACTCCGTGCCTCAGTTTTCTCATCTGTAAAATGGGGACGATGATAATGATGATAAGAATTTCAACCTCATAGAGTTATTGCTATGGGGATTAAATAAAGTGAATGTAGGTTGAGTGCTGGGAGCAGACTGCTGGTAGAGTAAGGAATATATATAAAATGTTACCTCCTACTGATGGAATCTGTTACTTTTGCACATTTCTTGCCCTCTTTATATCAGAAGTTTCATCTTAGTGATCCCTAAAGCACTTCCAGTCTGCCATGTGGGGATGAAGGCAATGATGCTAGGTAGATATTGACCCCAAAAGGAAAGGAGTTTGGAGCACACACAGCAGGCCCAGGCAAAGGACCCAGCAAGACGAGACAACCCAGGAGAAACCCTCTCCACTGAGGCCAAGAGGCACTGAGGCATGAGCCTCCACTTACAAAAAGGGAGTTAAGTAAGGCCAGCTGAGGCTCTGGGTATAAGGCCACTAGGAGTCACAGAGTTGCCGGTGCAAATCCTGGTCTACCACCTACAAGCTTCGGGCTTTGGAAGGACCGGTGGCCTTTTTGAGCCTCTGCGTCCTCATCCGTAAATGAGGATGCTTATTACGCCCTCCTGAGAGAGCTGGGAAGGAGATCAAAGAGAACATGGATGGATGTGGCCGTTCTTTGGAAGCCCTGCAACGCTGGCAGCATGTCTCTCCATGGTCGCCCGAGCAGCTGTCCCTCATGGTCTCAGAGCAGCAGCACTGTTATTCAAGATGGCCGCCCACATTGAGCACTTGCTATGTGCCAGGCACGGTTCGTGGATTCCCTCATTCAACTCTACCCACAGCCCCACGAGGCAGCTACGACTGCTGTTCCCAGTTTACGTGTGGCTCAGAGAGCTTAAGTGACTGGCCCAAGTTCACACTGCCTCCGTGTGAATGACAGGTGAGAATAATAAAGCCACCGTTCATTGAGGGCTTACTATGACCAGGCACCAAGCCTTGCCTGCATTAGCTCACCTGCTCGTCTCACAACCCTGTTTAGAAATGAGAAACTGGAGGCACACAGAGGTCCTAGCAGCTTCTTCATCCATGTGTGCATCTCTAGCAAGGGATGAAGCCGTGATTTCAGCAGAGTGGTCCGAGCTCAGGGCCGTGGTCCACGATCCCCTGGGCCCTCCCTGGTCCTGGGCTCAGTGAGGAGAGTAACAGTAGTGATGGTAACAGCCAGCATTTACTGAGACTCACTATGTACAGGTGCTGAGCTAAGCCTTTTACACTTATTGTGACTTTTGCTCCTCCCACACTCTGGTAGTTTCTGGAAATGGAAGGACAGATATTCAACAGAAAAGCACTTTACAGGCCCTTTCACATCCTCTCTGGATCTGTTCAGTCTTGAGGATAAGCCCGGCTGATCTCAGTGCCCACTTTCTGGAGGAGGAGACAGGCAGGGAGGGTTAAGACCAAAACTAGCCCAGGGTGACCCAGAGGGAAATAGTTGAGACAGCGCAGATGTCTAGTCTCTGATTTCCAGGCAGGGCTCCCTCCTACCCTCTCTTCTGAGAAAGCAGTTAGGAACCACCTGTGTCTATTTGGGCTCAAGACTCAATGGGGGAAACAGGAGAAAGTGGAAGGGGTGACTTGTCCCAGGAGACCTCTGAGGCAGCCACTCTATCCTCCTACCCCTTCCTCTGGAACAGACTGTGTTAGACCCCTGGACTTATTAGCAGGTGGTGTCACAAGTTAAAGTTCTTCGAGCCATTCATTAAAAGCCTTCCTGGGGCAGCTCACACCCCACTGCCGCCCACGCCTCGCTAATCATTCATGAGCCAGACAGGCAGCTGGGGGCAGCTGCATGGGACCCAGGAGTCCCCAGCGGCCTGGCTCAGCCAGAGGAGGACAGAACATGTTCTTCTGAAAACGAGGCCAACTGACTGTGTGACCTTGAAGGGCAGCTTCTTCTTCTCTGTGGGCCTCAGTCCCCATCTGCCCAAAGGGCTCTTCAGTTCCCAACATGGGTGGCGGGTGTGTTTAAAGCCCGCTCAGGGCTTCTCCACCTCTCGCTGCTCCTGATAGCCTGTCCCACACCTTTGGAGGCCTGGTGTGGGAAGGAAGCCTTTCTCTGGTTGAAGGAAAATCCAGCCTGAAGGCATTATGGTGGGATCTGCCTTTAAATCCCATTTAAGATCTTCAACTTAGTTTCCCTATGATCAGGGGGCCAGGGGTCAGTCTCCTGGAAGAGGGCTGTCACGAGGACCCAGGAAGACCTTTTAATATTTCTTGAACAGTCTCCATGCTCCCATCTCAGGACCTTTGACTTGCTGTCCCCTCACCTGGAATGCTCTTCCTCTATATACGCTCAGGGCTCCTTTCTTCACCTCCTTCAAGTCTTGCTCCAATGTCATCTCCTTCAGGTATTTGTTCAAATGTTCCCTTCTCGAAATCTTCCTGATTCTAAAATTGCACTTACCTCCATTCCAGGCTCCCTGCCTTCTCTGATTTTATTCTCCACAGCACTTATCAACATCTGACCTACTATAGATCTTACTTATTTATCTGCTTGCTTTTCTTTGTTTGTTTGTTTCTAATGTTTACCCCCTCTAAAATGTCAGCTCCTTAAGTATAAGAATTTGTGACTATTTGGTTCATTGCCATGTTCCTCTAGAACAGTAGCTGGCATGTAGTAGGTGCTCAATTAATAGTTTTAAATGAAATGTAATAATCACTTATGGACAGTGTCTGGCCCACAGGAAACACTAAAGAAATATTGCTTTGATTCTGTATTCATTCTGGACATATTTATTAAGCACCCTGCTTGCCAAGTGCTAGGGGTATATTAGTGAAGATGGACAGGATCCCTATTTGTACTTTACTATTTGCAGGGTACTTCACTGTTTACAAAGTGCTTGGTTTCCCTGGCTCCTCCCCACAGCACCATGAGGGAAGCGGGTGCATGAGACAGATGAGGAAACTGAGGCTGGCAAGGGAAGTGTCTTGCTTCCCCCCACAGAGCAAGTGCTTGGCAGGGATCCATCCTGGATCATCTGAGGCTGCATCCTGTGTGCCCACCACTTAGCCTAACTTCTCCTGGGCACTGAGGTCTTCCCTGCCCCTGACATTTTCAATTCTCTACAGTTTACCATCATCCCACCTCCACTCTGGTCCAGCTGGCCCTGCCCCAGGCATCCTGGGAGCTGATGCAGTGGGGGATGGGAAAGCTGACCTCTGCTGTTAAGGCCTGACCTGTGGAGTTTCCAAGCCCCTCTTGACAATGACCCTCCACTGCCCACAATCCCTCACTTCTTAGGCCTTTGGGGCTCTGGGCTTCAGGGCAAGAATAAGAATGGCAAGGGAGGGCTTCCCTGGTGACGCAGTGGTTGGGAATCTGCCTGCCGAATGCAGGGCACACAGGTTCGAGCCCTGGTCCAGGAAGATCCCACATGCTACGGAGCAGCTAAGCCCGTGTGCCACAACTACTGAGCCTGTGCTCTAGAGCCCATGAGCCACAACTACTGAGCTCACGTGCCACAACTACTGAAGCCCATGTGCCTAGAGCCTGTGCTCCACAACAAAGAGAAGCCACCGCAAAGAGAAGCCTATGCACCACAACGAAGAGTAGCCCCCACTCGCCACAACTAGAGAAAGCCCATGTGCAGCAACGAAGACTCAACACAGCCAAAAATAAAATAAATTAAATAAATAAAATTTTTTAAAAAAGAATGGAAAGGGAACTTTCACTGGGATTTTTCTCTGAATAAACACTATCTCATTTAATCTTCCCAGCAGCTCCTAGGAGATGAGCTTTACTCCATATACAGCGGAGGAAATGGAGGCTCAGAGAACCCAAGAACCTACACAGAGAGTAAAGGGAAGAAGCCAGTAGGATGCAGAAGAAAGTCTCATCCCCTATAAAGCACTTCCATGGGATCCATGGGCTCATTTGTAATGCGAATAACAATACTACTACTGCCAAACATAGTAACAATAGACATTTACCTAATACCTCTTATGATCAGGAGCAGCCCAGAGTATTTTAGGTATCTGAACCAATCTTCACAACACCCCTCTGCGGTAGGTCCCATTACTGCACCTCATTTCTCAGAGGAGGAAACTGAGGCACAGAGAGGCTAAGTAACTTGCCCAAGGTCACACAGCCAGGAAGTGGAGGAGCTGTCCTGGCGTCCAGGAAATCTGGTGCTAGAGTTCATACTCTCATGATGTTGCCCCCTCCCCCTCAGAGAGTGATTCTGGGGGACAAACCAGCCCAGTGATTCTGGGAAGACCCCTTGTCCAGAGGAGGAAAGCCAAGGTCTGAAGGAGGTCCAGATCCCACAGAAGATCAGGAGCAGGAAAGGAAGCCAGGTCTCCCAGGTAGATGGCCAGTTTAGTGGAGGTAGGAAGAGCCTCTCAGCACAGTCTCAGTTTCCCCAACAAGAGGTGGGAGCTGGGTCACGGGCAGGGCCCTGCATCAGGCCTCTGCCAGCTCCCCCAGGCCTGGAGACCCCACATTCTAGTCCCAGATATCGGCACAGCCGACCACATTCCCAGGACTCATGTCTCAGGAAACTGCCTACACTTCTGTTTTTTGGACTCTGTGCTGTAAAATGCCCTGCTCGGGCACCAGGAGAAGTTTTGCTGAGTCCCAGCCCTTTCCAGAGAAATCCAAGGGGGCTCCAGACAGGGGCAGGAAATGGCTAAAAGGAGCAGGAAGACTTTTCCTTCCTTCTCCCACTCTCCAGGCCTCCGAAGCCAGCCAGCAAAGTGGATTGTCATGAGAGTAAGGTGCAAGCGGCATGTGAAATCGAGGGGACAATCCGGACTGTGGGTGGCAGCAAACAAGGGCCTCTCTTGTTATTTCTCCCAGCCAAGGGAAAGGAGGCTGCTCCCGCCCGCTGACAGCCCAGAAGGCAGAGGGAACGGGTCAGCCCCGTGTAGCAGAGCCCGCGTGGGGCTGGAGGGCCCGGGGGTGTTTTGTCTTGCCTGGAACGCCCTCCATTTCCAAATCCCCTCCACCCTGGGAGGCCTTCTGTGGCCAGGCTGTGTGTCCACAGGCAAGCACTTCCCCTCTCTGGGACACAGTGTCCCTGACAGAAAATTGGACTTGACTGTGCCTGCCTCACAGCCTGCTGGGGGATGGAACAAACTAACGCATCGAAGGCAGAGGTTCTCAACCTCAGCACCACTAACATTTGGGGCCCGATAATTCTTTGTTGTGGGGGCCATCCTGTGTACTGTAGGATGTTTAGCAGCATCCCTAGATGCCGGTAGCAGCTCCTTCCAGCTGTGACGATCAAAAATGTCTCCAGGCGCTGCCAAATGTCTCCTGGGGAGCAAAATGCTTAAGAACCCTGATTTAAAGGATTTCCCAGAGCCCAGGACACAGGCAGTGATTTATCCATGAAGGCAGGCAACATCTGTTGAGCCCTTTACAAGCATCATTATTATCATACCCATTTACAGAGGAGGAAACTGAGCACAGAGAAGTTAAGTAACTAGCCCAAGGTCACACAGCATATTAAAAAGCCAGGATTTGAACCCAAGCACCCAAATCCAAGCTCCTACCTATCATGTTTGACCAGCCACGTTAGTTCCTATCTTCAGGCCCCTCTGAGACCTCCAAACTCCCACTCCAGTGTCAGAAGGACAGGTCTCTCCTCTGGGAAGCCTTTCTTAATGTCCTCCACCACACCCAGCACAATCACTCCTTTCCCCGTTACCTCCACTGAACCATAAAGGAGTGTGGGCTTTCAACAAGGCAGACGTAGGCTCGATTGGCAGCCTCACTTACTCATTCAATGGCCGTGAGGTGGCAGGTGACTTCACCTCTCTGAGCCTCAGCCTTCTCACTTGTAAAATGGGTCCATCACCCCTGTGTCACACAGCGGCTAAAAGCACAGACTCTGGGGCTTGAATGTCAGAGTCGGAATCCCAGCTCTGCCACATCCAAAACGTGGGAGCTTGGGCAAGTGACTGAACCATTCTGTGACTCAGTTTCTGCATCTATGAATGTGGATAATAACAGCACCTGCGCCACAGAGCCAGGGCGAGCATAAACGAGCTAGCAAGCATATCTTGAGTGCTTTGAACCGTGCCTGGCACTTCATAAGTGCTAGAGAGGTGTTGACTATGGCTCTTAGGAGGCCTCTTGGGGGACAGAGGAGAGAGTATGAATAAGGCATGTGGCCTAGGACATCAACAAACTTGAATTCACTTCCTGAGCCTCCCAGGGACCAGCACATTCCTGTAGGAGAGCTTAATATGGCTGAAATCAAATCCCTCTCAGCCCAGACTGAGAGAGGACCCTGCAGGAGAGTAGAGCAAAAGGAACTGGGCAGGGGAACCACTGGGCTGGCCAAGAGGGGCATGCTGGCCTCCTCAGACCTTTTCCAATGTCTTTATCATACTGGGGATCACTGTTCTGTCCTGTGTATCAGTCCTCCTGCCTTCCTCTGCCCCCCACCCAGCACAGCCTCCTTCCCATTGGCTGCCCCTCCCCCTATGAATTTCAAGGACAAGTACATAGAGCTGAGAGCCTGGTACCCCTATTTTGCAGATAAGAGAAAGAGCCGCAATTCATTATCAAGTACCTACTATGCGTCAGGCACTGTCAAGTCTTCCAAGCAGGTGGGTTTCATTATGCCCATTTTTGAGATGAGGAAATGGAGGTTTGCCAGAGATGGCGTGGCCTTGTGCATCTCTCTCGTCCCTGGTGCATCTCCGCTGGACAGAGCAGTTCGGGCACACCTGTGTCACTTGGTCCAGGCCCTGGCCAGGTCCAGCCTAGCTAGGACGCTGACTTTGTGTCTTCAAGGTCTGAGGGTGTCTGAAATCCTGCTCATCGGTCCAGAGGGCATTGTCCTGCCGAGTTAGGTCAGGAAACACGATCTTGCTCCCCGCCGCATCACCAGGAATCGCACTGGCCTGTTTACACACCTGGCAGGAGCTCTGGGAAAGTGGAAAGTTGGCTGGACCTCAGAGGAGCGTTTCCGAGGCCAAGGGGTCTGTGTGGGCAACTGGTGAAACCTGGCGGGAGAGCATGGAGGGGGCACAGATGAGGGTTCTGGGACCACCTGGCTGGGAGGGGCTGGGAAAGTCCCTCCATGTGCCCTCTGGGCCTCAGTCTTCCCAACTGAAAAACGAAAGGGCTGGAAACACCGATTCCAGCTCAAATCTTCCACAGATTAGTAGCAGTCTGGGGTTTTAGAAAGTGCATGTCTTCTGAAATCAGAGATACCTGAGTTCAAATGCAAATTCATTCATTCACTTGTTTACTGAGTATCTACTATGTGTCAGACGTTGTCCTAGGCACTGGGGATGCTGCAGGGAACAAGACAGACACGGGTCTTGCCCTTACATCACTCACAGCCTAGTGGCAGAGGCAGACAGTGAACAGATAACACTTCAGATTGGGATGAATGCCATGAAGGAAATAAAACAGGAAGCTGTTTTAGAGAGTGTTTTGTACGGTGAGGAGAGTAAGTGTTCTTGAGAAAAGGTAATCAAGGAGGATTCCTTGGAGGAGGTGCCTTTGGAGCTAAGACCCAAATGACCAGACAGATCCAGCTGTAGAAGATCAGGGGCAAGAGCATCCCAGGCGGAGAACAGCAAGTGCAAAGGCCCTGAGGCAGCAACAAGCTTGGCAGGTTTAAAGACCCAAAAGAAGGCCTATGAGGCTGGACCATAGTGAGAGAAGAGAAGAGTATGGGAGATTGTAACAACCATGTTTTCAAGTTTCTGAATTTGATGCTCTGGCATCTTGGGACCTTGCTAAACCTAGAGTGTCTGCCTCTCCCAGGGCTAGCTAATTCCTAGAGATAGTAAACAACTCACCTATGCAACAGTTTTTCAAATGTAAACCAGCCAATCCAGAGTCCACACCCCCAACCACCTCCTTTATTGGGCTCTCTCACTCCAGGCCACTATCTGCCTGCCATAATCATCCAGGGCCGGGGACCAAACAACTAGGGACAGTGTCTTATGTCCCAGAGCCCACTGAAATTATTTGAACTAGCCAGTCCTAAGTCTGCTTACTCTGATTTGGCCGTTCCTTAAATACATAATATATTGGCAGATAGTGATGAAGACCATGAAGTAAGATAAGGCAGAGAAGAAAGTGTAAAGGATTTTTTGTATTCTATGTTAGATAGGGTGGCCAGGGAAGGCCTTTGAGGAGGTTCATCTTTGAACTAAGATGCATGAAGTGAGGGAGCAAGGCTTGCAGACACCGGAGGGGGGGAAGAGCAGTTCAGACAGTAAGTGCAAAGGCCCTGGCGTGAGAGCAATCTTGGCATATTTAAGGAATACCAAGAAGACCAGTGTGGCTGGTGCAGAGGGAGAGAGGGGGCCTGAGATTCTAGTAAGTAATCAATAAATATTAGCTGTTCCTATCCTTTCTTGAGGGCTTACTATAATCTGAACGGAAATAAGAGAGTTTGACCTCTGCTTCCCCGCATCCCTAATCTAGAAGTTAGGCTTTAGAGATTAATTGAAATGTCGATAGAATAAAACAGTGATGACTGGGAGCCTGAGATGGGGGAATCACTGGACAAGAAGAGGGAGATGGAGGCACTCACCCCTGCCCTGCCACTCACAGCTCACTGTGAGGCTTCAGGCAACTTCCTTCCTTCTCTGGGCCTCACTTTCCTCATCTGTAAAAATGGGGATAATCATTATTCCCACTTCTTAAGGCTGATGTGAAGAGTAAATGAACTAAAATGTGAAAGGCATGTAAAACAGTGTGGGGCAAATGGAAAAAATTTTTAGCAATTATTATTATTATAAACTCCCACCACGTTTGACACGGCACTGGACAATTTCTGTATCTTCTCTTAATTAAGTCCCATAGTAGCCCTTTGGGAAGCAGGTGAGTTCTCCCCACTTCACAAGTGAGGAAACCAAGGCTCAGAAATGTGAAATCTCCAACCCAAGCTCCCTGACTCACAGTTTCAGAACCAAGACCCAAACCCAGGTCTTCCCAGCTCCAAGGCCCATGCTATTTTGATCATCTTACTTCTGAGTCTCAGTTTCCTCATCTGCAAAATAGGAGAGTCAAAACATACCTTGAGTGTTGAATAAAAAAGTAAGAAGTTATAGTGCAAGTATAATATACGATTTCATTGGGCCCAAATAATAACCAGGGAGGAAGGTGATGTTATGGGCACGGTATCAATGAAGAAACTGAGGCCCAGAGAAGCCAAATGACTTGCCCAAGGTCACAGAGCAATGACGTGGAATGAGAATCCAGTTCTGATTCCAAAGACTCAAAACTGGGAATGAAATAACCATTTTCCTGGTCACCCACCTGAATTTCCCCCACCCAAGAATTAGGCAGATGCAAAAAAAAGTGGGCCTCTGACTTCACAGATGTAGTACCGCCCCAGAACAAGTGTGCTGCTAGCCAGACTTGACGCCTTTGTGCAAACTGGGAAAAGGGGCTCTTCCTCAGGTGGATCCAGCACTGCACCAGAGTGCACAGCTTGGCATGTGGACTGCAGGTTGGTTCAGTCTCATTTTGCCTCCTCAGGTCTCCTTGTGCAGTGCACAGCCTGTAGAACACTCTGCAGCAGTCCTGCCCAGAGCACCCCTCCTCCAAACTCCTCCTCCTCAAAGCATCCTTAGAAAGAGTCACCTATGAGTACCCACTGTAAGAACTCATCTTGGCCAGATGGTCATTCCAGCTAAATTTGCTTTCAGTGGGTGTAAGAAGTGAAAGGAGGCAAGATTTCTCTGCAAACACATGGGACTGGTGCAGATTTGCAAGCCTGATTTAATAGTCTCATCTGTCCCCTCTAGCTGTCCAAGGCCGGTCCTCTAATATCCACCTCCCAAGATGCCCATTCTTGGAAAACTTTGAGGTGGTCCCTCTGGCAGTGTCCTGACTTCCTTAGTCTCTGGCACTCTTTGAGGCAAGAGCCATGATCCCCAGTGGCCCTGGAAATTGCAGCCACTGCATTCCAGAAGGGCATCCCACTCCTTTTCACCCCTGCTGACAGGGTTCCAAGCCAGGAGGACATAATGTAAGAATTGTTCCCATCCCCTGCCATCCCCACCCCCTGGCTCTACCCTTCAGATTAACCCCAGCCTCCCTGCAGCCTCCCTCACCAGTCGCCAGGGGACAGGTATATGAGAACCAACCCTTTCGATCACACAGACTTCTAAAACATGAAAGCAGCAATGGCCTGTAGACCTTATCAAGCTGGAAAAACAGAACCCAGCGAGGGGCAAATGATCAGTGCCAAGGATCTCAAACTTCTTTCCCGATACCTACAATTTTGCAAAAGTTTTTGGGAACCCAGGTGTACCCTATGACCGGCATTGGTGGCTCCAGAGTTTCCAGGTGAGAGCGGCTTAGAAGCAGCAATCTGATGTTGGGGGTGGGGTGGACAAGGAGGACACTTGCCTTAAAGCTTCATTTGCACAGAAAGCACAATGTTTTTTTAGACTGCCAGCCTTTGTTTGGGGAGGTTATCACAGGATTAAAACTGGTTACGATTACAGGAATTGTCTTGAAACTATGTGTGCAGAGCACACCCACTCTGTTTGCTTTAAATGTATGTCACAGATCAATAAAAACAGCAATTTTCTCTGTTCATTATTCTCTAAGGATGCTTTTATTCACATTGTACATTAAGAGACATGTCAGTTGTTAATATCCAAGGATATAATAATAATATAATATGATAAATACACGCATATTACATGGAGGAGGAGGCTTTGAGTGTGCCGACAGAGATTTTGAGGGAGGCTAAGATCTCCCAAGAAGTCAGACCTGCCTCCTGGGAGGAGGCCCTGGCTTATCAGCCACTTTAAAAGGTAGTGACATCTAGGGCCACACCAAGAGTACCCACCAGGGATCTGGAGGGAAACAGGAGAGGTTCTTAGTCAATGATAATGAAAGAAAGAGTATAAAATGCAGCTGTACAGACACTGCATTCTGGCTTTGTACTGGCTGTGTGACCTTGGGCAAGTCACCTAACCCTGCTGAGCTTCCATTTCCTCACCTGTACTATAGAGATGCTAACAGCAGCTGCCTCCCTGATTATATGGACATTATATAGGACAATGCCTGAGAAACTCTTAGCATGGAGCCTGGCACATAAGAAGAGTGAAGCACTCAATGAAACACTTTATTTATTAGGCTCACCACCATCGCAGAGGGTCAGACATTCGCTGTTACATGTGCACATTGGGGGTCACATGGAAGTGGATTCTCTGTGAAGCTAATGAAGTTTAAGCTTCAGAGCCACTCCCAAACCCTGTAATGAATTTTGTATCCGTACATCTGTATGCTTTTTCTTAAAGAGAGCCCCTTAAGTACTACATGCCTCAGGCCCCGTAACACTTGGACCTGCCCCTGGGTTCACAAATCTTGCTAGAGGGCAGAGCAAAGAGAAGCTTTCAGAAACCCCTGCTGAGGAGAGAGACTCTGTGTGTTTCATCACTTCTTCCCCAGAGCTCCGCCTGGGACCTCCCAGACCCATCCGGCCTTCCACCGGTGATGCTTCACAAAGCGAGGCAACTTCTTTACTCAGCCCCTCACATCAAGTCTCAGAAGCTAGCATGGAGATCACTCTATTTTATAGACAAAGAAAGGGAGACCCAAAGAAGAAAGGAGATTGGTCCAAGGTCCTGAAGTCAGCGAGTGGTCTGGGGTGGGCTAGTTTTTGAATAAGCAACCTAATCCTTACACCAGGATTTATTGTTTTTCTCTTGCACGTCAAGAAAGTCTAATTGCTTGGATAATTCCACACCAAAGAACTTGCCCTGGATCTCCTGACACCATCCCCTTCGTATCACTTCCTCACCCCCTGGGCCCAAGGAGGGCTCCTTCCTGCAGGCATACCTCTCTGAACACCTCTCCCAGCTCCCCTGGTCTCTGCTGGTGGTGCTGGGTAACCTGCCACTAAGTTACACACTCTCTGTACTTTTACTTTTATGAACATTTACTATCTCATTGAGGGATAGTGAAGCAACTTCCTGGAGGTAGAAGCCTTGTCTAATGAGCCTAGTGCCCTCCCATGATGCTGCAAATGGGCTGAGCAGAGGTGAGGGAACCAACAGGGACCTGCAGTACCATCTCCTTCCAGCTCCCATTGGTGGTGACTTTTATCATGACACTCCTGACCTCAATCTGCAGCCTTTGATCTTCTAGGGATTACTTTCTTTGAGAGTCTAGAAACAGGTCATGTTCTGGATTCTGATAAGCCAGGGATTGAATCCCACTCAGCTGCTTGCTGTGTGATTGTAAGCAGGTCACTTCTCTCCGAGCCTCAGTTTTCTCCTCTGGAAAATGGGGTAAATAATCCTCCCCCTCTGAGGGGCACTTTCAGTCTGGATTAAATAAGATGGTGCACATAAAGCAGGTTTTAGCACTGCACCTTGCTCCCGGTAAGCGTTTATTAAATCTTGGCCGTCCCCATCATGTAAGGTGCGTGGAAATAGGACCAGCCTGTGCGTTCTTAGGCACTTACTGCGTATCAGGCTCAGTTCTAAGAGATTTACATACATTACTTCATTTATTTCCCCCATGTTTACAAATGAGTAAACTGAAGTTCAGAGCGGTTAAATGACTTGCCCCAGGTTACACAGCTTGGCATTCATCAAGTGTTCCTTGTGATTATCAAGTGAAATGTGCAACACAGCACCAAGCACAATAAAAAGAAATCATTCCTGTAGAAGTGAGAAGATCCAGAAGGCTAGGTGGGACCCAGACTCCAAGGAGCAAGCAGCTGGTAAAGGGGAACTGCGGCAAGAGGTGTTCCCAGCAGTCCAAGGCAGGGTAAAGGGGGGACGGTCGAGGGGGTCTGGTGAAATCTGTCTAGACTGGGACCTCAAGCGGTGTTCCGCCTCAGAGGCTCGGGAGGAGAGGGTCCTGCCTGTTGCGCGGCCGCCCAGGGCGCGGAACCGGGGTCCCACAGGCAAAGGAGGCGTTACCTTGGGCGGGAGGGCGAAGACCACCGGCAGCAGCGCGAGCGGCGCGAACAGCAGTACCAGCAGCCGCCGCGCGCTCCACACCTTCTTAGCCACTGTCGCCAGCGCCGCCATCTGCGCGATCGCCCCGCGGAGCGGGCCAGTCCGGGACTGCCTGCGCCTGGCCCCCCGGCTCCGGCTTATAGCCTGGGGGAGGGTTTGGGGAGGGGACTGCGCTTGGGGACCCGCCCTCTCCCTGCGCCTCCCGGAGGCAAAGGGTGGTGCCTGCTCCCCTGGGACTGGGCGAAAGAAAGCCGGGAAAGTTAGGAAAAGCTCGACCCTAGAACTAAGGAACAGGACTCCAGCCCAGAAGGCAGAATAGCCGCCGGTTTAAACCTCCTGACTTTCCAGCTATGTGGCCTGGGGCAACTGGCTGAACCCTTCCTTACTCTCCCGTGAAAAGGGCCATACTGACAACCGGAAGATTAAAATCACTTACTAGTACTAAGTGGGTTCAGGTACTGCTGGCTCTGCCACATACTAGCTGCGTGGCCTTGACAACTGCCTCTGAACCTCAGTTTTCTCAACCACAAAGTGGGGGTGATGACAATAATGGTCTCTACTAGACAAGAGGTCTGTTGGCAGTTATTGCTGTTGATATTGTTTTTCTTATTTTCTCCCACGGTGGGTCAGTCATCTGTGGGTTGGAGTCTGGAGGAGTCTTTTTGTTCCTCTTGGATAAATGCACAGGAGTACAATCCTGGATTGTATGGTAGTTGCACCCTTGGTTTTTGAAGAAACCGCCGAGCGATTTTCCGGGGCGTTAGCACTGTTTTACATTTCTGTTAGCCATGTATGAGTGAGCCAGTTTCCCCACGTCCTTGCCAGCACTGGGGTGGTATTTTTTATTTTAGCCTTTCCGATAGGGGTGTAGAGATATCTCACTGTGGTTTTAATCAGCATTTTCTTAACAGCTAATGATGTTTAACATCTTTTCACGTGCTTCTTTGCCATCTGTATATCCTCTTTGGGGGAAATTATTTCCTCCTGTTGTTTGCCCATTTTCTCATTGGACCGTTTTTTCTGCTGTTGAGTCTTGAGAGTACTTTATATAGTCTAGATACCAGTCCTTTGACAAAAACGTTGTCTGCAAAAATTTTCTCCCAGTCTATAGCTTGGCTTTTCATCCTCTTAACAGACTTTTCAAAGAGCAAACATTTGTAATTTTGGTGGAGTCAAATTTAACAATTTTTCCCTTTTTTGGATCACGCTTTTGGTGTCAAACTCTTTGCACAGCCCTAGATCCTGAAGATTTTTCTCACATTTTTTTCTAGAAGTTTTATAGTTTATAGTTTTATGTTTTATATTTAAGTCCATGAGTTAATTTTTATATCAGGTATGAGGCTTAGATTGAGGTTCTTTTTTTTTTTGCCTATCATTGACCAATTGCTGCAGCTTCACTTGTTTAAGAAGTTATCTTTATTCCATTGAATTGCTTTTGCACTTTTGTCAAAAATCAATTGGGCATATTTGGTGGATCTGTTTCTGGTTTCCCTATTCTGTTCCATTGATCTAATTGTCTATCCCTCTACCAATACCACACAGTCTTAATGACTGTAACTGTATAAGTCTTGAAAATAGGGACAGTGATTCCTCCCACTTTATTCTTCTTTTTCAAAATTGTTTCAGATATTCTAGTTTCTTTGCATTTCTATGTAAATTCTTAGAATAATATTATCTATACCTACAAAAATTAAACCTGCATATCGATTTAGAGATAATTGACATCTTTACTCTGTTGGCTCTTCTAATCCATGAATGTGGTATGTTTCTAGATCTTCTTTGATTAGTATTTTATAATTTTCAGCCTAAAAGTCCTATACATGTTTTGTTAGATTTGCACATAAGTACTGCATTTTTGAGCAATGTAAATGTTATTCTATTTTTTTCAGGATCCATATATTCACTGCTAGTATACAGAAATAAAATTGAGTTTTGTATGTTTATCTTATATCCTAAAATCTTGCTCAATTCATTAATTAGTTCTAGGAGGGTTTTTTTTGTTTTTGTTTTTGTCAAATTCTTCAGACTTCTATATAGACAATCATGTCATCTACAAATAATAACTGGTTTATTTCTTCCTTTCAGATCTGTATGTCTTGTATTTACTTTTCTTGCCTTATTGCACTGGCTAGAACTTCAGGCACTATGGTTGAATAAGAGTTTGAGAAAGGACATTCTTGCATGATTCACAATCTCAGGGAGAAAGCATTCAATCTTTCACTATTAACTATAATGTTAGCTGTAGGTGTTTTGTAAATGCTCCTTTTCAAAATTAAGAAAGTTCCCATCTATTTTTATTTTTCTGAGAGTTTTTATCATGGATGAGTGTTGAATTTTATCAAATGCTTTGGGAGGGGGCATCAATTAATATGATCAAATGATTTTTCTTCTTTAGCCTATTAATATGATGGATTACAGTGATTGGTATTCAAGTAGTGAACCAGCTTTGTATCCCTGGGGAATATGCCACTTGATCATAATGTATAATTATTTTTATATTTTGTTGAATTCTATTTGCTAATATTTTATTAAAGATTTTTACATCTATAATCATGAGGGATATTGTCTGTAGTTTTTCTTTTTTTATTGTCTTTGTCTGGTTTTGGTATCTGGATAATACTAGCCTCATAAACGAATTGGGAATTGTTCCCTTCTCTTCTATTTTCTAGAAGAGATTGCATGGAATTGGTGTTAATTCTTGTTTAAGTGTTTGGTATTATTTCCCAGTGAAACCATCTAGGCCTATAGATTTTTTTTTTTTGCAAAATTTTATATTTAATTTTCTTAATAGTTATAGGGCTATTTGAATTATCTACTTCATATTGAGTACATTGTGGTAGTTTATATTTTCTGAGGAGTTGGTCTGTTTCATCTAAATTGTTAAATGTTTGCATGTAGAGTTTCTAGTACTCCCTTTTGATGTCTGCAGGTTCTATAGTGATATCCTTGATTCATTCATCCATTCCTGATTCATTCGTTTGGTAACTTGCATCTTTTCTCTCTCTTTTTGTCAGTCTTACTAGAGATTTTTAAATTTAATCCTCTTTTCAAAGAACCAATGCTTAGAGGTTGTTTTTCTGTTTTCAATTTCATTGATTTCCAGGCTTATCTTTCTTTTTTCCATGCTTCTCACTCTTCTTTTTCTAGGACATTGAAGTGGGAGCCTAGATTACTGATTTGAGATCTTTTTCACCTTTTCAAATGTATATATTTAATGATAAAAATTCCCCCTCTCTGCACTGGTTTAGCTGTGTCTCACAAATCTTATATGGTGTATTTTCATTATCATTCAGTTCAATGTATTTTTTATTTTCCCTTGAGATGTCTTCTTTGACCCGTGGATTATTTAGAAGAGAGGTGTTTAGTTTCTAAGTGTTTGGAGATTTTCCTATGATCTTTCTGTTATTGATTTTTAATTTGATTCCACTATGGTCAAAGAACCATAACCTTGTATAATTTCAATTCTTTTAACTTTATTGAGGTTTGTATTATGGTCCAGCATAACTATCTTTCTATATGCTCTATAGTCACTTGAAAGAATGTGTATTTTGCTGTTGCTGGGTAGACTGTTCTATAAACGTCAACTAGATTCTGTTGTTTGATGGTATCGTCAAGTTCTTCTATAGCCTTGCTGATTCTCTGTTTACTTATTCCATCAATTATTGAGTCAAGGATGTTGAAGTCTCTATAAATGTATATTTGTCTATTTCTCTTTCCAGTTCTATCATTTTTTGCTTCACATATTTTGTAGCCCTGTTACTTGGCATATACACATTTAAGATTGCTAAAACTTTTAGTGTATTGACTCCATTATTATATAATGTCCCTCTATGTCTCTGGGAACTTTCTTTGTTCTGAAGTCTACCTTCTTTGATATTAATATAGACACTTATGATTTCTTTTGACTACCATTTGCCATATATGTTTTTTTATCCTTTTACTTTCAATATGCATATATCATTATATTTGAAGTGAGTTTCTTACAGACAGCATACAGTTGGGTCATGCTTTTAAAAACTCCACTCTGCTAGGTTCTGTCTTTTAATTCATGTTTTTAGACCATTTACATTTAACATAATTGTTGATATATTAGGGCTTAAATCTGCCATTCTGTTTACTATATGTTCTCTATCTATTCTCTATCTCTACCTCTAGCTCTCTTATTTCTCTGTTTTCTTTTTCCTGCCTTCCTGTGGATTACTTGAACATTTTTTAGAATTCCATTTTGATTTTTATATAGCGATTTTTGAGTGCATTTATTAGTATGGATTTTTTAGTGCTTATTCTAGCTATTATATTGTATGTACATAACTCAGCACAGTCTACTGGTACCAATTTCAGTAAAGTATAGATACCTTATCTCCCTTTATGTCCCTTTACTTTACCCTGTTATAGTATTACTATCTTGTATTTCCTCCTCATACATTTAGAACCACATCAGACAATGTCATAATTTTGGCCTCAACCATTAAACATAATTTAGAAAACCCAAGAGGAAAACAGTTTATTGCAGTTACCTATATTTTTGCTTGCTGTGTTCTTTCTTCCTTCCTAATATTCAAATATTCCTTTGTTTATCATTTCCTTTTGGTTTAGAGAACTTCCTTTAGTCATTCTTTTAGAGTAGGTCCAATGGCAACAAACTCTCTCAGGTTTTCTTCATCTGAGAAGGTCTTGACTTCCCCTTTGTTCCTAAAGGACATTTTCACAGGATATAGGATTCTGAGTTGACAGCTTTTTTCTTTCAGCACTTGACAAATGTTATGCCACTTTTTTCTGGACTTCATGAATTTTGGTAAGAAATTCGCTGTCATTTGAATTGTTTTTCCTCTAGAGGTAAGATGTCATTTCTCTCTCACTGCTTGCAAGGTGTTTTTCTTTGTCTTTAGTTTTTAGAAGTTTGACTATATGCCTTGGTGTAGTTTCTTTTAGTTATCTTGTTTGGAGTTAACTCAGCCTCTTGAGTCTGTACATTTATTCTTTTTCCAAATTTGAGAACTTTTCAGCCATTATTTCTTTGAATACTTTTATGCTCCTTCTTCTTTTTCCTCTCTTTTCAGAACTCCAATGACACAAATGTTAGGCCATTTGTTATAATCCCACAGATTCTTGAGGCTCTGTTCATTTTTTCAGTCTATTTTCTCTCTGGTGTTCAGATTATGTAATTTCTATAGTTCTATCTATAAATTTTTTAAAACTATGATTTTCTAAAAATATGAATAAGAAATAAACTAAATTCCATGGGGTCAGCACTTTTGTAACCTATCTTAGTGTAAGAGTATGTATGAGTTTCATCCACAATGAATCTGTGTATACTTGGTCTACTAGTTTATATATATATATATATATATATATATATTTATTTTCCTTTTTTTTTTGGCTGTGTTGGGTCTTAGTCACAGCACACGGGATCTTTGTTGAGGCATGCGGGATCTTTGCATCATGGCTCATGGTCTGCTCGGGTTTCTCTCTAGTTGCAGCACACAGACTTCTCTCTAGTTGTGGCCTGTGGGTTTTCTCTCTCTAGTTGTGGCGTGCAGGCTCCAGTGCGCATGAGCTCTGTAGTTTGCGGCACCCAGGCTCTCTCATTGAGGCATGTGAGCTCAGTAGTTGAGGCATGTGAGCTCAATAGTTGTGGCACATGGACTTAGTTGCCCCGCGGCACGTGGGATCTTAGTTCCCCTACCAGGGATCGAACCCACATCCCCTGCATTGGAAGGCATTCTTTACCACTGTACCACCAAGGAGGTCCCTGGTCTACTGTTTAATATGCTTGAACCATTCAAAAGAATCAGATTTACTAAAATGTATAATTGCAGTTTATACTGTTCAAGAGAATTTAATCAAATTAGTGATCTATGTCAAATGCTCAAGGAATGTTGGCTTCATATCTTATTTATTAATGAATAATAACAGCCAACATTCACTGGCTACTTACTCTGTGTCAGGCCCTGTTCTAAGAGCTTTATATGATTTAACTCACTGAAAACAAAAATGACCTTATGAAGTAGATGCTAATATATTCCCATTTTGCAGAGGAGGAAACTGAGGTACAGAGAGCTTGAGGAGCTTATCCAAGGACACACAGCTATTAAGGAGGATTCAAATCCCAGTAGTCTAGCTCCAGAGTCCCCATGCCTAACCATGATGTAGTAATGACTCAGAGTATATGTTTTATTAGATATGTTTCATTAGATGTGTTTATTAGATACGAGAAATATGACTTTTACGGTGAACATTAAAGTAAAATAACACCTCATCCCCTCAAATATTTGAGAGTTGTCAACAATTTGAGCATATGCACTCAAGAAACTGTTTCCTAATACTCAGTACCATCAGATAACAAGGGTGATCAACACTCCTCTAACCATCTAACACAGTGGTTCTCAACCCTGGCTGCACTTGGAATCACCTGGGAAGCTTTAAAAATTTTGACGCCCAGGCACTGCCCTTAGAGGGTCTGATTTAATTGTCTGGGATGTGGCCTGAACATCAGGATTTTTAAGAGCTCCCAGCAGATTCTAATGTGCAGCTGGGGTTGACAGCCACTTTTGGAACAACTCCACTGCCTTCCAACTCCCCACACCCCTAAAAGCTAATCCATCTTTTGTCAGATTCTGGTGGAAACATTTCCCTGATGCAAAATCTGAGTTGGCTTCTATAACTTCACATCTAGAGACTTCAATCTGGTTCTCATGGCCCTCCTGAGTTCTACCAAAATTTTGCCACTTAATATCTCCAGGGCCCGGGCGTGGTCTGTGGTAGGTGTTCTGTCAATGTTTACTAAATGAATATTTAAACAGAAGACTTTGTTTTCCTCATCAGTAAACTTGGGCTAATCATACATATCTTTCATTATTCCTTTTATTCAATAAATATTGACTGCATGGCAACTATATACCAGGCTATGAATACAGTCATGAATAAAACCAAAAATTTAAAATCTCTGCCTACCTGGAACTTTCATTTAGTTTGGGGGGGTGGAGTTGGAGGAGACAAATGATAAACAAATGAGTAAAATGTATTATGGCATAAAGGTGAGAAGAGGACAAGTGCTACGGAGGAAAAGGAGGCAGGAGAGGGAGATGGCTTGTGATAGGGGGCGGGGGAACCATTTCAGATAATGTGGTCAGGGAAGCCCTGGATGACTAGGTGACTAAGGGCCTTAAGCTAAGCAGAGACCCAAGGAAAGTGAGCTAATGGACCCTCTGAGTACGTGAAGGAAGCACTCCAAGAGGAAGGAAAAGCCAAGTGCAATGGCTCTGAGGCAAGAGCAAGCAAGACCTGGCTTAGAGTCATCAAGAAACTGGGTACAGAGGTGTGATCAGAAGGGCAGCCAGCGACTAGAAGACACAGGATCTTGAAAGGCTAAGGATTTTGCATTCTACCCTGAATGACAAGGGCAGCCACTGCAGGGATTTAAGCAGAGTGACAGATTCTGCCTGAATTATGTTAGTAACAGATTTACTTAGATATAACTGACATAGCATACAATTCATCCATTTAAAGCCAAGAGGTCAATAGTTTTTAGTATACTCACAAAGTTGTGCAACCATTACTATAATCGATTATAGAAATTTTTCATCATCCTAGAAAGAAACCCCACACACATTAACAGTCTCAACCAAACCCCAATCTCCCCCCAACCTCCAAAGCCCTAGATAACCACTGATCTACTTTTTGTCTCTCTAGATTTGCCTATTCTGGACATTTTGTATAAATGGAATCATATAATATGTGGTCCTTTGTGTCTGGCTTCTTTCACTTAGCATGATTTTGTTCAAGGTTCACCCACACTGTAGCATGTGTAAGTACTTCTCTCATTTTTATGGCCAAATAATGTTCCATTGTATAAATATACCACATTTTATTTATCCATGCATCACTTGATGGATATTTGAGTTGTTTCCACTTTGGGGCTATTATGATAACGCTGCTATGAACATTTGTGTGCAGGTTTTTCTGTGGACATATCTTCAGATCTCTGAGGGAGGGACAGAAAGGAGCTGTCATTGAGACCGAATGAGATGGTGGAATATTTCTCAACATGTGAGAGGCAGACCCGTAAGGAAACACAGATCGTTTTATGTTATACTAGATGGTATTTAAATAACATTTAATCCCACAGAGTGAAAGTTATTCCCTGTGTCAATTTTCTTTAACTCTTCATTACACCACGGAGAGGGTCTCGGCTGGGTGTCAGTGTCCCTTTAACACCTCATCACTTGGTAACTCTCTTTGTAACAGCCAAAGAAGACTTCAGGCCAGAGACTTGGACATCTTGCTGCAACTGGACAGCACTGGTTTCTTTTTATTTTATTTATTCTTCTAATTACTTTTGACTTAGGACACGTGATTTTTGTTTTTTAACTAAATCCCATGAGTTTAAAACAATCCTCCTTTTAAGTTAAATCTATTGAAGTTTACAATGTGAAGCAACTCAAAGAAAAATACTAAGTAACTCTTAGTGTGGAAAGTGCATGGCTATGGCAAAATTCCAAAAACTGGATGCAAAGATCTGAAATTTGGGAAACCAAGAGATGGCAAGAGAAAGGCCCTGGAAGAGGTGCAGTGCTCACTTCCTATCCAGGTCATGCTGCCATGATTCCCATAAACCCCTAGGGCAAGTTATTTCCCAATGGACCCTTTGCAGGCTGTGATGCAACCTCCTCCCATGTCCTTTCAAGTTGGAGACCTGACCTTGAGCCAGCCCAATAGTCGGCTTCATCAAAGGTTCTAGCCAGGTTAGTGTCAGACAGCCTTGTATGGTCGGCGAGGCCCTGCAGGGAGCACTTCGGACATTTGAGGCCCAGGTGTGGGAAGATGGGGTGCTCCAAACTGGTAAAACGAGTCCTGGGGATTTGGACCAGCTGACATCATAGAAACTCAAGTCCATTCCCCAAAGCCCGAGTGGAGGCAACTGGGACCAGGGTATATTGCACCCAGCGCCCCTGGACTGGCTCCCTGTTTCTGGAACCAGCTGAGAGATTCAGAGTACAAATATCTTCTATTAGAGCAGAGGTTTCAATCTGGTGACTCAAATGTAGTAATAATAATAATGATAGCATTAATAATAGCAAGCACATATACTGCACTTACTATGTGTGAGGCACTGTTTGCAGCACTTTACATGTATTAATTTATTTAATCCTTATAATAATCCATTTCATTACCTTATTGAGCCTGTCACACCGCACTGGATGAAGCAACACTCAAATTCTGGCTGTACCACTTGCTTGTTATGCAACCCTGGGCAAGACGTTTAATTCCATTGGGCTTCAGTTTCCTTATCTGAAATGAGAACAAAAATTGTATGTAACTCATAGGGATGTTGGGAGCGTTAACAGGAGAGGGTATAGCACAGTACTTGCATACGGTAAGTGTGCAACAATTGGCCATTGTTATTCTGCTTGTGGCAGATTTTCCAAGGACCGCACCAATATATTTCTTCCATCCTATGTGTGCATCCCATATGCTCCTCTTACAATGTGATTAACACTTCGCACTGAGAGTTGGGGGTCCATGTCCCCAGCTCTGGAAAGTGGGTGGGGGCTTGTGATGCGCCAACCAATAGAACATGGCAGAATGGATGTGATGTGATTTCTAAGGTTGAGCCATAAAGTGGGTACAGCTTCTGCTTGGTTCCCTCACTCTTTGAGACTCTCGCCCTTGAAACCCAGCTGTCATATTGGGAGTTCAAACTAAACCAGGCAGAAAAACCACATGGAGAGAAACCGAGGTTCCCAAGAAGCCACTAGCAATAACTAACTGGCATATGAGTGAATGAGCCTTCAGATAATTCCAGCCCTTCGCCTTTCAACTAAGGCCACAGACGTGGTAGATCAAAGACATCCCTCGGTTAAAAAAGAAAAAAAAAAAAAAAAAAAGAGATCCCTGGGTTGCCCTGTCCAAAGTTCTGACCCACATAATCTGCAAACATAATAAATGGTTGTTTTATGCCATTATGTTTTGGAGCAGTTTGTCACATGGCAATAGGTAAATGTTACCACCACTATTACTTTTCTCACCTGGAGAAGAGCATCTTATAGGAAGGAGAGTCTGTAGACATGAGGCCTCTAGCTGGATGACTTAGAATTCTACAGGGGGCAAGGGGGCTCCAAGTCTGGACCCACTAATTAGCTCCCTGCCTTTGTTTCTCCCCCCCTTTACACTGAAAAGAAAGTAGAGTGTGGGAGGGAATTCTTTCTTTTCTTTTTTTTGGTGTGTTTTATCTTCTGTGTGTGTTGGGAGAGGGAATTCTTAAAGAACTTCTGCAGTCAGAGGATGGTTTGACTACCATTTATTGTCATTCTCATTGATATGCCCATTGGACAGATGAGGAAACTAAGGCACAGAGAAATTAAGACATTTGTCCAAGCTCCCACACCCAGCGCACAATAGAGCTGAAATTCTAATTATACACATCACTACCCCCCTTTTTAATACGCAAATTACAACCTCTGTAAAGTGTGTGTGTGTGTGTGTGTGTGTGTGTATATGCACACTGATTATACTCATCAGCTCAGTTACTAAGGGGCTTGCTATGTGCCAAGCACTGTGCTGGTCACTGACATGAATGACTGAATCCTGCCTAATACTTCAACACCATGTCCCGCCCACCTTCCCCTCAACCATTGGGTGCCACCCTCTTTGTGACCTTCTTCCTGTTCCGTGAACATGCCAAGTTCTTGCACTGACTGCTCCCTCTGCCTGGATCTCTCCTCTCCACTCCTTCCCCACCATCCCTTCATAGTGGCTGGTTCCTTCTCCTCACTCAGGTCTCAATTCAGACGTCACCTCCTCAGAAGGGCCTCCATGACTACCTAATTTAATGAAACGTAGCCTTCCTCAACTCTACAACACTCCCTCTGTATAAAATCCCCTGAGTTGTTCCTTCACAGCATGATCCACCACTTGAAACTATTCCCTCCTAGAAGAAGCCCCACGAGAATAAGGAGTCCAGATTGTACTGTGCCACGGTCCCAGTGCCTGGGACACAGCAGGGGTTCAATCAACTATTTTATTACTATGAACATCGACCAAAATCATGCATATCATTCGTTCAACAAATATGAATTGAGTGCATACTATGTACCAGGCATCTTTCTGGGTGCTGGGGCTATGGCAGTGATCGAATGAAGCAAAAGTCCCTGCTCTCATAGAGCTTTTATTTTGGCAGCTCTATAACGAGATGCATGAGTGACATATATAGCATATCACACGGTGCTTAGTGCTATGAAGAAACATAAAGCAGGGAGAGGGGAGAGAGCCTGAGGGGAGAGTATGGGCACCAGTTTCTACTTCACCTGCACGGAAGGGACTCTCAGTGCCTCCCCCACTCCCTTCGCTGAGCCCCGTACCACAGTCAGCATCTTTCAGCATGACATCTTGGTCAAGGCCTCTATGGCTCCAAGAGCAATACTAGCTTTGAAGCAAGTCCCAGCAGGTGGGCTGAGGCTGGGGCTGGGATAAGTCACCCCTTGAGATCCCCTGGAGGGAGGGGGTCAAGCAACTTGACCTCTCAGGGCCTTTCCTCTCTACGGGGAAAGGGGCAGGGCCCGGACTCCCCTGGCCTGGAGCTACAACTAACTCTGGATTCTGGGCCATCCCCTAACCCCCTCTATCCCGGGCAGAGAGCGAAGATTTACAAACATCAGGAGGCCTTTGATCGGCACCAAACCCCCAGGGTTCTGACTGTTTTTTGTTCCAAGCTGCAGGCCAGGACCCTACTCTGCTTTGCCTCCAGCAGGGAAGACTGCGGGTAGGGTGTGTGTGTGCGTGTGTGGTGTGTGTGCGTGCGTGCGTGCGTGTGTGTGTGTGTGTGTGTGTTTGGCATAGGGGAGGAAGGCTCACGTGGCTCCTTGGTTTTTTTTCCAACAAGCAGGCCGGGCTTGTATGAGGGAATCCAACTCAATTCAGTAAATGTTTACTGAGCACCCACTACCTTCCAGGCACCAATAGAGAAACAAAGGCTAAGACAGTGCAGCAAACAGGACCCTCTGCCCCCCAGAGCGTACAAGAAGCAAATGAGCAAGTGAATATAAATGGTAGCAGGTGCTTGTGAATGGGATGGAGACAAAGCTGGGGAGGTGATGGGGAGGGCTGAGGCTGGGGGTGTTAGCTTCTATACAGGGTGCTCATGGAAGACAAAGTGGTGTTTGACAGAGAATTGAAGGAAGTGAAGGCGGTAGCCACGTGAGGATGTGTGAGGAACAGTGTGACAGACAAAGGGAACAGCAAGTACAATGGCCCTGAGATGGGAGCATGACTGCCTACTAGAAGAACCGTGTAACTGACCCAAAGTGAGAAGAGGGGGTCAGAAAGATATACCATGCTCTTGGATTGGAATTCTCTCACCTTCTGTAAGAAGCAAAATCTTCCCCCAAAGCAAACTTTGCAATTTTCTCTTGTGTCTTATTGGCCAGAAAAAGGTCACATGCCCACCCCTATATCAGGGACCAATCTGAGCTTCTCTGAGATAAAGCCATCTGCACCTAATAAATACCTGGACAAAGCCAGGCTCCGTCCAAAGGGAATAAGGGGGCTGGCTTTTCGTAGGCAACAGACAATGTCTAGCACAGTCTCTACCATACAGGCTGATGACTCTAGGCAAGGTGCTTAGCATCTGTGAGCCTCAGCTTCCTCTTCTGTAAAAGGGGTAGAGCAAAGAACTATTGTTTCTGCCCTACCAGCATCCATTTCCTGATCTTCCCATGAAACACCTTGATTTCCCTTAGGGCAGTGGTCTCAGAACAGCAGCCTCAGCATCACCTGGGAACTTGTTAGAAATGAAAATTCTCAGCCCAGCCTGAGACGTTTTGATTCAGATAGATTAGGGTTGGGGCCAGGCAATGTGCACCTGTGTATTCTTGGCTTATAAAGTGAAGCAAATGACGCTGTATTATAATTGCCTGTTTGTTGGTCTCTAAAAATAGTAGCAATATAAATTATATAATAATAACAACAGCTAATTGTTATGATGTGCCAAGCACTGCAGTAGTGCTCTACGTGCATTATTTCATTAATGCTTATGGGGGCATTGACGTGAGGCCCAGTTCCTCTACAAGGAGGGACCGATTGCCCCAGATGCAGATGTGGTCAGCAGGCAGCCTTCATCTGTCTCCCCTTCAGGAATCGAGTCACAAGCAGAGTGGCCTCATCCAAGCCCAAACCCTTCCAGGGGTGGCCTGCTCATGTCTGGGTGATGTGAGATTATGAAGGCCTGGCCATCTCTGCCCAACTTGGGACATCTCTGCAGGACCATTGTAGCTGCAGACACCCCCCTCCACCGGGCGGGGAAGCTGGCTGAGGCTGTTGTTGGGTCTGCCTCTCAGCTCCACTTCTGCCCCCGCTCTCCCTTGCTTCCTTCCCTCCCTTCCCTTCTCTGGAGGCTGACACCTTAATAAACACCCCACATGCTAAACTGCATCACTGAGTGTGCTTCCTGGGAATTCCAACCAGGAGAGTGCTCACAGCAGCTCCACGAGGTAGACGCCAGTTAGCCCATTTTACAGATGAGGACACTGTGACTCAGAGGTACAGTGAGGGGGTCCCAAGCCATGCAGCTGGTGAGCAAGGAGACATGGGATGGAAGCCATCACACTTCTGAAGAGGGGAGTGGCATCCTCTGGCTTTACAAGGGTGTCTCTGGCTGCTGAGTGAGGAAGAATGCAGGGGGTGGGGGTCCAGGGCAGAAGGGGCGGGGCAGGCAGCAGTGGGGAAACCATTGATTGCAGCGGCACTGGGGTAGCGGTAGGGGGACTTCCTCATCACTGTAGCTTCTTCAGGATCTGGCACTGAGCTGGACACAGCCAACATGCTTGCTAAATGCCTAGTGAGTGAACAAGTGAGTGAGAGAACGGATGACAAAATCAAAGGGGGAGGGAACTAGACGTCCCCACGTCTGGTCTGTCTTACTCACTAGGATCCTGAGTGATCAGCTGAGGTGTTGAGTGAATAAATGAACAAGTTCAAGGGAGAGAGGGAGGGAGGGAGACAGAAAGAAAAGAGGGAAGGAGATGAAGGAGAACAAGGAGGTGGAGGGGAGGAGGACAGAGGAGGAGGAGGAGGGGAGGAGAGAAGGAAGTGAAAGAGAGGATGGAAGGGGAGGGAAGTTTCTTTTTGACTTCTTTGCACAGAGAATGATGGTAACTTGCGACCTCTGGTGGCTAAGGAGAGCCACTCCACTGGGTTCGGGGAAAGGGGAATTCAGTCCTTTGGAGTTGCAGGGCCCTGAGTTCAAGACAAAAGAGATACCCAGTTCCAGAAAGAGGGTTGGCAGGCCCTTGTAAGGACGTGGGCACTCACTGTCAGGGGCTCTGTCAGTTGGTGACAGCAGGGTTAGGGCTCTGGCAAGGCGAGAGAAGCACCTGCCTTGGGCACAAACTCAAGGGGGCCCCTAAAACTCAGTTAACTGACACAAATATGTTAATGTAATATTTTAAAACATCAAAGTGTGGCCCACAAACCGGCTGCCTGTTCTTGTAAATAAAATTGTATTGGAACCAGTATCAGGATTCAGGCTGAGGTCCTCAGTTATGGCAGAGATTATAGCCCACGTGCCTCCTGAGTGCAGGTGGTCCCATCTCCTCTCAGCCAGCTCAGATCATTTAATAAGAGCACGCCTATACGGGGCACTCAGTAGGCCAGGCTTGGGTAACTCCATTCCGTGGCCGGCGGACTGGCCACGATTTCCCAGGAGATGTGGGTCTGTGTCCTTTTCAGTGTTGGACACATCTGTGTCACATCACACTTCCCTGGCTCTGCCATTCATTAGCAGTGTGACCTTGGGCAAGATTGAATTTCTGTGCCTCAGTTGTCTCCTCTGTAAGATGGGTTAATGCACGCAAAGAACTTAGTGACTGCTCAATAAAGTTAACTGTTGTTAAAAATGTGGGCTTGAATCCCAGCTCTGTCACTTATTGTGATCCTAGGACGTCCTACTTCTCATTGCTAAGAGCGTTTCCTCATCCATTATAACCCTCGTTATAAACGATGGGAATTCACACGCTGCTGCTGGTGCCATTGGCTCATCAGTGCAAAGCACAGGCTGTCTGTCCCCTGTGGACTTTGAGGGATCTGGGATCGCAGAGGGTTCCTTAGCCCTCTGTGAGACACTGAACTAGGAGAGGAATCCACTGCTCCCCTAGGAAGGCTTGTTAATCCTTATTTCCCTGCCCCGGCCACGGGCTAAGTACGAAGACAGGAGATACTCCTACTGGGAACACGTGTGAAGTGTCTCCAGCCTCCGGTGTCTCCCTCTCCCTCTTAATGCCTGCAGAGGTCATTTTTGTTTCCCTGCTGCTGCCGCCGCCACACCCACAGCTGCTGGCCACCGTGTCACATACCCCGGTGACTGCCACACAGCTTGCGGCATGCATGCCGACGCCTCCACCCTGGTCTACCGTCATCATAGGCTAACCTTCTCACTGTTTTCTTGCCTCCACTCTGGCCCCTTGCAGTTTTTTTTTTTCTACCAATGTCATCCTTTCACAATGTAAATCAGATGTTCCTTGTTTAAAACCTCCCGAGCTGCATTAAGAATAAAAACCCAGCCTTGTTACTAGGCCCTGAGTGACCCAGCGCTTACCCACCTCTCTGATCTCATTTCCTGCTCCTCCTCCTTGTTCGGCCGCAAACCAGCCCCACCAGCCTTGCTGTCCCGCAAGGATGTTCCTCCTTCACCAACTTGGTACATGACGTTCCATACCCCATCTCCTGGTTCTCCGTCACGTCTTACTTCCAATGTCACCTCATCGAGGCTTTCCCTGACCACTCCTCCCTCTCCCTCCACTCGAGGTCACTCAGAATCTCAGCATCCTTCACAGCAGGGGTCGTAGCCTGCTAGGAACCGGGCCGCAGGTGAGCGGCGGGCAAGTGAGCGGAGCTTCATCTGCTGCCCCCCATTCCTCCCCATTGCTGGCATTACCGCCTGAACCAGTGCCCCCAACCCCCTGGAAAAACTGTCTTCCATGAAACCGGTCCCTGGTGCCAAAAAGGTTGGGGACAGCTGCTTCACTGTCTGAAATTGTCTTAGGTACTCAGTTTGTTTCCAGAGAGATTTGTGTCCCCTCTGTATCTCCGGTGCCTGGCACACAGCGAGCGCTAGGTATCTGCTGACTTAACAGCTGCACACACGGGTCAACCATTCTCCCCACGAGGTAGAGATTAGCCATATTAGCTGTAAAGTATATGAGGAAACTGGGGAATGAGCCCTCAGTCACGTTGAGAATATTCATTGAAAAAAATTATGGCCAGCTCCTGTGGCCTTGGAGTTATTTGAAAATAGTGTAACATAATGCCAACACATATTATAATATGTGTCATATATTGAAATGCATCTCATTGCTTAAAGGATCAGTAGAGAGCATACGGGCTTTGGAGCCAGGGAAAAGTACCCCTTGCTACCTGTGACATCTTGGACAAGCTCCCCCCTTTCTGAGCCCGTTTCTCTATCAAATGGTGACAATACCTAATTTAGCGTTGTTTTAGATTCAATGCCTGACGTGTAGTAACCAACAATGATGTCAGTTCTCTCAACCAGTCACCACTACCCAGAAAGGGAAGTTTTCTTTCATTCCTGGGCATCTGCCATGCGCAGAGTGATAAGTGTGGTGAACAAAACTGACACAGTCCAAGTTGCTCCAGAACGTTCACTCCATGAGAACAATGCTTGTCCATCTTGCTCATCATTGCACCTGGTACCCAGTACAGTGCCCGCACTTAAATTATTGACTTGCTAGTTAGAGCTTACAAGGAGGGAGGTGGTTTATTATACCCACCTCCCTCCCAACACACAGACAAATTCTTTGGGGGAAGAAACCGGGCAAGGATAAGTGTGAGCTAATTCGCAGTACTTTGCATCTTAATACAGTTTTCCTGCACCTTCTCTAAACCAGGTTTTATCAAACTTCAGTCATTTCCAAGCTACTTCACTATCTTTGCTCGATCTACTTTCTGTCTTTGATATAAACCGGCTTTTTTACCTATAGAAATTAAAAGGAACTTTATACCGATCACTTATCTTAATTAGAAGATAGCTATAAAAACACAGAGCAACAAAAAAACAAAAACACAGAGCAACAAAAATAAAAAGTCTTGTACAGAAGTACATAAATTTCAGTTGCCTGAAAGCTATGAGCCTGCTTTTTTTAAAAAGGAGAAATTGGAGTTAAGCGGTATTTTTCATCTTTTTTTTTTACCATGACCCTCAAAAAAAACTGTATTTTACATCAAAATGTAGTACATACCATTGTCTATATACACATGTCAAACAAGTTTCATAAAACAGTACTTACAATACTACATGTAATGTGCTCTGATATTTTCTAATCTCTGATTCCATTTCTTTCTTAAAATGCTGGTTGTAACCCACTGTATTGGTTTCAAAGAGGAGTCTGTCATGAACACAACAACAAAAAAAGGCTGGGTTAGAGGGCTGATAAAGACATACTGTCACCAACTGAGACTGTCCTTGCCTCACCGGGACTGAAAACAGAATAAGGTTCTCAGTATGTGATTCAATGTTTTGTAACGCCATGCCCTTGATCTGAGGTGTACATGGCACAATTGCAGAGAAAGCCTGAGATTTATTCTGAATGCCCAGTTCTGCCAGACATGTCTTATGTACAGAGTAAGCTCTTGAGAACAGTCAACTGCAGATGATAATGCCTAAGAAGCATGATCACAGACGGCACCTAAAAATATCCTACCACCTTTATTTAGGTCAAATCTCATATTCATAGCATTCCTTCAAAGTTGCTGTGAACAGCTTAACCGTCTGTGGTCATCACACAGAATTCTTCTACCCCACCATGGACCTCTTTCTCCCTCTCAGGCGCACCGCATCTAATTTTTTAAGCACTGGCCTGGCCTTTTTGGAGGCAGCGGAGTAGCTCTCCAGAAAGGCTTCAAACACAGTCTCAGTGTTGGGATGGGTACTAAGGAAGGCTTTCTCTAGCACGTACAGGTCAACTCCCTTATCTTCTGGAAGTGCTGAAATGAAACTCAGCCCAAAGTCTATGAGCACGATGTTCAGCTGTTCCAGGGGAGGTTTCAGGAGCATGTTGGACGTGGTGAGATCACCATGAATGAGGTCTTCATCGTGCATTCGAGCCAAAACCTGTCCGATTGTCTTGGCTAAGCCAAAGAGACTTTGGGGAGATTTTTCAGTCTCCATAGTGGATTCGATATAATCTCGAACAGTCACTGAGCCTTCGATTTCTTCCATGAATAAGCAGTTGGAAGCATGGTCCACAAAAAAGACAACCGGGGCACATATTCCTGCAACCAAGACATAAGGGGTCATTGAATTAGATACTTTTTTTTTTTTTAAATAGTAAGCTTAATTTTCAAAGACTGAGCCAGTTTTTTACAGTGTGTATCTGCGTATTTCGGGGAAAAGATTTAGGAATGCTGCAGAATGGTACAGCTTAACTTCTCTGGAAGTTTCCCCTGTAGTACTGTGCTAAGACCACCCCATAGCTAAGGTGAGCAGCGCCAAAGCTCCCTCCTCCCTTCCACTCTTTATGATTGGACTTAATTTGTCATACTTATTCGCTAAAATACAAAACAAAATAAAGAGCCAGAAGGGTAAGCACAGCCCAGTCAGAGCCGTTTCTACCTGACAAGGACACCAGCAGGAGACCAAGCCATGTGCCGGCTTAGAGATTCCTCTTTTTTTTTTTTCGGGCCTCTCACTGCTGTGGCCTCCCCCGTTGCGGAGCACAGGCTCCGGACGCACAGGCTCAGCGGCCATGGCTCACGGGCCCAGCCGCTCCGCGGCATGTGGGATCTTCCCGGACCGGGGCACGAACCCGTGTCCCCTGCATCGGCAGGCGGATTCTCAACCACTGCGCCACCAGAGAAGCCCAGAGATTCCTCTTTAAAGAGAGGAAGGACAAGCTTAAATCCCTGCTTCCTTGCTTAACAGCTGTATAACTTTAAAGTCACATTAATTTCTCTAAGCTGCCGTTTCTGCTTCTACAACATGAGATCAATACTTCCAATAATTCAATGACTTCTCTGAATCTGAAGATTCAATGAATGTCAATCACCCTCAAGACACTTCTAGATACTGGAGACAAATCTGTTGGGATACAGCAGAAAACAAAGCAGGCACGATCCCTACTTAACAGAACTTAGATCTTGGAGAGGGTGAAAACAGAAAATATGAACACGTGAATAATGTCATTAAATCTGAGCAAGGGCAGAGGTGCATCTGTTTGTCCGCTACTGAATTTCCTCCAGATTTTCCTGCACCTAACAGTGTCTTGGACGACAGCGGACACCTAAAAAATACCAATGACAGAAACAAAGGTAGGAAGTGTAAAAGTGAAAAGCAACACTAGTTGCTGTGTCAGAGGGATACAGGCTGAGGGCCTGGCTGGGTCGCTTGGGCAAGTTACTTCTCTGAGCCTACGCTTCTCATGTGATGACGAGGTTTACGGTCATGGTGCATAATGGTGTTTTAATGAAAAAATAAACAATTGAATGAAATCTAATGTTAACTGAGCGCCACAAGGCAGTCCTACGTTCAAACATAATACATGGCATACACATCTCGTCGAATGGTCACAACATCCCTATGAGATGGATATAGCTACAGTGACTTCCCTTTACATGTAAGGAAACTGAGGCTGAGGTTATATACCTTTGCTGAAAGGCTATATATGAATCAGCGGAGTATTTGAACCCAGAGAGCCTGGCTCCCGGGCAAGTACTTATAATTACGTCTGCTTCTTAAAAGGAAAAAAAGATAATGATCGAAAATTGAGACGGTACAAATAGGGAAACGGAGGTTCAGGGCAGTTAAATGACATGTGCAACATTGAGCAAGAGTGGCAGAGCCTAGAACTGAACCAGGCGCCAAAGGCTCCGGGACAAATGCTAGTCGCTGCAAGGCCAAGCGGCTTCTGAAGAGTTAATGAACGAAAAGAAGGACGAAAGGATGACATTTCGTAACGGAAAGCCACGCAAAAGGTACAAACAGAGAAACTGAGGCAAATCGCGGCCCACAGCGCAGGGGAGCCCCTTACCCGCGTCCCCCACGCCCCCAAGCCGGGCAGCCTCACCTGCGCGGCGGCAGCGGAGCAGCGCCCGGGCCTCCTGCACCGTCCGTCGCCGGCCGAGCCGCGCCTCCAGCGCCGGGTGTCGGTAGCCCTTGGGGAAGCGGTACTTCACCACGGCCGCGCGGCCCTGGAAACGGCCGCGGAACACGCGCGCCTCGGCGCCCTGCTTCACCAGCTCTAGGCCGCTTAAGAAGCGTCTGCTCCGCTCCCGGGCCACTACCAGTGCTTCGGCCGCAGGCGCCAGCCCCTCGTTCACCTCACTCTCACCGGGTGCTGCCTCCGCCATGTTTGCGCCTCCGCATAGCCGCTCGGAGACCCTCGGCCCTCTCCGGAAACTGTCGGAGCTGCTTCGGCTAGCTCCGACAATCCTCGGAGCTCTTCGGCCACTCGAACGCCGACACTTCCGCCTAGTGGAAGTGGTTCCTCCTCCCAACCTTTCGGCTCTTTTCGAAGCCTAGTTGGCCCCGCCTCCCTGCCCTTCGTCTATCTCCGTAAGCTCTCGGCAACTCTCGGTAAACTTCTCTTTCCACTCCTCGGCTTTTTCCGGAAGCCCTTCGCGACTCGCTGTCGGCTTTGTTGGCCACTGTATCCCAGCTCTTCGGCTGTTTTCGGAAAGCTTCGGTGCTTCTCGCGGAAAAACTTTTTCGGAATCTGCCCTCCTCAGGAGTCTTTCTGGATCCCGGCAAGCTGCACCCCCAGGAGTTCTCTTCTTGGAACTCGTCGTCCCTGGGCTCCTGAATTCCCCCCCAATAGGGGCTTACACTAGTCAGAGTCGGGTGTGGCTGGTGGACAATGAACCATGTGTCCGACGTCGTCTTTAGAGCTAGGATAGTAACAGCTACCGTTTATTGAGTGCATTCAGGAGGAATAAAGTTAAATGATGAAAGCCCATCTTACAGAAAAAATAATAATAATAATTGAGAGTCAGAGAGGGTGGTGGGGATAAAACAGGCTGCGGAGTTTTTCAAAGGAGACAGAACCCAAGCCGAATTGGGAGTGATTAGCAAATAAACTTTTACTGTTTATTTTATTTGCAAACCTAATACAGGCTATAACAAATTCTTACAATACACAGTTTTGTCCACAAGAAAAATTGAAGAACCCCTGTCCCTGTCATCAATCTGCCCCCCCGTCACTATTGTATAAAGTTTCTTTCCAGATTTTTTTTTTAATGTATATGTGTTCACTCTCACACATAGTGGAGGCAGCCTCAAGTGCCTGTCACACTGTGTGATGCAGCAACAAACATTATTTCTCTGAGTTTCAGATCCATCATCTTCAGAAAGAAGATAATTAGTTTTACTTTAGCAATAGATTATTAAAATTAAATAAGATGTTGCTCATGAGGGTAGCTGAGAGCATACACTCTTCACGTGTGCATTTTCCTTCCCCCATCACTGAGACCCTGTTTGAAATATTGAAGAAAGGCCCTTGGGTCTGAGGGTTGCTACGACTGACACCGACCCTCAACTCCACAGTCCCTGCGTTCATTCATGCACAGGGTAGGTCACCTTTTCCATCATCAGACCCTTTGTGTTGACATAATGTGGCTTCCAGCACCTTTCATCAGCCAGCATACTTAAAGCTCACCCAGAAACAATTCTATTTATAGTGCCCAGCTTCCCAGGTTTGTAGTTTCATTATCATCATTGTTAGTGTCCACATGATCATCTCCATGGTTACCAAATCTGTCTGAACCCCTCTGTATGGCTGTTAGCATAACTGATGCCATCTTGAGTCCGTACAGTTCCTGCTGTCCTTCCACTGACCCTACCTACGGCTGTTCTGCATAGTAAATCTTTTCTCTGTCATCAAGGGCTTTGTAGTTAATAGATATTGTTTAATGACCTTTAGGTCCAGGTGGCCTCTATGCTCCATTAGCCTCCAAACAATGATGAAAACCTTTGCTGATGTACTCCTAGTACCTACAGGACTAGTTACCCATTCATAAATCTTGACTTAGGAATGCACTTCCTGTTTCCAAGCATGTGCCCCCATACCCTAGGTTAACTATAAAGTTGTCCCAATGGCCCCTTGAAGGTTCAGAGTGCAGCTGCAAATGCACTGGTTGGATTGCTGTCCACCAGTTCCTACCCTGTAAGTTACCCTATAATAAACTGATCCATTGATTATATGGAGCTGCCTGCCTCGTTTTTTATTCTCAAGATACCTTCTCAGTTTGTTGGGTACTTTTCGTTCCTTCCGACCTCCAACACCCTGCTTAGAAAATCCACTGTGCAAACATATTTACAAGTCCCAGGCTTGCTATGGTCAGACTGGTTCTGGCTTCTGTGGTAGGAAACCTATTTAAAACATTTCAGTGGCTCCTTGTTGTGCTTCAGATAAAGATCCATGAGATCCTGCACGTGGCCCTATGTCCCTCTTTCAGACTCATCTCCCACCAAACTCCCCTCTGTTCTGTGATCTTCAAACACGTTTGCTTTCTCTCAGTCTCATTCTTGCCAGGCTCCCTCCTGCCATGGGGTCTTTGCACCTTCTATTTCCCATGTCAGAAGTGCTCTTCCCTCTCTGTGTTGCCTAGACACATCTAGGCATCCTTCCATTCTCAGCTCAAATGTCACTTCCTCAGGGAAGCCCTCCCTGACTTCTCATAGGAGGGAAAAAGCAACCTTGATATTCCTGGTGCCCCTGTGAATCTCTCCTCTTTTGCATTGCCTTTTTGTTTGTTTGTATGACTATTTGATTAGTGGCAGGATTTAGTTCCTCACAGACTGTTAATATGAGGGCCTTAGTTCCTCCCTGGCTATTGCCTGGAGGCCACCCTCAATTCTTGCCACGTGGGACTCTCCATTGGGCAGCTCACAACACACAGGTGGCTTCATCAGAGTGAGTGAGTAAGAGATCAGGAGAGAGTGAGCAAGATGGAAATCGCTATCTTTTATGACCTGACTTCTAGAATAACAATCAACATTTTCTCTGTATTCTATTTGTTAGAAGTGGGTCACTAGGTCCTGCCTACCCTCAAGGGAAGCCATTTTTGAAGATGCCTATCAAAATGCCTGATTAGAACTTTTCCTTTCTCATTTGGGGCAACCAGTGAAGAGGGATTCTCTATTCTCTAGGAGAGATAGAACCTGACAGCAGGCATGCAAACATCTTCCTGACTTAATGCAAGCCATAGATATCAAAGATCAACGACTTCATGACCTTTTTCATCATATGATTTCTATAGGTTATCTCAAGAATGGAACAGCCCAGACTTTTCTGTACCAGGTCTCCTGGTGACAATTCCAGATACTCATATGAAGGAGGAATTGTCACTTGGCAATGGCCAAGGGGCCTCCTTGGGCTCTTCTCCATGCCAGAAAGGCAGTAGAGTGTGATGGATAAGAGCCCAGTTTTCCCCATAAGTTTGACTTCCAGATCAGCTGTATACTAGTGTGTGTCCTTAAGCACTACTGATTTTTTTTTTAAGATTTTTTTTGATGTGGACCATTTTTCAAGTCTTTATTGAATTTGTTACAATACTGCTTCTGTTTTATGTTTTGGTTTTTTGGCCACGAGGCATGTGGGATCTTAGCTCCCCGACCAGGAATCAAACCCTCACCCCCTGCATTGGAAGGCGAAGTCTTAACCACTGGACCGCCAGGGAAGTCCCAGCACTATGGCTTTTATTTATTTGTTTATTATGCAAGCAAGTTACTTCACTTCCCTTTGCCTCACTCATAAAATGGAGGTAAATTTTAATAATCCCTACTCATTAGGCAGTTGTAAACACACATAAGGTGCTTAAATCAATTATCCCTCAATAGTTTAAACTGTTATCGTTTCTGCATAACAATTTACTCCAAAACTTCAAATTTTAAACGACCATGTTATTATACTCATGGAATCTGTGGGTCAGAAATCCGGACTGGGAACAACAGGGATGGCTTGTCTCTGCTCCACAATGTCTGGGGCCTCAGCTGGAAAGATTTGAGGATTGGGAGCCAGAATCATCTGAAGGCTGGCTCTGGAGCCCGTGCTGGGAAGAACTCAAAGGCTAGGACCATCACAGGAGGAGCCACACATGGCCTCTCTGTGTGCCTTGGGCTTCCTCACAGCATGGCAGGCTCAGAGTAGTCAGACTTCTTAGAAGCTCAGAGCTCCAGCCAGGTCTGTGTCCAGTGTCACAGTGACCCAGCCTCAGAAATCACACGATGCCACTGTGTGCAACCTACTGGCCAAAGCAGTTACAAGCACATCCAGATTTCAAGGGAAGGAACAAAGAATTTTGGAGCCATATTTTCCAACTGCCCCAGCTATTAATATTTTCAGAACTGTACATGGGTCCCTTGGCTCAGAAGATCATGTCGATGCTGTCTTCTTTGCCGAGATGCTTATCTGTGTTGGTGGCACCCGATTCCTGCTGGGTGAGGGTGTGGCTACTGATGCATGTGAACAAACGTGTTTACATGTGAACAAACGTGTTTACATGTGAACATGCAGTGAGAGGCCGGATAAGCCTCTGACCATGTGAGTGCTGAGCCTGCATTTGTGTTTTCGCCTGATGGTGAGAATTAGTGGGGGGGTGTCCCCAGCCTGGCTCCTTTCCAGAACTCCAGGCTCTTATATGGAACTGCCCATCTATGGATGCCTAATGAGCATCTTAAACATCACACAGCCCAAACAGAACTTCACATCTCCTTTCCCACCCCAGACTGCTCCTCTCCCAGTCTTTCAGCCCCTATCAAGTCTATTTGCGATCTGCCAACTTTTCTCCAGCCCCACTGCTATCACCTTAGTCCAAATCAACTTCACCTCTCACCTTGCAATAGCCTCCCAAGTGGTCCCCTGTTTCCACCCTTGCTCCCTATAACCTGCTAGAACTCCCCAATTATTTCTGTGTCAGTTGGAATAAAATCCCATCCTACCCCTGGTTCTCCCAGAGCATCCTCCAGGCCTAGGACCCTGCCTGAGCACAGGTGGGATGTGTCCAAACCTAAGTGTCCAGTGAATGGAAGATGAATGTGGGAGAGTGAGTGGTTGAAGTGGGTATGTGTGAGTCAGTGTAGACGTATGAGTGTGTGTGTGTGTGTGTGTGTGTGTGTGTGTGTGTGTGTGTACATGCTGGCTGAAGAGGCCAGACTAGAGGACCACATGATTGGGAAGTGTCCTTCCCGCGGGGAGGACAGGGAAAGACGACTTGTGGGGTGCTCCTCCCAGTGAGGATGGAGTCCTCCCCCACGTGGGGATGGTGGGTGGGGTCCCAGCCAGGCCGGGCCAGACTGGGGATGTCCAGGGAGCACCTCTGTCCCGCCTCCAGGCACAGGGGCCCAGGGCTGGCCGACGTGGCAGCTGTGCAGCCGGCGGGCAGGCGGGGAGGGAGGGACGGAGGCTGGAGGCGGGCCGGAAAGTTTGTCTGGCTGCGGAGGCGGGGCCTCGGCCGGGGGATGCGCGCCCGGGTCCCCAGCGCCCCCGGCTCGCCTCGGAGTCCTGCTCAGCATGGGTAAGTCGCGATCGGCGCTGCGGGCAGGAAAGGCCGGCGACCCCATCCCTGCGCGCGCACTCTTTGCCCTGAGCTGCAGCTCCCCGACCAGCTACAGCCCACTCGGGTGGCAGCCGGGACAGCAGGCCTTGGCTGGTGGCTGGGAAGGGACGTGGGCCCACTTCCTTCCATGCTCCTTTCTGCCCAGAACAAAAGTGACCTGAGAGGGCTCCTTACTTGATACTGGGCGCTTACTCGGGACCAGACCCTCTCCTGACTGCTTTAAGCCTTACAGCATCCAGCAGGCGAGTGAAATTGTTCCTATTCTGCAGATGAAGAAGTGGAGGCTCCGAAGGGAGCAAATTCATTCATCCACTCGCGGAGCACTTCCCACCAGGCGGTGGGGGTGGGGGAGTAGGGAATTTCTTTGTTGCTCCAGGGGACTGAGGTTTCTGTTTTTCTCTCTGGATTCGGAAGCATCAAAGGGTCAATATTCATCTACCTACTATGTGGCAGACATTGGTTTAGGGGTTGGGGACTCAGTGGCCCTGTGTATAGATTGTGGGGTCAGAAAGACCTGGGTTCCAGCCCTCCTTCCCCCACTTTCCAGGTGCATCATGACCTGGGACGGTGTAGTTAAGCTCTCTGACCTTCAGTTTCCTCATCTACAAAACGATCGCCATAAAACACCCTATCACAGGGAAGCCATGTGAATGACGTGAGAATATGAACTTAATTACTCCATATACCACTTGCCCATGGTAGATGGTCCGTTAACATGAGCTTTTATTTTTGTATCACACCCAACTTTGGGATTCTGGAGTCAGACTGCCTGAGTTCAGAACCTGCTCTGTCACTCTACAACCATAGGCAAACGTCTTTACCTCTCTGTGACTCAGTTGCCTCATCTGTAAAATGGGAATGGCACCAGTGCCTGTGTTACAGGGGTGCCGTAGGGATTAAGGCAGCTGACACAGGTATGGCTTCTGGAAAAGGATGTGAGATTGGCTATAGTGACTGCTCTGTAAGTATCACCTGTTGCTGGGACATTTCGAAGCCAGCCTTCTGGGTGAGGATATTTGCATGGTTCAGTTTCAAACCTGGTCTTTCCCTGGAGTTTCAGGGGAAGACATGGTAGGTCTCTGGTGGGGGAGGGACCCAATACATTGTGACTCTGGTTGAAATGCTGCTCTAGTGTCACCAACTGAGGGTGCCCTGGGTCTTGCAGCTGGTGATATGGGCACCCAAAACCTGGGTTCTTTCCGCTCCACCTGCCCCTTGATTCTCTCCCTGGGCAGCTCTGCCTTCCACAGTGAGAGGCTTAGAGAACTGAGGGATTTCCTCCAGTGTGGGACAGCTTCACATACTATATTTAGACAGACAATCCATAGAAAGGGAGAGTGGTTCCTAAATCCAGGCTAGGCCACCCTAATTTGGAGGCCAGGATTTACTCCACTTCCAGGCCCTGGACCCCACCAGGCCCCCACCCCAGGATGCTCAAGAGCCAAGATCCTTTCTCTCTGGATTCCCTATGTCCTGAGTTCATTCATTCATTCAATCATCTGTTTGCTTAACCAGTACTTACTGAGTGCCTACTGTATGCCAGGAACTGTCCCCAGCATCAGGAGACAACTGAGAACAAACAAACAAACAATTCCTGTTCCTTTGGGGCTGACATTCTGCTTGGGGAACCCAATAAATATGTAAAGCATATAGTTATTTCAGATGATGAAAAGTACCATGGAGAAAAACAAGTAGAGAAGGGAATACGAAGAGCTGGGTGCCATGGGAGTTTGCATTTTTAAGTAGAGGGCCAGGGAAGGTCTCATAAGAAGGCAACGTTTGAGCAGAGACCAGAGAGAAGGGGGATTGGGTCCTCTGAGATGGAGGGAAAGGGCTTTCCCGGCAGAGGTGACACCTGGTAAAGAGCCTTGAGTTGAGACAGGCTTGGAGTGAGGAGGAACGGGAAGGAGGCTGGTGTGGCTGGAGCCCAGTGAAGGGAGGCAGGTCCTACAGGGCCTTGAAGGCCACTCTCAGGACATTGGCTTTTTTTCAGCGTGAAGTGGGAGCCTTGGAGGGCTCTGAGAAGAATGATGTGGTCTGACTTGGGCTATCGTAGGATCCCTCCAGCCTCTCTAGAGCAGTAGATTAAGTTCAAATGTATCTGACACAGTCCTGGAATGGGATGTGGAGATACCGCCCTGGACCCTGATTCTGTCATTTGTTCACTCAGTAGAAGCTTTATTGAGCCCATCTTGGATGTCAGGGTGGGGCTGGATCCCTGGAGGCAGAGACAGTAAGTCTCTGTCCCATCCTGCTCAGTTCAATAAGGTAAACACATCACTTACTCAATTACTTGGTGTGAGCAAATGCAGGAGAAAGCAGAGTTGGTTGGAAGTGAAAAATATGACTTGGAAAGTTGAGGAAGACGTACAGGAATTAGAGATTCCCTCAAACTAGCTTAACCAAAAAAAAAAAAAAAAAAAAAAGAGTGGGGGTTTAGTTATTGGTCACTGAAAAGTCCACGGCTTCAGGCATGGTTGCATCTAGGGGCTCAGGCAGTGTTGTCAGGAATCCCTCCCAAGGGGAGATGGTCCCTAGCTGCTCTAGGCAGGTAAACTACCAGCTCAGTACCCCAAGTAAGCAAACACCCTGGACTGGACTGGCTCTCACTGGCTCAGGTTCAGCCACGTGACGTTCACCACTGTCCAAGGCCGGGGAACCTGCTGGCTGATCAGATCTGGGTCATGGACACACCTCTGGAGCTGGCTGGTGGGGGTGGAGTAGGGAGGTCATCTCTACCCCAGACCCGGAGACTGAGAGTTGAAGACGGGACGGGGAAGGGCAGCTCCCCACAGAGCCGGCGAGACTGATGGCCAAATAACAGACGTGTATTATCAGAGGCCCCCCGGGGAGGTGAGCCGGGATGAGGATGAGTGGGCATTTGGGAAACACGGGTGGAGCAGGAGAGGGACCAGCTCATGAAGACGCAGAGCGGCATGAAAATCTACGGTGTGTGCCAGGAACCAGTGTTTGCAGGGTGTGTTGGAAAGGTGGGGACAGGGGTGGGGAGGAGAGGTAGCCAAGGAGTTGCGCTGGGGCCACCAACTCGTGAAGGGCCTGGGAGGTCATGCTGAGGAGTTAGGACTTAATGGAGCAGGTGGTGGGAGCCTTGGAAAGCTTAAGGAAGAGAATCCTCTTCCGCCATCTTTCTAGTGGCCCTGACTCATCTGAGGCTGTCCTTCACAGCTCCATGGGTCAGTAGCACTTCACTATGCTTTGTGACTTGGGATTTTCCTGAGAACTTTATTTCCCCTCCACATCTGCCCCCTACGCCCCTGCTCTCTCTCACACCCCACCTACCTCTGATCAGCCCTTCTTGCTTGAAGTCAATCCAGCAAAGCTCTTAAGTGCATGGGTTTGGGAGTCAGATGGGTCAGCGTCTGAGTCCTGATCCTGTTGCTTCCCAGCTCTGAGAACACTCTGAGCCTTCGTTTTCCCATCTGTCAAATGGGGGAAATTGTAGCAGTACCACCTAGAGTTGTTACGAAGATAAATTGAGAGAAGGCACCTAAAGTCTTTGCAGAGAGGAAATACTCCATCAGTGACACTTGTTATTATTTCTGTTTGATCTCACTTTTATTTTTGCTGTTCTGCTCTTACCACTGTGACCTGAACCTGTCCTGCTGCATTTTTCCAGCAGAACCTGTGGACAGTCAGCTTTGCCTGTGAGCCCTTTGGCTGGGTTCCCATTCACCTCAAGCAGAGCCCAGGAAATGGCAGAAAAATTCTGTGTTTTCACTTGATTGCCTCACATGGCCTGGAAGAAACTTCCCTTCTGGCAGTAAACTCCAGAAACCGAGGGAGGTGGTGCAGAGGGAGGTGAGGAAGGGGCAGGACCTGGGCAGCATAATCTCCCCAGAGTATTTACTGATGGTCATGAAGAGGAAGGACAAGGCCAGCCAGGGGATGGTAGGAGGCTCTTCCCTGGGGGGCAGAGGTGATGGGGAGAAGGGTGAGCAGAAAGTGGGGGGTGATTCCTCTACCCATGAAACTCCTCCCCCCTGCACAAAAATTGCCTAACATAGATGGAGCGAGGCAGAAGTAAGAGAAGAGGGTGAAATCTTATTATGCCAAGGTATAATAATGGAGTGGTTAAGGGCAGGGATTGTGGAGCCAGAAGACCTGGCTTTGAATCTAGACACAGCTACTCACTACTCTTGACCTTCGGCAAGTCTCTGATGATCGGTTTACTCATTCATAAATAATACAAAAGCCCACCTCATAAAGTTGTGGTGAGAATTAAATGAGCTATTACACTAAAAGTGCTCAAAGCAGTGCCTGGTCCAGATCAAACACTCCATAATTCTGGTTATAATGTTATGAATGTTCTTGTCAGGTCCAGGTGGGGATGGGTGAGACAGATACATCTGGATTACTCCTGACGCTTCCAGAAATATTTGTTTATGTATGTGAATTAAAAATTAAGAGCAACCTGTTTAACTGCTCTGCTGATATGGTAGCTGCTGGCCACATGTGGCTATTTTCACACTTAATTAAAATTAAATATAAATTAAAAATGCAGTTCCTTAATCACATTGGCCACATTTTATTTTACTTTTTTTAAACATGGCTTCCATCATTCTTAATATATTTTTCATTTACTTAATCCAAGAATACACAGAAAGTAGTTTTTTAAAAAATATTTATTTATTTGGTTGCACGGGTCTTAGTTGCAGAACACAGGCTCCTTAGTTGCGGCAGGTGGGCTCCTTAGTTGCAGCTCCAGGACCCTTTAGTTGCAGTGTGCCACCTCCTTAGTTGTAGCATATAGGCTCCTTAGTTGAGGCTCATGGGCTCCTCAGTTGTGGCAGGCGAACTCTTAGTTGTGGCATGTATGGGGGATCTAGTTCCCTGACCAGGGATCGAACCCGGGCCCCTTGCAATGGGAGCGTGGAGTCTTAAACACTGGACTGCCAAGGAATTCCCTTCTCTGCCTTTTTTTTTTTTAAAACGACATCCATCACCACCTGAAATTATATTAATTCATTTATCATTTGCCTTTTTCTACTAGAATGTCAGATCTTTGAAAACACCATTGTATTGCCAGCCCCAAGAACACTGCCTGGTGTGTTGCAGATGCCAGATAAATTTTGGAATGATTGGATGGATGCATGAATGGATGGGTGTGTGTCTGGGTAAATAAGGGATGGAATACAAAGATGGGTGGATAGATGGATCAAAAAATGGATGGATGTTTGGGTGAATTAAGGGGTAGATAAATGGGCCAATGAGTGGATGAAAATGTGGTGGATGGAGTAGATAGATGGATGGAGGAGTGAATGATGAAGGGCTGGGTGGATAGTTGATTAGTAAATAGATGGGTGAATGAATGGAGTGGATGGATGAAGGAAGGAGTGGATGGATGAATGGGTGAAGTAGATGGACAGAAGGAAGGATGGAGGGAGAAATGGATGAAGGAAGAAGTGGATGAATGGACGGATGGATGGAGAGATGGATGGAATGAAGGAAGAAGTGGATGAATGGGTGGATGCATGCATGTCTGGGTATGTGGATAAATGGGTGAATGGATGGATTAGATAGATGGAAGGATGGACGGACAAAGCAAGAAGTGGTTGAATGGATGACGGATGGATGGATGAATAAATGAACAGATGGATGGATGTAGTAGGAGGATACATGAATGGATGAGCAAATAGATGGAGAGATGGAGGGGTGGACAGAGGGAGAGGAGGTCGGATAGATGCTCTGGCAGGAAACATTCTGGACTCTGTCCCTGTCACTTTTGTTTTCCAGGCCGACCCTCACTCTTCCTGGCCCTGTGTGCCTCTGTGTCTTTGCTGGGTGGCCTGACCTTTGGCTATGAACTGGCAGTCATATCGGGTGCCCTACTGCCACTTCAGCTTGACTTTGGGCTAAGCTGCTCAGAACAGGAGCTCCTGGTGGGCAGTCTGCTCCTGGGGGCTCTCCTTGCCTCCCTGGTAGGGGGCTTCCTCATCGACCGCTATGGCAGGAAGCAAGCCATCCTCGGGAGCAACTTGGTGCTGTTGGCAGGCAGCCTGAGCCTAAGCCTGGCCAGCTCCCTGACCTGGCTGGTCCTGGGCCGCTCAGTAGCTGGCTTTGCCATCTCCCTCTCGTCCATGGCCTGCTGTATCTACGTGTCAGAGCTGGTTGGGCCACGGCAGCGGGGAGTGCTGGTGTCCCTCTATGAGGCAGGCATCACCGTGGGCATCCTGCTCTCCTATGCACTCAACTACGCTCTGGCCGGTGCCCTCTGGGGCTGGAGGCATATGTTTGGCTGGGCCACTGCACCTGCTCTCCTGCAGTCCCTCAGCCTCCTCCTCCTCCCCCCTGGTACAGTTGATGCTGCAGCCCACAGGGACCTCATCCCCCTCCAGGGAGGCGAGGCCACGAAGCTGAGCCTGGGGAGGCCAAAATACTCCTTCCTGGACCTCTTCAGGACCAGGGATAACATGCGAGGCCGGACCATGGTGGGGCTGGGGCTGGTGCTTTTCCAGCAGCTAACAGGGCAGCCCAATGTGCTGTGCTACGCCTCCACCATCTTCCATTCAGTCGGCTTCCGTGGGGCCTCCTCGGCTGTGCTGGCCTCCGTGGGGCTCGGCGCCGTGAAGGTGGCAGCCACCTTGACCGCCATGGGGCTGGTGGACCGAGCGGGCCGCAGGTCCCTGCTACTCGCTGGCTGTGCCCTCATGGCCCTGTCGGTCAGCGGCATCGGCCTTGTCAGCTTTGCTGTGCCCATGGACTCAGGCCCAAGTTGCCTGGCCATGCCCAATGCCACTCGGCTGTCAGGCTTCCCTGGAGACTCTGGCCTGCCCAGTGGCTTGGCTCCACCTCTGCGGCCAGTGACCGACCAGAGCCCGGGGTGGCCGGTCTGGTCAACCTCTGAGAAAACCAAGCCTCATCTGGGAGCTGGGGACCCCACTGCCCTTCCACTGCCAGCCTTAAGCATCGTGCCCGCTGCACCCCCTTCTCCTGCCCCTGAGCATGCCCTGCTGCACTGGACCGCACTGGTCTGCATGATGCTGTTTGTGAGCGCCTTCTCCTTTGGCTTTGGACCAGGTAAGTGGGAGTTCTCTTGCAGGTAACTCTGGAGCCTGCCACCTCTCCTAGTGGGAAGCCTGGGGACTGAATCCATCAGGGTCTCAGAGGGGACTAGAGGTGGCTTGACCATGAGAAAAATGAACTCAGATTTCAGGGCTCCTTGCTTCCCTGAAGGTACTTCTTCTGAGGGCAGAGGCCTAATTTATGTTTGTAATATTTTCTTTCTTACAAAGTTGTCTAAGCTTCAGGCCTCATAAAACCAGAATGTGCCAGTGGATAGCTCACTCAGAAGGGTTTAGCTGGAAAGGAATTTAATGCATAGGGTGTGCCCCTGGATAGCTCACTCAGAAGGGTTTAGCTGGAAAGGAATTTAATGAATAGGGTGACCAACCATCCCAGTTTGCCCAGGACACTGAAAGTCTGATGTCCCGGGAAACCCCTCAGTTTTCTGGGCAAACCCAGCTGCAGCCTAAGAGTCCTCCCTGCTCTCCTGTCCTAGTGACCTGGCTTGTCCTCAGCGAGGTTTACCCCGTGGAGATCCGAGGGCGAGCCTTTGCCTTCTGCAACAGCTTCAACTGGGCTGCCAACCTCTTCATCAGCCTCTCCTTCCTTGACCTCATCGGTGAGTCCTCTGACCTAATTCCTTGGCCCGGTTCCTTCAAAATCCAGAAACAACTGCCTCCAGACAGAGCCTGGGCCTCCATATCGTCCAGGTATAAATCACAGAAAACCCCATGCAAACCAGTTTGTGAACAAAAGGTAATATTTTTGTCTTAAATCATGAAAAGAGGAGGGTAGTTTGCTTCAAGCACCACTGATCCAGAGGCTTCAACAAAATTGTGGGCCAGCTTTCATGCTCTCTTGGCTCTGCCTCCTGTGCTGTGGGCTTCATTCGCAGGTAGACCCACCTCCATGCAAAGATGACCACAAGCGGGTCTCTTCATCTTGGCAGCCCCCGGGGAAGGAGAGCATGTCTTTCTCAGTGGCTCTCGCTCATGTCCTGGGGCTGATTCTCATTGGCTCAGCAAGATCACGTGCCCATCCCTGAACCAATCACTGTGTCTGGAAGGCTGGAATAGTCTGATGCCCAGGCCTGGGGTCATATACCCACTCTGGAGACCCGGGGAAGGGGAGGACGGACAGCCTCACCCAACTGCATGGACTGAGAGTTGGGGGAGAGTTCCCCAAATGAAAACTGAGGTGCTAGAACAAGGAAAAGGAGGGCTGGGAGGCAAAGGCAACAGAAGATATGACCTGTGAGCTTTCTACTTCATTCCAGGCCCCATCAGCTGGGGGGGGGCTGGCTTTATTGACAGCCTGGGAGTTGAGGCTGAAGGGGGCTTAGAGCTGAAGCATCCAGTTCTCTGTCCAGGAAGCCATCTCTGATTGGTAGTGGGGGGGATGGGGGTTTGGGAGACCTGAGTGTGCCCCCATCGAGACAAGTCCATTCTCCTCTCTGTAGCTGAAAGTTTCCACTCTTAAAGCAGAGGAGTTTAAATATTTTTTTTTTGCAGCAGAGCTATACTTCAAATAAAACTTTGTGCAAAGGCTCCACGGAAATGTCTGACAACATCCAGAACCCTCAGACATGCTGTAAAATTCTCCAGGCCAGATAAGAGGCGAAGGTCTACCCCAGCCCTGGAGGGAATGTGTCTGAGACCAGCCGAGGCAGGAGCCACGACCTTTTTGTTTTGTTCTAAACCAGCTTAAACTGGCTCATGCCCACGTGCCAGCAGGAAGGATTTCTCAGATCTAGTTTGGGTGACGTCTTCTCTTCTTGACTAGCCTTCAAACCCAGTCTGGGCAGTGGTGGGGTCTGGTGGGAATTATATAGGCCCAGAACACCAGGGAAGGGTCTCTGAGATGCTGAGATGCTCCGGACTCAAGGCCAGTGGTCATCGAGGCCAAAGTGGGCGGGGCTCCTTCACTGCGGAGCCCCAAGGCACAGTTCTTAGGGTGTAGGTATTTTCCCATTTCCTGCACCCAAGTGTTTCCTCTTCAAAGGAAGAGCCCTGGGGGACTGTGGGAAATGCTGGTAGAAGAACCCACCCACCGTGCCTGTCTCCCATACACAGTCTTTGGGAATCCAAGCTTCTCCCTGGTGCCTCAGTCTTCAAGCATCCCCTTTATGTGGGACGAATGAGTGAGAAAGAGAGAGGAAGGAGGGAAGGAAGGAAGGGAGGGAAAGAGGGAGGGAGGGAGGGCTTATTAGAACTGTATCATATCCCTATCATCCCCATCTCACAGACTGGGAAATACGTCCTTCCCAAGTCTAGCCAGGCAGTTAGGTAGAAGACTAGAACCCAGTCTTCCTTCTCCCAGCCCAGCACTCTCCCTGCTGGTATAAGGATTAAGTGGAGGTCAAGCTGGTTAAGGGTGGCTGCTCGGAGGAGGTGTGGCCCTGGCTGTTAGAGGTGAGAATGGTGTCTGAAACGTAATTCGCGCTTCTGCCTCCACAGCCTTCTGGATGGAGCTGAGGCTTCTGCCTTCTCTTGCAAACCAGTCACACGCCCAATTGGTTGAATGCTCGATTCATTGAAAAACCAATCCATGGAATTTCTGAGGGTGGTTTTTCGGAGCTGAGCTTTGCCAAGGCTGCCCCCGCAGCTGTTTTGCTGCTGAGGTGGATGTCATCTTCCCTCCATACACATTTTCAGGTGCCAAAAGTGTGCACCTCTGGCTGGTGTGTGTCCAAGATGTTGGCGGATTTGGGCCCTGGCCCTTTGCCTGCCTCTGAGACAACCAGTCCTACTCCTGCTTTAAGGTACTTTTATCTGACAGTGTGTCAGTCATACTGCAAATCCACCATCTAGAGGATCTGCTTTGGGTGAACTGATTTTCAGCGTTCGAGGAGTTGGCCCAAGCTGTGCCCTGCCCACACTCCCACCCCGTTTTTCCCAGGTGCCATTGGCTTGTCCTGGACCTTCCTGCTCTACGGGCTGACTGCTGTCTTCGGCCTGGGCTTCATCTATTTATTTGTCCCTGAAACAAAAGGCCAGTCGTTGACGGAGATAGACCAGCAGTTCCAGAAGAGACGGTAAGGGGGCCAGGGCTGGCCTGGGGGGAGGAGTGCCATCAAACCCTGAGCATTTTGCTTCAGGATTTTAGTCATTACACTTTCCCTTTGCAAAAGAGTGTTTTTCTTCTCTTCCTGTTGTTCTTACTGCCTGGATACAGTGAGTTTTGTCCTGTCTTCATACATGAACTCTTTTCCTTGAGTTGTGTAGTGTCTTCCTACAGCAGAGTTTTATTTGACTTGGAGCTTAGCTCCTAGGAATTTAAAAATCATGCAATTATGGACTCATAGGAGGTTAGAATACTTAGATCCTGAAACCACAGAATCTTAGAGTCATGGAAGCTCGGATAAACAAAATATTACGATCGTGGCCTTTTGAATCACACACAAAGAGCTGTGAGAATAACGTATTCATTCAGTGGGTGTTAATATGCCACACAGTGTTCTGGGCCGTAGGAAATTGTGTCTGAAAATAAGATGGAGAAGGCCTTTGTCCTCACGGAACTTCCATTCTAGTAGGGGAAGGGAACCGAAAATAAATAAGCCAATGAATGCAGCAACAAAAGCATTTCAGTTAGTGATGAGTAGCTGGAGGAAAAGGAAACAGAGCAAAATACATTGAGAGGGTCTGGTTGGTGGAGAGGGAGACAGAGGGGAACAGGGTTGTGGCTAAATCAGAGTGGGTGGTCAGAGAGGGGTGCCCTGAGTAGGTACCATTTAAGTTAATGAGAAGGAGGCAGCCAGGAGGCAGTAAAGCTGAGGCAGGGCGAACCTTCCAGGTAGAGGGAACAGCAGGTGCAAAGATCCTGAAGCTGGGAGTGCATCTGGCCTATGCAAGGAACAACAAGGAAGCCAGTGTAGCTGGATCAGAGGCAGGAAGGAGGGAGGGGAGGAGGAGAGAAGATCAGGTTGGCCAAGTGGGTAGGAGGTAGATCACATAAGGTCTGTAGGTCCTAAACAGTTCAAAATCTTAGCATCAGGGACCTTGGGCTGTGGAAATAAAGAGTACTGGCAGCGGGAGGGGGGGGTGTCAGAAGGGACCTGAAACCACCATAATCCTAAGCATCCTTGGCAAATGCTCCAGGTTGCCTCTTGTCGTAAAGGGAGTCACCAGCGTCTGACTGCCCGTTCTATTCCTGGGAGGCCCTAACAAATTAAAACGGTAAATCATTCTAACGGTGAGTTGGAACTTGCCTCCCTGCAGCTTCCTGCCAAGCCCCTACCTGGCCCCCAGAGGGATGCGGAACGAGTCCATGTCAAACTTCAAACGTGGTCCACCCCACCCCAGAGTGTTCTCTGCCAGCAGCACACTCCCAGTTTGTTGCCTGACACCTTCCGTGGGGCCCTCAGCAAGTCCGGCCATATTAGTTAGGAGACAGATTTGGCTGCTTGAAATAGTCTGAACATAGGGGGTCCGGGGCTGGCATTGAAGCTGTGCTTCAAGAGGTCATCCAGGGTCCCAGGCTCCTTCTCTCTTGTTGCTCTGCCATCTCTCCAGTGTAAACTTTTCCACATGGCCCGTGGGAGCCACCACCTCCCTGAAAGAGGGAAGGGGAAGAGGAGGACACACAACCTGTAAGATCCACACGTCACTTCCACCTACAAACCCTGTGGATGGAACTTGGCCACATCCACCTGGAGGGGCGGCTGAAAAACATGGTCTTTAGTCTGGGTGCCATGTGCTCACCTAAACATCGAGGGTGCTGTTACTAGACATAAAGGAGGGACAGATACTAGGAGCCACCTGGAATCTCTGCCGTACCGGCTTTCTTGGAAGAAGATTCCAGACCCCTCCGGTGGAATAGGAAGCTAAGGAGGCAGAAAGGCAGGGAGAAGCCAGCTTTAGGGTGAGGCAGGAGGGAACTGCAGCTCAGGGGAACACTGAGCTGGACCTAGGGACTCAGGAGCCTGGGCCAGACCTTGGGGAAAGCAGGCTGGATCTTCTACAGCCTCAGGAAAAGACAGGAAGTTAGGGGCTTTGGCTGGGTCTGGAGCCAACTTTGGCTGGGTGAGTCACCACTCCAGTCCTTACTGTTCAGGGGGCCCCTGATATCAGAGGCCACAGAGAGAGAAAGAAACTCAGCCGTGGGGAGCATGGGGACACGGGAAGCTCCAGAGACTTTGCAAGCAAGCACTAATGGGACCCTCCTTCCAGCACCAACTGTTCTCAGTGCTGTGTTACTCCCTATAAGAATCACATCCCCAGGAGAAAGTCTGATTGGCTAAGCCTGGTTTATGTGCCCACCCCCCAACCCCCAACTTGGCCAGGATAGGGCAAGCCTCCTCTATTGACCGCCCTATGAAGATCGCATGCAACAGAGGAGACCTAGAGCCCCAAGGAGATGAGAGAATGGGAGCTGGATGGAGCCACCATCCATTGCTGTGGCGTTTACTTCTATTCGTGTCCTCATGCCGCAGATGTGCTTGTTGGAAATGGGGACCTGCAGCTTAACGGTCTGTTTCCTCTGCTCCTTTAGAGAGACATTAGCAACCGAGGGGCTCAGACCCCCTTGCCATCAGTGGCCACTGAGTGCCATAAGCATGTTCCTTTCCCTTTCACATCAGGTTACTTGGGCTCAGAAGAGACCTTTCCATTCCCAGGGTGATATGATCACCAAAAGAGCTTTCAAAAATCTTTTATCCCAACTTCTCAGGTATCCATTCATTCGCTTTCAGCAAATATTTCCAAGTGCCAGCTAGGAGCCAGGCACTGTACTAGGCTCAGGGCACAGACCTGTGACCAAGAGACACCGTGTCTCTGGACTGAGGAGGAAGTTACATTTTAATGCAAAGGGGAGAGATGGATTACAGAACATCCAAATGCATGAATAAGATAAATGAGAATGGGGTTTATATCATGAGGAAAATAAGGCAAGTCAACTGCCAGAGAGTGAACAGCGGATTTGGGGGCAGTGTGGAGCTTTCCATTTCTTTAGCTGGGGTCCAAGTGTACCATGGGTACATTAATGACACGAGTTGATTGTGAGCTCTTCATGACATTGAAGGACATTTTTGTGTACCTGTTATGTTCACTGCTCTATTCCCAGGGCCTAGAACAGTGCTTGGCCCATGACAGGCCAGCAGTGACTCTAGCTCTAGTGAATGAATGAAAGGATGCTCAACGAAGGCCTCTGCGAAGAGGTGGCAGTTGAGTTGAGACCTGAATAATGAGAAAAAGCCATCTTCTCCAAGAGCTGGAAGAGAGTGTTCTAGGCAGAGGGCACAGCCAGAGCAAAGGCCCCGAGGTGGGAACAAGCTGGGGGTTTTGAAGAGCGAGAAGGAGACCCATGTGGCCGGGGTGGAATGCAAAGATGGGACTGGAGGGCGGTGACATGGGAGAGGCCGGCTGCAGAGAGGGGCTTGGACGTGAGGCTGAGCGTGACGTCAACTTCTCAGCAGGAGTGACAGGAGTTGGTCTTCGTGCTTAGAAAGGTCTGCCCTGTGATGAGGAGAACCGGCTGTGGGAGGTGTGGGTGGACACAGGAAGACCAGGGGGAGAAGCTGGGTGGTCCAGAGATGGAAGTGTGCATTAAGGCAGGAAGCAGGAAGGGTCAGGCAGGAGAGGGGTGGGAGCGGAATGGGGATCCCATGTATGGTCCACTCCCATCACCCCTCGGGAAGGCCACCAGGCCCTGTCACCCTCTGACCCCACTTACTCTCTGCTCTCCAGGTTCGCCCTGAGCTTTGGCCACAGGCAGAGCTCGGCTGGCATCCAGTACAGCCGAATTGAGGTCTCTGCGGCCTCCTGAGGAGTCCATCTGGAAAATGCTGGAACCATGGCTTTAGCAAACAGTCTTCAGCTTCCTGCTTGCCTGGGTGCCAGAGCACAAGTTCTAGGTGGTCCTGCAAGAGGCACCCCTGCTCCGGAAGAGGTCTGTTTTGCTGGGGCGAAAGGGATGAAAATCTGAGAACTCAAAAGTCTGCAGGTGGAGTCTCAGACTCTGAGGGTTCCTGAGGCTCTGCCTTCCTGCCTCAGTTTCCCCATTGACTCCGCGCATCTCTGCAGTAACGAACTTATGATGAGAACATCTTATGGAGACTTCGTTGCTCTATGGGCTTTCTCAACGAATCTCGAGGGTACCACGCTGGCAGGAAGTCTCTCCTAGAATCACCCCTAAATCCAGCTGAGGAGACCATATTCTCTGTTCTCTTTTTCCATCTGGTTGGGACTTTCTGGGGAGGGGGAAGCCTGCTTTTTGGCTCTCAGATCTCGTTTTGTTCAACCCCTCTAATCCTCTTACCTAGAATATTTGTCATTCACCAGCAACTCAGATGGTTGGTAAGAGTTCTAGTCCTGAGGCTGCTGGTGTTCTTGCGGTCTGACTGGGGATCTCAGCTTTCCCTGTATGTACAGTGGGGGCTCTGAACCAGGTGGTTCTTAAGATCTCTTCTGATGCCAATGAGCTGGAATTCTAAGTGCTGGCAATACCACAGATATTCAGCATGGGCCCTGCTCTCAAGTTGCTAGTCATATCTTTCAGGGATATGGGTTTTAATTAGGGGAAAGGTGAACAGAACTCCAGAGTTGTGTGCACTAAAATCCAAGGACCATCATAGTGCAGGTCATGAGCTCCAGGAGCTGTTTCCAGGATGGCGCGGGAGGACTTTGCAGAAAGGAGACGGGTCTGGAAGCTAACAAACCTGGTTGTCGGGGTGGCCTCCACCTCCTGGCAGCTAGTGACCCTGGATAAGTAACAACTCCCTTAAGCCTCAGTTTCCACATCTACAGAATGGGGGTGACTATGCCCCCAGGGGTGTATTTAACCTCTGTCTCCCATCAGGAGGGTCTTCATTTGGTCCCATCCAGCTGGCCAGCATGGACGAGATTTCTGCTCCCCTTCAATACCCAGGTCCCCACCTTTGGGACGTTGTAAAGGGTCACCCCCCCCCCAACAAGGGGTGAGTCAGATGGAGACTGAGCAAGTAGCTCCTCTCCCACAGGACTCTGGCCTCCCCTGAGTCCTTGCCTCTCATTTCGAGCTCCTCCCCTTAGGTCCGGTGGTGTGTTGGAGCTGGCTTGTGCTGGCTTGTGAGAGCTGATTGTTAAATTTTCAGGAGTTTTGCAAGCTCGTTGTTAAACACAGCTGCTAAAAAATTAAATGATTTAAGTTTATACTTAAATAAATTATATTAAAACCGAGGTAATCGGGGGCTTGCCTTGTGGCGCAGTGGTTGAGAGCCCGCCTGCGATGCAGGGGACACGGGTTCGTGCCCCGATCCGGGAAGATCCCACATGCCGCGGAGCGGCTGGGCCCGTGAGCCATGGCTGCTGCGCCTGCGCGTCCGGAGCCTGTGCTCCGCAACGGGAGAGGCCGCACCAGTGAGAGGCCCGCCTACCGCAAAAAAAAAAAAAAAAAAAAAAAAACGAGGTAATACATACAAAAAACTCATCACTTCCTTATTTTACTACATTTTGCTCTCATCTGTGCTCTTAAGGTAATTTACACCTGTTGCATCGCATGAGGAACGTGGGCTAAGGGCACTGCTCATCCCTTGCCAGGTCTGCCTTCAGTGATCCATGGGGAGGGCACGTGCCCCACAGGGACTGGGGAACACCACAGATCAGGGCTTGATGTGTCGTTTTGTTGATTGTCCAGTCTTAAGAATGTGATGGATACAATGTTAATAATGGAAGTTAAACTTAACAGTGTGTTCTGTCTGTAGGCGATACATTGTGAATGGCACAAAAAATGGAGCGGATTGTTATCCAGTTCAGCCAACAGGTGACTCGTGTCACTGGTGAAGGAGTTTGGACACATGTCTTTGTTGTTTTACTTTCGTCTCATTCATTAACACGAACAAAAATGTCAACTAGCATTCATGTCAGAACTGCATTCACGCTTCAGTGACGTCAGCAACTTCTTTGCTGAACCGTACTGTTGTCAAGCATTTCTTCGTGGTCTAATTTTGTTAAATCATGGCTACACTGCAGTGACAGTTGGCTTTGGAATCAAGAGGTTGGCAGAAAAATCAACAAAAACATTTCTGTGAGAATTAATTGGCTAGATGGCATTTGCAATAAAGAGTATTTACAATAAAGTGTTTATTAGTATTTGTAAATTTGTCAATTTTGTGCAACAAACACATCCTTGATTTCCAGTAAAATTTACACACACACACACACACACACACACACACACACACACACACACACACACATTTTTTTCCCTGGAGAGCAGTTATCAAACATTTACCAGCCCATCACTGCTTACAGCTGTCTTTCTGGCCCCTTCAGATCTAATTCTCTCCCCAGGGAGCCCCAAACCTTCTCAGTTCTCCTTTCCTATCAGCCTAGGAGAAGGCTCTTCTAGTCTTAGGGTGGTTTCTCCTCTTTTTTGTTCAGGGTCATAAACTCATAGATCAGGTGGGGGATGTAGGTGAGTGAAGTCCGCTGTGGTAAGACAATAGGGAGTAGTGAGGTCTGTGGAAACAGGTGAACACAGGCCTCTCTATCAGGGATGACTGACACTCAAGTCCAGCTGGTGCCTGCCATGAAGGAATGTGGGCCCATTGTGCCCTGAGCATCTGAATTTAAAGAAAAAAAAATCCAGCAATTCAGACTTCGGTGTAAAATTTCCTGATTTTTTAATAGTGGCAATTGATTCTTAATTGAAAAAATCATTTTTTGAGCTCAACTCAACACACCTGTGGCTAAATCACAGCCTTTAGTTTGTGCCTCAGTTGTTGATGTGCTCTGAGATATTCTTTTCTTCTGGGTTTTTGAGGATCCCAGCTTAAATCAGAGCAAAGCAAGTAGCCAAGTAGCCGAGTAGCCAAGCAGCTTGAATGGAATAGGTGGGAGGGGTGTTACTGAACATGAAGGGAGAGAGACATGAAGGGGAAAATGGCTGAAATCTCAAATATATTACCCTGGGACGACGAGGTGTGTGGCTTGAGTAACTGCTCATCTGTATAATGGGGACGATACTACTCACTATACAGAGATGATACCTGTCAATCACTAGTTCAGGGCTGGGCTCATCGCAGGTGCTCAAAAATGGCTGAGTAACTGGCCCAGCAGCCTCCAGGGGCATCTGGCCCTGGGTGAGGAGGACAGTGAGGGCAGTTCAGAAAGGGGAGGAGCATCAGAGAAATCTAAAATTTGAGGGTACCTACTAGGTGGTCAGAAATTGTGAGCACCACCCAGAAAAGTGATGTGATCTGTTCATTGATCTGCAGGGTGGGGACTGGGAAGCTCTCCTTTTCCCAGATAATCCCAGAATCACTTCAGGGAAGCATTTCCCAAATCCTACTCTCACGCAGAGCCTTTCACATGTATGCCCATCACCTAGCACCTTCCTGTAGTTTCTCACATTGCGCTACACAGACTACTTACCGAATGCTTTAAAGTGACTTGCTTTTCAACTTAAATAGATGGATTTTAAAGGGAAGCTATATTAATTTATTTTTTCACTCAAATGCATGTTTCTTGTGTTTCTACTGTGTGCTGGACACTGTTCTAGACCCTGAGGGCACAGCAGGGAACAAGACAAAGAGCGGTCATTTTAGTGGGGGAGATAAATTGGAAACAAGAGCTAGAAATGGGGTGGGTGGAGGGGGGGAGGAAGGGGAGGGAAAGAGGAAAGAAGGAAAGGAGGGAGGGAGGAAGGAAGGAAGGAGAGAAAGAGAGAGAGAGAGAGATGTGCGTCAGTTAGTGATGATTATCAGAGAGAACCCCTTTGAGGTGGTGGCACCTGAGCACAGATCTATGTGATCTAGAGGAAGCCATGGAAGGATCTGGGGCAAGAGTATCCCAGGCAGCTGGCCCAGCATGTGCAAAGGCCCTGAGGTAAGACTGAGATTCCATCTTGGAGGAATGCCAAGGAGGAGCGAGTGGAGGGTAGAGTGATGGCAGAAGACAAGGAGGAAGTCAGCAGGGGTCAGGTCATGAAAAGCTTCCAGAAAACAGAAGCATTTCAGACTTTCTTCTAACCATACCAGGAAGCCACCGCAGCACTTTGAACAGCGGACTGACACGATCAGGCTTAATGCTGTCAAATACCCTTTGTTGGTGATGTTGGTGAGTACCAAAAAAAAAAAAAAAAAAAGAACGTCAATAACAGAAGTAGAAAGAAACCCAGTTTCACTGAATTCTCACGAAATACTGTCGTCTACTGAGGGCTCTGAACTTAAGGCCTCCTCTGTGGTGAAAAAGGGGGCTTAGCAAGTGTGAGAGAGGTGTTCACGACATAGTAGCACCGACCTAAGATTGTGTCTGGATTGAAAGAACAGTGGTGTGATTCAGCACATTTGTATGATGTTTGTGAACCATCTAAAATCATTTCCAGTGCCACGGGCGATATGCTTCTCAGTCTTTGGTTAATGCATGGCTATGGTGAGATGATCAAGGAAGTCACAAGCACCAAGAAAGAGACAGGGGGCCTTAGTTACTCTCACATCAGACCCTCCTGGAGAGGAGCATTGGCAGTGTCAGCCTGGAACCAGTGAGACACCAGCGAGGTCCCCACAACAAGTGTCCTTCAAGGAGGAGTGAAGGGATGGGTGAGATGGGCTCCTCCAGGAGAGGAGCAGGCTGTGTACACCCACTTAGCATCTTCCTGCTGCTTCCAAGGGGCTGGCCTTTCACGGGACAAGATGTGAAACCAAACACAGACTATGCCTGAGGTCATGGGTCATCAGACCTGGAAAGGAAATCTCCACCCCTGCTTTGCAGCTTAGGAAACCAAGGCTTACAAGGCTGACGACTGACCCTCTCCTCTCCAGCTCCAGCATCTGCTTGGATGACCCCTCACCAGCACAGCTCTCCCAGGCTCTGTACCTGCCATCCCAGAGGCCTCCTGCTCCGCTTTACCTGCTCCATCCTGAACGTGGTCAACCTCAAACACTACTCACCCTTAATATTTTATATCAAACATCCCAGGGGCTTCCCTGGTGGCGCAGTGGTTGGGAGTCTGCCTGCCGATGCAGGGGACATGGGTTCGTGCCCCGGTCCGGGAAGATCCCACATGCCGCGGAGCGGCTGGGCCCGTGAGCCATGGCCGCTGAGCCTGCGCGTCCGGAGCCTGTGCTCCGCGACGGGAGAGGCCGCAGCGGTGAGAGGCCCGTGTACTGCAAAAAATAAAATAAAATAAATAAATAAATAAAAATTAAAAAAAAAAATAAAAAACATCCCACCTCCTGGTCACCATGTACTAACTTTTCTCCTAATACTCCAATGCTCCCCAAGGCAGTAATTCTCTGACCTCACTGAGATCTTTCACCTCTAAATGCAGATCCCTGACCCCAGGGATTTTGCTTTTCCAAAATCCGTCAAGAAGCTCATGGGTTTCATTCTCCTTCTTGTCCAATCTAGATCCCATATCCCAACCTTAGAAACAATCCCCGCAAACACCCTCTTGTAGATTAGTGACACTGATGCTGGATTAATGTACACACCTGCGTCACGTAGGCAGAAAGGTCAGACGGCCTGACAAACAGGTTTCACCTGAAACCCAGCAACTTGAACCTCATACCCTCCAATGCTCCTCTGCACAGCAAAGGAAATACTCAGTAAGTTGAAAAGGCAACCTACAGAATGGAAGAAAATATTTGTAAACCATAAATCTGATAAGGGGTTCATCTCCAAAATATATAAAAAACTCAAACAACTCTATAGCAAGAAAGCAAATAATCCAATTTAAAAATGGGTGATGGACCTGAATAGACATTTTTTTCCCAAAGACATACAAACGGCCAACAGGTACGTGAAAAGGTGTTCAACATCACTAATCATCACGGAAATACAAATCAAAACCACAGTGAGGGGCTTCCCTGGTGGCGCAGTGGTTGAGAGTCTGCCTGCCGATGCGGGGGACGCGGGTTCGTGCCCCGGTCCGGGAAGATCCCACGTGCCGCGGAGCGGCTGGGCCCGTGAGCCGTGGCCGCTGCGCCTGCGCGTCCGGAGCCTGTGCTCCGCAACGGGAGAGGCCACAGCAGTGAGAGGCCCGCGTACCGCAAAAAAAAAAAAAAAAGTTGGTGAGGATGTAGAGAAAAGGGTACCTTCGGGCACTGTTGGTGGGGATGTAATTGGTGCAGCCACTATAGAAAACAGTATAAAAAACAGCTGTTAACAGTATAAAAACATACTGTATAAACAGTATAAAAACAGCGGTTCCTCAAAAAGTTAAAAGGAGATCTATCATATGATCCAGCAATTCCACTCCTGGATACATATCTGAAGAAACTGAAATCAGCATCCCAAAGAGATAGCTGCATACCATGTTCACTGTAGCATTATTCACAGCCGCCGAGATATGGAAACAACCATTGATGTTGAGTTTGGCCATGTGACTTGCTCTGGCTAATAGGATATAGGCTGAAGAGACGAGATGCCAATTGCCGGCCTTGACGTTAAGAGGCAGCAGGTGTCTCGTCTCTCTTCTCTGGGAACTTTCTACATTCGCCATAATAGCCTGGACCCCAGAATGAGAAACCTGGCACACACCTGAACGTGACCTGCAGCCTGCAGCAGGGCTGTGCCAGGCTACTCACATATCTGAAAGTGAGAAAGGAACACTAATTTACGATTCTGGAATTGCTTGTCACGCAGCAAATGGTGACTAATACAGAATCCACCTAGGTAGAAAGGGTTTTTACCTCACCCACTGAGTTTACCGTTGCTGTGCCTGAAAGCCCTAAAATAAAATAATAATGATGATGGTAATAATAATAATAATACAGTCTTTGCTTTCAAAAATAGAAAATACTGAAAAACATAGAGAAAAATAAAAACCACCCAAGTCCTACCGCTCAAATATAATCACTAATGTCTTGGTGTGTATCCATCTAACCTCATCTCTGATGACAGATGAAGCTAATTAGATAGGAAGAGAGATAAAAGACAACCTCCTCCTTCGAATGTTCCCATTAAAACCTTGGAGGCATCCCTGACTCTTCTCTTTTTCTCTCTCACATCCTATCGGTCAGAGTATCCTGCAGGCTCTGCAGAATTCGATCTTTCTAATCACCCCCTCTATCACCATCGCCACCACCATCACCATCTCTCACCAGGAATATTGCAACTGCCTGATACTGGCCTTCTTCCTCCTGTTCCTGCCTTCTCATCTGTTCTCCACACAGTGGCCAGAAGGAGCCTTTCAAAACCTAAGTCAGGGGACTTCCCTGGTGGCACAGTGGTTAAGAATCCGCCTGCCGATGCAGGGGACACGGGTTCGAGCCCTGGTCCATGAAGATCCCACATGCTGCAGAGCAACTAAGCCCGTGCGCCACAACTACTGAGCCTGCGATCTAGAGCCCGCGAGCCAGAACTACTGAAGCCCGTGTGCCAGAACTACTGAAGCCCGCGCGCCTAGACCCCGTGCTCCACAACAAGAGAAGCCACCGCAATGAGAAGCCCGCACATCACAACGAAGAGTAGCCCCCGCTCGCCGCAACTAGAGAAAGCCCGCGAGTAACAACGAAGACCCAACACAGCCAAAAGTAAGTAAATAAATAAAATAAATTTATTAAAAAGAAAAACCTAAGTCAGTCCATGTCACTCTTCTGATCTGATCTCCCCGTGATTCCCCCTCTTACTCAGTGGAGCACTTACCACCACCTCTCAGGCCCTCTGTGGGGTGCCCACCCTTTCCTCTCAGACCTCATCTTTTCTCAATCACTTCTATCACAGGTATGCTCGGACTCCCGTCCTCGGCTCTTTCCGTGCCCTGGGGTAGGAATGTGCCCACGACAGATACTTGTACGGTCCAGTTCCTTTCCATGTGTTATTCTAAAGCCATCTTCTCCGGAAGGCCTTCCCTGGCTACCGCAGCTAAAATTCCACTCTTACACGTGCACGCACACATGCACACACACATATACACACATGCATACGTACATGTACATGCACACACTGACACTTCGCATTCTCCCTTCCCTGCTTCCTTATTTCCCCTTGGCCCTTGTCACTCTCCAGCAGACTGTGTAGCTCACTTATTTGTTAATTTATTATTCACGTCCCCTGCAAGAATGTAAGTTCCACAAAGGCAAGGCATTTTGCCTGTTTTGTTTACCTCTGCATTTCCTATGTCTAGAACAGCACATAAGTAGACACTCAATATTTACTGAATGAATGAATGAAGGAGTGAATGAATGAAGGAGTGAATGGATGAGTGAATGTAAAGGGCCCGGAATGTTGCAGATATTGAATAAAGGGCGTTTCTTAGCACCAGAGACTTAAAGAACAATGCTTTTTTCCTTACATTATAGACACTGTAAAAAGTTGATACAAATTTTTAAATGGAGCATAATGTATAAAGTCATAAATGTCACTGATAGGATAATAATATAAGCAATGATATAACTAATAAAGACAAGGAAATGAAAGGAAGGAGGTGCAGTGGAGGGAGTGCAGATGAACAAATTTCCTCATCTCTCATCACTAGACATTGTTTAGGGGTGATAATTTAAGAAAAGCACTCTATGTTTATTTCTTAAAACAGAGGCCTCAATGCTCTAAAAACTGGTCCTCACATGTACTCTATTTGGCCCAGACATTGCTTTTACCTTTTTTGAGATAGTGCCAACTTTTGAAATTTGGGTTGTTTCACATATAACTCCATATTTCTGCCTTTTCTTGAAAGAGATCTGGCCACAATGGGCCTGCATTCTGAAGTCCAGCCACCAGGTGGCACAGAACAGCAGCAATTCTCTTTAGATGCGGCTTTGAGCACCCCACCCCACCAGTTTTTCATTCCTGGTATAAATATTTCATGGTAACAACGTAAAAGAAAAAAAAAAGAAACACAAAAATTTAACAGTAGTTATCTCAAGGAAGTGGGGCTTGGGAGTGTTGGGAGAGGAGAGTATCTCCCTGTTTTCAACTTTTTATGCTTTATGTATTTTCATGTGAGTTCAGGTACATGTGTCTTGTTTCAATAATGAAGGGACTAGTTAGGTTAAAAAATCATTAAAGGGGGCTTCCCTGGTGGCGCAGTGGTTGAGAATCCGCCTGCTGATGCAGGGGACACGGGTTCGTGCCCCGGTCCGGGAAGATCCCACACGCCGCAGAGTGGCTGGGCCCGTGAGCCATGGCCGCTGAGCCTACACGTCTGGGGCCTGTGCTCCGCAATGGGAGAGGCCCCAACAGTGAGAGGCCCGCGTACCACAACAAAATAAAATAAATAAAATAAATAAATAAATAAAATAAAAAATCATTAAAAAATTTTTTTATGTTAGAAAAATCACAAAACACTGAAATATCTAAAGATCAAAAATTAAAAACTGCCCACGCCCTGCCAGTTACTAACAATATTTTGGCATATGTTCATCGAATCTTCTGCCTATGATGAGAGCTCAAGCTAGTTAAAAATGGAGAGAGACATCTTGATAGGTATTTTCACATCACTGAGATCATACCGTATGTCAGTGTGGTGGCATGTACCTTTTTAGATTATCAGGCATTTGACATGGGGCTGAGTTCATGTACATATTGGCTTTGCCAAGGTTAAAAATTTTATCAGCAATTTCTCCCAATGTCTCGCTTTTTCTTTACTTCTGAACATGTAGAAAATTGAATTATGTGCATACCAAGTCAACATTCCAGTTTTCCTGGCAAAGACTGATTTCTGCCAGTGGGAACAGAGTGTTTTCATTTTCTTTCTTTCTCCCCATCATTCTATGCTTTTCTGGTTTCTCTGTGTGCATATTTTCTCCCTGGATCTGGCACTGTGAAGTTGCTAAGTTCTTCCAGATTTGGGGTCCGATGCCATCCTAAATCTCTGGGTTTGACAGGCAGGGTCGGTGGTTACTGAGATACAATCCCAAAAGCTCGTTCTGAGGTCATCTCTCAATCAGATGTCAACTCACGAGGTGGGAGAATTTGGCAGTGACACTGCATTTGGACGCCAGCTTTCACTGCCTTCTCCCTGAAATGCTTCTGGCACGATGCTGGGCACAAAATAAGTTCTCACTACATCCTTGACAGCTGGAACCAGATCAGGTAACTCTTGGCAGGAGATACAAAATTTTTGCTCCAAATCAACACTTCTTTGTCCTTTACCAATATCTTCAGATCTGAATGGCATTTAAAACACCAATAGCCATACTAACTTCTCTAATGCCCCCGTGGGTTCATTTTTTGAGGACATTTACAATGTGACCCCCATGGTAGCACCTGAGATTTCCAGGCTTCCGGGGTCACCCTTTCTCACACCTGATCTGAAGCCTCATTCCATACAACGATCCCGCCTGGCCACCACTGTCTCTTTGAACTTGCTTGTGGGGCGGACGCGTTCAGGTACATTGAAAGCGGGGGAAGTCAGCAGGTGCAACCATCAACTCTATTTCCCCTCCCACCACGCACTTAAACACCGTTAGTGGGAGGGTTCTTTACCTGGGTAGATCCCATAGCTTTCCTGCTCACTCTTAGGTAATGATAACTAACAATATGATGAGAACAATGAAATGTCTTTTGGTCATTTCCAAGTGTAACAACAGTTCTAAATTCAGTAATTAAAATGTCCAGGGTTTCCCTGGTGGTGCAGTGGTTAAGAATCCGCCTGCCGTGGGCTTCCCTGGTGGCGCAGTGGTTGAGAGTCCGCCTGCCGATGCAGGGGACATGGGTTCGTGCCCCGGTCCGGGAAGATCCCACATGCCGCGGAGCGGCTGGGCCCGTGAGCCATGGCCGCTGAGCCTGTGTGTCTGGAGCCTGTGCTCCGCAACGGAAGAGGCCACAACAGTGAGAGGCCCGCATAAAAAAAAAAAAAAAAAAAAGAAGAAGAATCCGCCTGCCAATGCAGGGGACATGGGTTCAAGCCCTGGTCCGGGAAGATCCCACATGCCACAGAGTAACTAAGCCCGTGTGCCACAACTACTGAAGCCCATGCGCCTACAACCCATGCTCCACAACAAGAGAAGCCACCGCAATGGGAAGCCCATGCACCGCCACGAAGAGTAGCCCCCGCTCACCGCAACTAGAGAAAGCCCGCGCGAAGACCCAAAGCAGACAAAAAAAAAAATACATTTGCTTAAAAAATGCCGATTCATGTCAAAATTCCCAATTTCATTCACATTACATCCCTCCCCTCCCCCACTCTTCCTTCACCTCCCCATCCCCCTTCACCGGACTCCGAAGAGATAAGAGGCAGGAAAGGCCTTACTTGGCTGGCGCTGTTAGGACGCGGCATCATGCTGTCTGGACTCAGTGGGCATTTGCAGTTGATTCCTTCTCTTACTGGGGTGCGTGCGTGGCTTCTCGGCCATTCCCCCACTGGGAAACTCTGAAAGCACTTCCTCAGACGCAGATCCTTGGCATCCCGTGGTCCGTCACCTCCCCTTGGATCCCTCACCTTTCCAGGTGGGCCTGCCACTGAGAATCCCAAGCGATCCCATGCCAGCTGCTTCTGTGGGGCTCCGAACCAGTCCCCGGGAAGAAATTCACGTCTTTGATCCACTCTGGGGCCACTTCCTGTTGCAGGTGGCAGTAATACCTCATCCTGTGGAGGTTGAGCCGCCACAATCTGAAACTTGTAGACTGTTCTAGGCCTGGGTCTGGCACTGGTTTGTCCAGGAGACAGGAGCAGGCTCTCCAGGTAGTTCCCCTGCATCTCTCCGGCTTGGCTGTAGGTGAAGAGCTGGTACATCCTCTTTCCCACCACAGGGCCGGGGTGCTGGCAGCAAGGACATGCCACAGCATTTTCTCCAAGCAGTTTCTCCAAAGCAGTGTCTCCCCAAAAACAGTCCTCTTTGTCTGTCAGCTTCTCCATCCTCCTCAGGGTAGGGACTGAGCTAAGGGTCTGGAAACCAGTCTTGACCACTTCCTCTGCAATTCCTGCAAAGATGGAGGGGAGGGCACTTGCTGTCCATGGGTGCTTGGCTTACTCTTGGCTTTTGTGGCTTCCACCAAACTGGAAGCAGAAAGAGACCCGGTCTCCCAGCCTGTTGCATTCATTTATCCCTTCAACACTTGCCTGGATATTAAGGTTCCACTTCTCAGTCTCTGCCTTGAAGCTTTGGCGGCTTTCTCCAGCCTGCCTCAACTCCACTATAGAAAAGAACTACATTTTCTTTTAATTCTCTTGTCCCTTTTTGACAGTATCACTCAAAGAAGGCAGAGAGTCCAGTCGAGTTTTTGTGAAGGATGCAGCAGCAGAAGCAGACATCTGTGGTTTGGAAACTGTCCACTTCTACTCACCCTCAATAGATGGCTCTTGAGGATTATCTCCTTGGGCACCACCCCATCTCCTGCCTGGCCAATGAGAGCATGCCATCCCCTACCTTCCTGGCTACAGCGATTGGTTGAAAAATGGGGACGTGACCAAAGCTTAAGCCAATCAGAGCCAACAATACTGCAAACTGGGAATAATTTTTAAATCCTGTAAGAGAGGCTTTTTTCTTTTCTTTTTAAACTGGATTTCTGAGGGAATAGGAGGTAAGCCTAGAGCTGTTTCTGCCTTCACGCTACCAGCAAGGAGAGCCTGGTTGAGGATGAGGCCAAGACAGAATTTGGCAGAATAAGGATGAGAGAAATAGATCCCTAATGACATGTTTTGAGCATCTCATGTCCGAAGTCAGACCCATCCATGAACTTTTTAGATATGTGAGTCGGTAAATTTCTTTTTGTTCTTTTAAGCCGGTTCACGTTATTTTTTCTTTCCCTTGCAGTCAAGAGACCTGACTGATACAGGAAGAGGAGGAATTGTCTTCCAAGAGGAGAACTGATTAAGCATTTAATCTGAGACATATCTAGTCTTAAATGTCTCCTTAGCAAAACTCACATCAAGATTCTCATCAGTTCATTCATTCAACAAATATTTCTGAAGGACTTCGGTTTCCCTGACACCTCCCTCACCCAAGGTAAGTATTATTATCCATATTTTATTGGTAAGAAAATTCAATTGTCAGTAAGGACACGAAACTTGCCTGATGTCACACACTGGAATGTCAGAGCTGGGTCTTGACCCCATGTGCTTTCCCATCAGGTTTCACTGGCTGCTCTGTGAGGTTGCTTATTGGATCACATTTCAGAAATGAGCTTCTGGATCTGCAGGGCACAGGCTTTGAAATCCCCAGGGAGTTGACCAAGGCCATCAAGGCAGGGGTAGGCAGCAGCCTCTCTGCTCCCTGGAGAGCCTTCAGATTATGCCCATGTCACTCAGTGAGTCCGAGTCATCCTGGAATCTTTCATGGGACTTAACACAATGCCTTGCCTCCAATAGGTACTCAGTAATAGTTTATCAAGTCAAGGAAATAATAGGAAAAATGTCTGTCACTGCACCTCGTGCCAGTGCTGATTCGAAATGGTGCAAATTGCCTCTGGAAAGAACTGCATACGCATGCACTTCTATGTCTAAGAATTTATCCCACAGATACATTTGCACACAGACCCATATCAGGGCCACAGTGCAAGTCTGGGCAGCTTGTGTGCTGCCCGACATTAGGGGGCACTTTTCACATCATGGAGGATGGGGGTGAGAGGCAGATAACTTTTCACTGTCTACATTTGTGTATTGTGTGAAGTTTTTCCTTTTACCATAGTCATATGAAACTTACTCCAAATAAACTTATTCCAGCGAAGATCTTTATGTCAAAACTGAGATGGTGGGTTTAAATTTCTTAATACATTGCTCGGCACATCAGCCATTTTTGTTGTTTTGTTGCTACTATTTTTAAAGATGTACTGTTTGAAAACCCGGCAATGTTATTACACCATAGAGACACACGACGGTGCGCCAGACATCTACTAAAGAAGTGTTTTTGTAGCCACAGTCCTTGGAGGCTGTAATTTTTTTTTTTTTAATATATGTGTACACATACACATATGTACACACCCTTGGCTTTTCCATTTTATTTTTATTTTTTCTAAATTTTATTTTATTTTATTTTTTGGCCACACCGCGCAGCACGTGGGATCATAGCTCCCCGACTAGGACCCACGCCCCTTTAACCACTGGACCACCAGGCGTGGTGTGGGAAAACATCTTGGGGGTCTCCTAAAAGTGACAAGGGCAATTCTTGGCTCCATCTTGGTCCAGTCTACCAGCCTTGTCAATGGAATATGAGGGCTCATTTCCTGAGCGTGTTCCTAATGGAAATCAGGGTGAGAGTCCATTCTCCATAAGTGGTGGGGAGGAGAGCAGGTGAAGCTGGAGCTGCACACAGGAGCTCTTCCTACCCCCGGACCTCAGTGTTCTCATCTGTGCAATGGGGACAGTAAATCCCACCTTGCAGGGCTGTTGAGAGGATCAAGCAGGGACTCTCAGAGATCAAAAGAAGCCTGTGGGCTTCCCTGGTGGCGCAGTGGTTGAGAGTCCACCTGCCAATGCAGGGGACACGGGTTCGTGCCACAGTCTGGGAAGATCCCACATGCCGCGGAGCAGCTGCATCCGTGAGCCATGGCCGCTGAGCCTGCACGTCCGGAGCCTGTGCTCCGCAACGGGAGAGGCCACAACAGTGAGGGGCCCGTGTACTGCAAACAAAAAGCCTGAACTAGTTCTCTCTATAGTGAAAAATTAGAAAGAACAAAGAGAAAGAAAAGGAAAAAAGTCCAAAATGGAGTTACCAAAATTGAAGTCACTTTTGCAAGGTTAGATTTTAAAACTCAAGACTCTAACGTGTGTGCGCACACACAGCAACCTAACGGGAGTGGACAGAGACAGAGAGAGTGGGATTTATTTTAAAACAGTAATTCACGTGGTCTGATAGTGGGACCCAAGTTTGATGATTTTCTCTGATCGCTTCTGTGATCAGTTCTGGCAGTGCTTCTCTGTGACTTGGGTATAACGTTATTTGAAGATCACATGTGAAAGCTGATTCTGGGACCTACAGCAGACAGACTGTCGTTCTCCCTTCTTCCTGGCTGAGCAAACGTCCGCTTTGTTCCAGCACAGAGCAGATGGCAATGTGCTGAAGGGAGAGATGCTCTATCCCCAGTCCCAGGGGGACAATTGTTATTGATCGAAATCATTCCCTTTTGCCAGCCATTGGTTTATAGGTGGGCAGATGCCCTGGTTCTAGCCAATGAAATGTAAGTGCATGCCTCACGGAGGCTTCTGGGAGAGATTTTTCCTGTGTGATAAGAGAGAGGCCCTTGAGAAACTTCTCTTCATCTGTCCTACGTTTGAACATAGAATGTCTGGATTTGTGGCCGCCATCTTGTGACCACAAGGAAAAGCCCAGTGGGAGTGCAGTGGCCCCCATCCTCCTGTCTGACAAAATTGAGGCTGAATTAACTGAACTTGGGACCATCTAATTCAGGACTACTTGTTATGTGACACACTTTCTATAAAGTACAGTTCACACCTCTTCTAGATGATAGGTTACTTGCAGCCAAAAGCACATGTGAAGATACAAGCTTATGTGAAGCGAGTGAGGCCCATGCCAGATGCTTCCTTGGCAAAGCCCAAGAACTGCGTTTCTGATAAGCTCAGAGCACCCTATTATGAGTTGCTTTTGGTCTCAGCTGTTTCTTAGTCTAGAGAAGAAGGCTGAACACTGGCCAAAGGTCAGGATATGCCAGTCTATTTATCCATTCCCCAGGTGAGGGACATTTGGGTTATTTCCAGTCTGGGGTGATTATGAATAAGCTCTTCCAAATGTTCATGTACAGGTTTTTGCAAGAACATAGGTTTTCATTTCCCAGGAGTGGGATTGCTAGGCCATATGGTAAGAGTATGTTTAACTATAAGAGACTATCAGACTTTTCGCAGAGTGGCTGCACAATTTTGCACTCCCACCAGCAGTGTGGGAGACCAACAGGTGCTCTGCATCCCCACATCTGTTTTCTTCTCACTGTTGTATCTCTACTTCCAAGCATAGAACCCGGCACACAGTAGGTGCTGAACAAATATGCACATAGTAGGTGCTCATCCAATATTTGCTGAATGAATAAATGGAGGACCAGAGGCAATCACACCAAGGGGTTTTGAGGATTTAATGGGATCGTTTTGTAAAGCATTTGGCACAGCGCCGGGCCCTTTAATCTGCCCTCGGGACCTGAGAGTCATTGTTAATTGTTAACATCTGAGGCCACCCTCCCCGGGGCCAGGGTCCCTGCACCCCTCCACCCACAGCAGGAGGCTGCTCCAGTGAGAACGCTCCTCTATTTGAATCTCTGGTTCCAGGCTTTGAGAATAGAGAGATCTCGCCCCAGGAACTGCGGAGGTAAGAATCCCACTCCCCCGACCCCTAGCCGGACCCCCAACCCTGCGAGCACTCTCTGAGCCCATCTCATGGCTTTCTCTGCTCCAGCCTGGGAGGAACCCAGGGAGACTTGGATCCCACTGTATTTTTCTTGCCTCCACACTCGAAGATGGGAGGCCCACAGGCCAGGAAATGGAGCAAGTCTTTGTTTTCCTAGCTGTCCCTGTTCCCTGGAGGGGGACACCAATGCCCCCGCACCTCTGAGGGCTCTCCCAGTTTAGTCAAGCTGTTTGGCCTCTCTTATCCACCCACGCCCACCGGGGACCTGTTCGCCAGCATCTTTTCACCACTTTTCCTTTTTCACAATAACTCTGACCCTTTCTGCTATTGTTTTTCTAGGTTAATTGAATACGTTCTCCTTGCTGTGGAGGCCTGCGGATGGCGCCAAGCACAACAGGCCCGGCACGAAGGGGGTCTGGGAGGCCCAGCCCACCTCTGCAGCCTGGGGCCGGCTCAGGCAGGGGCAGGGGACATCTCTGGGGGACCAGGAATGTGAGCCCACCTTGCATGCATGCAGCAGCCAGCTGGGGTGGGTGGGGATGCAGGCAGGGAGGAGGGAGTCTTAGATGCTTCCTTCCCTCTTTTTCTTATTAGAGCAGATAATCCCCAAATTATTCTTTAGTAACTCATGTTGGTATTCTCTGAGCCCCTTCTAACCGCAGAGAACTGTAGCAAGGTGTTGGGTGTCATAGTAGAAACCAAGAGTGCAGTGGTTCTCAACCAGGGGAAACCGTGACCCCAGGGGACATGTGTTACTATCTGGAACCCCTTTGGGTTGCTGTGACTAGGGGGTGAAGTGCTACTGGCATCTAGTGAGTAGAGGCCAGGGATGCTGCTAAACTTCCTACAGAGCACAGGACAGCACCCGCAAGAGAGAATTATCTCCCCAGAATGTCAACAGTGCTGAGGCCAAGGAACCCTGATTTATCACTGTCCCATTGTATAGATGAGACTGAGGTCCAGAGCAGTTAATTAATATGTCCAGCGACACACAGGAACGAAGGGTCAGGTTAAGATTTCAGCCCAGAAAGCCTGAGCCTGCTACCCTCCTGTGCCTCCCGCCATTAGACTCATTAGGGGATGGGACGTGGAGGAGCTTGGAGGAAGGGGCTCATTCAGGTTGAAGGAGGGGTGAGAGGTGGGGGGTGGAGTCCTAGGGACCTTCCACAGACGGTGAGGGCACCAGGGAATTTGGAGACATTCCCGGGGGATGGCCGAGTCTGTCACACCCTCTTCTCATCCACTGCTACCTGCTTCTGAACTTCGGTGGAGCGCCCCCAAATGCGCCACTTCGGGCAGAACCTGCGAGCTGCACGGCAGTACCCAATGACGAGCAACAGAGGGCGCAAGAGGTCCTTTGCTGCCTCTCCACTAACAGCTCTTTCCTGATAAAGGAAATAGGCGTGCCTTAAAGAAAATGCAGCGAAACCAAAAAAGAACAAAGAGATCTAAACTATCCATAGTCCCACCTCCAGCGGCAGCTAACATTTAAATAGTGAGTACTTTCTTCTGTCTTTTTCTCGAGCAAAGTTGTTAACCTTTTTTGTTTTGTTAGTTTTCCAACACAGGTGTAATCACCCCAGAGGCGTGATGCTGTGGCCTGGATTTTCACCTAAGGTCATATCAGAAGTTTTTTCCACTAACAAGCTCTCCATACCACCTGTAGTCACTGAGTGGCGGAGTTGCGGTGGGTGTAGGCATCCACTCAACCATCGGGTTTTAAGCGCCTACTGTGTGCCAGGCTGTGTTGTGCACAGTGTGGGGAGGCTTGGCGGAGAGAAGAGAGCCGGCAGCAGCCAGACCAGGGGAGCCCCGGGGGGGCTGCAGAGGGGAGGCCCGTCTTCATTCTAAGAGCAGCGGGCTGTCTCTGGGGGTCTTCTGCACGGCGGTGACGTGCTCTTTACATTTTTTCCTTGTAGCTTTGGGGAGACAGGACGAGACGAGCCAGAAGGCTGCTGCAGACTCCCAGCAAGAGACGACCATGGTCAGGGGAGCGGACAGATCTCAGCTTTATCCAGAGCAGGACTTTTCTTTCTCTGTAAACATTTTCTTATAAACCCAAGCAAAGTAGAGAGAACAGTAAGATCGACCCCACATACCCACCTCTGAGCCCCAACTCCTGGTCCATCTGCCTTCATTGATGGCCCACCTCACCTACCCCACTGGGTGATTTTGAAGCAAACCACAGGCATCATGTCGTTTCACCCGTAAACATTTTGTAAATATCACCAAGATGAGAATTTTTTACAGTATCACCTCGAGACCATTAACATGACTTCAAAAATTACGAATAATTCCGTAGTGTCACCAAAAATCCAGTGTTCAAATATTCCTGATAGTCTAAATTAGTTTTACAGTTGATTTGTTCAAAGGAGTGTTCAAAAAAGTACAGATATTGTGAATGGTTAATCTGCCCCTTAAATCTTTTTTTTTTGGACGCACAGGCTCAGCGGCCATGGCTCACGGGCTTAGTTGCTCCGCGGCATGTGGGATCTTCCCGGACCGGGGCACGAACCCGTGTCCCCTGCATCGGCAGGCGGACTCTCAACCACTGCGCCACCAGGGAAGCCCGTGCCCCTTAAATCTTTTAATCTATAGGTTCCCCCTTCTTTTTGTGTGTGCTTGTCTTTTTCTCTTGAAGAAAATGGACTGTTCGTCCTTTAGTGTTTCCCACATTCATAGCATTTATCTCCTCCTGACATCGTAATATTTTACTTTTTAAAATTTCCCCTCTCTCCCACTAGAAAGTAGGATTTCAAGGGCAGCTATATTTGTCTGTCTTGCTCAGTGCCCTGTGCCCAGCACCCTGCCTGCCCCAGAGTAGATGCTCTGTAACAGGATGATTAACACAGAAAATAGCTCTTATTGTCCTCCTTTACAGATGAGGAAACTGAGGCTCATAGAGATAAAGTAACCTTCCTAAGGTCACACAACCAGGAAGTGAGAGCATTGGGATTCTTTGAACTCTATCTTTTAGGCTTAAGGATCAACTTAACCACCATATGTGATCCTGTCTCCCATGACACGCCTCTCTTCTTCTTCCAAGGATGGCGACCATCTGCGAAAGGGCCCAGTTCCAGAGACAATTCCAGGCTAGGGCCCTGCTAGAAGCTGCACCTCAGTGGAGGAACGAGGCTCTGCTGGGCCACCAAGGATGCTTGTCCTCCACGAGACGTTCTTAGCAGCCTTATGTGTCTCAAACTCCCTTGAATCAGCAGGAACCCAAGTGGCCCCAGAGGGAGTGGTTCCCAGCCCTGGAGGGCAGTTGGTACTGTTCATGGTAAAGAAACCAGAAAGTGCTGGCAGAGGAGGGACCCAGCAAAAATGGCCGAGGCATCCAGGCCGGGCCCTGTCTGAGCCTGTCCGGTTCTGTCCCCTGCGCCCTGGAACAGGCCCTGCCTCAATTCATCCATCCTCCAGTCCAGTGTTGCTCCAAGTCAGGTCCCGAGATGGCAGCTTTAGCATCAACCGGGCCCCTGTTGGAAAGGTCAGTTCTTGGGCCCCAGGGAACTCTAAGCTCTGGGGTAGAGCCCAGCAATCTGTGATGTTCCAGGCCCTCTGGCCAGTCTGTCTGCAGAGATACCTCGGTTCCCTGTGCTCTTGGCTGGGCCTCCTGCTAGTGCTGAGACCAGGAGGGCTGACTCCTTGGTTTGCTGATTAGCAAGGACCATTAAGCCCTTCTCAAATGGGCTTAACCGTTTCTCTGGAAGCAGGAAAGTGGGATTACAGGCAGCTGAATCATCAGCCTGAGCCCCACGCTGTGATCTGCTGGGCTCCCGAGGTCTCGGCTGAGTCCCAGCATGCACTTTGGAGACCCTGTGTGTGCCAGACCAGGCTGAGTGCCTTAGTGCCTCTGTCCTCAAGTCACTGAGACAGCTTGAAGTTCACAGCTGAGTTGGCTCCTCTGCCTATTGGCTGTATGACCAGACAAATCACAACACCTCTCTGAGCCTGTTTCCTCATCGTCTGAGAGCTCTTCCCTTCCTTCTGCATATTGTTATTGAGTGCATACTACGTGTCAGGCTTAGGTTAGGCACTGGGTCTCCATTCTAACGGGGGTAAGCACACATGATAAACAAATACATAGATTGTGTCAGATAAGGGCAAGAAAATAAAACTGGGGGAAGGCAGATGGCGTGGGAAGGCAGCAGACAATGTTAGGCAGTCAAGGAAGGCTTTCTGGAGGAGGTGATCCTTGAGCTGGGATTCAAAGGCTGAGGAGGAGCTGGCCATGGGAAGAATCAGGTTTAACTATTTTATCTACAACTACAAGCATTCCCCTCTCCGTGCTTGCTGCATTTCTTACCTTCTAACATAGATTTTGATTTCCCTATTAATTTAATTTATTGTTTATGTCTTTTCGTTGGAATGCCAGCTCCACAAGGACTGTTTTGTTTGCCAGGGAACACTCAATGCTTAAAACAGGGTCTGGCACACAGTAGGGGCCTAACAAATCTTTCTTGAGTGAATGAATGTTGCACTCAGGGGCAGCTTCCCATTTCTTGTCAACAGTGAGCTTCCAGCAACCACGAGGAATCGATCAGAACAGGAAAAGGAGGTAAACCCAACAGGCACAGGGGTTCAATAAGAGGAGACTAAGGATTTGTCAACCAGCAACTAGGTTCCAGCTGAAACCTATTCTATGAGCTTCTAAATCAGGCTGAATTGGCTTCAACCCCAGTTCCACCACTATATAAACTGTATGATCTTGGGCAAACCTAATGTCTTCTCTGAGCCTCAGTTTCTACATCTGAAAAATGGGGATAAATAATAGCTGCCTCCCAGGGTCGTTGAAAGGATTATCAAGATAACATATATTAAGTGTCCCAAAGGCCACGGGATGGAGAGGGAACAGGGCCATTGAGTTCCATCTTTAAAATGACTCACCATGGGTCTAGTCTAGGCAGAAAGGCAGATGAAGTCAGTACAAAGCTACCGGGAAGTCAGGGAGCCAGGTGGGAGGAGTGGGGGTCGCTTCACAGCCTTTGCACTCTGTGTCCCCTCTCTCTGTTGCACTGTCCCTCTCTCCTGACTCCTTCTGGTCATTCAAGTCTCAAGTCAGATATCAGCTCCCTAAGGAGGTCTTCCCTGGTCACCCTGTCAGAAGTGGCCTCCCCTCCCCTCCTGTCACCCTTGCCTCCATCATCTGGGTGGTTTCTGTCATAGCTCCTGAAGGTCGTCATTGATTTGCTGTCCTGTTTATTTTCTGTCTCACCCTCCACCGGCCACACCCACCACCAAACCCAACCATAAACCCCATGAGAATGGGATCTCATCGTTTTGTTCACCACCTGAATCCCCAGCACCTAAAACGGTGTGTGGCCCATAGCAGCACTCAGGAAACAGGTGTTCAGTGGCCGAATGAATGAGTGTGTGAGTGAATGAATGAATTAGGACAATGGAAAGAACTCATCTGGAGAGAAAGCATGGGAGGAAGGGAGGCTGAGAGGCTGTACCCCCAAGAGAGGGATTTCAGAGGTTCAGACCATGGTGGGTGGAAGTGCAGGAAGAGATCCCCAGGAAATACCAAGCCTCCTGCAATATTACTGGTTTTTAAACGTAGCCTTAATGTGATTTTTGCATATTGGGAGTAATAAAAGTGTAGGCGATGTCTGCTCAGAACACACTCCCCGATTCAATTTCCACTCTGCTCGTGAGCATGTTGTTAAATTGTCTGGTCCCCTGGGTTAAGAACGCTGGATTCGTAGTCTGCTGGAATCAGAAGGCCAGGAGAGGTGATCTAGTGCAGAACTTTCCAAATTCTTTTGACGGCAGCCCACGACAAGAGCTAAAATTTACATGGTGACCTAGTACCTGATCCAGCACGTGGGCACACGAAAGTTATAGGAAACTATACTCACCCTTCTTCATGCTCTGCTATTTTCTATTACCTTTTTTTAAATGATGATCACAACCCCCAACTTGATCGTGTGACTCATTCAATGGGTCCCAGCTCACAGTTTGAAAGTCAGCAGGTCTAATGCCTTCAATTTACAGACGGGGAAAACGGGAGACCCAAGGAGGCCCAGTGACCTTGCTAAGGTAACAGCAAGTTAGTAGTAGAGTTCAGGGGAAAGGAACATCCACTTTCCTTCCAGAGTGGATGTCTGGGAGCCTGGGGGTCCAGGGGACAGCAGAGAGCCTGTAAGTGGAGGAAATCCAGCATCAAGGACAGCGATTTTGCTATAGTGTCCTATGTGCTCCACTAAATACTCTCTCCACCCCTGCCCTGCCAAGCCAGCTCCTATGTCATCCATGGGGGTCAGAACCAATGCCATTTAGGGATCAGACTTAGGATGGTAAAGGGTGCCACCCCCTAGATCAACTCTGTCCAATAGTACTCTCTGCAACAAAGGAATCGTCTATCCTGTGCTGTCCAATACACTAGTCCCCAGCCACATGGCTGTTGAGCACATGAAATTCAGCTGGTGTAACTGAACTGAACTGAATTTTCTATTTTGTTTAAACTTTGGTTAGTTCACAATGAAATTGAAATAGTCACAGTGTGGCTTGTAGCTATTGTATCAGCACAGCCCTGGATTATTAAACCCTGTTCATACAAGCTCAGGGAGCTACTGTAAAATATTTTCTCCAATCCGCTTACTTGAGTAGCACTGAAGTCACTGAAGAGAACACATTCTAACATCCACTTTGTTAATCATCAGCCACGACTTTCACCAATGACCACTTATGTCTAACATTCATGGTGTCAATTAGCAAAGTCTCTGGTATTGACCAAACATAAAAGTCTTTGCCTTTGGAGTATGGTCTCTGATTCCTTGATAGGGGATCACCTGTGGACAAGAAATTCTTGATTAGAACAACTGGCCACCACTAAAGTGGAGACTGAAATTAACTAATACAGTCAGCCCTCCGTATCTACGGTTCCACATTTGCAGGTTCAACCAACCGCCGATAGCAAACTTAATACCGGATCCAAGGTTGGTTAAATCCGCAGATGCGAAACCGTGGATATGGAGGGCTCACTATGGGACTTGAGCATCTGGGGATCTTGGTATCCACAGCGGGTCCTAGAACCAAATCCACACTCCCCCACCCCACCCCACCCCACCCCACCCCACCCCACCCCACCCCACCCCACCCAGGATACTGAGGGATGGCTGTACATTTATGTGCCCGTCTCTGCAGAAATAGCAGAAACATTTAACAAATTTTAATGTAATTATGGTTGGTGATAGGTCATGAAAGACCTGAGAGGGTGAACAATGGGAGAAGGTTGTGGTTAAGTCCAGTTTCCCTGAGTAGATGATTTTTAAAGTTGAAGATTTTTGAAATTCAAGACTGAGAAGGAGAAAGCCAGAGGAGGGCAATTGGAGAAAGCACTGCACACAGAGGTAACTGCAAGTGCAAAGGTCCAAGGGTTGCCCTAGTTCAGTTTAAGGAACAGAACTGAGGCCAATGTGGAAAACTAGTGAGAGGCCAGAACTTTCTGGCTGTGCAGCGATGACAAGGATTTTGAATTTTGTTTCCCATCCTTTGCTTGAGACACTGGCAGGTACTGGGTTAAGCAAAGCACAGAAGAAGCCAGAGATTTCCAGTTGAAATGAAATCCTTTGTATATGCTTTCTGCTATGGGATCCAATTCAGTATCGATATTCTCATTTAAAAAATAATAATTTCCATCAGGTTGAGGCCAGAATGCCCCAGGAAGCCTCATGTGGTTTGCCAATTGATTCACAGTATGAAATCTTATCTAAAATCTTTTTATTTTATGCTATTAAGGACATGGGAGGGAGCAACAGAGTAAAAAAATTTCCCTGCCAGGTTAATGCACACGCTCAGCTGGAAGTGGCCCCGGGGCTGTCTTAAAAAGATTGTCATTTGTGATTTCCCACTATTTTGTTTTCTGCTACCAGTAATTGAAAACAAGTTTTCTTCCCTTCGGGTGAAGTTAACGGATCAACCCTTCTTTATCAGCACCTTGGATCTTTATTGGCGATTTCTCCCCAGGGCTGGCGTCACCCCCCAGGTGCCCTTGGAGGGTGTGAGGTGCTCACATTCTTCTCTGCTGCTCCCTCCTGTCGATGGGCAGCAGGTGGCGGGGGCTGAGAGAGGGAGGGGGTGCAGCCGGCAGTCCTGAGACCGGAGGCATCTCCCACACTGACCACGTGATAACCCAGGGAAAGACCGACTCAAAGGGATGCTCCAGTCTCGTGGCCAGTGGTCCACTGTGCAGATGCAGAACTGATCAGGAGGAGAAAACCATCAGCTGTCCGTGGGCCAGAAAAGAGATGTCTTCCCTCCCTCTCTCTTTTTCTCTTCCTTTAAAGATAATAAAGGGCTTTTATTTCCATGGTACAAGTTCTATACTCTCATTAGAGAGAACATAGGAAGTGCAGCAAGCCACTTGATTTTTGAAATTCAAGACTGAGAAGGAGAAAGCCAGAGGAGGGCAGTTGGAGAAGGCATTGCACACAGAGGTAACTGCAAGTGCAAAGCTCCAAGAAATGGGCTTTGATGCTCTCTGCTCCAGTCCCACTGACCCCTGGCAGGTTTTTACACATGTGAGCACTTTCTGTTCCTTCTACCAGGAACCTTCTTTCCCCAAATATCCTCACTCCCTCCTCTCCTCCCCATCAGCTGTCACCTTCTCAATGAGGCTTCTCATCACCCTACCTGAATTCAAACCCCCCACCCCAAACCTAGCACTTCCTGTCCCCCTGTCTGGCTCTGTTTGGTTCTCCCAAGCACATGCCAAGCCCCAACCTGCTCTATATTTTACTTAACTTAGATGTTCGTTGTCTGTCTCTACCCATCAGGGATTTTTGCAATTTTTTATGCACTGCTTTATTTTCAGTGCCTAGAATAGCGTCTGGCACTCAATAGATGCTCAGTAAATATTTGTCAATGAATGAAAGAAGGAGGTAGAAAAAAAAAATCACCCACACTTCTCCTTCATAGTCGACCGCTGATAGTATTTTGGTGTGCTTGCTTAAAATTTTTTGGTATATATTGGCTTTTGTTTTCATTTCTGCAGTGGAGTCATCCTGTACACAGGGGTTAGGTTATACAGAAAAATGCCTCTGGAGAGAAACTGCAAAAACGCCCATGAAACCTGCTAAATTGCTCCCGAATGGTTTTGTCTACACAGAGAGTAGCTGGCTTGCTTTTAAAATGCATGTTGCCTGGAAATTACATATCTTGAGCTGCCAGAGTGTGATGCTAATTCAGGGGGAGATGCTCTCAGGAGAACTGGGACTGAAAGCTGTCCCCCCGGAGTTTCACCTCCCACTCCACACTCAGTTAATGGCAAATTGTCATTAAATTAGAGGAATTGCCTGTACTCTTTAAATAATTTTTTCTCTTTCCTTTTTATTTATTTATTTATTGAAGTATAGTTGATTTAGAGTATTGAATTAGTTTCAGGTATACAACACAGTGATTCAGTTATCTATATGTGTGTGTATATGTATATATATACTCTTTTTCATATTCTTTTCAGGTTATTACAGAGTATTGCATATAGTTCCCTGTGCTATACAGTAGGTCCTTGTTGGTTATTTTATATAAAGTAGTGTGTATATGTTAATCTCAACCCCCTAGTTTATCCCTCCCCTCCTTTCCCTTGGTAACCAAAAGTTTGTTTTCTATGTCTGTGAGTCTCTTTCTGATACATGCACCCAATGCTGATGGCAGCACTATTTACAATAGCCAAGACATGAAAGCAAACTAAATGTCCGTTGACAGATGAATTGATAAAGAAGATGTGGTGTATTTGTACAATGGAATATTGCTCAGCCATAAAAAAGGATGAAATAATGCCATTTGCAGCAACATGGATGGACCTAGAGATTATCATACTAAGTAAGTCAGACAGAGAAAGACAAATATCGTACGATATTGCTTATATGTAGAATCTAAAAAAGATAAGATACATATGAACTTATTTGCAAAACAGAAAGAGACCCCCTTTTAAGAGAATATAGGTGACTTTACTTGCATATAATGGGTGCCTATGCAGCTCCCTCGTATACAACTCCAATTTCAAATTATGCTTTTTCACTTCATTATATTGTATTCATTTTCTGTGTTATTACAAACTCTTCATGAATATTACCTCTAAAGGCTAAATAATCTGCCATCAAAATACGCCCTCATCCTGTATCCTGCTCAGCCCATCCCATATTCCTGCACATTGCGATTGTTTCTAATATTTCAGAATCATGAATAACACAGAAATGAACATCTTCATTTATTATACTCTTGCTGGATTTCAGATTCTTTCCTTGGGTCAAAATCAGGGAGATTTCTGCAAGTGGAAGAATTGATGTCAGTAATCTGACAAAGTGAGTAATTGCAAGAAAGAAAATTTTGTCCTAGAAGTGGGATTCGAGATTGCAGCTTGGAACCATGCCCTCTAGTTGGGAGGGCATCCCAGGGAGAAAGGAGCCCAGGGTGAATTGGAAGGAAAGGCAACCTGAGCACTGGGGAGGAGCCAGGTGGAAGTACAGGTCACAGAGAGATGATATTAACCAAGATATAAATTGGAGCAAATAAAGAGGAGAAATAGTGATGTTAAAAATAATAACATCTAAATTTACTGAGTTCCTGCAAAGTTGCAGGCACTGTACTAGTACCATCTCACCATCATCTCTAAGCCTTTAACGACCAGTAAGGAAGGGATCCTTATCTTCCCTTATCATCATTACAGAAGTCAAACTGAGGCTCAAATTGAAGTCAAACTGAGAAGCTGGCTGATTCACTCAGCATCACACAGCTGGTAAGCAGCAGAGCCAATGTTTGAAACCAGGATGTTGGACATCAAAGCTCATTTCTATTTCTGTAACCCCTTAAAAGTCAGAATCCAGGTCAAAAGGATCCAAGGGGGCAGCCGGGAAGACACAGAATGGGCCGCATCTGAAGGTCAAGAATAGGCTGGCAACACGAGCCTAAATAATACAGAAATGCTGAGAGGTGACTGACACAGAGGCCTCTATTCCTTTGGCCAAAGGACATGGCCTTGGCTGTGGTAATTGCCAGGTGTGACCATTGCATGGGGTCTTAAGCTGACGTCACCTTGGTCCACCCTACTCTCTGCCCAAGAGGCCCACCTGCATGGACCCTGCCAATGGGCTCCCACAGCTGGGTGGGATCTGGTTGGATTTGGCCAACAGGGAGGTTTAGCAGGATGGGAGGGAGACGTGAGAGTGAGGTCAGGAGCTCTACTCTGCCTCCCTCTACCCAAGGTCATGGCCCTGCGACGTGGCCTCTGCACACGGCTCTCCATCCAGGTTCCCGTCCCTTCTCTCCCCCTCATGTCTCCAGGCCTTGGGGTGACAAGAGAACCCCTATGTCAGGGGCACTATGCCTTCCGGTTTCCCTCCACCCTGCCCCGCCTTGTAGAATAAATAGAAACCTCCCTTCAAAGGACCCTCTTTAATTATGTCCCCATTTCTTCCTCAGACCCTGACTGACACAGATCTCTCTTAGCTTCCATATCCTCAGCTTTCTAAGCCCAGACTGCAAACTGGTGGACCTTGTGGGTTGAACGTGGGTGTCACGCCTGGTGACTCGATCCCTGCAAGCTTTAACCATCGGGAGAGCTCATGTAAATACGTGTTCACACAGTTAGATCCGGCCACACAGGGCTTCCCCTCACGTGGAGCTGTGGCCTCCGTTGCCTTTTCAGAAGCTTGACGTAAGCTCTCCCAGGACCACCCTCCCACCTAACCCACCTTTGCTATTTACATTACCTGCCTGGCTCCGTTAGGCATTGAGTTTACGACCTCTCAAATCTTCCAGACTCCACCTGCCTTCAACCACGGGCCTGCTCGTGAGAGAAACCAGATCTAGGATGCTGTTCTCGGGTTTGCGGGGAGAGCTCGGCTGGCGTCCATATTGGAGGGAATGGAAAAGCAGTGATGGGGCTTCCCTGGTGGCGCAGCGGTTGAGAGTCCGCCTGCCGATGCAGGGGACACGGGTTCTTGCCCCGGTCCGGGAAGATCCCACGTGCCGCGGAGCGGCTGGGCCTGTGAGCCATGGCCGCTGCGCCTGCGCGTCCGGAGCCTGTGCTCTGCAACGGGAGGGGCCACGACAGTGAGAGGCCCGCGTACCGCAAAAAAAAAAAAAAAAAGAAAGAAAAGCAGTGATGGCCCAGGAGTTCGCGGCTGGGTTGGGTGCGGGGCGGGAGGCGGGCTGTGGTACAGGTCTGACCCAGCGAGAGAGACTGTGCTTTGATCGCGGGTGAAGCTCGTTAGATTTGGGAACAGCGGCCTCGGGAATCAGCCGGCGGTAAGAGCTGAGCGGGAATGTGAGAGCGTCTCATTGAAAAGTCTCTACGATATTGAGTTTAGAGAGCGCGAAAGAATCAGAAGGCTCTGCACTAGAGGCCACCTTTGCCTTCCTCTCCAGGGTTTCCGATGGAGCTCTGGGAACCAGTAAAAGGGAGAAGATCAAGGCCCTTGACCTTCTGATGAGATTAGGCTGCAAATTCCCCCCTCCTCCCCAATTTGCTTGTCAAGTTTACCGGCTTACACTCAACCAAGTGCAAGGTTAGGCCTGCAGAGAGCTCCCTTCATGATCAATAAGTCAAGAAAGTTCTCTGGAAGGTTCCCAACACACACACACGTGCGCACGCGCGCGCACACACCCCAAATCCCAGCACAAGAGAGACCTTACAGAGAGCATGGCGAGAGAGCAAAGTATCCCAGTTCAGGCTGGGGGGTTACACCACGTGACAGGCCTCACTGTGCTGGTCCTGAGTTGGTACCCACAATGTTCTCCCATGCAGTGTTCAGGGAAAGTTCAGCTTTGCAAGCACCTGGGGGACACTTTTCCACCTTGGGGTCTGCAGTATGATAGGGTGATCCACTAACATCTGGGAGTCAGACAGACTTCAAACCCAGCCTACCTCTCAAAGCTGGGTGCCTTTAGCGATGTAATTAACCTCTCTGAGCTGGTTTTACTCATCTGTAGCATAGATGTCGGTCATCGTAGCTGCGTCCTTGATGCTCAAAATGTGGCAGAGGGCCAGCAGCAGAGCATTGCCTGGGAGCCTGTAGAAATGCAGGACCTTGGACCCCAGTCCAGGCCCACCAATCCAGAATCTGTGTTTTCACAAGATCTCCAAGTGATTTGTGTGCATGTTAAATTTTAAGAAGTATTGATTGAACTTCTAGGGCTTTTGTGAGGAGGACATGCAACTCATTGATTAGACAGACACATTTCCTGAGCACTTACTACGTGTCAGGCTTTGTGGCAAACGCTGGGAGTACATCAGGGAAGGTGATCCATAAATCCCGGCTCTTCTGGAATCTAATTTCTACAGGGAGAGACAGACAAACAGACAAGATACATACATAAATACATAAAACATGGGATATGATAGAGAGGGTTGAGCAGGAAGCAGGAGAAATAAAGCAGTGCTCCCAGACAGGAATTGGCAAGAAGGATTATGATGGTGGATAGAATGACAAGAAGGTGACAAATGAGCACCTCACCTGATGGAGGTGAGGAAAGGGGCGTGTCGCAGGGGACCTGAAACGCGCGTGCAGAGACACTGCGGCACAAGCATGCTTCACGTGTTCGAAGGATCAGCAAGCGATTTTCTGAAAGAGCAGAGTGGCTGAAAAGCAAGAGCTAGAAGATGAGTTAGGAGAAACTCGAGGTCAGTGGCAGATGACGTACGACTTTAGAAGTCGCCAAGGACCCTGGTTTCTCCTCCAGCCAGCAGGGACCCACTGGAAGGTGGAAAAAGAAGTGGCAGCAGACGGTAAGTAGTCAACCAAGGGTGACACCATTGTCGTTATAATTGTCGCCGTTATTCAGAGGGTGTGGAAGCAGGTTGGACTCACACCAGAGATGTCAGGTTCAACGTCCCTTCTCTAGAATTCCCTCCCTGACTGCCCAAGTTGGATGGGGTGCAGCCGTCCGAGCACCCACAGGCTTCTGAAATCTCTTGGGTGGGGCTGGGGTGGGGAGCTGGCGGTCTTATTCACGATCATATCTCAGAGCCGAGCACTGTACTTGACACCTAAGAGGTGCTTAATAAATACTTGTTCGTTAAAGGAATGAATGTATATTTACAAAGACCCAGGGGTGTGGAAGGGCGGGTGTGCTCAGAAAGGGTGAGAAAGTGGCTGGGGAGGAGTGGCGGGGTATCGTTAGAAGGAAACACCTGAGCTTTGTCCATTCAAGGCGCCCTCTGGAGCCTGACACCCAGGAACAAGCAGAGGGCCCTGACCAGCCCTGGTCACACAGCTGGGAAAGGTGACCCAGAGGCCACAGGGACTCTGTGCCAAGAAGTCCCGGCTTTGTGTGCCCAACTTGGTGAGGCTTCTGCCCTCCAGCCTCGGGGCCACCGTACGCCTTGGCCAGGCTCCTCTGCAAAGCTTTCTCCCCAAGAGCGATGCCCGGCTCTGCTGGCCGGAGGATGGCCACTCGGAGAGCCACGTGGCAGCACTCCGAGAACGTAAGTGTGCACCTGCTGTCGGACAGGGCAACCTGCCCTACGGTGAAAGCCCGGAGCAGGGATCCTCAACCAGGACAGTCTTGTATCCTAGGGGACACGTGGCAATGTCTGAAGATGTTTTTGGTAATTGTGGGCAGGGGGGTGCTACTGGCATCTAACGGGTAGAGGCCAGGGACGCTGCTAAACATCCTACAATGCATAGGACGGTCATCCACATCAGAGAATTATCTGGTCCAAATGCCAATAGTCATTATTATTCCCTAAGGAGCCTTTTGGGGCATTTTTCCTAAGTGCCCACCCCCATGAAATTTTAATACCACAGGGATACTGTATATACTATATGAGTTTATGTGCTGTAGGTTGTGGCCTCTCCCGTTGCAGAGCACAGGCTCCGGACGCGCAAGCTCAGTGGCCATGGCTCACGCGCCCAGCCGCTCCGCGGCACGTGGGATCTTCCCGGACCGGGGCACGAACCCGTGTCTCCTGCATCGGCAGGCGGACTCTCAACCACTGCGCCACCAGGGAAGCCCTAGCTGTGCTTTATACATAAAAAGAGTTAAGATTTTTAAGCATCCATTGACAGATGAATGGATAAACAAAATGTGGTCTAGACCTACAATGGCATGTTCTCAGCCTTAAAGAGGAAGGGAATTCGGACACAGGCTACAACACGGATGAACCTCAAGGACGTTATGCTTAAGTGAAATAAACCAGTCACAAAAAAACCAATGCTGTATGATTCCACTTTTATGAGGTACCTAGAGCTGTCAAGTTCATAGAGACAGGAAGTAGAAGGGTAGTTGCCAGGGGCTGGAGGGAGAGCAAGTGGGGAGTTATTGTTTAATGGGTATAGAGTTCCAGGGGTTTTTTTTTTTTCTTTTTTTTTGGCTGTGCCGTGCAGCTTGCTGGATCTTTATTCCCCAACCAGGGATCGAACCCGTGCTCCCTGCAGTGGAAGTGCGGAGTTCTAACCACCGGACCACCAGGGAATTCAGTTTCAGTTTTACCAAATAAAGAGGGTTCTGGAGATGGTGGTGATGGTAGGGCAATAATGTGATGTACTTAATGCCACTGAACTGTATGCTCAAAAATGGTTAAGATGGTAAATTTGTGCCATGTATATTTTAGCACAAAGTTTTAAAAGAGTTATATTTTTCCAGCCCCCCCCCCCCAAGAATCAATTCTTGCCCCCATGGGGAAATATCACACCTATTGAGAATGCATAGTCGAGTGAGGTTCTTGTACAGGACACACATGTTTGGATGTATGTGTCAGCATGGCTTGAGGAGATGAGACCTGAGTGTTCCTGTGTTCCCCAGTGCCTGTGGGAGGATGGTGGCCGCCCCGCCATACAGGACGGAGGTGCTTGAGGTCAGAGACAGCCTGTCACAGGTGCTCCACAATCATACACTCCAGGTTTTCAGAAAATCCATGAGCAGCCAAAATGGCTCTTTGCTTCCTCTAGTGGACAACTCAATGACAATTTCAAACCGACCTCAGGACTTCCCTGGCGGTCCAGTGGTTAAGACTCCATGCTTCCACTGCAGGGGGCACGGGTTCGATCCCTAGTCGGGGAGCTAAGATCCCATATGCCATGTGGCACAGCCAAAAAAAAAAAAAAAGAAAAAAAGAAAAGAATAAACAAAACCAAACCAACCTCTTCACTTGGTGCCAGATAATCCATGTCTCACTGCCCCTGCAAAAACAAGATTCACTGTTTCTTGAGAGATTCTTTATCATAAACAAGATTCACTGTTTCCAGTCTGCCTGAAGTTTGTTTTCTTTCCTCTCTCTTACAAATTCCATTTTTGCCTTTGTTCCTTGAAGCCGTCTACAAATGTGAGTCTTCCTCATGTGAGAATTAAACAGCAGGCAACTAACTAACTAAATGTCTCTGAATTATTCTTTGACGGTAAGGAAAATATGCCAGATACACACCAAGGAAATTATGAGACAGTTACAAACAATGCCCCAGGTGTGCATACAGCAACACAGGGAGGTCTAAAATCACGCTGCAATACCATTTACGGAAGTTGGAAATAGATGTACACAAAGAAATCACACGTCTTGCAAAAACACGCATACAAACAGGGTACATTCAAACATGCTAAAGGGAGGAAAGGAAGTGGGGATTGGAGATGAGACACACTAAATGAATTTCTAGAACAAGACCTGGACCTTGCATAACCAAGGATGATAATGTGATGAGCTGAGGAGGATGACTGATCCAGCGCTCTGAGCCTGGGGTGAAAAACAAAACAAACGAAAAGAGGGAAAGTAGTCTACCCCATAATGCCACATATATAATTTTAAAATTCATACTCACAAAGCAACACTTGCATATTTTAGGCATAATCAATACAGAATAAAAGACAAAAGCACATCTGACAGCTGACAGCGGTAGGAGGTGAAAGTGGAGGATGGACTAAAAGTGAATAGACCCCAAAATGAACAAGTCAGTCAAGGGCTGGGACTTGTCTGGACCAATTATGATGACATGTCATTAACTGAGGAGTTGACTAATCCCACGCTCACCACCCAAGGAACAAACGAGCCCCAAATGGTCACAAAGCATCAGGCCTAATTCACCTGCATTAGTTAAGACTCTGTTACAACCAATTGATACCCACTGATCTGGCTTAAACCCAGACAGGGCCACTTTCTCATAAAGAAGCTGTGGCGTCTCCCGGATCTGAAGGCTCGTGGCAGGTGGGGTCTATGCCAGCCCAAACGCAGAAGGCATCTGTCTGGCTGTTTCTCTCTGAGTCCCTGCTTCCTTCTCTGTCTTCAGATCCACTTTCTCTGCTTCTACTCAGAGAATAATAGCCATACCTTCTGGTGTGTTCTCAACCCAGACCAATATGCCACCATTTGCAAGAATGAAGAGCTTCATCAGTTGACCTGGCCATATTTCTATGAGATATTCTTTTTTTTTTTTTTGAGATATTCTTAAATAAGAGAAGAAGAACAAGGTGCAGAAAAGAGTGTGCAGATCCCATTTTTGTAAAGCAAAGAATAGTTGGAAAAAATCCCAACCACTTGCATATATTTGCATGTATCACATAAATATAAACATAGATAAAAATATAAGGACAAATCAGGGTATTTTGAAATGATACATTAAGGGGTGTTAACCTGGGTTAACCTCTTGTTTGGTTACAGGGGTGATGCAGGTGAAAGTGGGAGGAAATAGGAACAAGGGAACCAAGCGCTGTACTAAAAAATGCACACTAACATATGTAAAATTATGTATAGAGAGGAAATTAAGCAAAAGGATAAAGAAAGAAAAAGAGAGTGCAAAAGAGAAAGACATAAAAATGCATCCAGGCTGAGATTCAAATCCTTAGGTCACATTCCAAATCCTTAAGTCACATTCCAAATTCCCAGAGAAGAACTCTGATTAGTCCAATTGCAATCCAAGGCCATCTTTGGACCAATAAGCTATGACCAGGAAGCAGAATCATTGTATATAAACATGTCTGTTCCCATTTCTGTATGTAGAGGGGATGAGAGGAAAGGTCCAGTAACCTGGGGGGTGCCTGGGTAGCTAATCACATAAAACAAGTTTTCCACTAATTCTTTTTCTCTGAATTTCTAGGAACTTTAAGAGGAAGGATTAAAGGAGAAGAGGGGCATGAACCAAGGAAGCTCTGCCTAGAGTTTAGGAATTAACCAGGTGAGAGAGGCAGGGACAAGATAGGCAAAAGTTCTGGGGCACAGCAGAGCATGGGACCATCAGGGATCTTTCAGTAATTCTGGGTGGCTGAGTGGGAGGAAAAACAGTGAGAGACAAGATGAGAGTAGAGACATAGGCAGGGGCCAATGAAGGACCTTGGTCACCCTGGTGAGTGAGGAGTTCAGCAAGTTTACAGAACGGATCACATAGAGTCTGGCATGCCATTGTAAGGACGAAGCTTTTCCTGGAATGAGATGAAAGCCACTGGTGGGCTTTGAGCAGAGGTAGCACATAGTCAGACTTAGGTTCTAACAGGAAGGAGGTGCCACTGACATTTGCTTCTCAAACTCAGCCAGGCCGTACAACAGGCTGATGTATGTTACTTCTTCTCTGGAGCAGTTTCTAAGGTAAGAATTCAGCCCATCACCCCCAAAATACAGCAGGCCATTAGCCTCCCATCTTAATCAGATCTTTCCTATGCTATTAAGCAATTTGGGGCCATTTCTAGAGAAGATTTTGTTATTTCCCTAAATCTCTGGCTGCTTCATTTAGACCTGGTGTTTAGGCGGAATGCAATTAACACATTCCAAACCTGGTTTCCCCTGAAACCCAATCAATTGTAACTCGTTTTTAAATCATGCTGCTTTCTCTAATTATGAGCTGCAGCCTCCACAGAATAGCGATTTAAGTCAATTATTGCCTCGCCTGCATGAAAATTGTGCTATTTATGTTGGCAGTTCCCCCACATTACTGATGAGCTTCCTCCAGATAATGGAATAATGAAAACGCAAAACAGATTTACGGTTCTTAATAAGAAAGAGAGATAATGAAGGCAAATTAAAATGGAAGTTCAGATCTGCGTGGTGAACAGGTAATGCAGTTTCTCCTTTTAAATTAACACTCGAATTCTCAAATGCTGATGGCAGGGGGTGGGGAGGAACTCAAAATTCTATTAGACACAGGTGTGCCACTTGGATTTGGTTCGGGAGATTGTGGTCTTCCTTTGCACGTCCTGGAGTTTAGTTACGGGACGCTGTCAGGAGCCAGCCCCACTGGTGCACGGTTCCTCCATCCCCACCCCTGCACCCCCATTTATTAGAGTAAACTCACTTTCCACCAACCACCAGGTTTGGCTTATTACATGCATTAGGTCATTTAATCCTCCCCCAGTTCTACAAGCTTGGTGGTGTTATTATCACCATTTTACATTAGAGGAACTTGGGGTTAAATCATGGGTACAAGGTTTAAAGCTGCATGTGAATCTAGACCAGAGTTTCTCAGCTTTGGCACTATAGTCATTTGGGGCCGGATAACTCTTTGTAGGGGGAGGGGCGCCCCTGTCCCTCAGGTGTCACAACCAAAACCTCTCCAGACATTGCCAGATGTTCTCTGAAAGGCAATATCATCAGTGAGGCCCACTGGTCTAGACTCTGGGCGTTCACCCATCACCCAGGCAGCCTCTCTTGCCAAAAATGGCAAGCAATGTGGGGTTGGGATGTGGGAGACTGGAGTCTGCATCCTGCCCCTGCCTCACTGTGGGATCCAGGACAAATCATGACCCCTCGTGTGGGCCTGGGTTTCCTGACCTGTCAAATGGGCGTAATAACACCAGAACCTGGAATCTGGTTTGGCTCAAGACCTTTGGCCAAGGTCATAGACAATCTGGTCAAGAGAGAAGCAGCAGTCCAAGGGGAGGGTAGAGAGAAGAGGATCAGAGAGATACCAGGGGCCAGGCAAGCCAGCTGGGGGGTCCAGTCTGGCAAGAGGTAAGGCCAGCTGAGGCCAGGGAGGGCCAGTAGCTGGCAAAAGCAGGGCCGGACTCTGGGAGGCCAGGAGAGTTAGACCCTCCCCCACCCCCTTCCCTGCCTCCCACCCCTCCCTACCTACCCTCTTCCACCTCCTCTGCACCAGCCATTCAGTGTCATATACCCAGTTACCCCTGCACTTCTGCTGTGCACTTTCTCCTGTACTAGGGCAGGTGCTTCTGAGTGCCGCAGTGGAGGTTACCAGAATCACAACAGTGATCATAATAAATATGAAAATGGTAGCAATGCGTATAAAGAGCCATGCTAAACCCTTCACATGCATCATTCCATGAGGTCCTCCCAGTGGCTCTGTATTCTTATCCATATTAGCCCAGTGGGACCGCCCATTGCTAAGTATCCCAGAGGATGAGGAGAGAGAACAGAGTCCTCTGAGGCCAAGGAAAAAGAAAGAGAAAAGGGACATTTGCTAGTACCAGCTGCCATTTATTGAGTGCATACTCTATGCCAGGCCTTATCCTAAGTACCTTAAATGGTTTCACTCATTCACTGCTCACCATAACTTTTTATCTCCATTTCATAGAGAGGCACAGAGAGGTTAAGCCAGTTGCCAAGTTTGCACAGCTAATAAGTGATAGAGCTATGATTTGAACCCAGGTGACCTAGCTCCAGAGTCTGTGCCCTTGACCTCTGCCCCTTCGAGCTGATGGCTGCGAAGTGCACCTGGGGAATTTAGGCCCTAATCTTACCAAAGGTTTTGTACCTTAACCTTCGCGTGAGTGGTTGGGGCGTCCTGTCCTGAAGGGACCGTATGGAAACAGGACTCCTCATCAGGAGGGGACTGTGGATGGTTAAGAATGGCCTCCCATGACTCAAGCTATCCCAGACCACAGGATATTTGCACAGGACTTGGATGGGTGCACCAAGAAGGACTGAGTTTGGCTTTCCCTACAGTTCTCTGGAGACCAAAGGCAAGTTGCTTAATTAAAAAAAAAAGCAAAAAATTACCTGAGTTTGTGGACCAAAAATAATCAAAGGACGCGCTCCATCAGTAAGAAAAGGGCCCAGCGTGGAGGTTGGCATGGACCAGGTGCTTCGTAATTGTTAGCTCCTGCCCTTGTTCCTTACCACTCCACCCCACCCCCAGCTTGGCTGACCCTGCGGCTGGGGGTCTGTTTGGAGTAGTTTTGCGGTCTTCTGACCACCCCATCTCTCACTTGCCACAGACCACTCTCCCTTGCTGACTTTCTTTTCGGAGGCCTATGCTTAGCTGTGTGACCTTGGGCAGGCTGCTCGACCTCTCTGAGCAACCACTTCCTGGGGGGTTGGGCAGGATCTGTGGACTCCCTTCCAGCTCTAAAGTTCTATAGGAATCTCCACTCTGCCCTCTCTGGCCACCCTCTTCTCTCCTCTTCTCCTCCCCCCTCCTCCACCTCTATCTGTCCTCTCTCCTCTGTCTGCACTGTTCTCCACATACCTCTGCCCACAGCTCCAAGCCTCTATCTGGATCATGATTTCCCAGGGATGGGGGGCAGGACAGCAAAGAGAAGACCCCTTTCTTTTCTGACAGGTTCAGGCTAGATACCAGGGCACTCGGCTTGCCTTTTCCAGAACTTTCTAGCACAGGTAGAGCTCTGCTGACATCTGGTTGGCAAGCTAAATATTTACAGAGCTCCTAAGATTTCCCGCCACATTAAGCCCATTGCTTTATCTCCCGTCTGCGCACAGCCCTTCTCTGTTCACCTTGGGTCAGGCATTTCCCAGAATCCTCTGGGTTTCAGGCAGCATCTCTCAGGAGGGTGATGAAACCACGTCCGCCTCTAATCACTTCCAGTAATAATAATAGTTCCTGACGTTGTATAGGATTTCTCAAAGCCCGCTCGCACACGTTATCTCACTTGCTTCTCACAATAACCCCGAGACTTAGACTTTCTTTTGAGTCCCTTTTTAGAGAGCGCTGCTAAGCCACCTGCTGCCCGGCCCCCAGCCAGAGCCATGAGCAGCCTTTCTCGGGCCATCCACAGTGGCCAAGGGCCGGCTCATCCAGTTTCAGCTCATCTGTGGGCCCCAGGACTAGAGTATAAATGGAGGCCCACATACCCCATGCCTAATATGGAAGAGGTATAAACAAAGCTAAGCATTTTTTTTTTCCTCCTACCTTGACAAATATGTCTGGAAGGCCATGTTTGAATGTAGAGATCTCAGACTCCTCACAGTTTCATGCTGGAATGTGCTAGAAGCCACATTATACGTGGCCTTTTTAGTTTCATGAGCCAATAAATTTTCTTTATGCTATAGTCACTTACGTTTTTGTCACTTATGACTAGAAGTCCTGATAATACATCACTGTGGAAGATAGACCAGAGGCCAGGAAGGTGGCTCAGTTGTCCCCTTGTGAACTGTGAAGGTCAGAGGCCCACAGTAATTTATGACCAAACCTTTTAGATAAAGAAATAGCGATAGGAAGTTGATCAAAGAAGGGCACCGAGAAAATGTATAAATCCCTGCAGAGCACTCACACACACGACACTTCTTTAAGATAAGAAAATAATGCAGAAATACCGTGGGTTTACTCTCATAGACTATCCCAACTTATCTGGTACAACCTCTTTGTTCTACAAATGAGGAAATGGAGACTCAGAAAGAGGCAGTGACTTGCTCAAGGTCTCACAGCTCCTGAACAGCAAGAATCATTCATCAAATCAGCCAATATTTATTGATCACAAATATTTATTGATCACATACTGTGCCCCAGATCTTTTGGGAAGCATAGGGATACCACAGGGCAGAGGTCAGCAAACTGTGGCCCCTCTGTTTTTACAAATAAAGTTTTATCGACACACAGCCCTGTTGATTGGTTTCTGTATTGTCTGTGGCTGTTTGTGTTGCAGGGTCACCACTGAATAGCTACCACAGAGACTACGTATCATGAGAGGGTTGGGCTCAATCTTGGGTTCTGACCACCTACAAGGTGATATACCACATCTCGAAGCTTCCACCATCCTCATTGGAAGACCCAAGGACCCTTGGGTCAGCAGGGCAGGCTTTCCGGCTCCTCTCTCCCCCTTAGAAGAGGCCAGGGCAGCAATCTTGACTTCAGAATCTTTATTGGAAAATAAACACCGTTAATGTACAAGAAATCCATCCAAGGGTCCAGTCAAAACATCCCTGTGTGGGACTGATGCCATTCTAATGGACTCCAGATGTCCCCTGGCCTCGGGGTCCCGGTGACCTGAAGGAGGGAGGAACGTCCTGGGGGAAGAGACATGGTGGATTTAGAACCCAAAGAGGCATCTTTATCACCCCAATTTCTTTCTGGTGGAGAAGCTTGGGGGACTCCCTCACCCTTCCCTGCTCACAAGACCCCGTTGATCTCTTCCCTCAGTGGACTCTATAGCCCCCTTCTCTTGAGTTTATTCATCCGACCAAAGGAAATACCCAGCCCCAGGGGTTAGGATTCTACTCAGAATCAGAGCAGAGGGTGACTTCCTGCTGACCAGGCTGAGCTGGAGGTCTGAGTCTCTGCCAAAGCCAGCCAGTGTGGGAGAGAGAATCGTGGAAGGAGCTGGGGGTGAGGGGCAGGGGGCTAGTTATGGATGGAGGGGGCCAGAGAGAAGTATCCGAGCCCAGAAAGGAAGACACCATACCGGGGGTTAGAAAGGCGACCCCAGACATGGATCTATTGGTAATGATTTTAAAGATTACTGTTCGAAATCACCATTCAAATACCTCTCCACTCACTCTTCCATTTAAATACCTGAGCTGGCCCCAACTCTTTCTCTCCCGGGCCTCATTTCCTGCCACACCGCCCATCACCCACTGAGCTCCAGCGACACTCGGTCTGCTTGCTGTTCCTCCAAGGGGACAAGGATCGCCCTGCCTCCAGGCCTTTGCAGCTGCTGGTTCCACCGCCTGGAGAGCCCTTTCCTTAACCGTCTCCAAGGCTGGCTCGCTTTATTTGGATGTCGTTCCCCAGCGATGCTTTCCCTGCCCTGCGTAGAACGCCTGCCTCTTCCCCATTTCATTCTTCTATCTCTTAAATTGTTTCATCTTTTTTTCCATAGCGCTCCTCTACCTGCTATTAGATGGTGTATTTCATTGTCGGTGTATCCATTTATCTTTCCACGTGTCTCCGAGCCAGGCTGTACGTGCCACACAGGGACTGCGTCTTGTTCGCTGCTTTGTCTCCAGCACTTAGATCGGGGCCTGGCACTCACAAGGTGCTCAGTCAGTATTTCTTGAACAGCCACTGTGCTAATACATTTTTCTTTTTTTTTTTTTACAATTTAAAAATATTTACTGATTCATGCTTTCCAGAACATTTTTTTCAAACAATTCACCAAAGGCCAATACTCCCATCTGCTCTCAGTGCTAAGCAATTTTTTCCCCCCAAAATGATGAAATAATGTATATTTTTATACCTAATCAGTTTGTGACAGCTGTGATTCTCAAACGCTTTTTAAAAATAGAAGTAAGATCAAAGTTGCAAACAGACCATAGGTAGTGATTTTTAAAACTGAATAGACAAAGCCTGACTCCAACAGACCAAATCACCCATCAGCTGGATTCAGCCTTTTCAGGCTACGTGAGGACTTTTGTTCAAGAGACCTGCACGTATCAGACGGGTTCCCATAGATGTCCTTAACACCACAAGCGCAGCCCCTGACCCCCGATGCTGCCAAGAACAGCAGGGGTACAGAGAGGAGACCCTGCTGGCTGATTCAGTTTTATTCTTCAGCACAATTCTCTTCTCCACTCTCTTCATCGGCTTCACCTGTTTCCTTGCAAGAATCTTGGCTGTTGGTATCAGTAAGATAATTTTCTTCCCCATTCTCTCTCTCTCCTTTTTTTTCTTCTTCATTAAAGCTTTCTTTACCTTCAGTGAAACTTTTCATCTTTTGATTGCTGACATACTCAAATATTTTTCCACTTTGGCCTTTCTCTGAAACAAACTCATCAGATATTCCTAGTGCTTTTAAGGTGTTAGAATAATGCTTTTCTCCTGCCATTCTTGCATTTTTCCGAGCAACTCTTTCAAACGGCAGCGGCCTGTTTTTTTTTTATTTTTCTTCTCTTTCTTCTAGTTCTCGTCGGTGGTCTCTCATCCTTCCCTTTTCACTCTTTCTTGTGGCTTGTTCTCCTCCCCTGGAGGACACCGCGGGCATGGGAGGGTTGAAGCTACAAGGCACAGGCTTTGCAATTGTACTTCTTACTGGTGACCTGCACCTTGGAGACAGAAGGCCAACATGTTTCTTTTAAATTTTCTTCATCTGCTTCAATATCTGCCAAGATTTTCTCTCTTTTAGTGGACGCATGTGAGGCTGCATGAAGGTCAGGTGGTTCACAGACTGTCAGGGGTTTTGGACACTTCTGTTCTGAGTGATGTTTCTGATATCTCTCAGGAAGGTCTACAGAATCAGCAGCCTGGCACCTAACCTTGTGTTTACACTTGGACTTTTCAGCCTGTTCAGGACACTTGGGCTTCCTTGTAGCATAACTTCTGCCAGTTGGACTACAAGGCAGAGGGGGTGAATTCTGTAAAAAGTCTCGGGTTCTCTGCTGCGTCCTAACGTTTCTGCAGAGCTCTTCTTCTGTTAACTTTCCATTGATAGTTGAACCGTAAGTAGATGGAGGTATAGGTCTGGCTTTAAATCGGTTTGTTTCCTTTTCAGACTTAAAAAAGTCTTTCAGGGCTTCCCTGGTGGCACAGTGGTTGAGAGTCCGCCTGCCGATGCAGGGGACGCGGGCTCGTGCCCTGGTCCGGGAAGATCCCACATGCCGCGGAGCGGCTGGGCCCGTGAGCCATGGCCGCTGAGCCTGCGCGTCCGGAGCCTGTGCTCCGCAACGGGAGAGGCCACAGCGGTGAGAGGCCCGCGTACCGGAAAAAAAAAAAAAAAAAAAGTCTTTCAGCTGCTCTTCCCGAATTTGCTTCTGTTCCTCCCTTGCAATAAACTTAAACGGCTTTTGCGAGGCCAAAAGAGCTTCTTTGTTTTTCTCCTTCGTAGACCTCCTCCGTTCTTCATTTTGCTTGACTATATCATGATAAAGGGGGAGAAAGACGAATGCAGGAACTGGGTTGGCTCGGAAGTTTTTCTTACACTCTGATTCTTCTTGTTTTTTGAGCAGTTTGCGTGCCACTTCAATATCTGATTTAGATTTCATGTTCTCTTTTCTTCTGCTCTCTAATCATCATTTGAAAAGGCTCAGGTACTGTAATCTTTGGCACCCATTCTTTTGGCTTCTTTTTTCAAGTGCTGGCAAGTCAGCATCTTCAAACTGAATATAATCTTTAACAGAGAAGTTTGACCACGTGTTGTTGATGAGCTCCTTAGCATAGGTCATTAGCTAATACATTCCTGATGTAAAAATATTTAAATAACCCGTCAGATCAGACTTGCACCCTTGGGAGAGTTGAGCCGCCCCCAGCGCCGCTCCTGGACTGCCCCAGTGCCTGCCCTCCCCCACCCTACGTCCCTAGAGTCAGGAACAGGTGACTGTCTCTCTGTGATGCAGCGTGTCTGATACAAAGGGCCTGAGAGCTGGGAGCATGTCTCATGAGCTCTGGGTGTCCTTCCTCACACCCCCTCGCTGCCAGAGGATGACCACTAGGAGGGCTCAATAACAACAAAGGCAGGAATAGTAATTCAGGCTGACAGCATGGAACCCTAGTTAAGCCTCACAACAACCTTGGACAGGAGATTGCAACCATCACTACCCCATTAGCGGAAAAGGAAACTGAGGTACAGAGAGGTTAAATACCCAGGGTCATGTACCCAGCAAGTAGGGGAGCTGAACGCTGAACCACAGTCACCCTGGTTGGGCCCACTTGAGGCCAAAACCAGCATCCTTGTCTTTATACAAGGGATTCTCACTGTGCTCTGGAGTCCAGGAGAATTAAGTACTTTCCATCCTTAAATGTGACTCGGGAGGGAAAGAAGCCAGAGAGGAGAATTACCTCTGGGGACAAAAGAGCAAGAGAGGATCCCCGCTAACTGGATGATCTAGCCTGAGGTCTGGTCCAGCCATAGAGGTCACCGTTTAGGCTGACCTTCTGTCCTCCTCCCTTATTACTGCCCAGATGTTGGAATCAAGTTTTGTGCAGGCTACAAGAGCGAGCCCTGTGCACTCTCGCCAGTCCTACCTCCCTGAGAGAAGCCAAACTTACAAATTCCCTGTAATTTGTGTGAATTTCCCATGACATACACATTCCAGGTTTGGCTATATCAGCCAGATGGAAGCAAAGGCTTCTAGAAATCTAGCCCTGGAAGGGGACTTAGAAACCATTTATGCACTTTCCGTTTCTTTCACTCTGTTCTACCCTCACTGCTGTTTCTTGAGCACAGAGGGCTTGCTCCTGCCCCAGGGCCTTTGCATTTGCTATGCCTTCCGTCTGGAACACAGTTTACCTCCCTCCTATCCTGGCTCAAATGTCAGCTTCACAGTAAAGGCCTTTCTTGACGATACAGAACCCCACCTTCCACCAGTGTTTCTGCTCCTCTTCCTCACTTTATGTTTTCCCATAGGATTTTGCATGTCCTGAAATACACAGTATTTTACTTATTATCACGTATATTACCTCCCTCCCACCCTCTGGGATGTCAGCTTCATGGGGGCAGGGGTTCCTGTCTATTTCGCTTCCTGCAATATATCCAATGCCGGGCACATAAGAGAGGCCCAACACACATTTGTTGAATAGATCGAGTTCAAGGGCATCCCACTTTACAGATGAGCTAACTGAGGACCAGCAGAGTGAGGGACTTGATCAAGCCGTGAGATCAATTAAAGTCTATACAGTGTCCTCGGGCTGCTGGAACAAATCAGAAACTTGGTGGCATAAAACAAAGAAATTTATTCTCTCACGGTTCTGGAGGCCAGAAATATGAAATCAAGGTGTTGTCAGGGGCTGTGCTCCCTCTGAAGGCTCTCGGGGAGGATTCTCCTTGCCTCTTCAGCTTCTGGGGACCCCAGCGTTCCTTGGCTTATAGCTGCATCCCTCCAATCTCTGCTTCCTTCTTCACGTGGCTCTGGGGTGAGTTTATCTCGAGACCCTTAAATAATCACATCCACAAAGACTCTATTTCTAAACTGGATCACATTCTGAGGTTCCAGTGGACACGAATTTGGAGGGACACTGTTCAACCACTACACTGGCAGAGCTGACAAGAACCCAGGTCTCCCCCAGCCACAGCCCCTAGGGGGCTTCACCAGGGACTCTGCTTCGAGAGGCCGGGTTGGCAGCCATCGGCTGTGGCTGTCAGTCTCCCGTGAACTTGTCAAGAAGGAGAGGGAAAAAATAAACTCTGGGGTTAATGAAAGCAGTGAGATGATCTCGGCTGATCCCCGTAATCCCCTGCTCTGAGCTCGGCTTTCCATCATCAGTCGAGGGTTCTTTTTTTTCCTTTCTTTTTCAGAGTTTCCCCAGAGAAGCAACCCTTCCAAATTTAATAAAATTCCCCCGCCCCCAGCTTTCCCTGAAATAATGTAACAGCAGGATGATTTTCAAATGTCTGTCTTGACCCCACGATTGATGAATCCCAATGAGCGAAAAATGAGGGGTAGGGGGAGATGGTGGCGAGGGGATGAGAATGAGGTTGTTTGTGTGTTTGCATCTGTGCAGGATGTGTACGGGAGTGTCAGGCGGGTGTGAGGGGCCTCAGGGCTGTGTGTGAGTGGAGACGTGTGTGGGTAGGCTGTTGCCAGTGAGCGTGTAGATGGGAGTAGAGATGAGCACACGTGAGTGTACATGCATGTTTGAGATTGGGTGTGCGTGCCTGTGTGCATGAGTGCATGTCAGAATGTGGGTGAGTATGTTGGACTACGTGTGTCCAGGCAAAGGATGTACGTGTGCATGTGGGAGTGTGTGTGCTTAAGTGTCCATAGGTCAATGTGGGTGCAGGTCTGAAGGGTATATGTGGGCCTGTGGGAGTTTGGGTGTGTGTGTGATGGAGAATGTGTGTAATGCTTACAACATGGGGACTGGGGTCAACACCACTGTATTGCATCCTTGAAAGCTGCTAAGAGAGTAGAGCTTGAACGTTCTTACCATAAAACAGCAACGAAATGGGAATTACATAGGGTGAAAGATGTATTAATTAACCTTATTTTGGTAAGCATGTCACAACATATACGTGATCAAATCATCAGATTGTACACCTTAAACTTACACAATGTTGTATGTCAATTATATTCCAATAAAGCTAGAAAAAAAATTTGTGAGACCAAAAACAGAACCCTGAACATCATGTTAATATTAAAAATAATATCCAGCTTCCCACACAGTCTGCCCTTTCCCTCATTTTCTCTCTGAACTCACCTTGTACCACTCTAACCCCTCATTCTCTCTCCTCCATCCACACCAGGCTTCTTGAACACAGCGGGCTCATGCTTGCCTCAGGACCTTTGCACTTGCTGTTTTTTCTCCCTGGAATACACGTCCTCCAGAATCCCACATGGCTCTCTCCCTCACCTTTTCCTGGCTTTGCTCAAATGTCACCTTATCAGAGTCTCCAGCTGTGACCACCACTGTCATCCCCCAGCACTCCCAGTCCTCCATCTCTAGGGTGGGGCAGAAGGACAGACCAGGAAGAGGGAGAAGAGGAGCAGCCAAAGGTGAACAGTGAGTTGGTGACTATAGGAAAATTTCACTGGCTTGACAAGCTATCCCAGATCGCATAAAATTCTTTGTTGTCAAATTTTGGAAAGGAAGTTTTTTAGAATGTTTGGCTGGAGGGGAGTTTAAAAATCATCTAACTTCATGCTTCTTAAATGATTTGTGGTCATGAACTAGGATTAATCATCTTTGGATAACAAGTGACAAAAATATAAGACTTCAAACTGGCTTAAGCCAAAAAAGCAGATTTGTTGGCTCCTGTAACTATAACATCCAGAAGTAGGACTGGCTTTAAGCTTGGCTGGCCCCAGGTACTTACTTGTGTCGTCAGGAACAGCCCCTCTCCGTCCCTCAGCTTTGTTTTCCTTTACGTTGGCTTCAGACCCAGGTGGCCCTCTTGGTCTGGTGGCCTCGAGTGGTTTTGGGCTTTCAGTTAGCTTAGCAACGCAAGTTCATATTCATGCAGCAAGAATCCTGGGATGGCACTCACTGCCCTGTCTTGAGTCATCTGCTCAGGCCAGAAAGATGGCTCGATGCACAGGGTGTAGCGAGCATCTATTATTTTTGCAGACCAGCATGCTTTCCCCGAATAACATAACCCTGATTTTCCTCCAGGAAGCCACCTTCTCCCCCACTGGAATTCCACAAGCCAACCAAGCAATCAGTGCTCCTGGCCACAGTGATTGGTTCAGGGTGATCACGTGTCATAGTCTGCTCGGACTACTATAACAAGACGCCATAGACAGGGTGGCTGAAACAACAAGCATTTATTTGTCACAGCTCCGGAAGTAGGGAAGTCCAAGATCAAGGTGCCAACAGATCCAGTGTCTGGTAAGACCCCTCTTCCTAGTTTTCTGACAGCTGTCTTCTCATCATATCCTCACGTGGCAGAGAGCAGTAAGAGAGGAAGTAAGCTCTCTCGTGTCTCTTCTTATAAGGGCACTAATCCCATCCATGAGGGCTCCACCCTCATGACCTAATTACCTCCCCAAAGGCCCCACCTCCTAATAACATCACATTGGGAACCAGGGCTTTAACATACAAATTTAAGCAGGGCACAAATATTCAATTCATAGCAACATGACTTCAGCCAAGCTAGACAAGCCAATACAAGTGAATCCTACGGCTTTTGCTTGAGCAACCGTCAGAGGAATTTGTTTCTCTCTGTCTCAGGATTTGGCATTGTGAGGGTGTCAGACTTGAGCTTGACTTCCCAAAGGGAAATTCCTTCTCAGAATCAACCCAGGGAAGGCAGCATGGAGACTGAAGGCATTTGGACTCTTGCTGTGCCTGAAGCCAGCACCCCCTCCCCAGGTTTTTTAGTTATAAAACTCAGTACATTCTTGGGGGAATGGGAAGCTATTGTTGAATGGGTACAGAGTTTCTCTTTGGAATGATAAAAAGGTTCTGGAGATAATTAGTGGTGATGGTGGCACAACACTGTGAAAGGGTACTGAAAGCCACTGAATTGTACACTTTAAAAATCATTAAAAAGGTTAAATTTATGTTATGTGTACTTTACCACAATAAAAGAAACCCTCCAAGTACCAATAATACATTCCTTATTTGTTTAAGTCCGTTTGAATCTCATTTTACCTCTTACAACTAGTTTGTGGCACCACTAGTTACCTGCCTTTGATATATCAAAATATACCCGTCCGTCCTGTGTCCCCTCCCCTCATGGATTCCACTGACAACTGACCAAGCATCTGGATGAAGGTTTTAGCAGGTGCCAATGTGCTTAGCTTTTCTGGGTATCACGGGTGTGTGTTCACCGGGACTCTGGTAGGGAGTTCAAGTCCAGAGGCGGGGCTCCAGTGGTGGGCGTTCAGGCCCAGTAACCTGGGAGTGAGCTGGCTTCCCCACAAATCCACAATAGCTTCATTCAACAAGCGGCACTTCCTGAGATCCACCCCCTGCCCCTGGGAGTGGCGGGCCCCCAGCACACAGGGCTGCAGGAGCCTCCAGGGAGTCTCCACCCCAGGGGAGCGGCCTCTCCCCCGCCTACAAGGAAGCAGACCATGACAGGCCAGACGTCCGTCCCACTCACCCCTCTGCTTGGCCCTAAGTGCTTCCCCAACCGGATTTTTATCCCTTGGGGTAATTACATATGATTTCCTGGTGACAGATGCTGTCAGATTCCGAGGCCCTGCAGTTGAGCACACCCTCCCTCCCTCCTTACCTTGTCTGGCTCCCTTCCTTCGCCTCCCGACCTCCAAGTGGTTATTAAAGTAATAAGCAGCATTTCTGGTCCAGCTGCAACATTTCTGACGGTTCCTGCCACCGTTCGAGACAGGGGACTTCCCCTCTCCCTTCAGGGGCTGGATAGATCTGCCCCAGACGGCCTCCTCTCCAATTTCTCTAGCTCGAGGTCATCTGCTCATTCATTCATTCATTCGTGCATTCATTCTGGTCACTGCAACCTCACTGACCTCATTTCTTACCTCTTTTGCTTGATCGTGGGCCCCATCACACTCACTCCTTTCTGCTCCTCCACCGTGAGCATCTTTCCCTTCTCCCCTTCCCATGCCAACCCCAGCCTTTGCATTAGTCGTGTCCTATGCCCAGAACACCTTTCCTTCACAGCTTCACGTGGCTGGCTTCTCCTCATCCTCCAGGTCTACCCCAGATGTCATCTCGGAAAAACCTGGCTTGACCACCGGGACAAAGACAGCCTTCCCCCTTCAGACACTTTCTAAATCACGGCTCTGTTTAACCCTTGGTGGCATCAGCATTATCTGATGACTTTCTTGTTGATCTACTGGTGTGCTTGTTCATGGTCTGTGGTCCGTTCCGATCGGAGGAAATGGTCATTCTGACAGGACCCGGTCATTCTGTTCCTGGAGACCAGAGCCAGCTCTGGTCCCAAGTTGGTGCTTGGAATCTTTGAGTGTCTTTGGTTGCGTCTTCACAGAAGCAGACACTGAGACAGGGATTCAAGTGCGAGAAGAGTATTTGGGAAGAATGGGAAACACCATATTAAGGGAGTGGGGAAGTGACACCAGAAGGAAGACAGACCCCGTGGCGGGTGGTATCAAGCACGTTTCCACGGTGGGCGATTGGAGCTTAATCCCATTAGGATGCTTGGGGTAACCATGGAGAACACGCACCTTAGTTACCCTCCCCCAGGGAGTGAGCAAGCTGGAGTAATTCCCAAATTCCAATCAGTCATTCCTTGAAGGTTGCTCCCAGGAGAGGAGGGGGTGTTAATTCCTTGGTACCTCCTACCTACCACCTGCAGGGCAGAACTCATGGTAGTGGCTCATGAAAGCCCTCAGGCAAAGAATGCAGGTGTTGGCACCTGGAAAGTCATTCCGGGGTGCACTGAATAAAGACCAAATGGACACAGGTGGAAGGTGGGGGGCTGATAGTGTCTGCTAGGTGAGTAAATGAATGAATCGAAAAAATGTAGTCATTCATTAATTTCATAAGCCTGAATACCTACAATATATAAAGCCTTGGTGATAGAGTGATGATATAAACAGACACAGTTCTTGGCCTGATGGAGCGGGTAGTCTGGGAAGGGAACTGAGAAAGACAAGCAAGAAACAGATCATCACAAACTTCGCTGTTTAATTTCAACCGTGGCACAGGTTCTAAGGAGACTAAGGGTCTCTGAGTGTAAAGTGGAGACCTGGGATGGGGCGGGGGCAGGGGCGAGATGGACAGATCTCCCTGAATAGGTCACACTGAACCTGAACCCTATTGAATAACTTGAAGGAACAGCATTTTAGACAGAGGGAAAACGTTTTTTGTTTCGTTTCGTAATGCTTTTATTTGACAGCTTTGTCAAATACAGCCTTTCATGAAGTATTTTGAGGGAGCAGCAGAGAGGAGGAGAAGGGACGTGGAAACAGGCTCACTTGTCTTCTCACTAGCACACGTTCAGCAGGACCAGTGTTTTGTTTGTTTCCCATTCATTTAAATGATATATTTGAAACTGAAAGTGCTGTCACAAGACAGGCGTTTACCTTTGCATCTCCCAAACCAATCTTGACAGTGGGGCTTTTGGGGGTCCACGTGGCGAAGTTTTACTGGGCAGGGTAAAGTTTTTCGAGCATTATGAAGCCTCTGAGAGAGACGAAGGATTTGTTTGAGAAGTACTTCATTGGAGTGCACGTTTCTGCAAAATCTAACTCCAGCTGCCTGTGCCATGCCTCCACTGGGTAGCTAATGAACATCTTGGATTAGCATGTCCTCCCCAAATGGTTTTCTGCTCCCAAACTTGCTGCTCCCACAAAAGCTTTCCCCATCCCGGTCAATGGCTCTTGCATTCTCCGGAGTTACTCAAATGTCATCTTGTCACAGAAGATCCACCTGACCGTCAGTACAAACATGAAGCAGCATCCCCTCCATGGCGCCTTCCACATCTCCACCCCACTTTGTTTCTTCATCGCGATATCACCACTTGCCCAATTGTTCATGCTTTGTTAATCATCTGCCTCACTGGAATGTCAGATTCTTGAGGGGTCAAACGTTGCTCTGTTCCCTGCAATAGCCCCGCCCCTACAGCAGTGCATGGAGCATAGTCGGTGCTCAGTTAATATCTGTCTAAATAAATCAACACATGAACAAAACCATGAATGAATAAATGAATGAATGATTCTGTCTCCACTACCAGACTGTGTGCTATGTGAAAACAAGGACTGTGTCTGCTTTGCAGCCTAGGCTGCAAGAACCAAAATTCCCAATCAGCAATGGCTTAAGTACTCAAGACATATAATTTTAACAAGATTTCAGGAGCAGTCATGCTCAATCAGACTTTTTTTTATTGTCATGATGGAGATGTGGGTGCTACTGGCATCTAGTGGAGGGAGACCAGGAATGCTGCTAAACATTCTATAAGGCACAGGTCAGCTCTCCACAACAAAGAATAATCTGCTCCAAAATGGGTATTGAGCACTGAGGTTGGAAACTCTGGTCTAAATGGAAGTTTCAGAGTCTAAATGGTTTCAGAGTTTGTTCAACAGTTCAGCAATGGCGGCACTTTGAATCTGTGCCTCTGTGATTCTCCAGGGTTTCCCCTCCTGGTTATAATATGATTGCCATGGCTCCGAGCATCACACTCATCATTCCAAAGAGAAACAAATCTCTCTCCTTCCCTTCCTCTCTCTCTCCCTCTCTCTCTCTCTCTCTCTCTCTCTCTCTCTCTCTCTGGAAAATCTTTCATTATATAGCCAGTGACACACCCTGGGTCACATGTCCACACCTAGTCCAACTGTCCAAGGAAGACTGAGTTGCTGTGATTGGCTTGGATCAATTGACTCACCCTCTGGGACTGGACCCTGTGCCTGGGAAAATAATCAGGGTATATGAGTAAAAAAGAAGGGGGAATGGCTGTTGGATAATCAAGTCAACCAGAAGTATCCATCACTGAAAATAATTTCATTTTTGACTTCTTATTGTTCCTATCACCAAAACCAAAAACCAACAAACAAGTAAAAACTGCCTTGCTCTTCTTACAGTTATGGCCCACCCAGAACTCCACCTCTGCCAACCTCATCCCACTTCCTCTGCTTGCTGGAGAAAGGAAGCTTACTGTCCCCCATCAGATCGCATTGGATCCTAGGTTCGCCTTTGAACTCAGATCAATCAGACACCCCTTCCAATGTCCCCTCAGTGAAACTCCCCTTCTTCTTCCCGCCAAAAGTCTCTTGCTGGCTGGACAGATCTAAGCTGCTGGCAGCAGTGGCCCAAACATCCAAGTTCACCGAAGAGGCCTGACCTCAGGAAAGTGGGAGTTAAGCAGCCTGAGCCCATCCACAAATGCCAGACAGCTGTGCACATCTTTGGGGTGGAGACGAAAAACAGATACTTAATGTATCTTGTTAGAAATGAGGATTTTCTGGTTTGGTTATGCCTGTCATTTCGAATGTGTCTCTTCTATTATTTACAGTATTTGTGCACCTGACCTTGTCAGTTTCACCCCCAGAAGCAACTTGGTAAACCATCTTCAAAATCCAAAAAGAGGCTCAGGGGAGCTCTCTGTCCAGACTCAACCTCTCAGGGCTTTGTTGGAAGATAAGTCTGGGTGAAGATGCTCATGTAGGAAAAGATTTGGGAAGCTGTAGACGACGCTTCTCAACTTGGGGCAGAGCCAAAGCAAACTGATTTTTTGATTTCACCCTCTTTTGCCTACACCCCCAAATCTGTGGACAGCCCCAACATCCAACCCATTCTGAGTCCCACAGTCGCAAGCTTATCCTTTCCTTCTCTCATCCTTTCCATCAGTAAATCCTATTGGCTCTTAATAAAGCTTATTTCCCAAACCCATCCAATTCCCAGCACGTCCATAGCCATCACTCTGGTCCAAACCACCATCATCTCTAAATTACTGCAGTTGCAGTAATTGGTCTTCTTGCTTCTATTCTTAGCCCCCCGTTTTAAGCCAGTCTCCATACAGCAGCCAGAAAGATCTTTTTAAAAAGAAATCAGGTCAGCTCCCCACCTTACCTCAAATCCACCAGTGACTGATTATTGCATTTAGAATAAAATCCAACTTCCTGGCAATGACTTCCAAGCCCTGCATGATTGGCTCCCTGCGGACCTCTGCTCCAGCCACGTGAGTTCTGGTCCGCTCCCTAATCACTGCAAACCGAGTCCTACCTCACAACCATAGAGGATGTCCTTCCTCACCCAGGAATGCTCTGTCCTCAGACTTTCCTTGCCATGGCTCACTCCCTGTCATTCATATCTTTGCTCCAATGCCACATCCTGAAAGACTTCCTGAGCATCTCAGTCTACACAGCCAGCCTACCCCATCAGTTACCATGACATCATTCCATTCTATTTCCTTCATAACTTCCCCTCTGTTGATTTCTTTACTCGGTGACTACTTCCCTCCCTTCAGTAGACTGTCCCTTCTGTGAGAACAAAAGCCATTTCTAACTCTTTTGACACTGTTTTCCCAAGTGCTTAGAATGGTACCTGGCACATAGTAGATGCTCAGTAAATTATTGTTGAATTGATTAATGAAGCTCATTAGTGGCCCTTTCACCAGAGAGTTCTCCCGATGTCCCCAGCCCCCAGAACTCCTGCCCTCTCTGAATCCCCCCAGTCCTGGCTGTCTGGCAGCCTGCTCAGAAGGGAAGAGAATTCCCTGGGAATGCTCTACGCTCTCAGCTAGACTCCAAGCTCATCAAGGACAAAGCCTGGACTAGATACAGCTCTGTCCTCCCCTGAGTAAGTGCTGGATACTCAGTGGATGGAGAATTCTGGCTCTGCCTCAGAACAGTACTAAGCACCAAGAAAAGCCCAGTTCTTTATTCTTTGTGAACTCAAAACTGCTCAGCATCTGCCCCAAAGCGCAACCTCTCTGATGCTATGCTTCAGAAATTGTCACACAAGTGTGAGGCAAACTGCATTGGGAGGGGTGTTTCTGCTGTATTGTCAGTCCTGGGGAAAAACTGGACCTTACCGAAGAGCTGCTTTTTAAGGGAATGGCTACATGTACCGTAGTTCTCCCAGTATGACGAAATACTGTGAGCCAATTTAAAAGACACAGAAGTGCTTGGACGCTTTGCTATTTCTTGAGCACCTACTGCTTGTCAGGCACTGTGCTAAATATTTGGGATATAATGGGGAGCATTATATCCCAAAATTATATCACAAAATTATGTGCTCGAGTTGAGGAAGACAAACAAAAAACTAAGTCAGAGAAAGAATACGGCAGATGGGGACAAGTGCTATGAGGAAAAATAAAACAGGAAGGGGTCAGGGATCTGCCTCGTCTACAAAGTCACGTGGAGATGAGGGTCCTGGGAAGAGAGGGTGATCAGGGTCTGGGCTTCCTGGGGTGACTGATGGAGATGGGGGTCAAAGATTAGTTTTGATGGTCTCGAGGCAGATAAAGGTGAGCAGTGGGTGTGTAGGGGAGGGGAGGAGGGGGTCTTGCTGAGAAATTACAGAGCCCATGGCCCCCTCCCATGCAAGCGGACAGAAGGAGGAGGTCTGTGGAGGCAGGTCACGTGGGCCTCCTTTGTTGCCCCTGCTGGATGCTTCTCACGTGCTACCCATGAAGGATGACCCTTGGGGGTGAATCTGGGGGATCCCCTCTCCCCTGGCTTCCTGTGGGTTCAACCAGAGGGAAGCCCCAGCAGGAGATGAAAGCACAGAAGCAGAGTTAGGGCAGGGTCTTTATCCTCTCTTGCCCCTGGCCAGGCATTACAGTCTCTCTCCACACATCACATCATGGCTCTGGTGGCTGTTCCCTCCCTGCATCCCTTCTGACCTGGAGAGGTTAAGGCTCCCCACGGCTGGTACCCCAGGCGCACAGCATCGTTCTACATGGCTTTCCCTGCCCCCCACACCTCTGTAAATATTTCATTCATCGCACTCCCCTCTATGACGCAGACTGAATGTGCCATCTGTTTCCTGCAGGATCCTGACAGACACACAGGGTATGATCTCCTTAGTTATAAAAAGTAAAATTACCCATGTGTAGGCACAGAGAATTATTTTGGAAGTGAACACTAAGCCATCAATAGTCACTACCCGCACGAGGTAAGATAAGAGTGTTTGCTTGTTTTTCAGAATGAATATGTATTGGTTTTGTAATTTAGAAAGTGCAGGACTGGAAACAAAGCCGCACTGGACCCACGGAAGCCTGGACAGAGCCCACACTCTCCAGACAGGCAGAACTGATGAACGTCCTTCTTGGGGTATCCGGGTGGACTTCAGGGATGGTCTGACTTGAGACAACGTCAGGGTGCGTTGGAACACCAGCTTCTAGAACTTGCTTGGAAAAGTAGCACATGAGAAGCATCCTCTGCCAGGTTGCCTGTCCTTCCCCAACACCTGATGCATCACTGAATAGCCAAGATGGAAGAGACCAGCCACATACTGGAGGCTTCGGAGCGCTCTCTTTTTGAATTTTCCAATAATCATTATGCAAGAAAACTGGCATTTACAAAAATCACAGCTATTTGACACTCATTTTCTAAAATTCCACTTTAATCCACTTCTGATTAAAGTTCACGATGTACCTTTGGTTTGCATGGGCTCATATACTAATTGTAGTGTTTGGGGCACTTATATGCTTTTACCGTCTGTAAATGGTAAGTGCTGTGTACCTCTTACTTCTCGCACTGCACACTAAGACTAGGTTCTTAGAAGCCATTCACGGTGTAGTGCTTGTGCCTCATCCATTGCTCAGAACTGCAAGAGTGCCTCCACCTTTTATCCATCTACTTCCCCGGTAACGAACGCCCAGGTAATCTCTCCTCACCACCACCACTAATGCTGGAATGGTGTCCTTAGACAGCTCCTTTAATGACCTTCGTGAGAATTTGTCTTGGATTAATACCTGGGAGAAGAATGCCTGGGTCCTATGTTTTGGCATATACTTAACTGGACTCGGCAGCACCTGTCAGCTCTTTAGAAAGGCTGTATCAGACTACCCTCCTACCAGAACATTTCTGCTTTACCCATTTTTTGTTACTTTTTGCATTTTGAGTTTCCATTGTTAGGTACACCAAAATTCAAGGTTCTTTTTTGGTGGGTTTTTCCCTCTTGTTCACATGCAATTTCTCCCTTTGTCCTTTTCAAAGCTCTTCACCTTGAATTCCATTTTGTTGGGCCCCAGGGCCGGAGCGCTTCCTAGTTTTTCCATGCTGCCTTTCTGACGCAAAACTCGTGCCTGCTAATCCCATGTGATCAGGATTTATGTCAATGCTCATAGCTCATGCATGCTCATTGTCAAGATGGGATAATTCCTCCTGATGGATTCTTCAAAGCAACAGACTTTTGCCGGCAAAGAAAAAGCGACTGACTAAGAAATGTAGTGGACCTCTGTTGGCTATGTCTGCCCAGAATCCATTCCTTCTTCTGGCCCTAGAACCCCAGTTATCATCTGGGAAATCCATCCCTCCCGTTTCTAGGCTATGAGGATGCATCTCTCGCCTGATCCAAGTCCTGGCCAATCAGAGTATTCTACACTCCTGGCCACAATGATTGGTTGAGCAATGGCCATTTGACCCACGCCATTTCATAAAATGTTAACCCAGGATATTAGATGCAGATTTTTAGGAAGAGGTGCTCTGTTTCTTCTGAGGTGTCGAAGCTTGGGGATTAAAACATGGAACTGCTGGAAGCCACCTTTGCCATGACATGGGGAAAGCCTGCTTGAAAAGAGTAACAGCTGACAGAGAGACAAAGAATCAAAAATTCATTAGATCATCATCTTCTGGGCTACTGGATTCAGCCATGCCTGAAATCCACTTTCCCCTGTTTTTTTCTTTTTTCCGATAGATGATCCAGTAAAGTCCCGTTTCTAATAAGATAACTTGAGTTGGATTTCTATCACATACAGCTGAAAAGTGCCCTAAGACAGTGGGTGGCAGAGAGTTTACCCCAGCGCCTATTGAAAAAAAAATCTTTGTCCGTCAATTACCTATTAGGCCCCTGCCCACTCTCGAAGCTCATACCTTAGCTGGCTTTCCCACACACACTCTGTTCCAGCTACTCCAGCGTCCTGGCTGTTCCTGGAGCACACCAGCTTGTCCTACTTCAGGGCCTTTGCACTTCCTGTTCCTTATGCCTGAAGTGTTCTATTGACCAATCGTCACCTCACCATTTCCTTGTCATGCTTCAGGACTCAGCTCAGCGAGTGACTCCTCAGAGGGACCTCCTTGACAAGCTAACCAGATGCTCTCCCATCACCCTGCTTTCCAGCTTGGTTCAGCCATCCCACCTATGCGATGCTTTCCTGTTTATTGATCCATTTACTTGCTTACTATTTGTCTCCCCCAGTCCAATGAAGCTGTTTTTCACCACCATAGCCCCAATGTTTAGAACAATGGTTCATGGCAGATGCTCAATAAATACAATCAAACTAGTGAAGGAAGGAAAGTTGGGAGGGAGGGAGGAGGAAGAAAAAAAAAAAGGAAGGACAGATGAAAGGAAGAGAGGAAATGAGGGGAGGGACTGTGTAGGGGAGGATGGATTCACACAAATGTTCCAGATTTAAGAGCCATTCCCTTTTTCTTCACACACTCAAACTTGGTCCAGAACCAAACTCAGAAAATAGAAGAGCCTTTGAAATCCCATCTTGGGATGTCCCTCTGGCCCGCCACTTAATTAAATGACCCCATAATGAAATTTCTCCCCACCGGGTCTATATTTAATAATTAATTGACCTCTTTAGCCCAGCCACGCTTGGAATCTCATCCATTATACATCTTTCCCTTCTGCACTCAGCACTCACCTCCCGGGAAAGCAGGGCCCAAATGGGAGAGACTTGGAGCAGTTGAAGGCTAACAGGGCCCCTCTGAGGGGTGAAGGTCCCCCCAAATATTGACCCACTGGGGCTGAATGGGGAGGGGAGGGGTTGGGACAGATAAAGTCTTGGGCCTGAAACTTATACTATCTGAGGGGCCCTCTTTAAGGAGAAGACAAAATGACTAATACAAAATCTTGAACAAAAAAATATTTAGAAAAAAAGAAATGACAATTACTTTTTAAAAAGCTGACGCAAACCACAAAACCCAGGGGGAAAAAATCGATATTTATATTAATTAACTGCCTGGCACACTTTGAGAATTATCAATCAGAGACCATTAAGATTAGTCACTTTACAAGAAAACTTGAAATGTTTTAGCTCACGTAGGAGAAAAAGTTGATCACCATTTCCCCTTTTTGACCACAGACCTCTTGATCATCTCGTCTTATAAATAGCACTTTCTACAGAGAGAAAAGAAAGGTAACTCATCCTTTCCTCCAGAAAAGTTGATCAGGAAAAAAAAAAATCAATTGACAGTTTTTAGAAAAGTTTCTTTTGGCTTGGTAATCCGTGATCGGTAATGTCACATACTGGGTTAATTTGCTAGGGCTGTCATAACAAAGTAGCAGAGACTAGGCGGCTTAAACAACAGAAATTAATTTTCTCGCAGCTCTGAAGGCTGGAAGGCTGAGATCAAGGTGTCGGCAGGGTTGGTTTCTTCTGAGGCTCCTCTCCTTGCCTTGCAGATGGCCATCTTCTCCTTGTATCTTCACGTGGTCTTTCCTCTGTGCCTCTCAGTGTCCTAACCTCCACCTCTTATAAGGACACCAGTCATATTGGATTAGGACCCACCCTAATGACTACATTTTAACTTAATTACCTCCTTAAAGACCCTGTCTCCAAATACAGTCACATTCTGAGGTACGGGGGGTTAGAACTTTAACACAGGAATCTGAGGAGGACATAATTCAGCCCATGACACATACCTTTGTAGGATGGTTTGTCAAATTTGGGGAAAACGCTATCAAGTTTCTTTCCTACATGAGTTAAAATATTTCAAGGCATTTCAAGTTTTCCAAGCCCAGTGACTAACCTCAAATACCCTCTAACTGATGACTCTCATCAACGAGTTTGTCAATGCCGTCCATCCTTGTGCTGTGACGATGTCTCTGGGGCCACCGTGAGCGAGAGGATTTTTCTGGGAAGCCATTCTCACACCTGGTGGACAAGCAATGACTTAAACAAGCACAAAGATATCTGTGAGCCACATAAAATATCTCATGGGGCCAATTGGATGCAATCCCAACCAAACTTCCCTTTGGCCAGACCACTAGCTGCTCCAACAAGGTGGTCTTAGGGGGTAGTAGTTAAAATAGCATACTTTTGCAGATTTCACAAAAATGTGGCTCCGTGCACATGGCGTTAGGGTTCTTCCCAGGGTTTTAGAAGGTGCCCAGGTGAGTGACGGGCCCTGAAGTGTAAGCTTCGTTAACTTCACAGGATATCTGCCTCCAAGGGGGTCCGTGTTCTGAGCTTCCCCTCTCTAAGCCCCACAGAGTCCTGGCCAGGCCAGAGTTCCAAAGAGAGAGAGAAAGCAAATGGGGCTTTTTGTGTGTGATGAGGCGTGTATTTGTTTCCTAGGGCCACTGTAACAAATTGCCACAAACTTGGTGGCTTAAGACCATAGAAATGTATTCAGCCACAGTCCTGGAAGCCAGAAATCTGAAATCAAGGAGTTGGCAGGTCCACACTTGGTCCGAAGACCCTAGGGGAGAGTCCTTCCTTGCCTCTTCCAGCTTCCGGTGGCGCCCGGCATGCACTGGCTTTGGGCAGCATCACTCCAATCTCTGCCTCTGTCTTCACCTGCCCTTCCCTGAGTCTCTGTGTGTCTTCTGTTCTGCCTCTTATAAGGACACCTGTCTTTGGATTTAGGGCCAAACCTAATCCAGGATGACCTCATCTTGAGTTCTTTACAGTAACTACACCTGCAAAGACCTTTATCCCAAATAAGATCACATTCATAGGTACCATGGTTAGGATTTGGACATATCTTTCGGGGGAGTCACTATTCAACCTACTACAGGCTAGTCCTCACCAATATCCTCACCAGCCATGGTCTTAGGAGAACAGGCCTAGGCCTCAGGAATTTCACTGAAAAGGAAAGACCACCTACTCAGGACTGAAATCCCACCATTACCACTCTGCTTCAGGCTCGGCTTGATTTCAGCACGTCCATCCATCACCCACTGGCGAAGCCTCTGAAAGCAAATGCTCGGGAGACAGGTTTTCCTCCAACACAGCAGAGTTGCCCAAACTTCAATCATATTCTCAGCTTCTGTGAAGATTTTCATGTCCACAAACCACTTAATTAATGTTTTACTATTCACTTAATCTTTTTTCTTCAAATGGATTTATTTTTTTAAATTCATATCCATGAAGGGGTTTGACATGCCTCTTCTGTTTTTTTCTTAATACACACTCAAATTATTAGAACTCACAGGTAGGGAACTCTAGCTTTGTACCAGGGGGTCTCTAAGCCCAGGTTAATTAATCCTCACAGCAACTCTGCAAGGAAGTAATTTTTATTATCATCCCATTTTACAGTTGAGAAAACCGAGGTATGGAAAAGGTAGGTAACTTGGGCCAGGTAATACAGGAGAAAATGGGGTGTGTGTTTGTTTTGTTCATTGCTGTTTCCCAAGAGCCTAGAGCAGTGCCTGGCACATAGTAGGCACTTTATTGTGGAATGCTGCCCCAACGTTGCAGGATCAGCGCATAGAGGGAAAGAGAGTATGAAATGAGGGCAGAGAGGTGTCCTGGAGCAAGACCACTTGGGCCCGTAGGCCATGGTAAGGATCAAAATTGTATTCTTGTTCAATAGGAAATTAATGGAGGGCTTTTAGCCACAAGAAACAAGCTCTGATTTTGAAAAGATCTCTCTGGCTGCCACAGTGTGATGCTACTGCAGGTGAAAACTTTGCAAAAGTGTCTGACGCTGAGAATGTGGGTTCCAATCAACTGGCTTTGGGGCAGCAGAGTGAGGAGGTGTCAGAGAGGTGGGGGATGGGACCAGGAGGACCCCCTTATTGGCCAGGCCAGTTGCACTGCTAAGGAGGGCCTTGCGTTGGGCCTTTGGAAATTACATCTAAATGAGCTCTCCTCTGAGTCCCAAGGACCAAGGAGCAAGCAGCTGATGGGAAGCAGAGGCTCAGCTCCTATAGAGGAGAGGCCCACCATCCAATTGGACCCTTGACCACTTTACTGGTCACCCTGTCTGCAGGGCCCTAAGTAACTATAAATGTACAAATCAGTCCCGTAAGCATTCTAGGAAAAGCTCAATTTGATTGTACCTTGATTGGTATTTGGCAGGGGGGTGGGGCAGGGGGGTTGCATGTGCTGGGTGGTTCAAAGGGTTGATGCGGTCAACAGCTACTTAAAATAGGATGGAATTTCAAAACCATGCTTCAGCGTGTCCGGGACATACCTGGTGTAGCAATAAAAATGGAAGTGGAGGGGGTCACTCAACATCACTGGGGGTCCCTTGTGGACAGCACTGGACTAGGAGTCCCTGGGGAGCTACCACTTGCTGGGTGTCCTTGGGTGCGAGGCTGGTCCCCCCTGGCTTCAGTCTCCTACAATAAGCGAGGTCACAGAGCTAAGGAGGAGCTCTGGGTGCGACAAAGCGGTTGCGGTTCTCCTCCCCGCCCCCGAGCCCACCACCTTTCCCCCTGCGCGCTCTCTCTCCACCCGCACCCCGCCCCCAGGCTGGAATACCCGGGGGAGAACGCCTCGGTAATGACCCTCGACAGCTGCGCTCCCACTAAGCAGCCGCCCCTCCCCGGGCCCCGGCCCTCCCCCGCGCCGCCTCCGGAGACAGGTTCGCACCTGCTCGGGACCATTTCTCATCAATTAGGCCTTGGCAACGCTTGAATGGGGCCCGGCGAGGGCGCGTCCCGGCGGCCCCTCCGCGCGCCGCCCCCGGCCTCCCCCGGCGGCCCGGCGCACACAGATGGCAGCCCGGGCGCAGCTGCCCGCCGGGCTCGCGGGGACCCACAATCGGCCCAGTGTTCGCAGCCCCCAGGTTGGGCAGGGGGCCGGGCACACCTGCGCGGCGCAGATGGTGCCGCCCGCGGCATAAGGCACCGGAGGACCCTCAAGGGAACGGGAGGCGGGACGAAAGCGGGGGTGAGGGCCCTCCTCGCACGGTGATTCCTCCCAAAGCTTGGAATCTGGGGAAGGGGCCACCGAGAAAATGGCTTTGAACTGTGGGACGAAGCCAAGCCCTCGTCCCTTCACCTCACCACGCCCTCCGCCCCCGGCCCGGTGGCCTCCCCAGCCCCCTTCGCTGCAAAAAGAGTGAGTCCCTGTTGGTAACCTAAATGCCCAGCAATAGGGGATTGAGTCGAAAATGTGCTGTGGTTTCTGCAAAGCACTGACACGCAGCCGTGAAAAAATATGCTAGAGAAGAAACGCAGGTCACAAAGCTATATGTTCAGTGCAATCCTGCTTTGGGGATCCAAGGCTGGATCCTGGCTCCATCGCTCTGGAGCTCTGCAAGCTTGGTGAGATCACTTCACCTTTTCTAACATCAGTTTTCTCATCTGTAGAATGGAATAATAACAGGACTATTGCAAGCGTTAAATGAGACAGTGGATTGAAAGTGTCCAGCATAAGACACAATAAGTACTTAATATTTTTTCTTATTTCTTATTATAAAAATAACACATACTCATTGTTAAGAATTCACACTTTATCAAACTATATAAGGTTCAAAGCTAAAGTATCCTATCCTTTCACCTCTATCTGAAATAACCATTAGTTAACAGTTTTCTGTTTGGGTCCATGATTTTTTTCTACATTATCTGTACATAGACTCCGAAATCAAATGAGATTTGATTTAACTTAGTGGTTAAAACCTTGGACTCTGAGGGCAGACTGTGTTCAAAAAACCTGACTCTGTTGTTCCCCTGCTGTATGTCCCTAGGAAAATTACTTAACTTCTCTGGGCCCCAGTTTCATCATCTATAACCTTGTAGGAAGGCTGTGAGATTAATTAAGCTAATGCACACAAAACATTTCAAACAGTGCAAATAGAAGTATTAGCTTTATTGTAGATACTGTTTTTAAAGTTTTTTTCTTAATAGTTCTTAGATGTTTTTCTGTTCCACAAAAGTCAAAGCAATCATATTCTTTTTTTTTTTAACATCTTTATTGGAGTATAACTGTTTTACAATAGTGTGTTAGTTTCTCCTTTACAACAAAGTGAATCAGTTATGCATATACACATGTTCCCATAGCTCTTCCCTCTTGCGTCTCCCTCCCTCCCACCCTCCCTATCCCACCCCTCTAGGTGGTCACAAAGCACAGAGGTGATCTCCCTGTGCTATGCGGCAGCTTCCCACTAGCTATCTAATTTACATTTGGTAGTGTGTATATGTCCCTGCCACTCTCTCACTTCGTCACAGCCCACCCTTTAACAGCTATAGAATATGCCATCCTATGATGGACCATCACGGATTGAAGCGGTTCTCTGGGGGGCAGGCTTTGGGGCTGGTTCCCCAGTGTTACAGCAAACACCACCGAATGCACATCTTTGTGCCCTGTGGTGAGATTTCCTGTAGTTTCATGTCCTGGAGGTGGTATTGAGGGATTAGGCTCTACCCAGGCTGGGACTAGGGTGAGGTAGTCAAGCCACTCAACTCAGGCACAAAATTTAAGCGGACACCAAAAAGAACTCAGTAACCAAGATAAATCATAGTTTAATGCAGTAGTTCTAAAAATCCAAATTAATGCTAACAACAGTTCATGATGAACAAAATATCAATTTTACAGACAGGATCTGGCAGTGTCATACTGAACTATATTGGAGCCTGTGGCCAAAGAAAAGGTATGCCTCTATATACAGAATTTTATGTATTCTTTAATGGTCATTTTTTTCCAGAATATTTTAAAATTTTATTTTATTGAAGTATAGTTGATTTACTATGTTGTGTTAATTTCTGCTGTACAGCAAAATGATTGTTATACATATAAATGCATTCTTTTTCATGTTCTTTTCCATTATGGTTTATCACAGGATATTAAATATAGTTCCCTGTGCTATACAGTAGGACCTTGTTATTTATCCATTCTATATATAATAGTTTGCATCTGCTAATCCCAAACTCCCAGCCCATCCCTCTCCCACCCCCTCCCCCTTGGCAACCACAAGTCAGTTCTCCATGTCTGTGAGTCTGTTTCTGTTTCATAGATAAGTTCATTTGTGTCATATTTTAGATTCCACATATAAGTGATGTCATATGGTATTTGTCTTTTTCTGACTTAGCATGATAATCTCTAGGTCCATATGTGTTGCTGCAAGCGAGATTATTTCATTCTTTTTATGGCTGAGTAATATTCCATTATATATATGTACCACATCTTCTTTATCCATTCAGCTGTCGATGGACATTTAGGTTGCTTGCATGTCTTGGCTATTGTTAATAATGCTGCTATGAACATAGGGCTGCATGTATCTTTTCAAATTGTAGTTTTCTCCTGATATATGCCCAGGAGTGGGATGGCTTTTTTCCAGAATACTAAAGTAAATAGTTGGAAAAAATATTGAAAACTAGGCCTATTAAACAAACAGCATTATTTTATGTTTAAATATTTTATTTATATCCAAGACTGAATTTGTATCCATTTTACTTTCCTGGCTTTAGTGGAAGCAAACTCCTCACTAATATTTTCAAAATCTACTTCTGGAAAGAAATTAACCATGAAAACAATTACATAAAAACATATTTATCAGGGATGCACATTTTCCTTTGGCCTCAGGCTCCAATATGGGTCAGGACGGCACTGGATATTGTCAGTTTGCCTTTGCAAAAGGTTATAACTATTGATACTCCCACTGACAGGGGACTCGGTTTTTCCGGGGATTAAGCTGCTTTCAGCAGAGGGTCATTATCTCCACCTTTGGCCCGTGTCTGAGAGGAGCCAGGAGCTGGCGTGCCTACCTGGGCTGGCTTTCTGTCCTCACTCACTGGTGAGGAAAACCCAGACAGCGCTGCCAAGCCCTGGGCCGGGTCAGGTTACCACAGGCTCTGAGAGCTGCCTTATCACAGATCTGCAAAGCCCCTGCACGGCACTTCATTCTCAGAAAGACCTTTCAACTCTGAGGCAGACAAACTCTGAAAACCCTGGAGCTGTCTTGGGGGCAATGAATGCAGCTCCTGAATTGACTAGATCCAGTACCCTTACTGAAATAATCTCATTAATGTTCCCTTACCTGTGGCCAGCAAGAGCGGCTCTGTTCCTTTGATTCTTTATTCCCTCCATGGGCACCCTGGGCCCCTGCTCTGAACAGCCTGGAGTCAAGCCCTGGGACCACGGCAAGTTAGTCACGGTCTCTGGAGCTCAGAGGGGAAGACAGCAGGGTAAACAAAGAGTTTCTAAGACCTTTTCATGTCTGTTATTATCTCACCACTTTGTCCCAGGAGAGTTGGGAGCACTTGGGCCAGATACAATTGGATGTCAACGGGCATCTCAATCTTATATCCAAAGCAATAACAGTAGTAGTTGTAATAATAGTAATAATGCTGATGATGATGGTGGTGATGACAGAGGGTTTACTGCAACCAGGGCTGTTCTAGGTGCTTTCCGTGTATTAACTCATCCAGTTCTCATCAGGACAAAATACTTATCTGTCCTGTCTAGTTCCATCTTACAGATGAAGAAACTGAGGCATAGTGGGGCTTAGTCGCTTGCCTGAGTTCCTGAAGATGGTAAGTGACAAAGCTGGAAAATGAACCCAGGAGTCTGGCTCCAGAGTCTGAGCTCTTATCCGCTACACTGTGATCTTCGATTCCTCCTTTTCTCCCTTAGTTTTCCACATCTCAGAAAAATGGCACCACCCAAAAGAAAAAACAAGGAAGGAAAGGGAGGGAGGAAGGGAGGGAGGGAGGGAGGGAGGAAAGAAAGAGATCCAGGCAGCAATTTTATTTCCACTCTTACCCAGTCGTTTTCAAACCCGACTTCTCATCACTCAGATATCAGAGACACCTGACATTTGGGTTTGCCCAGAAGCAGTCATGGGCATGTAGTTTATTTGAGAAGCATGAGCCAAAGGGAAGCAGGGAAGGAGACACGGGAGAAAATGGCCAATGCAGCGTCCCTTATCAAGCCAGCGGCCACCTGGGTGAGCACCGCTTCATCCCTCCGACAACCCCTGGGAAATAGTGCAGAGTACAGGCCTCGGAGTTACTCTGCCCCGCGGGCAAGGGAGCTGGAATGTTTATACACTAATTCCTGGGCGTCACTGGTTCGGGGGTGTTGCAGTGTTAGATCGTGGACACTTCTTCCTGTTGGCAGCAAAGCTTTCCAGTTTCAGGGAGAGGAGCTCCCGGGCACAGATGCCCATACTGACAGTTAAAGGTTATTAGAGCCTCCAGGGACCATTTTCCTGGTCCATCCTCTACTCCCTCTCCTCCCTTCTCTCCGTACAATGTTACGGACTAAAGGTTTGTACCCCTCCACCCAAATTCATATGTTGAAATCTAACCTCCAGTATGATGGTACTTGGAGGTGGAGCTTTTGGTAGGTGATTCGGTCATGAGGGAATGGGGTTAGTGCCCTTATAAAAGGGGACCCAGAGATCCCTCTCTCTCTCTCTCTCTGTCTCTGTCTCTCTCTCTGTCTCTCTCTCTCTCTCTCTCTCTCTCTGTCTCTCTCTCTCTCTCACAGGTGAGGATACAACAAGCAGTTGGCAGTCTGCCCCCCAGACAGGGATTCTTACCAGAACCTGACCATACTGGGACCCTGATCTCAGACTTCTAGCCTCCAGGACTGTGAGAAATCATCTTCTATTGTTTGTAAGCCACCCAGTCAGCGGTGCTTTCTTATAGCGGCCCAAACAGACTAAGACAGAAGAGAAGACAGAGAAGAGAAGGAAGCCAATATAGAGTGTGTAACCAAGGAGGCTACCACCACAGGCAGCCAGAGCATCATCCCACTGGGGTGCCCTGGGGGGATGGGGGAGCTGCAGCACCAAACACATGCTTCCTGCTGGGAGGGGGGGCACAGGTATTTATCCTGCAGTCCCCATCTGTCATTGGCTGAGGGCTGCTTCTGCGGGCATTAACTCATCCGCACTCTGGCTTGCCCTGAATATGGGTCAACAAGCATGCGCCTGGAACCAGAAAAAGAGCCTCAGGTGGGGAAAGGCAGGTGTTTGCCGCAAGCATTCTTTGGTGAGAGGAGGTCAGTGCAAGAGAATGTAGATGGGGCGCCACTGTGGCTGCTCCAGGCTGCTTACCTATCAGAAGGAGAACAAGGTGATGGCCCTGCTGTTTGCCTGGCATCATGCTGAGTGATTTCCTCGTGTAATTGCACTGCAGAACTTGCTCGTAGAGTCCCATCTGGAGACGAGGAAGGCAAACCTTAGAGAAGGTAGGACTTTGCCTAAAGCCACATACCCAGTTAAACATGGCGGATTCAGGATTCAAACCAGGTTTGTTTGATTTACCAGACCCAATATTTCCCCCCCTCATTCCATTTCTCTGGCTTTTTCTGCATCTCTGAGATTCACGATTCTCACCAGTCTGGCCCATCGGGGTCATATGTACCAAAGCCATTCTGAGTGCTGGAGTGAATAAAGTTCTAATCCTCATCAATAGATTAAACTGAGAAATGCTTAAACCAGAGATCTGCCTGCAATAAAAGCGACTGGGTTGTTTCTTTGTAATTTGACTGCTCACATGAGCCCAGGAACCTACCTTATAGCTTTACAAATCTGTGATAATTTCCTTCAACTTTTCCATTTTATTGCTGCCATTAAAATCCTGTTGTGTTCTTAAAACGGGAAAAAAATGATTAAAACAGATGTGGCTCTTAAAGTTACAGTATGAATTTTACAACCCCGGGTTTTATGGTACTGAGAGAAATTTCAGCCACCAGGGTCAGAGGCAAGAAAAATGGGACCGGATTTCTGAAATGGGTTTGGGGAGGGGGAAAGACTGGGGGCGAGGGGTTCAGAATGACAAAGACGGCCGACAGAGCTAATTTCCTGACGTTTACTTCTCTCTCCACACTCTCGGGACCAACTGCAGGATGTCACGTTTGCAGCTTGCACCCCGAGTTTAGTCCCCGCAGCTACTGAGGTTTGATTAAACCACTTGCCCTCGCTCCCGCCTCCCTGCCAACCCCCTCTCCCCATATCATACTTTCCACTTAAGTAGTCTGCAGTGATCTTTGTTTTGCTTATGGAGACGGTGTTTTGTCATAAAAAGAGCATTGAGATCCAAGTTCTAGACCCAGCTCTTTAACTAATTCACTGTGTGACTTGGGTGAATAACTGAACTCTGTGTTTTAGTTTCTTTATCCACAAAACCAAGGACTTGTACCAGATCTCCAGTCTCTCTCGTAGCTCTGCAGTTCCCTGACCTCCTCTGCAGGAACGTGACGCCCAGCACAGAGAACGCTCTGAATATTTGTTGCCTGAAGAAATAAATGAATTCCTAAATTCTCCCCTATTTCTCCTTTTATAAAAATGAAGGGGTTATTGAATTCTATTAACATCAAAAATAGAATTAAAACCACCATGAGATTGGTTTTCCTTTCTTAAAAAAATAAGTAATCAGCCTGGCAAAGAGATATAGAGAAATGGGGATTCTTCTCTACTGCTGGGTGGGAATGTAAAATGGTATAATGCTCATTATCAAAATGTTAAATGGTCACATCCTTTGAATCAGCAGTTTCACTCTCAGGAGTTTATCCTAAGGAAATAATCAGAAAAATATATTTAGGGCATGAGGAAATGCCCACAGTATAAAGTCTGGGTGAAGAGGGGAAAAAAAGAACATAAACACCTATGTGTTGTAATAACCTATAATGGAAAATAGTCTGAAAAAGATTGCATATATATAACTGAATCTCTTGCTGTACACTTGAAACATTGTAAATCAACTGTACTTCAATTTAAAAGAACCCTCTGTGCTATATCATTCCAATTTTATGTTTAAAAAAAATAACTACATAGAAAATAACTGAAGAAAACCCCAAAATGTTAAACAGAATTATCTATGGTTGATAAGACTACAGATTATTTCTCTTTTCTTCTTTACATATTTGAATGCAGATTTCACTCCATCTCTTCCTTCAGGTCTCCTCAAATGTCCCTGCATCATCAAGACCTTCCCTGGACCAGCTTACCTAAAGCGGCAGACCTCTGCTCCGGATCTTCCAGCATTCTCTTTCCCTTACCCTGTTTTATTTTTCTTCACTGCCAGACATCGTGTTTCACATGTGTTTAGTTATGTATTCACTTTTTGTGCCACACAACTTGAATGTCAAGTCCATGAGGGCTGTTTCCCCAGTACCTAAACCGCGCCTGGTATACAAGAAGCCCAAGAAACACGAATGGTCATCTGAATGGATGAATGACATATGCAAATATGTAAGTACAAGAATAATCTATTTCAGTGTTGTTTATAATAGTGAATATTTGGTTAGATAATACAGTATATTTTCATGTATATTTGTCATCCTGTAGATAACCTTTGTCCAGTTTGCTATTGAAACGTTTTACCCTTTTCTTGTCAATTTCTAGGAGTTCTTTGTAGATTAGGAATATTATATCTTTGCCTGTTATTTTCGTTGTAAATCTCTCCCCATGCTATCCTGAGTGTATATAAACATTCTCAAGTATTATCCAAATGTTATTGTTATTTTCTTACATTGAGATATTTGATCCACCTAGAATTGATTTGTATATAGTATGAGATAGAGTCTAACCTACCTTCTTACAGATGGACAGTCCCTTATGGCAGCACCAATTTAAAATAAAACACCCTATTTCTACTGAACTGAAATGCCACCAAAAAACATATTTTTTTCCATATATACTTAGATTAATTTCTGGAGTTCCTACAAATCTATTTGCTTATCCTTATGTTTTTCTTTCACTAGCTTTCTAGTAATATAGAGCCAGGGTCTCAAGAGGAAGCAGATAGCCCACTCAAGCAAGAGAACACAGAAGGGTTTAATACGCTATCTGCCAAGGGATGGTCAGGGTTTATGGAAGCCAACAAGGGGTAAAGCAGTACAGGGCTAGTGTCGGGAGCCGATACTATCTCAAGTCCTGAAAGTGAAATGGGAGGAGGCAGAGGAATGCTGGAGCTAGCTTGCACAGGCTGGCAAGAACCAGTTCTTAGCATCTCTCTTGAGCGACACATGACTCCACATGGGTAACTTGAAATCAGCCATGGTGGGAATATTTTACACCAAGGAAATTGGCAAATGCTATAAACCAGAGCTTCTTGTCCCCAGAGCCTGTTGTTCAGTGCTTACCAGCACACCCCTGGGAGAAGTGTTGTCTGGAATCGGGAGAGTGGAGTCATCTGGAGAAGGCCGTCTGCAAGGAACTGTGGTCTTGAGTAGGACACAACCCACCCACCACAGCCCAGCAGGGAAGGAGGGGGAACAAGTGTGCTGACTTTGATCTCTTCACACCTCCCTACCCTCGCGGTCCCACTCCCAAAACCCCAGCAGATGTCAGAGGACACGGGAGCTGGGGACACAGTCCAAGAGATCAGCTTCCCGGGGCACCAAGTAAAGCAGAGAAGGGTAGATCCAGATGGAAATATCCTCCCAAGACAATCTGGTAGGACAGCGTGTCTAGCTCCACCCCCACCCTGAGTCTTCATTTTCAAAAATGTCTTGGAGATTCTTACCAACATCCCCCAAAGACCTTGTTGAGATAAGGATTAGAATTTTCTACAATTTAAAGATTAATTTGGGGAGGATTGAAGCTTTGTGAAATTAACTTCCCATGAAGGAACATGGGATGCCTTTCCTTGGATGCCATTTATTTAGGATTTTGTTTCTTATTCTTTAATTAAGTCTTAAAGTCCTTTCGATGGGCCTTGTATTTTTACTGTTAAATTTCACCGTATTTTATAGTTTTGATCACTGATATGAATGAAATAACTTTTTACGTTCTTTTCTCACTAAATTCATTCCTAATAAAAAGAAAAGCTATTGATTTATTCATCTTTAGAACATATCCAAGCAGTTTATAAATTACCATTTGCAAATATCCAATACTCATATGAATACTATATTTTTAAATAGCCTCTTTTGAATTTTCTAAGCTTACAATTATAGAATTTCTAAGATTACAATTTACTTTGAATATTTACACTACTTATTCCATTTCCTTATATAATTGCATGAGTTTTAGCTAACTAACTAACTCTTAAATAACAGTGGAGACAGTGGCCATCCTGCTGTATGTCTTATTTTGCTGGGCCTGATTCATGTTTCAAGGTTTCTTAATATACCAACGGTTAGTCTGTAGTAATTATTTTTATTCTATTCACGTAGTTTCTTTCTGTCCTTGGTTTTACTTAGAGTTTTTCCTAGAAACAGCTGTGGAATTTTAGCAAATGCCATTCCAGCATTTTTTTTTTTTTTTTTTTTTTTTTTGCGGTATGCGGGCCTCTCACTGTTGTGGCCTCTCCCGTTGCGGAGCCCAGGCTCCGGACGCGCAGGCTCAGCGGCCACGGCTCACGGGCCCAGCCGCTCCGCGGCATGTGGGATCCTCCCGGACCGGGGCACGAACCCGCGTCCCCTGCATCGGCAGGCGGACTCTCAACCACTGCGCCACCAGGGAAGCCCTCCAGCATTTTTTTAAAATATAAAAACGGTTTTCCTCAGTTAATTTGCTGATGTAATGATGTAATAAATTACATTGCCAGATCTTCTAATGAGCCATTCCTGCTCCTGAAAAGGACGTTATTGCTCATGATATATTATTCTTTTCAATATGCTGCTGAATTCCATTTGCTGATATTTTATTCAGATTTTTAGCATCTCTCTTCTCAAGTGGATATGATCTAGGGTTTTCCTAATTGTAGTAGGAACGACAAATCCTGGCATTAAGGTTGTTCTTGGCTTTGATAAATGATTTGGGAAAACTTTGCATCAATTTCCACTGAAACACTTTGAATAACATTTTGGTAAATTTTTAACAACTTCACTTTTTCCTACGGTTAGTTGCCTTTTAGCATTTCTGACCACTTTTTGAGTCAGTTTTGGTCATTCATATTTTGATTAAAAATCGCTTATTGCCTCTAGATTTTCCATGTTTTTGCCATGGAGTTCCCACACTGCTTTCTTCAAATTATTTTGCTTTCTTCTTCATTTGTAATTATATTTCTCTCTCACACCTGAGGCATATTATTTTCTTTATTTTTCTTCAAGAAGGCTCACAGGGGATTTATGTAGTTCTCCCCCGCAACCCACCGCCCTCCTTCCCGCTCCAAAGAGCCAGTGTTTGGCTTTGTGTTCTGAGTAGTGACATGCGGAGAGACGGGAAGGGACTTTGGGTGCAAATGCCAGTTCTGCCACTTACAGCTGGGGGACCTTGGCAAATCATTTCACCTTGGTGAGCCTCAGGTTCCTTATCTGTGAAGAGGACTATGCCTCGCTCCCAGGGGGGTGATGTAGATAAAACAGGAAAAAGCCTATAAAGCATCCAGCACAATTCCTAACACACAGGAAGACCTTAGCAGTAGTAATAGTAGTCAGGGTTCTCCAGAGAAACAGACCCAATAGCAGAGAGATATAGATGATACAGATGTAGATGTCTGTTTCTCCAGGGAAACAATAAATAGGAGATGTATCTATCTGCCTAACATCTACCTATCTATCAGACAAATCTCTGTCCCTAACTGTATATCTGTATAGTTATCTGTATATCTATATAGACATATAGAACCAACAGGAGATTAGATTAGATCAATAGATATAGATATATTGATATATATCTCCTACTGGTTCTGTTTCTCTGGAAAAACAGATATATATATATATATATAGAGAGAGAGAGAGAGAGAGAATAAGGAAGGGGCTCATGTCGACTTTGGAGACTGACAAGTCCCAAGATCTGGAGGATGAGTCGGCAAGCTGGAGACCCAGGAGAGTTGATGGTTTAGTTCCCAGTCCAAGTCTGAAGACCTGGGAACCAGGACAGCCAACAGTGTGCTTCTAGTCTGACGGCCACCAAGCTTGAGACCCAAGAAGACCTGATGCTTTAGTTTGAGTCCAAAGATAGGGAAGAGTCCCAATTCAAAGGCCATCAGGCAGGAGGAATTTCTCTCTTACTTGAAAAAGGGGCAGGCTTTTTGTTCAAATTCAGGCCTTCAACTGATTGGATGAGGCCCACCTACATCAGGAAGGGCAAACTCAGTCCACCAGTTTAAATGTCATTTGAAAACACCCTCACAGAAACCCTCAAGATAATGTCTGGCCAAATACCTGGGCATGCCGTGGCCCAGTAAAATGGACACACAAATTTAACCGTCACATTACTCATCATACACAACACTCTGCCCAGACTGTACACACCCATAGCACACTGTGCCTTTCTACCTGAACACTGATCATATTTTATTTTTATTTCATTTTATTTTATGTTGTAATGTATTGGCTAGTTTGCTGTTAGTTTTCTCTCCTATATTGTGCATACCACTGGGACAGGAAACGTGTCCATCTTGCTCACCATTGTGGCCTTACCAGTTAGTTCAACACGTGTACATAGTACATGGTTCACAAAAGCCTTGAACAAATTGGAATTCTACCCCTTATCACAATCTGATGTTTGCCACAATAAGCTGCGGATGTGTCTTCATGAGGGCAGAGGATCGTGTGTTATTCATATCTGTATTGATAGGACTACCTCTGAGACTGGGACACAGTCGGGACTCAAAAGATGCTTGTTAAAGTGAATTTATCCAAAGTCAAGCAATGAGTTGGATTGAGAGACGTTGTCTGCATGGTGGCATGTGAGAGACAAGACTGATGATGACCTTTACATTGAGCAGAATATTTTTAGTTGCAAGGGACAGAAACTCATTTCAGAAAAGATTTAATTTTTTTAAAAAGAGAGGCGTATATTATGGACTCAAGTAACCACACACCAAAAAAATCTAGATATGCAGTGTAGGCAAAGCTGAATCCAGGTATTCAAATGATATCATGAGAACTCTTTCTGCCTTGGAGGAGGATCCCCACGTATCTGCACCAGCAGCTCTAGGCTTTCATTCTGAAAGCTTAGCACATTCTGTAGAAACAATGTCCTTTGCCCAAGAGTCATCCTGGAGGTGCCTCACACTGGCCCATCCCTGAAACTTGGCCAAGAGGGTGGAGTGTCCCAAATGGCCAGGCCTGAGTTAGGTACCCATTCCTGGAAGCTGGGAAAAGGGTTACGCTTTCTTGATCCTGGCCTAGAGTATGCGGGGGGTGGCAGGGGGGCACTTTACTGGCCGTAACCACATGGCATGGGATAAGAAACCAAGAGAAGAGTTTTAAATTTATGTGTAACCTATATACATTCATGAATACCTGTAGTTAAGAACTAGTGTCCCATTTAAAGAAACATGACCCGGGCAGAAATTTCAATCTTCCTTCATGACTCTAACAAATATTTGGAAGCAGGCGATAGGATTTAGCTAATGATAAGCCTTATTACAACCTTTGCATTCTCCCATCTTCTAGCATCTTGAAACTCTACCTCTCAGTTGCTTTGTGCTGCACATGCTATTGCAGCATGTACCCACCCTCTTCTCTGCCTGGAGAAATCACCCAAGAAGAAAAGGACAAAGAGCAGGGTGCATTTTGCCACCTCTTGGTGACAGCATATATGAGAATAAAACTAACAGAGGAGAGCAGAGCCATGTGGTCTGTGGAACTGAGCCCTGCCCAGACACCCTCCTGCCCTGGCTGTAGGGCTGAGCATGTGACTCAGGTAGAGCCAATCAGCATAGTTTATTCCCCTGACCCCAGTGATTGGTTCAGGGATGGATACATGACTTGAGCCAATGGAATGAGACTCAGTCCTCAGAATCTGTTTGGAATTATTGGAGGGGAAAAGTTTTCTTTCCACTGGAGTCATTAACCTGGCAGGAAATAAGCCTGGAGCTATTGGAGGCCATTTTATCACCACAAGCCTGACTGAAAATGAAGCCAATAGAAAGAAAAGTAGGTCAAAAAGACTGAGAACAAATCCTTAGAACATCCACTGAGCACCTGGATCCAGCCAGGCCTGAAGCCTTTCTCTCTGTACTTATCCATTGTATGAACCAATAAAGTCATTTTTAGTTGGGTTTCTGTCACTTGCAACTAAGAGACCTAAGTAAGTCTGAGGGGTACCCTATGAATTAAATGGAAGTTCATTTTTTTGACCCAAAGGATCCCCTCTGTCTGCTTCCACAGCCTCCAATGCTTCCACTGTTGTGTCTCTAATCCCAGGATATGCTAATTGCTTCTCCTTTTGTCAGTATACAAGACTATTTGAGACCAGACTGCAGTTACTTGAGACCAGAAGGCTTTTGCATTTGTGTCCTCTAAGCCCAGTCTAGAGTCCAGAACCACCAGTTTCTGGAGCCTACAATGTAATCCCATTCCAACAGTAATGCCTACCACCCTCTTAGGAAGTAGGCATTGCCATCCCCAAGTTACAGGTAGGGAAACTGAGGCACAGAGTAAACACTTTCTTAGGAATTTAATAAGTGACAGACTCCAGGGTTCAACTCAGGCCTTTCTGATTTCAAAGCTTGGTTTGATGGATGTTTGTTGAAGGAATGAATGACCCCACAGGTTGACCTTGACAGCATTGATCCTAATGAAATTTTACCTTGTTAGTTCTCTCCCATAGATCCTCACCTTGGGGAACCTTCGAAATGTTGTCAGAATGTGACACGGGGTCTGTAGTTTCTTGGACAGATGGTCCACAGCTGACTCGAGGTCTCCTTCTTGTCGCTTTTCCTGGGACCCCAATCTGTAGTTCCCCAGACTGTTGTTCTGAACAGCTGCCTCTCACCCCTCCCTTCCCTAACCCCTGGCACGCCTTCCTTCCCAAGAAGCTCTCCAGTTTTGTTTTTAATTTTTACTTTTTGGCCATGCCGTGTGGCATGCAGGATCCTAGTTCCCCGACCAGGGATTGAACCCACGCCCCCTGCAGTGGAAGCGCAGAGTCTTAACCACTGGACTGCCAGAGAAGTCCCTGTTTTTTTGTTGTTGTTTCTGGTTTTGTTTTGGTTTTTGTAGAGTTATTGGTTTGGGCATTGTTGGGATTTGATTTTTTTTTTAATTTTTAAAATATTTATTTATTTATTTTTGGCTGTGTTGCGTCTTCGTTGTTGCACGCGGGCTTCCGCTAGTGGCAGGGAGTGGGGACTACTCTTCGTTGCGGTGCGCGGGCTTCTCATTGCGGTGGCTTTTCTTGTTGGGGAGCATGGGCTCTAGCTGCACGGGCTTCAGTAGTTGTGGCTCGCGGGCTCTAGAGCACAGGCTCAGTAGCTGTGGCGCATGGGCTTAGTTGCTCCACGGCATGTGGGATCTTCCCGGACCAAGGATCGAACCCGTGTCCCCTGCATTGGCAGGTGGATTCTTAACCACTGCGCCACCAAGGAAGTCCCTTGTTTTGTTTTTTGAGTGGAGGTCTACCTTCCCAAATCCCCACGACCTCAAGGCTACTTCCCCCGCACCTAGGACTCCAGAAAACGTCAGCCTCTCTTTTCTGCTGCCACTTTCAACAGCCCTGTCCTGAGTCCCGTGCTCCCTGCCTCCTATTTGATGCCTCCCTCCTTCGGGCTCTTCAGGACACACTGAATTTGCTTCAGTCCTCACACAAGGCCATACCGTTTCTCACACCAAGGTCTTTGCAGATCCCCTGCTATTCACCTAAAGTTCTCCTCCTCACCCCAAAACCCTTGACCTTGCTTTGTTTCTACTCATCTCGCAGATAGCTGACCGTATACACCTCCACCGGGCATTCCCCTGTGGCCAATCCTCCCCCAGACATCAGAGTCCCCCATTTTACCTGCCCTTAACAGTCTGTATGTTTCCTTAACACCATCCAACACACCTGTGATTACCTACCCGTCTAGTGCCTGCACACCACGGGAACGAGGACACTGTCTCCTGGTTCTCAGCTGTGTCCGCACCCCTGAGACAGGACCTGACCCGCGTTAAGGACTCCATAAATACTTACTGATTAGTTGGATGAATGAGATATACTGATTTGTGCTCGGATTTGGAGGATTCTGATGGGTTAATGATTGGCCCCCCTCAGATTACAAACTTATTTACATGTCATCACGTAATAAGGTACCTTCCAAACATTCACTTGGAGCTGGAATATTGAGCACCGGAGCAGGGTGACCTCTCACCTGGTCTGGATTAACGCAAGAACACCTCCCACAGCCATCCCACCCGGGACCGCCTGCCCTCCTCTGAGCTGAGGCCACGTTTCCTGTCTATACAAAAATCCATGTCTAACCTCTGCTCTTTCTCCCCTGAAAATCTCGCCCCGTCTCTGCCTTTAAAGGCATGATAAAGGTAATACAAACAAGGATGATAGGAATTCCCTGGAGTGGTTAGGACTACACGCTTTCACTGCCGAGGGCCCAGGTTCAATCCCTGATCAGTCAACTAAGATCCCACAAGCCACGTGGTGTGACCAAAAAGAAATGAAAAAAAAAAATGATGATAATAACAAGTGCTTATCATTTGCCAAGCACTTAGCACATTTCAGCTCTCCTGATCCTCCCACAAATCCTATAAGGTGAGGGTACAATTATTACCCCCATTTTAGAGACAAGGAAGCTGAGGCCCAGAGAGATTATCAGTTATTCAAGGTCACACAGCTGGTAAGGGATGGAGCCAGACAGTCTGACCCCAGAAAAACCTCACATGACCACTAAACTATATAATAATAACTTCCCTACATTTTTTACTGTGACTCACAGTAAAAAATACTTTTTATATCATGACCCAGTTCACACATATGCTCTCAACCACAAAAAGGCTGGAACAAAAGTTTCACAAAGCAATACTTACTTTTATTATGTGCTATGCATTCTATCTCCTTAAAAATAAATGATGGTCTTGATCCAGGGCAATTAATAGGTTGTACATTTTCAGTAGGTTAAAAATTAGGTATATACCACATGTGAATGTGCAACACTGCTTTTTATTGTTTTAGATTGTTTTATTTTATTTTATTTTATTGTTTTAGATTAAAATACATGTCACTTTGATTTTAGCCAATAAGACCTGTGTCAGACTTCCAACTTAGTGAACTAAAAGATAATACATTTGTGTTGTTTTCAGCCACTAAATGTGTGGCAATCTGTTACAGCAGCAACAGGACACTGATACAAGTACCCAAGAAAACTTGGGTTTCATAGTTGCATCCGGGAAAGGGGAATAGTTATTTGAAGGGCAGGAGTGAAAAGGTGTAGAATGAAAAGAGTATAGTGTTTGAATTTTGAACTATGTGAAGGTATGATTTTAACATAAATAAAATGTTTTGACTATTTGGGGATTCCCTTTACGTCTCCCCTGATCCCAGACTAGAAAGCCATTGATCCACTCCAATCCTCCTGGCAGACATCAGGTAATTTTGGCTTCTCAGCATGAATCCTCTTTCCTCCAGCTCATTCAGTCTGACTTTCCTTTGGGGAAAACTTTCGCGCTCCTACTCTCTGTCCATGTGGTTTAGGTAGGTCCGATCCCACACCCTATGCCAGGGATGGGCATGTGACCGAGGCTCAGCCAATCACAGCGTTGTTCACCCAGCCACAGTGATTGGTTCAAGCATGGGAGGTGGCTCCAGAGACATTCTTCTTCACCACTACAGTGCACCTTGCTAGGTGGTCATGAGAATTAAATGAGAGAAAACATGTCCAGTGCTCAGGACAGGGCATGGCACAATAAATGCCAAGCTCAATAAATGGTGCTTTTCTGATTTTGCACACTCTCTTCTGCTGCCTCTACCTCCGAGCATTACATTGCCTGTAACACATCTGGCTACATGCTTCTGGATACCTGGCATCCATTGATCTAACTCCAGAGAAAGACTGAAGTCAGTTTACTTGTCACAACAGCTCTGGATGAGAATTCCCCTGAGGTCTCACCCCAGAGGTGGCTGAACCATATCTCTGAAAACCCAGGCAGGCCCAGAGGACTGTGCCTCAGCCCCAGGCAGACAACCCAGGGAACTCAGGTTCAGAGTTGAAGAGTTCAAACCCAAGGCAGTTCATGAATGTTCCTGGACCCCAAAGAGTAACCCGAGAAATTGTTTGTATCAGCAAGGAATGACTTAACTCTTGGCAAATCCTAGAAAACAGCCTCTCTTCCTGTTTCTAGAGGCCTTCCAAAGAAAAGAAACAGTTTAGATTTTGCTCTGCTCTGTGGTTGACTGGAGACTCCCTCCCCATGCGGTGTGGGGCACCCGTGGGTGAGGTCTCGGCTCCCAGGAGCAGCGGGAGGGAACACTTATGGAGTGCAAACCAGACTGTTTGGTTTTCTCTGGCCACAGGGGCCTCTGAGTCAGCTTCAGAGACCACCAAGGGGTGGAAGGGTCTTCAACACTGATCCCAAGATCTCAACTCTAAACTGCACCTTCCAACCAAGCAAGGCAGGTCTCCTCACCACCCAGATCCACCCCTTTCCCTTTCTCACCATCTTGCCTTTGCACATACGGAGCCAGCTTCCTGGGATGCCCACCCTCCCATGACTAAACAAATCCATTTCTACTTTCAATACCCAAGTAGAGCTCTACCTCCATCACGTGGAGCCAGCCCTGAACACAAACTTTCATTTCTTTCCCTCAGCCCACTACACAACTTCATTCTTCATTCATTAATCCAACAGATCATTTTAAAAGAAGCAGTTCTCAAGGCTTTTGGCCTCATGAACCCTGTACACTCTTAAGAATGATAGAGGACCCCAAAGAACGTTTGTTTATGTGGGTTCTATCTATTGATTTTTACCGTATTAGAAATTAAAACGGAGAAAGTTTAAAAATACGTATTAATTTATGTGCGAAGAACAGTAACACTCTCTCTCTCTCTCTGTCTACAGAAAACTTCTTATCCTTTATCTATCATTACGTTTTTGGTGTAACTTCAGTATTTATATTACTGGTTCTAGTTAGCATTTTTAAAAATTAAATAGATAAGGACAGGAAAGGAAGAGAAAGGGACGGGAATGAAATATCCATGTGTAAAAATGGATAAAAGTGGCAGATTTTGTTACTTGCCACGAGGGTGTGTATCTGGAATGAGAACTGTGAAAGTAATCTAGAGTAGGACATATGCATATATCATAGGTACTTTGTTATGAATTGTTCCAGATACAGGCAAGGCTGTATACAGATATAGATATCCTTACAGATAGAGATATGAATAATACAGATTTGGTGATGAATGTGGGTATGTATTTGTTACCATCAGTGGTGGTTGTAGAATTTTGAAAAATAGTCTACTACAAGACCTCTTATAGAGGTTCCTCAGTCTAAGGCAGCGTTTAGCAAAGTGTGAGGTATTTCCCCGCGGCAGTATGGGAAATGATGTTTCGGCCACAAACTGCATATGTATATGATATTAAATAACACTTTATCACATAGTGATAGCATTAATAATCCCTGTTCAATTATCTTTCAAAAATTCTGATACATCCAGGAAAAAGTCTCACTTGGGGGCGAGGATGCTTTTAACACTAATATTCGTTAACCTCCCTTTGTCATTGAGGCAGACGCAGCTTCAGGCTCAGAGCTCTCAGCAGATCACAGCATCTAGATGGGATTGAACAGCATTGTTTTGGTTTCATTTTAAAAGTACGTAGGGCTTCCCTGGTGGCGCAGTGGTTGGGAGTCCGCCTGCCGATGCAGGGGATGCGGGTTCGTGCCCCGGTCCGGGAAGATCCCACATGCCGCGGAGTGGCTGGGCCCGTGAGCCATGGCCGCTGAGCCTGTGCGTCCGGAGCCTGTGCTCCGCAACGGGAGAGGCCACAGCAGTGAGAGGCCCGCGTACCGCAAAAAAAAAAAAAAAAAAAAAAAAAAAAAAAAGTACATGTAAGTACATACATATAAAATATAAGAGTTACTGTCTACGTGTTATAGTGATGCTGGTTTTCCATTCTGAGTAGAGATGTCACGTTTCATATTTAAATAAATTAATCGCAGTAATAAAATGAATAGATTTAAAGAAATCCTTTAAGAAAATAATATTGCAGGTGGTGTGCATATCTGGTGAAAAGCGTGACATGAAGGTGGTTACTGAGCGGTTGAAGTTCCAGAAAAACTCATGGACTTGGAAAGAGCAGTAGATGGTATCAGACATATGTGGGTTCAAATCCCTTCTCTACCATTCCCTGGCTTTGGGACCTGGGCCAAGTGATCCAACCAGTCTGGGACTCATTGCTCCTTTGGGGTTTGAATGTTTTCAAGGATCAAAGACATCCTGAGGTGAATTAGACGACTTCAGAAAGATCCTAACAATTATTTCTGGGCCACACTCTGTGCGAAGTAAACAATTCACAGGCATTATCTCATTTCAGACCCATAACCACCTTGATACAAGGACATTATTTCTACAGTTGAGGAGAGAAAGGCAGAGAGGAAGTACAGCGATGTGCCTTAGGTCACAAGGCTGGAAACGGCAGGGGCAGGGACTTGAACTCAAGTCCATCTGGTGCAATATCCGTTGTGTTCCCCCAAAGCTTGGGTTTAGTTACAGAAGCAAGAACGGCCATCAGGCCCCTCCATCACCCACCTCTTTCTGCCTTTTCCACTTACTGATGCTACTGAACATGGTGGGGAAAGTGGAGATCATTTTAATTCCTTCTGCTATAACCATAATTTATTTTTACTTGCTTTGTAATTTACACCTGGAAGAAAATAGGTTTTATTTTCCCCTAAATCCAAGAGATTAAGAAGATCAATGAAGTCATTGTCATTGAGTTAAATATTAAGAGGCTGGTTTGTAAATTCAAACTCAAGGTTACATTAAAAAAACATACAGTTGAATTAAATTTTATGAGGACAAGTTATAGAATATGCATAAATCTGATAGTAAAGAACCTTCCCATCCACCCTGCTCATATTAACATTTTTGAAGTCTTCAAGGTCTGACTAACAAGCATCCAATAGTTTTCACCTTAATGTAGATAACCAAATGTAATGGCTGGCTCAAGGCTTTGTATTTTGAAGGATTTGCATTCATACTTCAGAATTTCCCTTTTTCTTAAGTTGCAATTAAAAAATGTGTGGCTTCTGATTAGAAATTTAATTTTATTCATGACTAAATAAGAGAATTTTGGAATCATCATTTTAATTGCTCCCAAGAAACCAATGAGCTTAGTTTCAAATTCAAATTCCCCCAGGGGAAGATGATTGCTGGTCACAGCTTTTACATCAGGCCATCGTACAGGGGTGGAGCATTCGGGCACAGGCAATAGCAAGGACCAAGATCTTGAGATTCCCTACAGTTTCCAAGGAGCAGCTTCAGGGTCGCTAGAGCCGAGGAAGTAGGATAAGATGCATCAGAGAAGTGATGGGAATTGGGGAGGAAAGACCGTTCAGGGTTTGTGCACCATTATAAGGACTTTGGCTTTTACTCTGAATGGGATGGGAAGCAGCTGGAGGGTTCTGGGCAGAGAAACAGGAAGTTCTGTTTTAGGGTTTTTTGTTTGTTTGTTTGTTTTTGCGGTACGCGGGCCTCTCACTGCTGTGGCCTCTCCCGTTGCGGAGCACAGGCTCCGGACGCACAGGCTCAGCGGCCACGGCTCACGGGCCCAGCCGCTCCGCGGCACGTGGGATCTTCCCGGACCGGGGCACGAACCCGTGTCCCCTGCATCGGCAGACGGACTCCCAACCACTGCGCCACCAGGGAAGCCCTGTATTAGGTTTTAATAGGACTACTCAGGAAACCGTATTGAAAATAGATCATGGAGGGGGGACTAGTTGAGGATTCTATATACAGTGAGCCATGTGAGAGATGATGTTGGCTTGGGTCAGACCAGGAGTTAGTTCGGACCATGAAGTTTGAAATGCCCACTAGACACACAATAGCAGGTATCGAGTAGACGGTAGGGGACCGAGTCTGGAATGCAGGGAAAAGTCTGGGCTGGAAGTAAACAGAGGGAGCTGTCACCATAAAGATTGTATTCGAAGCCCCCACAGTGTTTACTGAATGACTGAAGGTTGTTGAGGGAAGAAGTTTTCATTGAAAAGGTAATTCGAACGCTAAAAAATTAGAGCTTCTCAAGAAATAGAGGGAGTGTTCTCAGCCCAGAGAAAGTAGAACCCACAGAATATCACCCAACAGGGACCCCAGCTTGAGGGTAGAGATTGCACACAGGCATAGCTGTGGACTGAATGTTTCTATCCCCCCCAAATGTGTATGTTGAAATCCTAGTCCCCAAGACAATGGTATTAGGATGTGGGACTTTGGGAGTGGATTGGGATTAGTGCCCTTATAAAAATGACCCCACGGGGACTTCCCTGGTGGCGCAGTGGTTAAGAATCCACCTGCCAGTTCAGGGGACACGGGTTCAAGCCCTGGTCCAGGAAGACCCCACATGCCGCAGAGCAACTAAGCCCGTGCACCACAGCTGCTGAGCCTGCTCTCTAGAGTCCGCGAGCCACAACTACTGAGCCCATGTGCTTCAACTACTGAAGTCCGCGCACCTAGAGCCCATGCTCCGCAACAAGAGAAGCCACCGCACTGAGAAGCCCGCGCACCACAACAAAGAGTAGCCCCCGCTTGCTGCAACTAGAGAAAGCCTGCGTGCAGCAACGAAGACCCAATGCAACCAAAAATAAATTAATAAGAATTAAATTAAAATAAATTTTTTTAAAAAGTCCTCACGGAGCTCTCTCACCCCTTCTGCCACGTGAGGTTACATCAAAAAGGCACTAGCTGAGAACCAGGAAGCGGGTCCTCACCAGAAATGGTATCTGCTGGCACCATGATCTTGGACTTCCAGCCTCCAGAACAGTGAGAAATCAATTTCTGTTGTTTGTAAGCCTCCTGGTTTCTGGTTGTTTGTTATAGCAGCCCGAATAGACTAAGACGGGCATCCAAGTCAGAGCAAACCACAAGCCCTGGCTACAAAATGACACCAGACGTGTCTCGGAATTGTAATTGAATTACAGGCCACTGCCTCTTCTTTAAAATATTTTCCCTGAGACTCTGCCTGCTTCTGTCTTTCCCAGACCTCTCCTCGTTGATTGTTTAATGGCCACAGATTCCTCCCATCTAGCAAACACAGCCCTTTACAACGTGACTGCTTCTTCTCCCGTCCAGAGGAGCGGTCTAATTCTCCACCTCTTTGAATTTGAACTTGACTTTGTGACTTGCTTCAACCAATATGATGTGGGGTTCCAGAGCTTGTTCTTAAGAGACCTTGAAGTTTCTGCCTTCACCTTCTTGGAACCTTGAGACCATCACATAAGGTGGTGGGTCTAGCCTTCTGGGGGATGAGACACTCTGTGGAGGAGGATCAAGGTGCCCCAGTCAACAGCCATCCAGACATGGGAGAGTCTATTTGGGCCCTTTAAGCCTCAACCCATCTCCCAGCTATGCAGCCACATTGGTAAGCCCTGGTCAATCAGCAGAGAAACTGCCTATCCAACCAGAACCATGAGAAAGAAGAAATCGTTGTTTTATCCCAGTAAGTGTTGGAGTGATTTGTCACACAGCGATAGATAACTGACACACCTCTCTTGGTCTCATTTTTCTCATCTGTGAAACAGGGAGATAGCAATCCCCATCTAGCAGAGTTATTTTGTACATTAGCCCATTTACTGAATGTGAAAATGCTTATAATCTGTAAAAGAAAAAAAAACAAGTATGTGTTTATTGTTAATAGACCTAAACATGTTGGTAAAATAATATCGAGGGTCCCCTGGAAAGATGACATGAAAGTATTTTGGCACGAAAGATAAAAATAATAGCTAGCACAAAGAGAGTGGTTGGGCACATGCCAGGCACTCTTCTAAGCCCTTTACATGTATTAACTCATTTAATGCTCATAATAAAGCCAGTTTGTAAGGTTGGAGCCGTATTTTACAGATAAGGAAACTTGAGTTCCAGGGAGTTTAAACTTCCCCGGTGTCACTCAGCTAACACAAGATCTAACTCAGGTGAGCGGGCTCCCAGTCTCTTGGGATAAAGGGAGGCAGCACATCTAGAGAGATACTCCATGCTGGACTTGGGCAAAAAAGCTGTGGCCTGCTTTGACATGATGTGGAGTTTCCGTTCTGGTCGTTTGGTGGTGGCTTCTAACTGCCTTTGGAAAGCTGGCTGTTTCAGATATTTGCTTTATGAATCTTCATGCATTCCATCATGTTTCTTCTCCCCCATTTACATGGCTCTGTGAGACCTTGTTTCAGGAGATTTTTGTGGCAAGGCTTCCTGGATTTTATTTCCAAAAACCGTAGCCCATTTATAGAGAATTGGGATTTTTCTAGACTAAGAAGAGATTTCCCCAAGCTGGGTAAAAGAAGAGAGAGAATTCTGTGGGTTCCAGAGCTCCAGGGATGGCTCCCTGGCAGTGCCCTGAGGATATGGTAGGTTTCCAAGGAGGCTGCCACCACCCTCCACGTCTGTCACTTTAGCTCCGCGTTTCAGCCAAGGTCTTCCTGCCCCAGACCTGGAAGGGGGCATCAAAGGGGCCCTATGGGCTGGAACAGTGAACCCGTCATGTGCAAACAGTGTGTACCAGTGACCGGTACTACCTCAAACTCCAGAACCTCAAATCTTCCTACAATCCAGAGGTGCGGGTCCAATTCCAGGCTCAGGACAGACTGGAAATAAGATAGATTTAGAGCTGCATTTCTAAAATTTCAATCATTAGCAAACCACCTGCATGCAGAGTTGCCAGATAACTGTAGGATGCCCAGTTAAATATGAATTTCAGATAAATAGCAAATAATTTCTCAGTATTAGTATGCCCCAAATATTGCTTTGAAGAAATTAGCTGAGCAAGCTTTTGGGAGCTGTTACTTCTGTCTCTCTCCTGAGCACCCTCTCCCCACCCTCCCCTCAATATTTGAGACCTACTTATACTAAACAGTTATCCTTTTATCTAAAATTCTCATTTAACAGAGCATCTTGTATTCTTGCAAAATCTGGCATCACTACCTCCCAACCAAGGTTTTTACCATCATAACCACCTCATATACGTTATGAGAACAAAACAGTCGTTCAAACACTTAGTTAATATTTTCTTTAAATCCATATTACATTTTCTTTTGACAAAGTTATTCTTAAAAAGAATGTCACGTCACTAATCAAAACAGAGCTATCACTTTAAGATATCACCTGTCTTAAGCAGAGGTAACTGACAAATGATATCCAATTAGGGTCAAGCTATGTTAATAAATTCTATGTAAGTATTTTTGCCTTCCTGAGCCCTTTCCTCTGTTACCAAAAAACACGGGTCAGTGTTATATGTTAAGACAGACTAGCACCCCATGGACGGAGAATGGACGAGGGGATACATTTCTCTCATGGGAGTAAATGTTATCTAAAGGCAGGTCCGTACATCAATACCTGCTCTCACCTAAGTCATTGGAGTTTTTTCATACACTTTGTGAAATACTGATGTATAGAACATAAAGGAATGTGGCATCTGTTGCTGACCTGAGTTTGTGGCCTGAGATTGATATCCATCTATGAATGACAAAGTTCAAAAATAATAAAAAGAAATGTCTGCACCAGACCCCTGTTCTGGGCATTTTACAAGCATGATCCCACTTACTCCTCCCAACTAACCCTATAACCCTATTATTTTCCCCATTTTGCGAATGAAACAATAGAGATGTCACATCCAGAGTTACCCAGCTCATCAGTAGCAGAATCTGAGTTCCCAATGACGTTGCCTATGTTTTCTTTCTACACGCACACTCTCCCTACGCTACAGCAAAACGGGCTAAGAAGAAAGTATTTGAACAAGACTGATTGGGCAGTTTCATCACCCATTTCTTCCCCTGACCACCCACACCCCCAGCCCTGCTCCCAGGTTATCCTTGGAAAATGCAAAATGTCCAATTCCAAGACAATAAAAATTTCCAGATTTCCCCAGCAGACAGGAGCCTTTGTTCTCAGTGTTTCCCACATTTTGCAATGATTTGCCTTTTGAGATGCCCCCGAATTCTCTCTCCTGACAACTTAGCAAGAGCCAGATCATCTCGCGGGAGGGCTGAGTTTTAACCCGGGGAGACTACACTTGTGTTTCACAAACACCATCCAACTCAAGCAGAGATGTTCCAATTTTTGTTTCAGTTTTTTAAAAAATCCAATCAATTGACTTCTTAATTTGAATTTTTATTTATTATTAGAACAACTTTAAGCCTTTCCACCCCTCAGGGGGAAAAAAACCCCACATCTTTAATCCATTTGCTTAAACATATATACACATTTTTTTTTTCCTGGCCTTGTTTAACCATTATCCGTGTATTGCGTTTGGGGGGAAGCCATATAGTTACAGTTTGTGGTTTGCTTTTTTACACTTGATAAAATATTGTATACACCAGGGGTCAGCAAACTTTCTCTGTAAAGGGCCTGATAGTAAATATTTTAGACTTTGCAGGCCAGTCTCTTTCTAATTACTTGAGTCTTGCCATTGTTAAAATGGCAAAAACAGCCACAAGCAATACATAAGGGAATGGGTGTGGCTGTGTTCCAATGAAAACTTTTTGCAAAAACAGGTGGCCCACGGGCCACAGTTTGCGACCTCTGGTGTATACTTTATGCAACGTAGCCACATGCTAAGGAGCTGAGGGTTTGGTACCAAACCTGTGTTCCAGTTTGAGCTCTTCCAGCACAAGTTATAGGATCAGGTTGTGCAAATCATCTAACCCCTTTCTGCCCTGGTTTCCTCATCCATATAATGAGAATAGTAATAGCTAGATCCCATGTTGATGGTATTAAATGGGCTAAAGTGTGTCACAAACTCAGCTCAGTCCCCGGCACACAGCAGCATCTGAAGAAACGACGGCTGCCATGATGATTTGCTACCTTGAGCCAGGCCTTTGGTTTGTCTTCCATCGGTCTGCATGTGAGTCTGTTGAGTAAATACACTTTAATCTTTTTCATTATTTCTCCCAGACTGTCTACTTTAAAAATCATTCAACACCCCTGAAGAGTTGAGGATAAAGGGAAGAAACTGATTTTAATTCGGGACCAAATGTCTGAGTGACTATGTGTGCCGGGGTGGGAGGGTGGTATTTAAAGACACCATCAACAGTGAAATATTAGTGCTTAGGAAGAACTTTCCTCACCTCCCCTCATCAAGGACATGTCTACTAAAAGATGTGACTGCATTACAGAATTCTTTGAGAGGTGGGTTGGGTTAGGTCGGCTCTTTACTGAAAGTAAGAGAAAATTAAAGTTGCAATGGGGCCCTTCTAAACCAAACAAAGGAATTTGTTATAAGGAGTCAGAGATGTTCTATGGACTCCAAAGTCCAAACACGCAGGCCACCTCAGCAAGTCCAAGACAAGAATGAAAACCTATTGGGGTGAAGACAATGGCACCTCTCCTTCTGGGACAACATGGTGTCTCCTCTCTGCAAATATTTGCAGAAAAAGGTACACCTGGATATTGTTCTTTAAATCTCATTCTATGTGCAGCTTCCTACCCTGGATCCAAGTCTGGAGACTTATTATCACCAGGTGGGGCAAGGAATGACTTGACGGAGAGAAGAGAAAAGAGGATGTCTGCGTCTTCATTTTCCGCCATGGACTTGGGCTAGGAGACAGGGGCCTTGCATCAGACAGGTGTGGGCGAGTCTGAGGGAAGTGGCTCAGAAATTGAGGCTCCAGAGCCTCAATGTCCATGTGCAACTCTGAAAAACTCTCTGGCTTCCTCCTGCTGACTTGTCTACACCCAGGGATGTCACAGTGGACGTGAAAATGGAGCAGCAAGTTGGTGAAGCCAAGGGCAGCCTTGGCTATTTGCTTTCCCCTGCTATTCCTGGTTCCGACATAGTAAGGATGAGACCTGGCAGTCCCTGTGGCTTCATAAACTGGAACTCAGAAGGCAGCTAAGTCGAAATCTAGGACATGTGTTATGGTACCTGGGGTGGTGAGGGCAGCGTGACTCACTGCAGAGCCTGGGATGGAAGGTGGACTGCCCTGGCCAGAAGGCCAGTGAGGGTTGGGGTAAAAGGGAGGCACAGCAGCCACTCAGAGGGGGAGGGGCTTGGCTCAAAGAGTCCCAAAGCTAAGCAGAGAACAAGTTAATGGTCAGGTTCTGGCCAGGCTGAAGAAGAACAGATGTCCTGCTACATCAGCCATCAGCTTACACTGTGGAGACCCCCAGGGCCTCTAGGGGCCCAAGGAGCCACGACAGCAGGACAAGCTGTGGATGCAAGGACATCTTCCCTTCGGGGCAGCTGCATTCACCCTGCCCCCAAGCAACTGGAGATCATCTCGGCAGAGCAGACACAGAAATAGGGGACCTGATTAACCCAACAGCTGAGTATTACCTAGAAGAAGTATTTGAATCACTAGATTAGACTCTTTTTATAAAATAGTTTAAAAATTATTTTCTTGGGACTTCCCTTGTGGCACAGTGGTTAAGAATACAGCTGCCGGGCTTCCCTGGTGGCGCGGTGGCTGGGAGTCCGCCTGCCGATGCGGGAGACACGGGTTCGTGCCCCGGTCCGGGAGGATCCCGCGTGCCGCGGAGCGGCTGGGCCCGTGAGCCATGGCCGCTGGGCCTGTGCGTCCGGAGCCTGTGCCCCGCAACGGGAGAGGCCACGACGGTGAGAGGCCCGCGTACCGCAAAAAAAAAAAAAAAAAAAAAAAAAAAAAAAGAATACAGCTGCCAATGCAGGGTACACAGGTTCAAGCCCTGGTCTGGGAAGATCCCACCTGCCACGGAGCAGCTAAGCCTGTGCACCACAACTACCAAAGCCTGCACACCTAGAGCCTATAAAAAATAAATAACATAAATAAATTTATTTTAAAAATATTTTTCTTCTTTAAGATAATATTTAAGGGGTCAGCAAACTTTTTCTATAAAGGGCCAGAGAGTAAATATTTTAAGTTTTCCAAGCTATACAGTCTCCATCATGAATACTCAATTCTGCTGTTGTACTCAGAAAACAGCCTTAGGCATTTGTAAACAAATGGACGTGGCTGTGTTCCAGTAAGACTTTATGGACACTGAAATTTGTTGTTGCTGTTTTTTTTTAATTAATTTTTTTTTTTTTTTTTTTTTTACTTTATTTTTGGCTGTGTTGGGTCTTTGTTGCTACATGCGGGCTTTCTCTAGTTGCGGCGAGCGGGGGCTACTCTTCATTGCGGTGCGCGGGCTTCTCATTGAGGTGGCTTGTCTTGTTGCGGAGCATGGGCTTTAGGCCTGTGGGCTTCAGTAGTTGTGGCTGGCGGGCTCTACAGCGCAGGCTCAGTAGTTGTGGCACGCGGGCTTAGTTGCTCCGCGGCATGTGGGATCTTCCCAGACCAGGGCTCGAACCCGTGTCCCCTCCACTGGCAGGTGGATTCTTAACCACTGCGCCACCAAGGAAGTCCCTGAAATTTGAATTTCATATAATTTTCAAGGGTCATGAAATATTCTTTTGATTTTCCTTAACCATTTCAAAATCATAAAACACAAACCTAGGGCTTCCCTGGTGGCGCAGTGGTTGAGAGTCCTCCTGCCGATGCAGAGGACATGGGTTCGTGCCCCGGTCCAGGAGGTTCCCACATGCCACGGAGCGGCTGGGCCCGTGGGCCATGGCAGCTGAGCCTGAGCGTCCGGAGCCTGTGCTCCACAACGGGAGAGGCCACAGCAGTGAGAGGCCCGCATACCGCAAAAAAAAAAAACAAAAAAAAACACCCCAAAACCTAGCCTGAAGGTGTTACAAAACCAGGCCACAGGCAGATTTGGCCAGTGGGCCAGAGTTCCCTGGCCCCTGTAATATTTGATTCATGCAAAAAATTATATGTAAAAATATACATTATAAAGCATAAGAATAAACCAAAAGTCTGTGAACCCAGTATCCAAGTTAACCCTCAAAATATTACTAACACCACTGACCCTATACTCTCCCTTCTCCCACCAGTCACCCTGCCTCCCTCTACCCTGCCCCAAGGGGACCACGTTCTCAATTTTGTGTTTACCTTTCAACTTTTTATGTCATAGTTTTATCAAATATGTATGTCTCCCTAAGCAACATGTGTAAAAAATTCGCTTGGCGGGAGCTTTATAAAACTAATATTATATTGTCAGTAATTTAAAGGGTCTGGCTTTTCAAATGTGACATTTTATTGCTGAGATTTATCCATGTTGTTTCATGAAGCTGTGGTTCATTCATTCTCACTAGACAACATTTTAACCAAATAGAGATAAGAGTAAATTTCTTTCAGTGGAAGAGGGCTCATGAGGAATCAGTTAATTAGAGAATAAAATTTCCCTGTATAACCACCACCTGGATGTGTCTGCATTGTTTCCTCCTTCACTTGCCGCTATTTTTTTTTTCCCCAGCAGGCATGTGGGCAAGCATGGCCGCCTCCAAGCCTCCAGCTTCTGTATCATTGCTATTGACATCTGGGACTGGCTCATTCTTTGTGGTGGAGGCTGTCCTGTGCATTGCCGGACGTTTAGCAGCATCCCTGGCCTCCAGCCACTAGATGGCAGTAGCACCTCCCAAGTTGTGACAACCAGAAAACGTCTCCAGACGTTGCCATAGAGGACAGTGAGAGCCCAGGTGAGACCTGCTGCACTGAACATATGGACCTGTTTTAAATTTGAGCAATAGCAGCGACCGCTCAGTGATTGAGGGTCACATGTTCTAATTCCCTGGAGGACAAATCTGACCGTTCGTCTTCAGTCAGGTGAGTCAGGGGGTGGGGGGAGCCACATGGTGAACACTTGGCTTCCGGGATTCCTTCCATGGGTCATTGGAGGATGTTCTCAGCGAAGCGGACCATGGGCTAGAGTAGATAACCCCAAAGTGTATATTACACCAGTTCATTTTATCAGTAAGTATCCAATCTCGTATTTCACTGAGGGAATTTAATGCAGGGAATTGATTATTAAGATGTTGGCCGGGCTGGAGGAACGAAATGGAGGCTGTGAGGTTACCAGAGTCCACAGGCATGGTGCCTCTGGGTCTGCTGCTGATGGGAACCAGCTGCCTGGTCAGGGTCAGAAGCCACATGTCACTCTGCCACCACTGCTGCTGCTGGTGCTGCCACTGTCACCTGTCAGAGGTATCACCAGGAGCTGGGAAAATGGCCTATTTTCTCTCCCTCCTTCCATTAACTCCACAACGCCTCCTGTCGGTAGAATCTAGAGGAAACCCTCTAAAGGGGGATGGGGTAGGGGCTGGAAAATGTAGTTTGCAGCTTTCTAGACCCTGCAGTGGAGAAGAAAGGGGAGTGTGGGTATGTCAATCTACATTGTCCAGCTCACTCAGAGATTTCATTCCTAGGGAGCTGTTGTTTATTTCATTCTTAAGAATTATTGCAAATCTTGGATTGGTACAACAATAGCTTGCACTTGTAAATGCTGTGAAATAGCAGGCTCTTATATATATATATATATATATATATATATATATATATATATATATATATATATATATATATATATGCCAGGCGCGGGTCCTATTCCACTACTTCAGTAGCGTGATCACATCTACCCAAATTATGTAGACAGATCTGGGGAAGGGTGCGTTCCCAAGGAGGCTGAGATGCTATTACCGGAAGAGGGAATTATGCTGAGTCAGCAAAAAACTAACAGCTTCTGGGGGAAGAACGAAGGAAAGGAGAGTTCCAGGCAGAGGCTGTGAAGACCAAAGAGAATTTGTGATGCTTTGGAGGACTTGGAGAACATTCAGGACTCGAGGTGCTGCATCAGAGCTGACAATGTGAGAGGTGACCCTGGGAGGTCAGGCCAGCAGAAGCAGGTCCCACAGGGCGTCTGAACCACCTGAGGCTTTCTCCCAAGGGCGGCGAGAAGCCACTGCAGGATTTGAAGGAGACTGAAGATTCTGAATTGCCTTCAAATTTGATGACTTAACAGTTTTGCAGAGAGTGGGGAGAGAGGGGAGAAGCATTGCCTTCAAGGTCAGATCTGGAAAACAACCTTATTAAAGCAATTTGGCAATCATGTTTTCCAGCAAAACCCATTCAAGTGATATGTGCTCCTCTAATTCGTGTAAGGACCCAGAGATGCTTTTCCAGGACAAGATGGCCCCTCTGGTCATCATGCTCTTTGCTGTGATTCATTCAAGTGATTTCATTCCTCAGCTGAGATAAGAGGTTGCTTGTACCAAGGGCCACTGCACACCATGCCCTGCAAGTGTTTTTTTTTTTTTTTTTTTTTTTTTTTTTTTTTTTTTTTTGTGGTACGCGGGCCTCTCACTGTTGGGGCCTCTCCCGTTGCGGAGCACAGGCCCCAGACGTGCAGGCTCAGCGGCCATGGCTCACGGGCCCAGCCGCTCCGCGGCATGTGGGATCTTCCCGGGGCAGAGCACGAACCCACGTCCCCTGCATCGGCAGGCGAACTCTCAACCACTGCGCCACCAGGGAAGCCCCCTGCAAGTGTTTTTAAAAAAACTGTGCTTCTTGTAGCAAACGGCCCAAGTGCTTCTAGCAAATGGGCAGGGTTAACCCTTCAGCAACCTCAGTCATCACCCTGCAGGCGGGCCACGGCCATCCCCCATAGGAGGACAAATCCCACCTTGGAAAGTACCATATGGGGCAAGTTCCGCACATAAGACAGTGTCTGCAAGTCTGCTTCTACGGGTAGGTAAATTGCATGGAAAGTACAACTGGATTTGTCCCCGGTTTTCCCATTAGAGATCATATAAAGTGGAGGCGGAAGTTAGTTGAGTTCCAAGTTCACTGTGTAATGTCAGGGAATTGGGACTCTGGCAAGCAGGTCACGTGTAATGTGTTCTGGGGGGTAGTGTTTTCACACAAGCTCCCTGGGAGAGGAGAAGTTTTCTTTCACCAGGAGTGCAACCTTCAGAAAGCAGGCTTCGGGGGTTCCAAAGGGGCTTTCACCTACATTACAGGATAAAGGTCTCATTTTGCTTAGAGAGACTTTCTTGCAATGGGGCATGCTCATGATATTCAAGAAAAGGTAATAAAAACCCCCTGCCTTTCAACAAGAGCCATAAAGTCCAAGTGGTTAAGAGCCGGGACCCTGGAGCCAGATTGCCAGATTACTCACAAGTTGGGAGATGTGGCATGATCACTTAACCCTCAGGGCCTTGATTTTCTCATCTGTAAAATGGAGTAGTCAATTGCAACTCCCCAATAAATCCACTGTGAGGATTAAACAAGTTAGTTTCAATGCTTAGAGCATTGTCTGGCTCACGGAAAGTGCTGTTCCCAATGAGCATTTCTGTGCTAGGACACAGCACTGAGTTCTGTACATGCCTTATTTCATTTCATCATAAAAAAAATAAAGATAAAAATGCTGCAGGTAAGCAAAAGTGGGTTTACCTTGAGGCTATTAAAGTTAAAGAGAGGCCCCTGGAGAAAGCCCATAAGGGCCTGTGTGGTAACACTGGCAACAGTCAGACCTATATCTATCCTTATTCTCAAAAAGGATCCCCCAAAGTTGTATAATCTTCAGGCTCTACCACATAGCTTCCTGCCCTGGAGGTAGGGATTCTTATTCTCATTTCGCAGAGGAGAAAACAGGCTCAGAGCAGTGAGTGGACCTGTCCAAAGCCACCAGAGAGGAGCTGAGCTGAGATGCCAACCCAAGTCTATCCGGCATCCACTGGACCCCACCGCCTGCTCAGGGTGTGGATAAAGTTAGCCGCAGATCCCTGCCAGCCAGAATTTGTCTCTTCTTACCTTTCCTACCTGGGTCTGACCCAGGCGGCCATCCTAGAGCTTGATCCCCATAGGCACAGATTAAACATTTTCTGGATGAGTGAATGAATGAATGAATGAATGATTTTCTAATCTCTCCTTCCATATCCAGTCCAGGGACTATGACTTCTCTTCCCCCATTGTATGTGTCTTAGGGACCTCATCAGTGTTGTTGATCAGGTAAGACCTACCTCTGGCCTAGGAGAGGGTGTAGGAGGGACCCAAGCTAGGACAACAGGGGCTCCCTCTCTGGAATTTGAGCTCAGAGTGACTAAAAGACACAGGTGAGTTCATTCCTGCCTCCTCCTGCAGTGTCCTTGGTCCTGCCTGTTCCTCTCCTGTGTTCTGCAGCCTTCCCAACAATTCCATGAGCTCCTGATAGCCTTACCATAAAGTCTCTTTTACTCAAGATTGCCAAGAGCAGGGTTCCAGGATTCACAATCAAGAGCTGCAATCAAAATAAATAAATAAATACATAAATTAATTTAAATTAATTTTTAAAAATTTTTTTAAAGAGCTACAATCAAGTGATGCATGGTCTTTCCCAACACATGACTCCTCCCCCTGGCCACACATCTGTAAAAGTAATGATTCCAATATTTGAGGGGTGCAAGATATAAATAAGACATTTTGAGGTTTGAATCTCTCCCACAACCTCCCCCCACCCAATGGCCACCCAGCTTCTGTGTAAACCCTTAGAGGGAATTCACTTCACCTTTGAATAGTTAACTTAAAATATTTCTTCATGTTAGACTAAAACAGGAATGAGAATACTCATAAGTAGACTTTATATTATGGATGGTGTGCTTAGGAGCATGGGCTCTGGAAGCAGACAGTTCAGCTCTTTCCTACTGTATAACACACATCCATTCTTTTAAGTTGTGCTTTTCAAGTAATTTGCTCATTTCATCTGGTTGTCAAATTTATGTCATAAAGGTGTTTGTACTATTCCCTTCCTTACCCTTTTATTATTTTTAGGATCTGTAGTGATGTTCCCTCTTCCATGACTTATATTGGAAATTAGTCTTTTATCCTTTTTTTCTTTCTTGATCAGTCTAGCTAAATATTTATCAATTTTATTGACCTTTGCATAGAACCAGCTTTTAGTTTCATTGATTTCTCTATTGTTTGTTTTAGTTCATTGATTTTTGTTTATTGTTTCCTTCCTTTTAATTTGGTTTTCTTAATTTCTTAAAGTGGAATCTTAGATAATTAAGATATAAATCTTTTTTATATTCTAACATAAACATTTAAAGATACAAATTTTCCTCTAAGTACTGCTTTAACTGCATCCCATAAATTTTTATGTGTTTTATTATCATTATTATTCAGTTTAAAACATTTTCTAATTTATTTCATGGCTTCTTCTTTGAGATGTGTTCTGTTTAATCCCCAAATATTTGGGAACTTTCCTAGATATCTTAGTGTTATTGATATTTAATTCCATGTGATTAGGGAACATAACCTGTATGATTTCAATCTTTTCAAATAGACTGAAGTTGGGTTCATTATGGTGCTCTTGAGAAGAATTTTATATTCTGCAGTTGGATATAATTTTCTATAAATACAAATTAAGTCATTGTGATTGATAGTGTTGCTCAAATCTTCTATGGCTTTGCTAATTGTTTTCTCAATTGTTGAGAGAGGAATATTAAAGTCTACAATATAATTGTAGAATCTTTTATATCTCCCTTTAATTTTGTCAATTTTTCCTTCATTTATTTGGAAGCTCTATTATTAGCCACATACACATTTACAATTATTATGTCTGCCTGTTGAAATTACCCTTTTATCATTTTGAAATTTTCCCTTTTTTTTAAACTTTAGACCTATTTTATTTTCTATTAGTATAGTCATTCCTGCCTTCTTACACTGACTGTTGGCAGATTTTGTATATATTTTTCCACCCTTTTATATTTGACTTATCTCTGTCTTTATATGTGAAGAGTCTGAAAGTCTCTGCCTTTTAATTAGAATGTTTATACCATTACTATTTAATATAACTTTTTATGATTGGGCTTCGATCTGTCATTTTATTGTTTGCTTTAAATTAATTTCTTTTGATTTTTTGTTCCTCTATTCCTCCTCTTCTCCCTTTTAAAAAGTATTAACTAGTGTATTAGTTTGCTTGGGCTGCCATGACAAAGTACCACAGACTGGGTGGCTTAGATGACAGAAATTAATTTTTTCACAGTTCTGGAGGCTAAATGTCTGAAGAGATCAAAGTGTTGGTTTCTTCTGCAGCCTCTCTCCTGGGCCTCTAGTTAGCTTTCTTCTCCCTGTGTCCTCATATAGTCTATTCCTCTATGCCCATCTGTGTACAGATTTCCTCTTCTTATGTAGACATCAGTGATATTGGATTAAGGTCCACCCTAATGATCTCATTTTAACTCCACTACCTCTTTAAAGACCCCCATCTTCAAATACAGTCACATTCTGAGGTATTGAAGATTAGGACTTCAACATATGAATTTAGGGGAGGGGGAACACAATTCAGTCCATAACAATTTGTTTTAGAATTCTATTTAATTTTTGCATTAACTTTTAACTATACATCTGCATTATTTTTAAATTGTTGCTTTACAATGTATATTCTCAACTTTTCATAATCCATTTACAATTAGCCTTGTGGCACTTCATGTAAAATGTAGAAGTACTGTAATTGTATAGGTCCACATTCCCCCATCTTTCATGCTATAATTGTTATCTGTATTAAGTCAACATACATTATACCCAAGACAGTGTTATAATATTTTTTTAAACAGAGATATGTATTATACAGAAATTAAAAGGGAAATAGCAAAAACATAGACTTTGTTATTCATACTATTTAACATTTGCAATGGTCTTCATTCTTTTCTAAGGCAAGAAGTTTCCATTTGGTAGCATTTCCCTTTGGTCTGAAGAACTTCCATTAGCATTTCTTACAAGCAGAACCGCTGGCAAAACAAATACTTTTAGTTTTCTTTTATCTGATAATGTCCTTCATTCTTGATGAATGTAGAATACATTCATACTGGATGTAGAATTCTAGGTTGACAATTTTATTTCTCTCTTTCATCATTTTAATTATGTGGCTTCACTCTTCTGCTCTGTGTTTTCCGATGGGACATCAAACATTAATCCAATCTTTGCCCATGTTTGTAATATGTTGTTTTTCTCTTGCTGCTTTCATGACTCGCTTTCAGGTTGACTTCAACATGAACTTTCATATCTGTATTCTTCTTGGTGTTCATTAAGCATCCTGAATCTGGGAGTTTGTGTCTTTCATCAAATTTTCATCACATTTTCAGCATTATTTCTTCAAATTTTTTTCTGCCTCATTGTTGCTCTTCTCTCCTTCTCTCCTGCTAGATCGGTTGCAAAGTGGGGTCTGAATCACCTGGAAGATGAAGGGTGGGGAAAACTTGAAAAAATGAAGATTCTTGGTCCTTACCCCAGACCTAATAAATCAGTCTCTGGGACTGAGACCCAGAGAACTAGGGATAAGTTCCCCAGGTGATATTTATTTATGCACAAAGTTTAAGAATGACTGCACAGCATTTTACAGGCTTTAAGGGCTGGACCGTGTCTTATTCATCTTTAAGATGTTCCTTACTTGTCCTATAGTGTCTCACACCATGCCTTGTACCTAGAAGGTATTCAGTATACAGGTTGACTTGAATATAATATTTGTACAGATATATGAGATGGCGTATTCTTCAAAATTCAAGACATTTCTTATGCCACTCTTTACCTCATCTTAAAGTTGAGGTGGTTGTAATTCATACTGAGTTAATCAGGACTCCTCTGGTTCCAGTTACAGAAACACAACCCTAACTGACTTAAACAGAACAAAGGAAATTTGTTAGCCCAGGCAACTGAAAGTCTAATCATTGTGTCAACTTCAGTTGTGGCCAAACTCAGGACACTAACAACACATCACTAGTCCCTTTTCTCTCCTTTAGGTCGGTTTGTTTACAGGCAGGTCTTTTCCCACTTTGAGATAAACAATGTTATCAAGTTCTGGGCTCACGTGGTCCTCACTTGTATAAGTAAATGGAGCAGCACGTCCCAGACATCTCCAAACAAAGTCCCAGAAAGGACTTCTATGGCCTGACTTGAGTCAGGTACCCATTCTTGAACCAATCACAATAGCCAGGAGATGGATGACTCTGATTTGCTCTCCTGAGTAACATGGTCAGCCCCGAAGTAGGAGAGGCAGGGCCATGAAATGGATGGCCCTTAGGTGGGAGGAAGGAAAGGATGCTGAGTGCACAGTGTAACAGATGTCCCCTACCACAGTCTCCAACATAATGGATGTGAACTCCTGTCAATGCCTTTTAGCTGAGAAACTTTAGAATCACATTTGTGAAATGGGCCCCCTTCTTATTCCAGGGAGGTTAGAGCAAATTCCATAAACCAGTCATTCCCAATCTTGGCTGTAAATCAAAATGCCCTTGGCATTCTTCCTAAAAATACAAATGCTTGGACCCCTCCCCAGACCTAAAGAAGTAGAATCCCAGTGGGTGTGACCAGGGAGGGTATATAACGTTTGACATACAGAAGGGTAATGTTTTCTCCCAGCCAGCCTATATTCCCCTTTCCTTTAGAAACCCCAGTTTTCCTTCTGAAACCCGCTTTTCCAAGTTTCAGTCCCGGCAGTTGTTGGAGGGGATGATTCAGCCCCAGTACCAAGAGTGAGCATATGACCTAGGCCTGGCCAACCAGAGAATTTGGTCTCTCTGTCCACAGTGATTGGTTCAGGGATGGGCACTGAATGCAACCTGAGCCTGTGAGCCCCAGTCCCAGAATTTTATTGGAAATCTTATGAAAAAGAAGTCCTCTCTTTCCATTGGAAGCACTGATGTGAGGGTGATGTGAGCCTGCAGCGGCCAGGGGCCACCACCTGGTAAAGCCCACTGGAGAGTGAAGCCTTCAGTTGGCAAAATGGAGCTGAATTAGGGAAAAAGATGATTCTAGAGATTTCTGGCAGAGCAGCACATGCAGCAGACCCAGAGAGCTGAGAATATCACAGAGAAGTAAGACCAGAGTTCTGAAAGCATCCTTCTGGAACCTTCTCCATCCCTAGTCTTGCACTTAGGAGAACCTCTGACCTCCCTTTAGAGAAAAGTCAGTTTGAGTTGTGTTTTTCTGCTACCTGTGAATAGAATATCCCTAAGTCCTTCATTCATGTTCCAAAGCTTATTCATTCATTCAACAGTCATTTATTGAATGTCTTCTACGTGCTCAGCACTAACCTAGACTCTGGGGACATAGTAATCCAAACACACAAACTCCCTGGCCTCATGGAGAATCCAGCTAGGAAGGCTGACAGGCAATCAATAACACCTATTTGCATACATACATAAAACATCAGTAAAAATAGCATATCACGTGGAGAGAAAGAGAGAAAGAAAGCAGGGAAGGAGGATAAACGTTGCCAGGCTTGTGGGTGGGATAAATAGTGTTGTCAGAGAACTGAGAAGGTGATATTTGAGCAAAGACTCAAGGAAGTGAAGAAGTGCACACAGCAGATATTGGGGGAAGGGAGTGTTACAGGCTGTGGTAACAGCCAGTGCAAAGGTCCAGAAGTGGGAGTATTTTCTAGGAAGAGCAAGGAAGCCAGGGTGGCCCAGGGGAAGTGGGTGACAGGGAGAATGGCTATGAATAAAGTCAGGGAGATCATGGGGGCCAGGTTGTGGGGGGCCTTCAGGACTCTTGTCAGGACTTTGGTTCTTCCCCTGCCTGACGTGGAGGCCATGGCAGGATTCTGAGCAGAGGAGCGTCATGGGTTTTGTGGCCTTGGGCAAGTGGCTTCAGTTCTGTAAGCCTCATTTGCTTCATGTATGAAATGAGAGTGAATCCCATTAGGCAAACACCACAGTAATAATTGTTGCAGGCAAGATCTACCCACAAATGCTAAAGTCAGTGGGAGGAAGTTTGCAGAGAAACAGGATACTCACAGAGCCTCAAAGTATACCCCCCCCAATATATTTATTAATTACACAGGGAAACCATATAACTTTACAATGGAGAAACCCAACAGGTACAACATTGACCAAGTGATCAAGGTTAACATCACCAGTAATAAGACATATGGACATCGTGTAGTGCCTGATAAGATGCCCTGAGGATACAGTATCACTTCTGCAGTCTTCTTGCCAAAGATGAACAACCTCAAACTAATCCTGAGAAAACACCAGACTAACCCAAATGGAAAGACATAACTGACCACTGCTTATCAATCAAAGGGAATGAAAAACAAGGAAGGTGGAGAAATTGTCAGAGTGGCGGAGACTAAGAGACAAAACATCTAAACGCAATGTTGGTTCTTGGAGTGGATTTTGGGACAGAAAAAGGACGTGAGTGGGAAAACTGGTGAAATTTGAATAAGGTCTGTAGTTTAGTTAAGAGAATTGCTCCAATGTGAATTTCCTGGGATTGGAAATTGATACTTGAACTATGGTATGTAAATTGCTAACATTAGGGGAAGCTGGATGAAGGGTATACAGGAACTCTGTACTATTTCTGCAATTTTTCTGAAAGTCTAAAATTATTTCAAAATGCAAAATTGAAAATTGGGTGAATTATAGTTCTTACCGTATAGGGATGTTGTGTGGATTGAACACACATAAGGCCCGCAGCGCAGTGCTGGATAAGCATTCTATAACTGATGGTGATTATTACTGCTAGTTTTTTTACATCTGTTATCGAACACTTGCTCACATAGTGCCAGCATGTTCACTACTGCTTGGTGGCTTTTGCTGTCTCTTGCCCTCAGCAGTGACTTCTCTCTTTGGGACTAAGTAAACAGGATTCCTCAGATCAGTCCTAAAAACCAAGAGTTTAAACAAAAGCAAACTGTGACTCTGGCTGCCTGCATCACTCCAGTTATGAAATAGAAACCAGAGGCTCCTGAGTGCTGAATGCAATAGACTAACAAACAACCCCGGCCCCACCCTCCCCCAGAGCCAGATGGTATAATTTATTTGCAAAGGTCTAAGAAGAATAAGAAGGAACCACTCTCAGATAGACCTGTCAGTGTCGATGGCAAAGGGGCCACTTGTGGTTTCATCCTGGATCACATTCTATCCTAAACCAGTGCTCTTCAAACTCCTGATCAGGCACAACATTTTGAAACAACCACCCCAATATTTATTTATTTATTTAAAAATTATATACATATTCTACTCTATTAACATATTCTGTGAGTGGTGAAGTAGATGCAACAAAAAGTGTAAGAGGAAGTGATAAGGAAGAAATTAATAATATTTTGAAAAAAAATGACTCAATGACATTAAAAAATCTGTTTACTCTCATTAAACCATTATTACTATTTGAATATTGAAAACAATGTGACTTAATAGGCTTCATTCTTTTTAAATTCTTGGTTTATAATTATATGTTAGATTTTTTAATCAATACTTGATTTTAATGGCTGTCAAAAATGGAAAAGTAACCTCATAAAGATATGTCTTCCAACTGGAAGAAGGGTTTTACTTGCTGTAGTTATTTTAAAAAATGCTTTCCACATTTTCCATTCCATATACCAATTTTGCAAAGGTTTTGGTTGAAGTCTGTTTGGTTACTTCTGTCTTCCATGAGGTTAAGCTATTGTTCTTCAAAACAAATTGAAAAGTGTTGAATTTTTACGCATGTAACACATGAGTTTAAAATCCACAGAAATGTTAGGTTGGGATGATTTTATTTTTTGTTTTCTTTTGTTACATACAATGGGATGATTTTAAATTATATTAGAAAATGCCATTTCCAGGTCCTTAAATTGGGTACAGTTTTGAGCATTTATACAGGTAATTTACATAATTTTGAATAATGTAAATATATCAACAGTAATCCCTGAACAAGAATATTTCCAAACATTTATTTTCAAAGTGTTCTCTCTGTAGTCCAATTTTCTTTCAAAAAGCAATCCTTTTCCCTCTCATTTTTAAGTGCCACCCTTACCCTGAAGGCCCTAAATCAGCGTGTGCTGACCAAACGGCAGGAGTAGGAGGAATATGAACTTTGCCCTCTTTCTCTGCCTGCATGATTCTTATCATCTTCTCCCCAAGGAATCTCTTTGGTCACTTGTTCATTGCCTTTTGGGAAGGGTTGGTTCAATTACAGCTAGAGCGGCCACAGAGCCCCCATCTGGTCCTCCTCCAGCTCTGCCCTCTCCGTGGGGGAGAAGTCAGCGAGGCGAAGGGGATGTGCACACCCAGAGGCCACACGTCATCTCCCAGACGCCCCCACCCTGGATCCTGGAATTTCATTCCAGGGCTGTTTAAGCTTCTTCCCCAGGACCATCCTTCCAAGAACAGATTGCATCAGCAAGGTCCACGCCCTGTAGCCCCAGAGGAGGCCAAGGGCAGGGGGTCAGAGCTAGGACATATGGGCTGGCACAAGCAAACGTGTGCACAGAGCTCCTTGTGGTGGGACGGAGCTGGAGGTATAGGAGGAAAAGGGAGGTGGGCTGGGTGACATCCCAGCCAGAACATGGAGAAGTTCAAGAATTCTACATCTGAACCTGGCTTTCCAGGTCATTGTAAGGTATATTTGTAAAAGTAGGAGGCTAAAAAATGCTTTATTTAACATTTTTATATTTAGACATATGTCAAGTGGGCCTCCATTTGTACAGTTGCACTGGGTCCTATAAATTGATGGGGGCAGTTGACTGGGGCAAATTGGTGTCACTCAGCTTTCTCCTCTACATGGGCAGCCACTTTAGAAGGCCATTCAGTGGGGCTCTTCATCAAATGCCATCCATGTATCGGGCACTCTCACTTGAGCTCTTATTGCCAGAGGGCTCTATGAGGCTGCTAGCCTGCAACAGGACAGTGCACCAGAATTTGTATTCTCCCAGTTAGAGACCACAGTGTCCACCAAATCAGTGAATGGTGGACTGCCATAGATCTGAAAGTCTGAACCTACCAATATGAGATGATTTGCTCTGGGGGACTGGGAAAGAGAAAATTTCTCAGTTCCTCCCCAAACCTAAAAACCCATTTCAGGGGCTGCTATAATCACTTCCACTGTCAACGTGAAAGATATTCCAAAAAATATAGGGTTAAAATGAATAGTTGTCCAAGAATGGAGAGGGTACACAAATGATTTCTAAGTAACATTTGTTAATTTCTAAGTAGCATAAGTTAATCAACTTACCTTCAACACGTGACAAATAAGTGAATGAATGAAAGTATGTTGCTTCCAGCCCCTCAACTTTGGAAAACTCCAGCTCTTCCCTCTGGAGGTCTCAAACCCCCTAAAGGACCCAAGACTATCTAACTCACAGTCAAAGGGGGCATCACTGCCAAATGGAATATTAAATATTAATAGAGCTGAATATCTTTCTTATTATCTTAGTTTAAAAGTGTGCTTTAAAAACAAGTGTGCTTAGAAGTTCTTATGTTGTTTTTCTTGATCCCAATGGATAATCTGACCTAGTCCACCTTGGAGACACTGCCCTAAATTATGAATTCCAATGAGAGGAGTTAAAAACCTTAAAGCAGGCTTTCTGCTAAAATAGATGCCAAGCAACCAAGTCTTCTCCAAAAAAAAAAAAAAAAAGGAGAAAATTCAATAACACATTTTAGTTGCCTAGTTGGAGAGAAAGCTTGAGAATTTCAACTCCTAATGATGAATGTGGAGAAATAGAACAGGGCCACAGCAGAGGAGGAAGTCACTTAGAGAAGTCAGAACACCAGGACCTAGTTCAGCCTTTACCTAACTATGTGATTGCCTCAGTTTCCCCATTTGTAAAATCAGAGGGTCAGCCTTGATGTTCGCTAAGTTAAGAAGCTTAGATATGCATCAAACTAAGGGCTGCAAGTTCAAATGACTGTAGGGGTCAAGGAGAAAAGATATATGAATGAAGAAGTCCAGGAGCTACAACACAGGGAGTGGTGGAGACTGTGATGACCTGGTGAGAAAAAAACACTACTCAGCTCCATCAGCTGCTGCGCTTTAGGCAGGAATAGAAGCTGACTATTGATAGATGTTCCAGTTATTTCAGGAGAAACCAGGAATCCAGATATTATAGAAAATTTTTTTGTTATTCATGACACCATCTAATTTTTTAAAACAATTTTTTGTAACCCTGGACAAACAAAATCCACCCTGAAATCAGCTGCTTTAGTTTAGTTATGTCACTCATAACTACATTTCAACTTCACTGGCAACATTGGCTGGAAAGTGCTTTATGTTGCCCTGTCCTCACACCCTTAATGTTTACTTCTGCTGAAGATGTTTATTCGCCTGGAAAGTGGCTCCCTAACAGAAACATTTGTCTTAACTGTTGGGACAAATCATCCATTTGCTGGGAGACTAAGAAGAACAGCCAAACCTTTCTCCCCTACAAGAGAGGCCAGCTTCTGAAAGCATTTGCGGATTTCTTTGTTTCTCTCTTTATGGGAGGCCAGAGTTGTCTTGGCATGGGATGGTGCCCTCCTGTACAGTTGGGATGCAAGTTTACAATCCAGCACTGCAAATTCAGCACCCGATAGGGAGACCTTGATAATCACAGTGGCATGCAAGCGTCAGTGGGAAGATCCATTCATCCTTCCTCTTTCTCCTGTCCGTCTTTATTATCTGAGCCTGCTTCTTGGCTGATATTGTCATATTTTTTGAAAGAATATCAGGTTAATTCCTATCCTCCTTGCTTCACACAATTTCATGCAAATGATCACTGCCTAAATGCACATTTCAAAGGGGACTCGTTTTATTCAGTCCTTCAGTCTTAACTTTGCCCTCCAAGCATGCCAGAGATACCTAGAGCCTTGATTTTTAATATAACTGTACAAAAAATTATGGGGAAAATGGAATCCAAATGATGGACTAGATTTTTTAAATAATCAGGCAAGAATTAATTTTTCAAAGTAATTGTCTAGAGGTGATTCAATTTCACATGCTCTTTAAATATGTATTTTTCAGTGTTCTATGGCTTGAAGGGACAATTTTAAATTAGTGTATAGAGTAGGCTCTGAATCATAAAATAAAAACTCTAGCAGTTAAACTTTGTCATCTTGGCTGCAAAACTCTATTTTGTCTAAACAAAATTCTGCCTTCTTGATAAACCCACTTTCCTCCCCCTATTCCACTGTCTAAATAATTTTGTCAGTGGAAAGATAGAGGATTGTTGTTTTAGTCATTGCAACTTAGAGATGTTGTGGCCAGAGGAATTCTAAGATGGTCCTTGTGGTCTCCTCCCTGATGTTAATGCCCTGTAGAATTCCCTCCCCTAGTGCGGGGGCCCTTGTGACTTGCTCCTAGCCAGTAGAATTAGGCAAAGGTGATGGGATGTCTCTCCCTTAATTAGGTTACATTATATGGCAAAGATGAAGGTAGTCACTCCTGTGATTTTTATATATATACATATATTATTGAATTAATATAAATAATATATTTTATATATATACAACTTCACAGGAATTTTATATATAAAATATGTATATAAAGATTTTGTGTGTGTGTGTGTGTGTGTGTGTGAGTGTGTGAGAGAGAGAGAGAGAGAGAGAGGGAGGGAACCCTGTTACTAGCATGCACTAGCATAAGAGAGATTCTGGCCTTGAAGCAAACAGCTATGTGTGAGCTCTCTATGGTGAGTGTGAACTCCCTAGAGTGAGTGTGAGCTCTCTATGGTGAGTGTGAGCTCCCTAGAGTGTGAGTGTTACTGACCCAGATCCTTGAACTCTTTAATCTATAGAAATTGATGAGTCCAGATGAGAAATTCAGGAAGGCTTTATTGGGACTCAAGATGGCGCACAAGGTAGGAAGAGCTAGTAACAGGTGCCCTTGCTAGCTCCGGAAGAGGGTGGGCTGGTCCCTTAAATGGGGTGAGGCTCAGGTGGCCTGGCCACACCCTTGCTGGTGCTGTGTGCAGGGATCATGTACAGGACCCTGCTTTTGCTCCAGGCACCTCAGAAGTGGCAGTTGGTTTGTGGCCTTTTTGTATCTTACTGTTCATATTTTGCCCCAGCTGTGCATGCGTGCGGTTATTTTTAGTCCTGTTAGTTTCTTTGTACGCCATCGCTGGAGGAGATGCTTGTCCAGGTGCAAGCGCTGCAGCAAAGGGTCCAGGTCCCAGGTCCCAGCCTGTCTCATGATCTCCCTAGGTGAGTGTGAACTCTCTAGGGTGAGTGTGAGCTCTCTGTGATGAATTGAACTGCCTATGGTGAGGACCACGTGGCAGAAAACTGCAGGCAGCCTCTGGGATCTCAGGGTGGCCTCCAGCTGATGGCCTTTCAGGAGCTGGGCCCTCAGTCATTGCAGCCACAAGGAAATGAATTGTGCCACCAACTTGAATGAGATTGGGAGTAGGTCCTTCCCAAGTTGTTAAGCCTCCAGGTGAAAACGTAGCCTGGCTAGACCCTGACTGTGGCCTGGTGAGACATTGTGCAGAGGACCAAGTGAAGCTGTGCCTGGACTCCTGACCCACAGAAACTGTGAGCTAGTAAATGTATGTTGTTTTAAGCCACTTAGTTTATGATAAGTGGCTGCACAGCAATAGAAAACTAATACAGAATTCACTTATGAGGACTTTTGCAAATGTGTCTAATTATAGAACTTCTTTAATGCTGAGAAAGACTGTAGTCCAACCCTTTCATTTTTCAGAGGAGCCCCTGGAATCAGAAATGGGAGCAGTGATAAATCCAGGAATCAGGAATCCTGCCTCCTGGGAAATGGATTTTGTCCAGAAATCACATACCTCAAAATAGAATAATGATAGCTAGCATTTTATTATGTACCAAGTCTGTGCTATGTGATTTGCCTAGAATATTATTTTAACCTAAAATAGTTTCTCTTTTTGAAATGATCATTTTATAATTTATTTTTAATTACCCCAATAATATACTAATACATTATCATCATTTTAAAAATCATTTCAAAAAGAATACAAATAAAGTGAAGTTTCCCTTGACCCATCTTCTACCCTTCCTCTAAAACCAGTCCTCTTCCCTTTAAGGAACCGCTGGTATTAGCTTTATATGTACATTTTCAGAGTATATGTTTGGGGAGACAGAGGAGGGAGGGAGCAAAAGAGAGAGAGGAGAAAGAGAGTTGTGTATTGTGGGATTTTTATTTTTACGTAAATGGGACCTTATTTTACATATTTGTTTTGTAATTCCCTTTCACTTAATAATATATCCTGTTACGTGTTTATGAACATACACCTCTACTTCATTCTTTTTAACTGCTGCATAGAATTTCTATACTCTAATTTATTTAACCAATTCCCTATCAGTTTAACTGCTTTCCAATTTTTTGCTATTATAATACTTTGATGAAGATCCTTGTATATGCTTTCTTGTGCCCCTACATGATTCTTTTTCTGAGATAGACAAATAGAAGTTGACTTTCTGAGCTAAAAGATATGCACACCTTAAATTTATATGAATATATAAAAATTTAAAACAATAGAATATAAATACATAAATTTTAAAGTATATATAAATATATACATACATATATTATTGTTGTTGAATTTTCCTCTATAAAGGCTGAATAATATATACATATCCCAATACTTTATGAGCATATCCATTTGCTTATGACTTTAGCCAAACGGTTATTATTCATCTTTTTGTGTGTTTACCAACCTGCAGGTACAAAAGGATATCTCAGTGTGTTTTATTTTGTGTAGTCCTGACTTTTAATGAGGTTAAGCATCTTTTAAAAGTGCTTATTGGCCATTTCCACTTTGTGGTTTATTAACTGCATATTCATACTCTTTATTCACTAGTCTACTGGGTTGTTTGTTTTTTTCTTACTGATTTGTAGGAACTCTTGATAAATGTATTCTGTTTTATATTTAGCAAATCTTTCTTCTAAACTGTCCCTTGTCTTTTAATTTGATCTCTTTTGCTATACAAAGTTTTAAACCTTTTGTAGTCAAATTCATCAATCTTCTTCATTATAGCTTTTGCCTTTTTGTTTATTTTGTTTTGTTTTAGTTGTTGTTGTTGTTTGATTTTGCTCAAGGAAGGCCTCCCTGCCGTAATGTTGCAGAAGTAGTGCCATGTTATTTTTCTAATATCTTTCTTATTTTTTAATATGTATTTTATTTTATTACACATGGAATTTGTTTTAATGACTGAAGAGAGGTAAGAATTAGCCTTTCCCATTGGAAAACTGATTGTTCCAACAGCATTGAGTGATCCATACTTTCCCCACTGAGTAAAACAAATTTGCATTAATATGTGTTTGTTCCTAGACTCCATATTCTATTACATTGATCTGTTTGTGTCTTTATGCCAACATTTTTCAGTTTTAATCACTATAACTCCTTTATCTGTTCTGATATCTGGTCAGGCAATTTGTTATTCATTTTTAAGATGTTTTTGTCACACGTTTCCTCTTTTGTTAGATGAATTATGGAATCAGCTTATCACACTCCTAAATATTGATATATCTGTATGTGTATATGCATCTGTATGTATACATATATATGTACATGCATCTGTGTATATACGAGTCTGTCTGTATATGTGTATATAGCTCTGTCTACTGAGGGGGCCTGAAAGCAGAGATACAACAGTAGCAATGGACACACTTAGCACCCAGATGTTGGTTTCTAAAAATTATTTTCCACTATAAGGAACCGAAGATTTTTGGAGAAATGGCTAATTCCAGGACTGGATCAAAACAAGTAGAAGATGAACCTGAGCGTCTTGTGCCAGAAAGGAAGGAAGTACTCAAAGAATGATGGGGAAATGTCACATGGACACAGAAGCTAGAATGAAGAGGCTCCTACTGGCTGCATCTGGGATAGTCTGGTCATGAAAATAAATAGATAGTAACAGATGATACCCATCAAAGAAAAGAGTATGAATAAATAAGTTAATGCATTGAAAGTTTGATGAGAAACAGAATATGTACATAGTCTCAAAGTTTATCCCCACAAAATACCTATTAATTACAAAGGAAAAAAAGAGTAACTTGACAGTGGAGAAGCCTGGCAGATACCACTTTAATTAAGCATCAGAGTTAATATCACCAGACAAATTGAAAATGTGTACTATAATCCTACTACTGGGCATATACCCTGAGAAAACCATAATTCAAAAAGAGTCATGTACCACAATGTTCATTGCAGCTCTATTTACAATAGCCAGGACATGGAAGCAACCTAAGTGTCCATCAACAGACGAATGGATAAAGAAGATGTGGCACATATATACAATGGAATATGACTCAACCATAAAAAGAAACGAAATTGAATTATTTGTAGTGAGGTGGATGGACCCAGAGACTGTCATACAGAGTGAAGTAAGTCAGAAAGAGAAAAACGAATACCATATCCTAACACATATATATGGAATCTAAAAAAAAAAAAAAGGTTCTGAAGAACCTAGGGGCAGGACAGGAATAAAGATGCAGATGTAGAGAATGGACTTGAGGACACTGGGAGGGGGAAGGGTAAGCTGGGACGAAGTGAGAGAGTAGCATGGACATATATACACGACCAAATGTAAAGTAGATAGCTAGTGGGAAGCAGCCTCATAGCACAGGGAGATCAGCTCGGTGCTTTGTGACCATCTAGAGGGGTGGGATAAGGAGGGTGGGAGGGAGACGCAAGAGGGAGGAGATATGGGGATATATGTATATGTATAGCTGATTCACTGTGTTATAAAGCAAAAGTTAACACACCAGTGTAAAGCAATTATACTCCAATAAAGATGTGAAAAAAAAAAGAAAAAGAAAATGTGTGCTATGAAGAACACATCATTGCTTCTGTGATATTCTTGCCAAAGATACATAACTTGAATCTAATCATGAGACAACACCAGATTAATCTAAATGAGAGACATTCTGCAAACAACTGGCATTTTATCAATAATAGCATATTCTGTAATATGTAATACCATATTATAGTATATCATATAGCATATAATAATATATGGTATTATATATTATGTAATATGTTTTATGTATTTTATAATATATAGTATTATATACATTACATATTTAAATATTATGTCATTGCTTTCTTTTAAAATATACTTTTTTTTTTTTTTCCTTTTCGATACGCGGGCCTCTCCCTGTTGCAGTCTCTCCCGCTGCGGAGCACAGGCTCAGGACGCGCAGGCTCAGAGGCCATGGCTCACGGGCCCAGCCGCTCCGCGGCATGTGGGAATCTTCCCGGACCAGGGCACGAACCCGTGTCCCCTGCATCGGCAGGCGGACTCTCAACCACTGCACCACCAGGGAAGCCCTATATTTTAAAATATATACGTTTCTTTTTTAAGATATAAATCTTTCTGGATCTTTCTAATGTACAAATTCTTCTGGACAGTTGTCTGGATATTCATAAGTACTTGTGTATTCACACATATTATTTTTGGTTTTTTCTTTTTTATTTCTTTTACTTTTTTGCATTGGTCTTCCTGGAATCTCATTTCTGCCTTTCAGCTCAAGGAGTCAGCGGGGCTCTGCCTGTGTTTTCCCTCCCTGTGCTGGAAACTCTCTCAAGGTAGTGAGCTGGGACAATGGTAGGGCTCACCTTGTTTGTTACCCATCTATTAAGGAACACAGTTCTTCATTATCTGACCTCCAGTGTCTTTTAAACACTTGTCATTCCGTTTTGTCTAGGTTTTTGACTGTTTAAAGCAGGAGGGTAAATCTGGTCCCTGTTATCCCATCTTAGTTAGAAAGGATGTCAGTATTTTCATGTTGCAATTCCTGGTTACAGAGATGGTTACAGAGAGTTAATAATTGGTCAGTTCCTTAAAAGAAATAGAAGACAATGTGGTGACTGCAAAAATGTTTATTCCAATAACTGAGTGTTACAAGAGTTGAGGATGACAGACTTCAGCACACTCAACTGAGCAAGGTCACCCTGACTCTGAAATTCTATTGAAATTATATTAAATGCCCATCCAAGATTTAGTACCATTCCCCAAGATTCTTTCTCTCTCTTTTTAAAAATTTCTGGATATCTCTGGTTCACCTAGTAACTTCTGATTAGATTTCCAGCTTCTGCAGAATTCTCTTTACTTAATTTACAACATACCACTCTAGGTTTACCTAGAGTAGTTTACCATGCCCTCGGTGTGGCCTGTCCATGGACTATGACTTTCTTCATTACTCTGATTCACTCTCTCTCCCCATAAAAATAAAAATAATAATAGTAATAATAATTGGTCTGTTCCTTTATCATCACTTGTTACATTTTAGGATTTAACTGTTTATTTTTTCCCACAATTCCCAACCACCACTTCACCCCCATACCTATCACTTGGTTGATAAGGCTGTGATTTTTTAAATTCAATTTATTTAAATTTTAAACAAAAGACAGTTCACCCATTTCTCCCACCTACCCGCATCCCCAGCCCCCCCTCTTGCATCCATCAATCTGTTCTCTGTATCTATGAGCTTGGGTTTTCTTTGGGTTTTTGTTTGTTTTGTTTTTAGAGTCCATGTTAGAGAGATGATACAGTATTTGTCTTTATCTGACTTATTTCACTTAGCATAATGCCATTGAGGTCCATCCGTGTTGTTGCAAATGGCAGAATTTCCTTCTTTTTATGGCTGAATAATATTCCACTGTATATATATGTATATCACAATTTCTTTATCCATTCATCCACCAGTGAACACTTAGGTTGTTTCCATACCTTGGCTACTGTAAATAATGCTGCAACAAACATGGGGGTGCATATATCTTTTCAAATGTTTTCATTTCCTTCAGATAAATATCCAGAAGTGGAATTGCTGGATCATACGGTTGTTCTATTTTTAATTTTTTGAGGAACCAACATACTGTTTTCCACAGTGCTTGCACCAATTTACATTCCCACCAACGGTGCACAAGGGTTCCCTTTTCTCTATATCCTTACCATCACTTGTTATTTCTTGTCTTTTTGATAATAGCCATTCTAACATGATGAGGTAATATCTCATTTCGTTTTGATTTGCATTTGCCTGATGATTAGTGATGTTGAGCATCTTTTCATGTGCCTGCTGGCCATCTGACGTCTTCTTTGCAAAAACGTCTGTTCAGATCGCCTTTCCATTTTTTACTCAAATTGTTTGATTTTTGCTATTGAGTTATATGTATTCTTTATATATTTTGGTTATTAGCACCTTATTAGATATATGATTTACAATTATTTTTCTCCCATTCAGTATGTTGCCTTTTCAGTAGGAGTACAGTTTCATTTGCTTTGCATGTGGCTGTCCAGTTTTTCCAACACCATTTATCAAAGAGACTAACCTTTCCCCATTGTATATTTTTGTTTCCTTTATTGTAAATTAATTGATCATATATGCATGGGTTTATTTCTGTGCTTTCTATATTCTCTTCTATTGATCTATGCCTAATTGCTTTGGCTTTGACCTCCAATACTATGTTGGATAAAATTGGCGAAAGTGGGCATCCTTGTCTTGTTCCGATTTTAAAGAGATAGCTTTCACCTTTTCACCACTGAGAATGATGTTAGCTGTGTGCTTGTCATATATGTATGGCCTTTATCATGTTGAATTACATTTCCTCTGTATCACAGTGTTGAGAGGTTTCTTTTAATCATAAATGGATGTTGAATTTTGTCAAATGCTTTTTTTGCATCTACTGAGTGATCGTATGATTTTTATCCTTCATTTTGTTAATGTGGTGTATCACATTGACTGATTTGTAGGTGTTAAACCATCCTTGCATCCCTGGAAAAAATCCCACTTGATCATGGCATATGATGTTTTTAATGTATTGTTGGATTCCATTTGCTAATATTTTGTTGAAGATTTCACATCTACCTTCATCAGGAATATTGGCCTGTAAATTTCTTTTTCTGTAGCATCCTTGTCTGGTTTTGGTATCAGGGTAATGCTGGACTCTTAAAATGTGTTTGGAAGAGTTCTCTCCTCTTCTATTTTTTGGAAGAGTTTGAAAAGGATTGGTATGAATTCTTCTTTGACTGTTTAGAAGAATTCACCATCTGGTCCTCAACTTTTGTTTGTTCAGAGGTTTTTGATTACGGTTTCAATCTCCTTGTTAACGATCAGTCTGTTCAGATTTTCTATTTCATCGTGATTCAGTCTTCGTAGGTTGTATGTTTCTACGAATTTATCCATTTCTAGGTTGTTCAATTAGTTGGCATCATGGTCTGCTATGATTGTTCATAATAGTCTCCTATGATCTTTTGTGTTTCTGTGGTATCAGGTGTACATTTATCATTACTGATTTTATTTATTTGAGCCCTCTCTCTCTTTTTTCTTGTTAAGTCTACCTAAAGGTTTGTCAGTTTTGTTTATCTTCTGTTTATTCTTTTTATGATACTTAAACACTGTCACACTGTTTATGACATCCTACAAATTACATTTCCCACACATATAGATTCACCTCCTTTTTAAATACTGTCAAATATGGATACACCAGGGCACTTATCCATTTCTCTTTAGTTGTCTTTTGTTTCCATCTGCTTACTCTTTTTTTTTTTTTTTTTGGTGGTGCCACATGGCATGTAGGATCTTAATTCCCCAACCAGGAATCGAACCTGCGCCCCCTGTATTGGAAGCCCAGAGTCTTAACCACTGGGTCACCAGGGAAGTCCCTCCATCTGCTTACTCTTAGAAACGAGGTTTGATGAAATCTTCTTGTATATGCTCACTGTAGGCTACTTTACTTGTTTCTCTAGAGAGGAGTTGGATTATAGAATTCCTGGGTTACTCTTTACATTTTAATTGGTATTCCCAAATTTCTCTCTTCAGTGGTCACACCAATTTGAACTTACAAGGAATATTTCACAAAAGAAATCATTATGCACACAAAACCCAATAACTTGTAGAGTTTAATGTTGAATGTGGCAGAGACTTAGTATGTATTCTCCCTTCCTACCTTAGGAAAAGAATACAGCTGACACTTAAGCAACATGGATTTTTACATACACGAATATTTTCAATAAATACGTAGTATAGTACTATACAATCAGCAGTTGGTTGAATCTGCAGGTGTGGAACCACAGATACAGAGGACCCACTGTAAAATTATACTCAGATTTTTGACTGCAGGTCGGTTGGTACATCTAACCCCTGCATTGTTCAAGGGTCAACTGTATTTAACTTAGCACTGTCTGTCTGCCTAAACAAAAATAAAATCCACATTTCCCAAACTCCCATGCAGCTAGACACAGTCAGAGCACTAAATTTTGGTCAGTAGAATGTGATTGAGGTGATGCGTTCAATTTCTGGGCAGATCCTTTAGGAGAAAAGAGTGAGCCCTACAGCTCTTTTCCCCCTTCCTGCTGGCTGGAATGCAGATGTGATTACTGGAGTTAGGGCAGCCATCTTGGACTATGAAATGGAAGCCACTAGTTGATGGCAGAGCAACAAAACAGAAGGACCCTGGGTCCCAGATGATTGTGGAGCCTCCAAACCAGCCATCAGCTACCAACCCAGACTTTTAAGGGGGAAAAAGGAAAGTGCATTGAATAAAAGCCACTTTGGGGGAACGTCTTTCTGTTACAGCAGCCGAACTGATAACCTAAATAATGCAATTACTAAATGCTGAAAGATAATTATCTGGTAAAAAGAAGTCATCATTCCAACTGGGGGGATTATAAAAAGATTATTTTATTTGATCTTCCCAGTAATTCTATGAGGAGGGAAGTTTGTATATAGGTATTTAACTGCCATTAATGTTGCAGATTGTTAAAAATGCTTATAGTACAACTATTTTATTCCCCTTGGGATTTTTCTACACTGTTGGAGAGAGAAGACCAAGGGATTCAGCTCTGTTGAAGGAACCAGGAAGAAATGCTGTCCAAACCAACTGGGGTTTTGGCAATGAATCTGCATTTGTTCACCAGTGTAGCTATTGTTTAGATTCCACTGTTTTGAAAAATTCAGTTGTTCACTATTTTAAATTTTTTGCTAATCCGAGTGTAACGAATGACCTTTCTTCTCCTTAGGTCACTAAAAAGAATTTTCTTGTGTTTGTGGCTAATTTCTTAATGGCAGAGGCCCAAATAAGGGGGGGGGGCGCTTAGGTCAAAACTAAACCTGGGATGAGAGAAGGACCCTGGATTTCCTGTGGCTCGTTCCATTTTCAATCATCCATACTGCTATACATGTGTTTGAGTGGTTTTTGTGTACAGAATAAGCTGTACACAAATTCTAGGAAATAATTTTCAATTACTAAAGTTACAATTTACCAAATCTAGCTTCTCCCCCTTGGGTTTTTTGTTTTGTTTTGTTTTTGTGGTACGCGGGCCTCTCACTGTTGTGGCCTCTCCCATTGCGGAGCACAGGCTCCGGACGCACAGGCTCAGCGGCCATGGCTCACGGGCCCAGCCGCTCCGCGGCACGTGGGATCCTCCCAGACCGGGGCACGAACCCGCGTCCCCTGCATCGGCAGGCGGATTCTCAACCACTGCGCCACCAGGGAAGCCCCCCCGTTGGGTTTTTAAGTTTCCTTTTTGAAATCTATTGTTCCATTTCTAAGAACACAGTAACAAATTCAGCCGTTGTTTTTAAGGAAGTCATAGATTAATGTTTGGTCCCACTTATAAACTTAGCTAAGTAAGTGCCTTAAGCCACTTGAAACTGCATTTCTAAATTTGATAATCTGTATTTTCTTTGCAAGTACTTTAATTATTCAATGTTTCTACTTCTCAATCAATCTTATAAATCTATCAGATCACATATAGTAAATCTTAACTTCTCTTAAGTGTTCTAAATGATTGCATATAAACTTAGTAAGACTTTGATGGGGGCAGTGGTGGTGAGATGAACTGGGAGATTGGGATTGACATGTATACACTAATATGTATAAAACAGATAACTAATAAGAACCTGCTGTATAAAAAATAAAATTAAAAAGAAATTTAGACATTGATGTAAAAATGGGACATTTAAGCAATGCTTCAGTTACATTCAAAATGATAATTAACAAGTCTGACCAATATGCTACTCTGAAAGGTCTAAGTCAAACATAAGTCTCTTAAAGTATGTAAATTACTAAATATGAACACTTTCCATCTTAACAAAACATATTAATGTGATGATTTTGACCTTGTTGAATATTTCCACATTTATTTCTGAATCTTATCTCATTTAAAATATGCTTCCTGATAGGGCTTCCCTGGTGGCGCAGTGGTTTAGAGTCCGCCTGCCGATGCAGCGGACACAGGTTCGTGCCCCGGTCCGGGAAGATCCCACATGCCGCGGAGTGGCTGGGCCTGTGAGACATGGCCGCTGAGCCTGCGCGTCCGGAGCCTGTGCTCCGCAACGGGAGAGACCACAACAGTGAGAGGCCCGCGTACCGCAAAAAAAAAAAAAATATGCTTCCTGATAAGATTGCTTTCCCATTTAGGCTATTTCTATAGTTAACTCTAAATGTTCCTGGGGTTGAAAGATTCTTATCTTCTAGGGAGATTATTACCCTCAGGTAGCTGAGGTTGTTTCCAACTAGACTTCTTAACTTGGGGTGTGTGGATAGAATTCAGGGGGTCTGTAAAGTTGGATGTAAAAAATGTATCCTTATTTTCACCAACTTCTAAGTGAAATTTAGCATTCCCTTCAAATGTGAATGTGGAAATAAACCATAGTATATGAGCAGGACCTTGACTCTGTTGCCAGTAGAAATCATAGGTATTTCCATATCACATTATGGCTGTTGCAAACACCTTGAAATATCTTTATACTCAGCATTACTTCAACATTACGGAACTTATAGGCCTGCTGCTGGATCTTACTATTTGATATACTAATAAAGGAACTCACATGACTCCATCATAATATTTCAATATTTTTATTGAGGTATAATTGAAGTATAATAAACTGGAAATATTTTAAGGGTTAAATGTTATCATTTTTGATATACATATATATATATGTCAATATATATACCATGAAACCATCAACACAATTCACACCCTGGTCTTTTCCATCACATCCCCAACAGTTTCTTTGAGCCCCTCTGTAATCCATCCTTCCCTCCACACCCACCCACACGTGACAATTGCTTTGCTTTCTGTCACTGTAAATTAGTTTGCATTTTTGAGAAATTTATATAATTGGAATGATGTGTTGGGTCTTTTTGGGGAGAGTGAGGCTTTTGGCATTTTCACTCAACATAAAGATTTTGATATTCATCTATGTTGTGTGTGTATCATACATTCCTTTATTGCTGAGTAGTAATCTATTGCATGGATATACCACAATCTGTTTGTTCATTTACCTGCTAATGTATAGTTTCACTGTTTCCAATTCTTAGCAGTTACAAATAGACTTACTCTTAACATTCATATATAATTCTTTGTGTGGATTTGTGTTTTCCTTTCTCTTGGGTGTCAGATGGCTGGGTCGTCATATGGTGGGGGGATATTTAACTTTTTGAGAAACTGCCAAATTGTTTTCCAAAGCGGTTGCACCATTTTACATCCCAACCAGCAGGGTATAAGAGTTTAGCTGCTCCATATCCTTGTCAGCACTTGGTACAGTCAGTCTTTTTAATTTTAGCCAATCTAATGGATATGTAGTGGTATTTCATGATATTTTAATGTACATTTCCGTGATGATTGATGATGTTGAGCATCTAGTTTTGTGCCTATTGGCAATTCGTATATCTTCTCCTATGAAGTGTTGGTTCTAAAGTTTTCCCAGTTTTTAATTGAGTTATTTGTTTTGTAAAAGTTATTGAGTTGTTAAAGTTCTTCATGTATTCGTTTTCTATCGCTTATATTTTTTATATCTGTCTGATAGAAGTATTATATTTCTTCTAGTCTATAGCTTGCTCTTTATTTTCTCAGTTTTGTCTTTTGAAGAACAAAAGTTTTATATTTTGACAAAGCTCAGTTTACCAATGTTCATGGTTTGTACTTTCAGTATTCTAAGAAATGTTTGGCTACTGCAAAGTTGCAGTGATTTTCTCCCTATGTTGTCTTCTGGAAGGTTTATGGTTCTAGACTTTCCATTTAGGGCTGTGATCCATTCTGAGTTAATTTTTGTGAATAATGTGAGGTAACTTTTTTTCTTATCAATAAGAAATAAGACATTAAATTGTTTGTTCAGTTTCCCAGCACCCTATGTGCATTATAAGCATTTTTGTTTATATAGAAGCATTTTTCTGAGAAGATGTCCTTAGACTTAAGCAGACTGCCGAAGATGTCCCTGACAGATGTTCTAGAGATTCCAGCAGAGTAAGAGATAAGAACCTGCAGACATCAAGGGAAAGCGCTCTCGATATGCATATAGGAATCCATCACGTCAGCCCACCTGGTTCAGGGAGACCCTTTCTTAGGACGATGACATTGCATAACAATCAGAGATTTGGGCAAGAGGGCTGACTGGAGTCTTTTCAGAAATGTGGATGGGATGCCCCGAACCACACCACGAAATGTTATGCTGATGATTTTATAATTTTAAGAAGGATTGCCCACAGCCCCTGGTCTACTCATGGATGTCTGTTACCGCCTCCCATGTGATTACTTGCTTGAATTTCACACATCTTTGGTCCTCAGGACATATCTAAATCATCCTGTTTAGGCAGGGTGGCCATCTGTCCCAGTTTGCCTGGAACAGTCTTGGTTTATGCTTTATTTGATTTGATTTTTCATTTTTTTTAATTGAAATATAATTGATTTACAATTTGTGTTAGTTTCTGGTGTACAGCAAGTGACTCAGGTATACATATATATACTTTTTCATTACGGTTTATTATAGGATTTTGAACATAGTTCCTTTTGCTATACAGTAGGACCTTGTTGTTTATCCATTCTCTATATACTAGTTCACATCTGTTAACCCCAAACATGCTTTATTATTAATAGTGCCCATTTCACTCTCAAAAGTTCCACTCTCTCCTGTACCAATATCGGGAAGCATTCTGATTTGTTCAAGTAGTTCTGTTGGTTTCTATCTTATAGGCTTTGAGAATCACAAACACAGTGAAGCACTTTGTCAAGCCTGACTCTGCAGAGCTCTCGGTGCTCCTTCAGACCCTTTACAAATACCCACAGGAGAAAGGTGCAAGCCATGAGGCTGAGATTTTTTTTTTTTTTTATCTCTGGTGTTTATTCACTACCAGGCAGGTGACAACACAGCTTTATTTCATTTTTCCCCTCTGATGCTAAAGCATAAGCTATCTTTTAATTCTGACACATTTATCCATTCCAGAGACAGTATGAAAAACAGTCCTCTAGCCATTTATCACCTTGGCCTTTTCAGACCAAACTGGAGTTGCTGTCTCATTTATAAGCCAGGGCAACAAGGGTGATTCCAGGTGGATGGGTTAAAAATGGAGAATATGAGCTCTTCAACAGAGCCTGGGATTTTTCGCCTCTGTTTTCCATATGGTGATTCTATATATGCTTGCCCTTTTTTTTTTGGCCATGCAGCAAGGCTTGTGGGATCCTAGTTCCCCAACCAGGCATTGAACCCGGGCCCTCCGCAGCAAAAGCGCAGAGTCCTAACTGCTGGATTGCTAGGGAATTCCCTATGCTTGCTTTTTTTTCTTTTTAATTGATCTGTATAAAAACGTGAAATGCTTCACAAATTTGCATGTCATCCTTGCTCAGGGGCCATGCTAATCTCCATATCATTCCAATTGTAGTATATGTGCTGCCAAAGCAAGCACAATATGCTTACTTTTGAATACAAAAAAGTTTGAAAGCCACTGATGTAATTGATCACATTTTCCTCTTTGCATTGGCTGCCAGGAAGCTCAGCATCTAATTCTCAGTCCACCACTAACAAGTGCTCAGGGCCTCCTAGCCTACATGTTTATGAGAATCTCACCCTTGACTTTCTTTTCTTTCCCTCCTCATGTTTCCCCTTCACCTGCTTTTCTTGTTTCCTCATTCTGCTGCCACATGTATGTTTTTGCATGCAAACTCAAATCCTTTTTGGAAAGAGCCAAGGTTTAAATGAGTGCATTAAAACAAAAAGGAATACTTTTTCTGTAGAGGAGGTTTTTGCAGATGGGAAAGGAATGTGTATAGAAATAAGGCATAATTTGGCATGGAGAGTACACATGTGTGTTTGTAGGATATGTATATACATGTTGGAAACGTTGTGAAGTTTGTCGTTTTCAAAGTTAAGCTGGTCTTCTGGCTTCAGGGGACATTTATACTTGGAAGACTCCAGGGGGAAAAAAAAAATGTTTTACTCCAGGGTAGACGTGCCTGTGGTCTACACTCCAAAGAATCTGCTTTATGGTTTAGCATTTTCAGATTTTCTCTGGGGTTATTTTTCTGGTCATTATAAAATGAGGACAAATACTTATTAAGAAGAAATCAAGGGAAAGAGGGACAGGAAGGGGGTGCTCCTGCACAGGAAGGGGGCTGGATTTTAAGTGATCTTGAGTAAGAAGTGGGAGCCTTAAGTCTTATCTGAGTTTCTATCTCATCTGCTGTAAATCTGTGGTCAAGTCCTTTTTCTCCCAAACATGGGGGCTCTCACCCTCCGCTGCACACTTGGAATCACCGGGAGCTTTAAAAAAATCCTGATGCCGCAGTCCCTTCCCCAGAGAGTCTGGTTTAATTGGTCTGGGGTAGGGCCTCTGCATGGGGATTTTTAAAAGCTCCCCTGGAGATTCTAATGTGCAAGCCAGGGTTGAGACCACTGCCCTAAGAGAAAGAAAAAAATGAAATTAATAAGCACCTGCCTCCTGTTTATCTCTCAGGGGGCCTTGGGGTGTGGCTGCGATTTATGAGATAATGGGCCATATTCTGGTGAAGGAGTGAGAGGGCTTGAAGGAAACAGATTAACCCTTTGTATTCCATAGAGTACTCTTGGTTAATAAGTGTTCGTCAACGTTTTGCCCAAGATCTGCAAGAAGAAACACATTTCACATCCTGACCCAGTACACACACATACACACACACACACAGAGTCTTACTCTGATTTCATGCAATTCACTTGGTGTTTTCTATTCCAGTCTATTCCATTATTTTCCTTTAGAAAAAAAAAAAAAAAAGCCTGCTTACTGCCACTGTTTAAACAATATTCTATGAAGGCTCATGGGCCCAGATAAATTAAACACCTCTGGAGGGCATTAAGATGGCCAGTTTATAATGACTGAGAGCTTTTTGCAAAGCTGCTATGGGAAGTGAAGTTTGTACAGTTGAGCAATTGCTTATGCCAGCTACAGTCACAGTAGAAAGTGTTTCAGGAGCATGATCTCAGCAAACTGTCCCGATAATAATACAAGATGAGTACTGTTATCTCCAGTTTAGAGATGAGAAAGTCAATGCTAAGTACGTACATCTGTCCTGCAGCTAGGAAGCAGAAGAGTTATCTTCATCCAGGAGCAGCAGATCTAACCTCACCCTCCTTGTGGGAGGAGAATAACTGTGCTCAGTGAATACATTTGCTTGCCTGAAGTTTGGGGAGCAAAAGGGGATGGAATAAGCTTTGACCAGAGGTGGCTCCCAGTAAGGCAGGGCCTGCTGTTTATACAACTTGGGGGCCTTATTTAAGAAAAAGAATACAGAATACGAAATTATGAGTCAGAAATTAGGTACAAAATGAATAGTTCTTTGAATTAAGAAATCACAACAAATGCATATTTTAAGAAGTCGAAAAATACCACAAATTCCCAACTCAACTTCCCCTCGGCTGGATCCCCAAAATGCCAGCGACCACTCCCATACCACCCTACTCAAGGTCAAGTGCTCCAGTGGGGAATCAGAGTGGAGAGTGATGCTGGTCTCTGCTGGTTGCCGCTAACTATGAAAAGCAAACGACTTTTGTAAATTTTACATGAACAAGTGACACCGTGAATGCATTTCTAGGTCCCTGTCACGGCCTTAGAAAGAGACGCATCAAGTGAGGAGCCCAGGAGCTTAAGTTTCACTGGCTTCCCAGTAACCCCACAAGTGAGTTGAAGGCTCTATATTATATCTCTAGAGCAAGGGCTTTGGAGTCAGCTGGACCTGAACTTCAGCCCTGGCTCAGACACTTTCTGCCTTCTTTGAGCTAAGACTTGATCATTTGTAAAACGGGCATGCTAGCAGCATCTACCTTCCAGTCTCTTTGGGGGACCAGAGGAGATAAGAAGGGTCCTGCAAACTGGATGGGCTTAGAGCAGCCAGATTCAGCAAAGAAAAATATAGGACATCCAGTGAAACTGAAATTTCAGAGAAAAGTGAATACTTTTTTAGTATAAGTATGTATCACCTAGGACATACTTATTCTAAAAGTTATTTCTTGTTTTTCTGTAATTCACACTTATCTGGGCACCCTGTATTTCTTGAGCTTAACAAATGGCAGTGGTTGACACTGTTTTCGGACTGAGGCATCCGAGTGTTTCATAACAGAGCTTCATAAATATTAGAAAGTGCGTGAGAGGGAGAAAAATGCTGCATAGACTCTGTTCATAACAGTTTATTATGGGGAAGATTGAAACAGGTGGCCAGGAGAGGATGAAGCAAGTGGGGTGCCTTAATTTGAGGGTATGTGTGGAGGGGGTTATACCACTGACTTTGGGTAAGCCAATTAAGTTCTTGGGACTTCAGTTTCCCCTACCTGTAAAATGGGTGAAAGGAGATTCTTGAACTCTCCTCCTGCAGATATAACCAGAAATGGCACTTTCTCATCATACAGATGTCGCCTCCTCAGAGAGGTCTTCCCTGACTACTCCAGCCAAGATTACTGTTCCCTTGCCCCAGAACATAATTTTTCCCCCTCCATAATAATGATAACTTTCTGAAGTTGTCTTGATTCTTTACTTGATTGTTTGTTTATGGTCTGTCTCCCCATGTGAGAATAAGTTCCGGGAAGGCACAAAACTAGTCTGTCTTGTTCTAGCTGAATCTCCGAGGAGCTGTACCGGGCGCAGTAGACATTCCATATATGTTGAATGAATGAATGAATAAATAGGTGGCTGAATGAATGAATTCAGTGTCACCCTTGAGGTCCCTTCCAAGCAGTCTCTCTTCTCGGGGGCCATGCCTGGGTTGCAGAGGGAGGAGGTGTGGGTGTCGGTGGGTGGGGAAGAGGCTGGGCCCTCGCCTCCTCTAGGACCGGCTGGAGATAGCGCGTCCGGCTGGGCGGCAGGCTCAGAGAACAGCGCGGAGGCAGCTGCAGGGCCGCAGTGCCGCGCCGCGCGTCCAGCCGCCGGGAGTGTGCGCCTGCGGAGCCCGGCGTCGCGCCTCGGCGCCCCCACGCGCCCACGCCGCGGCGCGGGGACCCGGGCGGGGGCAGAGGGAGGGCCCGGCCGAGGGAGGGGAAGGGGCCGGTCCTCCCAGCGCAGGCAGCGGCCGCGGCAGCCCAGGAGGCGGAGGCAACGGCGGCAGCGGAGGTAGCAACGGGCCCGCCGCAGTCAGCCCGGCCGCGTCCGACCCGCGCCCGCCCGGCCGCCGGCACCGCACCGCGCCGGGGCGCCCTCTCCACTGCGCGCGGTGAGTACCAACCGCTGCGCCCAGTCCGGGCCGCCCGCCGCGATTCGCCGGGCCGGGGTTGACCCGGACCCCCTGGCCTGGGGCGTCTCTCCCGCACTCGGCCAGCCGGGGCCTCCGCAGCTGTCGGGGCGCCCGGGGCTCCCAGGGCGTCTCAGGCACAAGGGCAGCGGGGACAGCGGGCAGCTCCTGTCTCGGGAAAGTCTGTCCTGGGCTCCAGGCCTCAGTTTCCCCGTGCGCCCGGGAGGCGACGACCCTGAAGTTTGCACTCCCGCGCGCGGGACAAGTGCATAGAGCGCAGGCGGTGTAGACTCGCCTGGGTCCTCCGCGTTTGGTTCGTTTTATGGCCCGGGTGGCTCGCGATGAGGGGCGCTCCCCTAACCCGACCAAGAGGCGCCGGGAGCCAAACTCAACGCCCTCGGGGGCTGGTTATGGGGTAACGGTGGAGCAAATGGCTGGAATTCCCGGGATGGGGCTGGAATGGCCCACTGAGCCTTTTTTCTAGCTGCATTTCTTTTTTTAAAGTCCGTTTGCGCTTGGCCCGCGTTGGTCCAGCTCTCCCGGCTTTGTACCGGAACCCGCGTCCTGGCGCTGGCTGAAGTTGGAGTTGAAACTTGGAACATCAAAAGGATGTTTAGAAGGAAGCGAGGGTTTTGTTGTAATGGGACAAAGCGGAGAATGGAATGGTTTTTTAGCCTTGCAGCCTGGAGGTTAAACGGCCGTACTGGCCCTTAAATATATTCCCTGCCCCCAAGCAAATAGGTTATAAACTCAAGGAATATTAAGACAGCTTGACAGGGAAAAACATTCGCATCACAAAATCCTCAGTGCGCAAAATCCTCAGCTGCTGAAAGTGAAGCGCTTTGACGGGTGCGAGTTTCCTACTTCCCCTAAACGAAGCCTCGCCTGGGCTAAGAGTTGACAGCGAGCGTACGCGTTGCTGCGTTGCGAATGCTCTTTAAAAAGCGAGACTGATGCCGCGGTTTTGATGGATACCGTTTTCTTTTCTCCCCCCTTTCCCCGAAATGCAACGTAATCTTCAGAATTACTTTTATATATGTATATATAATGTTGAGGTAGATATAAATCACCCCTGGTGGAGGTACTTTTAAATTACGAGGTGCAGTGAAATGAGTGAATATCGGAGTTGGGTGTTGTGGGCAAGGCAGAGCGGAGGTATAATGATTTACAAACATCAGGTGAGAATCTTGAGTGCTGAATTGGGTTTGAGTTAGGGAGCTCCCTTCCAAAGGAAATTATAACCAGCGGACAATTGTGTTTCAAACCGAATCTATTAATTTCGCGAGCTCTGTCTTGCTTGAGTAAAATTTCTACTAGCAGAGTATGAGCTAGTAGCCTTTTTACCCGCCTGTGGCCCTTTTGGGGGCGGGGGGAGAGAAGGAGGACCTCCTTTTTAAAATAAGTTTGTGAAAAAATCTTTCATCACCTTAAGCCCCTTAAACTTTATACTTCTTTGCATTTAGACATCCTCAGACTAGGAAAAGTTAATAAGTAATTTATGTAACAAATGGTGACGGTTTGAATCTTGCTTTAGACTAAGCATAAAATCACGTTTGTATTCCAGGTCTCCTCGCCTTTTGAGGAAATTCTAAATTTTGCGATTTCGACCCAGGTGGCTAGATTTGAAAGGACTTAACCTTTTTAAAAAGCAGTTCATGTGTCCCATACCAAGTTAGTTAGTAGCTCCATTCTTATAACTTTAGCTTCACGATATGATTAACTATTTTATCTGAAAGGTCTTGGCATTTTTCCTGTCTTGAAATAGCTTACCTAGTGTAGTGGCCGTGTGTATGAGAATATTCTATAAACACATGCATCTTTCCTAATATGAAATAACTAAAGGAAATACAACAAAATGTCGTTATCCCAATATTTGGAGATTTTTTTAAAAAGATGATTTAATCACTGGAGTTTTAGAATCTTCTTTTTATGCCTTTTGTGTTGTATTAAACACATCATAAAGAAATGAGATTTGTTGACTTGTTATGGGATTACCATTTGGCAAAAACACCCAAGACATGCTGTTTCAAATAGGTGGTATTACTTCTGGTTTAAATTGTATGTAAGAGATCACAAGCCTTGTTCCAGACGGATAAATTGATAAAATGCTAGCTGCTGTTGGGAAAGCAAAATAGTCGTCGGCAAAAAAAAAAAAAAAAAAAAAGGTGATGTAGCTAAGTATATTTTGAATTAGGTTGGGCTGGCTCCTGAGACCCCGGGCAGTTTGAAAAAAGGTATCCACAGTCCAGGCACGTCCACTTTAAGACGTTTTGGGTTCCCCCAGGACAAGATGACTCCTTTCCCTTTCCTTATTTTTTCAGTTACTTTTCCAAAGATAACTTGTGTCAGGCGCAGGAGACCAGAGTTCTGCCGAAAGCCAACCTAACCAGCTCTGAAACGAGGACTCATTCTTACTCCTTCCACCAGATGTTTTTTAGGTGTCCTCAGCTGGAATGCCCAGTTTGAAACTAATTAGGCCAGCAATAAACTCCTTGTACAATAAAATCACAGGCCGTGATGGTGCATAACATAAGTGGGGTTCCTAGCAGCTCATGACAGATGCCTCTCTCTCTCAGCAGAAAGAGCCCATGGCTGTCAGGAAAAAATGAAGGGAGTGGAGATATCTTGCTTAGATTTCTGCCTGGCCCTCAATATCCAAGCACACCACACACAGCACATTATCTTCTCCAAGGAGATGCATTGTAACAGGCATTGAGTTTTGTCTTTGTGGGACAGGCCTGCTTAGCATAAAAATGCTTGGGGAAGAAGTAAAACCGTAAGTATTAGGCAGTGGCCACAGGTCTGAGGTGTAGTGTTGAGTGGAGAGTGTGTGTGGTTGTAGACTGGGTGGAAAGGCTTCCTCTCTACTAGGCAGAGGTAAAATGCAAGGCTCTCGGGCCTGACATCAGTTCCTTCTGGGAGAGGATAACTTTCTCCCCCAAAGATTTTTTACTTCGTTCTCTCGATGTAGTTCTCCTTATCTGGGAGGTTTGTGGAGGTGAAGTGGCTGGTTATTCAGTTACCTCCAAAGGCTGAACCTTCTGACTCTTGCCAAGACTGGGTTTTGTTGATGGAAGGAAACTTTTTTTCCTAGCTATCTGCTCTGAAAAAGGAGTCGGTGGACTTGGATCAAAAGGAATCTCTTTACAGAGAATTAACCCCAGAGTTGAGAAAACACGGCCTGTTGACAGAAAACACACACATACACTCACTCTCCCCACAAGGCCTTGCTCACTCCCCATCTTCCTCCCTGACCCCCCCATCCCCCAATATCATAACAGCCTTCGGAAGGGCCCCCTTTTTGTCCCCCTACCGTTTGTGGCTGTTCAAACAGTCCCAAACATACAAAACAAAAAGAAGGCTCCGGTAGGGGAACAATTAGCAGAGAGATTAGCTGGAGACAATGCTTCATCTTCCTATTTGAAGATCGTAACTGGCCTAATGGTGTTTAACTAACATCTCTTCTAATCCGAGGATAAACCCCCTCAATCAGGTGACAAATACTTGAAATGACTGTCTCAGACCCACTGTCTTGCTGTAAAGGAGTCAGAGGGGCCAGGACTAGTCCTTTGTTGCGTGTGATTTAAAATCAGTTTCAAGATATGAGAGTACCTGCCAGGTAGATTGAGAGGAAGAGGACTAAGAAAGCCACAGGCTTTAAATTCTTTCTTTTTTTTTTTTTTTGCTGCTTTTTTTTCTTTCTTTTTGCTCACTTTCTGTTGGTGCTTTTGCCATGTCTCTCTGCTTAAATTATATCCGTGTATTTAATAATGAAAAATAGCTGAGCATTTACATGCCAGGCCTGAAATCAACTCTTGACATGTATTTTCAGGATGGCTCTCACAACAACATTTTGAGTTAGGTATTGCTATTATTATTATTTTTTAAATTATTATTATTTTGCCAACTTTGTTAACAAAGAAACTGAGTCACAAGTCGAATGACTTATGAGAGGCTGAAGAGTGAGGGAGGCCAGAATCTAGGCCTTTAGCCCTCTGCCGACGGGGCTATGAAAACCTTGCCTCAGAGAACGTTTCTGCTCTCGTTTCCCTTGGAGAGAGATGCTGAATTTGGATAGTTTTAAATGCGTTGAACACGATTATTTTCTGACTCTACCCTGATGTTTTTTGCTGTTGTCTTAGACGGCAGAAAAATCATATTAAGTATTTAGAAAACACAAATCTGGCCTCTGGTGAGTCATGATATTTAGAAGGTTGTACATGGTTGTGTAAAGGGAAAAGAATACGACTATTTACAAGGGCTAATTTGATTTGTTCCTTCATTACTATAACGCCACCCATTTTAGTTCCTAAAAAGAGTCAATAAATTTACCGGCAGTGGCAAGGCCCTAAAATGTTACGGTAGGCTGTCCAAATCCAGTTTACCGGAAGGTGCTGGATCGCTATGGGTGGGTTGTTGCTTCGGGGTTAGATTATAAACATTTGGAGAGCAAAGAATAATTTGGAACAGGTGGTCCCAAGAGTCAGGTAACCGGAACGATTTATCTTTGCCACTTTGAAGGTTAGGAGAGGCTGGAGGTTGCCTGAATCTGGGACAGGCGGCCTGAGGGTCAGGGAGGGCTGGGAGGACCCCCACTTTGGGATGAAGCCTAGAGGGATGGATGAGGGGGTCTCTGCACACAGACCCAGGTCTGTAGAAAGCAGGGCTTCGTCATCCCTGTCATCACCCATCTGATGATACTGGTGAGGGTGCAGATGTGGCTGCTGGTGCTTTTTTGCAAATGCTTTCGTATATAGGCAGAAATTTAAAACAGGAGCTCAGAGAAACAGACAGCCAAGGGAGACAGGTTTACTTCTCACCAGTTTTGAGAATGTGCACGTGGCCGATTGTCTTTGCCCCATAATGTCCATTTAGACATATTTTTAAATGAACCAAGGATTTAAAAGAGGCCAGAAATTATTTTGTCACTTAGTCTCCGCAGTAGTGTGTCAATAACATGAACACGGGTTGTGATTTCAATGGCACTGGATTTTTTTTCCCCTCTAGTTTCCTTTTGAAGATCTAGTAAAGTTAGATTTTTTTAAATCTTTGCATTCCCAGATTTAACATATCTGTACATATCTACTCACAATCATTCTGAGGAGAATTGTCAGCTCTCTGTGATTTTAACTAAAGGAAAAAATGATAAAATTGACATTTTTCCCCCCAAAGAATGAGGAACTGGAGGGTTTGACTACTGTCTGAAGACAGCAACTTACTTTTGTCTCGCATCAGCTGAATCTGTTACTCCCCTTTCTTTTCTGTTCATCTCCCAAGAATGGTCTTTCATAACTGAAATGTACAGTATATTAGCCAAAAGATGTTTTAATTTTGCAAAGAAAAATCATTCCAGAGACGGCTGAGTCTGTTTCAACCATTATTGTTTCTGTAGCATGCATACTTTGGGTTTCATGGTAAGATGTGGTTTGCCAAGAAAGAAAATTACAGCAAGAAACTATGTTGAAAACATATACACTTCTGATTGAGAAATGGGAAAAACACGGAAAAATTCCGCACGGTAATTGCTTTAACGTGAGTTTTAAATGTCATTGTTTGACTTATGTCAAAAAGTCCCTCTTAGCTAATTCTCACATATGCTGTTACCAAATATCTCACCTTAAAAATGGCAAATGTGGGGCTTAACTCTGATGATCTTGAGGCTTTCAGAGATAGCCGTAGTCGTAGTGGAAACATTCCAAATTTTTAGATTGTGCAGGCTGAGGTTTTTTTTAAGGTTACTTAGATATCGATTTTATTTTCTTGACCCAAAATAAGAAAACACGGGGAATTCTCAAAAGCTTTTTACAGGCTGCTATTATGAGAAGAGAAGCCAAACCAACATGTATTAGGTCATGAGTTTGAAGTGCGTAAATAAGCCCTTGAAGGTCACCAAAACAGGGCGAAAACCACCAGTTCTCCTCACCTCGGCCAAGTCAAATTCCTGCCTGTTTGACGTGTTTGATTCAAGTGGACACAGAAAGGGGGTTTCTGAGTCCACGGTTGAAAGATCTCGATTTGATTTGGGTTCTGAAGATGTTCTTGGGGTAAAGCAAGACGGGAGGGCTGGAATTCCCATCTCCTTTGGATCACTCCCTCTCACGGCTCCACTGAAAAAGCAGGTTCCAGGGCACCCCTTCCTCCAAAGGAGATGTTTCTTTCCTGTTGTTTGGATACGCAGAAGCCAAAGGTCAAAAATGGCTTGCATTCCTTCTGGTCAATTTCTTCACCTCCCATCCCCTTCCTGTAGTAACTTAGTGGTTAAGGTGTTAGTAGTTTCCAGAACAATTTTTTTGTTCCTGGGAACACATCTATGTTTTTTTGGCATGTGGGGTGCAACGTGTAAGTACAAACCTTTAGGACTTCGTTGATGGGCAGCTCCCCGAAATACGGAGAATGTCCACTGCATCCCCGAGTTTGGTATCAACACCAGTGCTGATGGAAATTCCACGCAGGGAGAAAACCTCCTCATAGGAAAGACAGGAAGGGTATCGCTGCAAAAAAGGTTGTTTTCTTTTGTGGGTGTGTTATTATTTGCACGTATGGGGACTTTTGTTTCACGGTGTTCTAGAAACACTTGTCTCCCCAGCAAAGGTCTGAATGCCCTTCCCTGTTCGGAAGGGGGTGGCGGGGGGTGGGGGGGGGAGGAGCACAGGGGGCAGATTCCTGCACCTTTGGCCTTTTGTGCGACTGGTACAGTAGAGGGAAGCGGTGACTCGACTCGCGGCTTGGAGGGTGTCATGTGGCATAACAAGTTGTGACTTGCCGCTTGTGTTGTAAACAGTTTTGGCCCCATCCAGCCGTGAAAAAGAATGGAGCCGAGAAGATTATTCACCTCCGGTCTGTGACGGGCCACCGGGGCTCTCTGGTGTTCTCCTCTTGCTAGAGAGACCATACTCCCCGGAGACTTTAATTTTGGAGTGTGGAGGGAAGGGCGGGTGGGAGGGGAGAAAGAATGTCTTAAACACAGCAAATGTCTGAAACGCTCCGAATGTCTTCAGCATTGCTCTGGCACCCACAAGAAAGACAAAGTGATAAAAGGACACAGAAGCAGGCTTTTGGGGGAATGGGGGGTGAGCAGAGAGATTAGGGGACTTGCTAGTGGTTTGATCTAGAGTGGAGAGTTTTCTGACACCTCGGGAGCTCTGGAATGCCTTGCTGAGTGTCTTTAGGAAACTGATTTGGAAATGTCTTTCCCTGCAGCTTTGCTGGCATTTCTTTGTGCCTATTTTTAGTGAATTGTTTTTTTTGTTTTGTTTTTTTAAAAGACACAAAGTTTGTTTGAGAATAACGAGTGGCCCATAGTTATTGAACACTTATGTGCCAGGCACTGTGCAAAGCAAACACTTACATTTCTGACTCCGAATAGCCTTAGATGGAATGTGCTATTATTATCACCCCTATTTTACAGATGTGAAAATTGAATCTCATGGAGGAGTAACTCGTCCAAGGTTATATGGCTCATGTCAGAACCAGGATTGAACCCAGTTTTGATTCCTAACCACTAGGATATCCAGCCTCCACTCCCACCCCACCCCACGCGTGCTCATGTAATGAGAGCTACGTTTTCTCTACACGTCTGCCCTGGAGAGCTAGATTTTAAAGTCAGTCTCCAGTCGTTTTGCTTGGAGGATATTAAGTGATGGTCAGGTATAAAAGTTGGGTTCAAAGTAAGAGACATCACCTGATTCTCACAGAATCTTGAGCCTGTCCTTGTAGAATAACTAAAGTTTAGAGTTGGAATCTGTTGAAATGGTGGCTGCATCACGGCAGTTAGCTGGTCTAAGCTATTGTCTGCGGCCCCTTCTGTGCTAGCAGAGTTGAGTAGTTACTATAGGGACTGCATAGCCTTCTACAGAACGTTTGCTGACCCCTGAGCTATTGCAATCTGACAAGACAGATTTTGTTGACAAGGAAGATCATGAGCTTGGGACATTACATCTACCATTTCACTGATTTATTATTTATTGAGTGCCTCCTACGTGCCTCACGCATTGCATGGTGATGGGGGAAAGTTCCAAATGCATTCATTCTTTCCCTCATTTATTCAGCACTTATTTACTGAGACATTGGGCTAATTACTGGTGACCCAAAGGCAAGAAGGACCCAATCTGGCACCTCTGATGGCAGGATCCCAGGGTGTTTTCACCAATATCACCCTGCCTCTTCTTTTCCCTTGAGGTTTCAGGGGGCAGAGATATGACTTCTTGAGCTTTCTAATATTCAAGCAGAAGGATGGAGAGAAAGATCCAACTTTGCAGACTCTTATTCAAAGAAGCCATGCCCAACTTGTTAAGAGCAGTACACACTGGCTTCTGTGCCTAGAACTGTGTCGGACGATGCCCATGGCTTACTCCCTGCCTCCGACAGACAATGACCTTCTGCTTCCCTTAAGAGGTGGTGGGGAGAACAGGTAGGAAAAGGGAGAATCTTTCCAAATTCAAGCCTTGGCTCTGACTTACAGCCTAGAGATTAAGAGCATGAATCTCTAAGATTTGTGAGCCAGGAGCTAGGCTGCTTGGGTTCAAATCCTTGCCCAGCATTAACCAACTATTTAGTTTGGGGCAAGTTACCTAACTTTTATGTGCCTCGGGTTCTTCACCTGTAATACAGGTTGGTTATCATGGAGATCAAGCTAATAAATATAAAGTGTTTGCAGTAGTACATGGCAAATAGTACGAGCTATATCAGAGTCAGCTACTGTATTATTGTTGTTATTATTATTATTATTTAAGCTTAAATGTATTATTTACAAGTTTACATGACCCTAAGCTCTCTGAGTCTCAGTTTCCCCTCTGTAAAATGGGGATGATGATAATAATGACAATAATAACTGCTGCAGAAGGCCATTGTGACAATTTAAATGAGGCCGTACATGTAAAACACTTTGCTTTGCCACAGTGCCTGCCCACATTGAATGCTCGGTAAGCCAGCTATTATGCTCAAGCCAGCTGTCATTACGTTTGATGTTATAGGGAATTACATACTGGGCCAATGATGTGCCTTTAAGCTATTGGTCAGTGGAGTCCTTTTTCAGCATCAAGAGAATGTAAGGCAGTGGTTAATAACACAGACCCTGAACTCAGACAGTTTGGTCTGAACCTTAAGTCCATCACTCACTAACTGTGCTGTCTCAGGTTGGGGACTGAGCCCCACTCAACTTCCCAAACAGTGGAGGCAACAGTCGCTGTACGTTAGGAGGAGATTGTGAGGGTTAAAAGAAGTAGCAGGGTGTCTGGCACATAGTAAGCCCTCAATAAATGGTAGCTTGTATTATTATCACACTCCTGCCTCCAGGAAAGCACTGAACGTTAGTAGATTTTAATTTGAAAATAAAAGAACACATTTTAAAACTGCCAAACAGATTTAAAATTATATTCATTAAACAAAATTAAAATATTCTGTTAAAGCCAGACTTTAGGCTCAGACCAAATTTTTATAACCCAAGCTTAAAGGCCAAGGAGTCCCCCAGCCACAATGAGGACATTGTGATTGAACTTGACACTTAAACGCTGCTATTGAGTGGTCTTTGAAATGCACGCACGTTTCCCCCTTAAAATGAAAGGGAAGTCGTGGGAAGAAAAAAAAATGAGGTTCTTGCTCACCCCAACAAAACCTTAATGAATTGAAAAAGAAAAACAAAAGAGATTACTCATTTTTCTTCTGCTACCTTATCCTGCCAAAGACGCGTGGCCCACTCCTAACCTCAGCTTTGAAAGGTACCTGCTCAGAATGTTCCAGATCTGATATGCTCTACCAGCTAAGCTAGAATAAATTCTGGTCTTCGTCAGGTTTTATAGATGGTGGTATATCAGTGAGAGCTGAGACCTGAGAGCTCAGCTGCTGGTTCAAATCCCAGCTCTGTCTCCCCTAACTATGCCTCAGTTTCCATATCACAGAACAGAGATAAAATATCTACTGCAAAGGGTTGTAGTGAGAGGATGTAAGAGTTAGCTATCCCTATTGATGGCTTTTTAAAATCATTTTTTTAAAATTGAAGTTATTAGACAATAATAATATAGTTAATATAGTGATATATTTAACTATATATAGTAATAATAATATAGTTAATTTACAATGTTGAATTAGTTTCAGGTGTACAGCAGTGATTCAGTTATACATATATATACATATATGTATGTGTATATATATATTCTTTTTCAGATTCTTTTCCGTCGTATGTTATTACAAGATATTGACTGTAGTTCCCCCTGCTACCTTGTGCTGTTATCTAATGAATGAAACTTCCCCAGACTTTTGGGACTTTGAAGAATTAAAGGCATACAGGTATGCCTTTATCTGAGAATTCTGAATCAAAATCATCTCAATATTCAGGGAGGGGAATTGGAGAGGGAAGAAGTGGATTTTAAAATCTCTCACAGGAGTTATGATATGCCAGACACTTTCACCAGGCTCATTTAATCCTCTCCAAAAAAAAAAAAAAAAAAAAAATCCCATGACATTTGTGTGATTAACAAATGGGAAAACTGAGGCTTGCACAGGTCAAGTGGCTGCCTGATGACATTCCAGGTCTCTCTGACCCAAAGCACAGACTGGTTCTACCACGTGACCTGCAGCCCTCCTAGGACAAGGGTGCAGACAATCCCAGAGACTTCTCTGTGACCCACTGACCTTTATTGACGGTCTCTTCTTACCTTTCAATAGCATCCTTCATCCTCAGCCCGTTTTTGTGGTCTTTCCATTGAGAATAAATGGACTTCTTCTAAAACAACAATTGGAGAAAGGAATGGCAGTGGATCATGACATCCTTCTCTGGGTGACATTTCTTAAGAACCTCTGGCATTTCTTGCCAACCAGTTGGGGGGGGCATGACCTCCTCCTCAGACCATGCTGGGTCCTTGGCTGTGATGTGGGGCCCAAAGGCAGAGATGAGGGAGGTTGGGCAGCTGATTGGGAGCGCATGGAATGGACTCCCGACTCCACCACCTACCGGCTGGGTGACATTGAGCAGAGGACTCGGGCTCTCTGAGCCCCACACTCTTCCCCAGTTCATGGGGCAGATGCCATCCATATTGGGTTTGTTAGAGAGTTTCAATACAGTGACGGATGGGAACATGGCCTGCTCGTTCAGACAGTGTCGGTTCTTACTTGCACCACCCCCAGAAGTACTCAAAGAGAAGAGTGAAAGTGAAGCTTACTTGCCTGGGGAATATTCCTTCCTGTTCTCCAGGTAGCTGCAGTCTTGGGATTTCACACATTCTGGAAGAATCTACTAGTCTCTGAAGGGCAATCTTCTTTTTAATGGGGGGGGTGTGCCCTTTCCATATTAACTTAAAACATGAATGAATATTTTTCTTTAGAGTTCTGTCTTTATCTTATTATGTGTTTGGAAAAGATATAGCAAGCATTTCAGACAAATGGTCTCACATGTTTTTAACTGCATAAGACAAAAACGGTTTAAAAATCAAGTCCACCCAGTAATTATAGCAAAAGTGGCATCCGGGTATGGCAGGATTCATGAATGAAGAAAGAGAAACACACATCTGAATATGTGAAATTTTCCCCAAGATCTCTTCATTTAAATGATATCCTTTATTCCTAAAGCTTGTCCCTGCAAGCCGCTTACAGCAAATGCCTCAAATAACAGAATTTTCTACTAACCAGAACTGCAGTTCTGCCCTGTTTTCAGAGGAATAAAGTGAAACAAATGAGTCTGTCAAGAATGTCGGCAAAGTCATCTCAGAGCATGTGTCTGGACACATTCAGTCTCTGTCCTATGTCTTTGAAAGAGGAGTGGCTGGCCTTTGGATGAGTATGATGCTAATTAAAATGACCTCTGCGTGCTTACTCGATGACAGGATCTGTTCTGATTGAGTATAGGGATCAACTGACTTAATTCCTCACAACAATTCTATGAAGGAAGTCTATTACTATTCATATTTTCAGGAGGAAAGTAAGGCACAGAGAGGTTAAGTGACTTGCTCGAGGTCACACAGCAAGTAAGGAGTAGAGCCAGGCTTTGTATGCAGATGGTTCTAGAGGTTGTCTTCATAACCCCTGCACTCCCTGCCTCCTTAACCACCATAGAAAGAATTAAATTTTCCTTCTCTTTGACCTTCACTTAACTGGACAATTAATTAGGGACAGGCATGAGAGGGAGACAAAGGGACCGTCAGTCTTAATTGTAATTTTTCAGTATTCTACAAGGATGTATTGGTGTGTTCTATCAGCCTCAGGTGCAGCATAATACAGGGGTTAAGAGCCAGTCTGTCCAAGTCTACTACTTACTATCCTCGTGACCTTGGGTTTACTTAAGTTCTTCTAACGTCAGTTTCCCCGCTTAGGAAGTGAGGATCATGAATCTACATCATCAGAGTTAACAACTATGACCTGCGTAGAAGGGCATCTGATACACATCTGATTGTCCAATACCATTTATTACCTGTTGGAGCAAAAGTAACTATGGAAATCATAACTCACGGTGGGGCACAGTTGCAGTTGGGTACAGTTTGGAGTGGAAGAGAAGGGAAATTCCCAGAGATGCGGGGCTGGAGCTGGAAAACGGCTCAGGTTTTTCCAGATAAGGTCAGAGACACTGGCTTTCCTCGTCCCCACATGAGAAGTTGCTGAGACAAGTCCGCAGCAGGCAGCCTGGAACGCCCAGCCCTCCGGTATTAAAATCTGTGCGGATGAGGACACCTCGGCCCCCGGGGGCGGGACTTGCCTGTCACGTGACCAGTGCCCAGCAGAGCGGACCCCCCCCCCTCTTCCCCGCACCTCCCAGGAAGAGTTGGACTTTGGGCAGCACGGGTCAGAGGCAAAGAAGAACGCTTCCAAAAAGCCTTGCCCGCTTGTCTGTGCAAACTCAAACGCCGTGGTAGCCTCTGATTTCATTTTTCTTCTTATTCCCTCTCTTCTGTCGTGGAAAATGTCCTTTTCTCCAGAAGCCAATGCTGGGTTTTCAGTGACCAGGTGTGCAGACTGTCTGAGTTTGCGTCCTTTCGCCTTCCTCCTCCACAGCCCCCCTCCATTTCCTCTTGAATGCAGAAAACGGAATTTCATTCATTCATTCAAAAATATGTACTGAGCACCAGCTGTGTACGAGGACCTGCTCTGGACACGAGAAATACAGTAGCGAACAGAAACAACCAAAATCTACTTCATGGAGCTGCAGTTGAGTGGGGAAAGACCAAAGATAAAAACCTAAATGTGTTAAGTACACAGAATGTCAGATGGTCATGAGTCTGTGGGGAAAAATCAAGAGAAGGTGGATAGAAAGTGCGGGGGGTGGGGAGGGGGGCAGGGGAGGGCTCTCTGAGCAGGCAGTCTCTGAGCACAGAGCTGGAGTGAGTGAGCTCTGCCCATATCTGGGGAAGAATATTCTAGAAAGAAGAAACAGCAAGGGCAAAAACCCTCAGATGGGAGCCACCTGGAGGCCAGTACAGCTGGGGCCAGTAAACAGGGGGCTGGCGGAGATGAAAGCATGGTGGAGGGGCCCCATCAGGTAGAGCCATTCTGTGTCAATCAGACATGTCTGAAGTCAATAGTATCATAATTTTTAAATGACTTTTTAAAAGTACATAGGACCTAAATCTGAAATCAGTCATTGCAAATTCAGATAGCCAGACAGGTAAGAAGTTAATGAAATGAGCAGGGTAATTAACCAGGGTGGAGTGCTGATTCCACATTGCCACGTGTTCTGATTTTTCAGAAGACACTGAAATCTGTCCGGACTTTTATGAGAAATGTCCTGACTCTAAAATAATCATTAGGAACCACCAGCATGCAGGTGCAAGCTCGCAGTTTGAGACGGCTCTTCCAAACATCCCTGTAGACCCCGGGAGTCTAATTTCAGCGACAAGACATTGAGCCTTTCTCTCACGCTCTCTTTTCTTTTCTTGTTACCAATTCCTGACCAGAAGGGTGCCAAGAGATGCTACCAATCATTTCCAGGAAAAAGTAGGACTTGAGTCTCATGAGGATGGGGGCTGAGACGTCGTCCAAGGGGCAATCAGTTTGCTTCATTTTCATGTCTTTCTCAAGACATTTTCCCGATCACCCCTCATCATGGGTAATGACAAACATGGTCCAAATCCATCCTCTTTCAGGTTTCCATTAGTTTCATGATGATTATTATTTTGTCATCTGGGGTTGATTTAGGAGTGGTGAAATGTTTGCAGGTTTCGCAAATGGTTGTCAGCCACTGTTTAGAACGGCAAGGAACTTCTTGTGTTGTTCACATCGTAAGGACTGTGGTGATAATTTCCAGTGGCCACAGACGTGAAAGGGGATAAAAGGAGGGGGGGGGTCTTGAAGGATTCCACACAGAGTGATTGGAAAATTGAGTAATTAGTCAGGGGTGGCGGGGCTGCAAGGGTGAGGAGAGGGTTCAAGAGCCCTAAAGACCTGGGATGCCCATAGTCTGCCTTCTCCACCCCAAAGCTGAGTCAAGCAAAAACCCTGCCAAGGGCCCACAAAGCTGTCAAGATTCTTCTGGATGTAAGTAATAGAAAACTTACTTCTGAGTTGGTTTAAGTTAAAAAGGAAGTGTACGGACTCTGGGACATGTAAAGTTCTGGGGAGATCTGGTTTCAGGTGTGGCTGGTTCAAGAGCTGAGACGTAGGTGATGCGCCATCTTTCAATGAATCCCTGCTCAGGAGGATTCGGTACTTTGTCATGCAACACTTCTGGAACTTGGGATGGAGTGGGAGAGAGGTAGATTCCCCAGCTGAAGTCAGCAACATTGGCTGGAAGTGGGGGGTGGACTGGTTCCCCGTGGACCCCCAAACTTCAGCATAATGCACCTCTAGATATGCCTTGGCCACCCCTCTTCTACTGGGCTACAGTGCCATTTGTGAAATGTGTGGGTTTTCCAGGTGCTGTGCTACACTGTGTGTGTATATCATCTCCTTTCTCCTCAAACAATCCTTTGAGGATGGCACTTTTAAGACGTGCTGCTATTCTCCCTCCCATGTGCTCTTTCCCACAGGCCTAGAGGATGACCTTTTATTTCAGGTAAGGGCGTTCAGAGAGGGTCATCTTTTTTTCATGGTGTCTTGTACAAAATTAGCGCTCAATATTTGGGATACTCCACCCAAGCATGGGAGAGGCACAGGACTTCTGAGGAAAAGGTAGAAATGCCTCAGTATCACTTGGAGTGGCCAGAGTGACCCTGGCTAGACTGTGGCTACATTTATGGGCCTCTGATGATCAGCCTGTGTTTCTTTTCCTCCTCTGAGCTTTGCCCTTCATTATTGCCTCCACTACATTATAGCCTTTTTTCTGTTCCCTTTAGTGGCCCTGCAGTAACATCTCATGCAATACAGAGGTTGCAAACTGGCAGCCAAAAGGCATTTTGTTGGGCCTGCAGAACATTTAAAGTAGACACTGGAGCCAACATTTGAAAATCTGGACATTCCACACAAAAATGAAGATTTCTGGCTTCCATTAAAAAATCAGAAGATCTGTCAACACTGTGCCCACATTTTCACAGGACTTCAATTGGCTGGAACTGGGAAATGACTGTCTCTTTTAGATGGATGGGTTCTCAGTTCAGCGCAGTCCCCACCTCTCTCTATTGTCTCCCTCACACTGGGGTTCAGGGTTAGTTGCCATTGACCACTGGGATGGTGCTGTTGGCTGTCCTATAGGAGATTTCAGAGGGAAGGGAAGTCTTTCCTGTATCCAGGTCTTCATCAAAAATGTGAAAATGAAGTATAAATCAAGTTGGTCATTAGTATTAAGAAAAATGAGAAAAAGCATGTGTTTGGGGGTCAGCCAAGGTTTCTCAACCTCGGCACTATTAACATTTGAGGTTGGACAGTTCTTTTTGTGGAGGTCTGTCCTTGCATTATAGGAGGGTATTTAACATGTACATCTATGGACCATACCCCTTTCAGAAGTAAATAGTTCCCTGGACTCCAGGCATCCACCACCAGTTTGGTAAGAAGAGTTACCGTAAGTGAAAAAAAAAAAACTGTTCTTGCTCTGAATTGCACGCTGGCAGGCCCAGCGTTGGCAGTAGAGGTTCTGAGTTGGCTGACTTGGGTTTAATCATAGGTGAACGTGCCAACCATTGAGGCCACTTGCGACGGCCTGTCTAAGATGTTATAGAAGGAATTCAGCATGAATGAGAGGTTGAACCATCTTAAAGAGTCTTTGGAGAATTTCTTAACTTTCAGCTGAGAGAGGCCATTGTGGCTGCTACTTTCAAAAGGTTTGCAAACAGTAGGTTCTGATACAGAGTGTGGACAGGCGTCGAGCTTTGTTGGAGAGCAGAGGGAGGGACTAAATGATCTCTAGGTGCCGCTTCCAGCTCTGGTTCTGTGAGCTACACCTGAAAGAGTGAATTTCCCCAAGACAGGTCTAGTATGCTGCCTGCTGCATTGCCACAGCTCATAATGATGGTCTGTGATGGAAACCCAGGAGAGCAGTGAAGGTTGTCCAGGGAGGGAAATCAGCCTTCCCTAGGCCAGTACTGTGTACGATGTGGTGTGGAGGTGTTTGTTTTGTTTTGTTTTGTTTTGGCCTTTCACCAGTGCTCCAGATCCTGTCCAGTGTCTGAAATAGTGTCCATGCTTAGGTTTCCCATACTAACAATAATAGGTGCCCGTCAGACATTCAACACCTATTAATTGAACACCTGCTACGAGGCAGCCACTGTTCCAGGCACTTGGCAGGAAGCTGAGAGCAAAACTAACCAAGTCCTTGCTCTCACGGAGCTGTGTTTTTGGTGGAAGAGAGATGGACAATTACAAGAACACAAGCAAAATTACGTATAGTGTGACAGAGAGTATTAAGTGCTATGGAGAACCATAAAGCGGGGAGCGAGGGAATAGGAAGTGCTGGGGTGCAGCAGGGAAGGGTGGTATTTTAAATTTAATTTTAATTTAAAATAAAGTGCTCAGTGCGGTGGCGTGCTGGTAAGTTGGCTCTCTGGAGATAAAAGGTGCTGACTTACGACATTTGCCACTTCCCATGATGTAAATACTCCCACCGTGGCTGATATCAAGCTCCTGTTGGTTTAATAACCAGCTTACGATATTCACACAAGTTTCACAGTCATTTCTTGCAGGCTAGTGCTGGCCGGCTCCAGCACTCCACTGGTGGGGAAGGCCTCACTGTAAACTCTCTGGCCAAAGAGCACGCACAGAAACCTGAGTGGGATTGTGCCTGGTGTGTTCGGGGATAGCCCAGAGTCCGTTGTAGCTGGACCAGATAGGGGGAGAGGGACAAGACATATGGTCAGAGAGGTAGCCAGAGGCAGATGATGTAAGCATTTTAAGCCATGGTTGGATTTTCGGCTTCTACTCTGAATGAAGTGGGAGCCCCTGGAGGGCTCCAAGCAGAAGAGAGACAGGATCTCTGATTTACATCTGGCAGAATCCCTCGGGCTGCCGTGAGAATGGGGGGCAAAGACAGCGCAAGTCAACCTGTTGGGAGACTGTCACAGCAAGAGGTGATGGTGACTTGGAGTAGGAGGGTAGCAGCAGGGCAGGGGTGGGGAGAAGTAGTTGGATTCTGTATGTGGAGCCAATGGGATTTGCTGACGGAATGGATCTGGGAAGTGATACGAAGCATCCAAGGTGACACCAAGGTTTTTGGCCTGAGCATCTGGGAGAATGGAGCCGATGCTTCCCGAGATGGGGAGACAAGGGGAGGAGCAGGTTGGGAAGGAAGGCTAGGAGCACCTTCTATGAACCTAGCCTTGAGCAAGGGCTTAAATGCACACCTTCTCCTTCCGTGCTAACAAGCGGGTTCTTTGATTATCCCATTTTAGAGAGGATGTGACAGCAACTCGGAGAGGTTAAACAACATGCCCCAAATGGGCCTGCTGGAACCTGGCCAGGCCAGAACTACCTCCCGCCCCGCTACCACCTCCCAGCTGTTCTACCATGTTTTCTCAGCTCTCCAGGCCCCATTCCTCCTCTTCGTTTTGAGGAAATGGAAGCAGAAAATTTCTTCAAAGGAACGAACCAACGAACCAAAAGCCTCTCCCTCGTTCAGAAAGAGCTCTCCAGGGGTTCATGCCAGGAACAGGTGGGTTCTGCTCAGTGGATCCATTGCTGGCCTCTTTCTATGACCAATTTGTTGGATTAACCCATGAAGATTAGTATTCCACAGGAGGACTCACACTTTAAAAAAATTAGTAGTCAATAGCTTGCTTAGAAGGCTTTGGTTTGGGGCAGACATAGGTTTAAATCCAGACTCCACTGCTGAATAGCTTTACCTGCCTGAGCCTCAGTTTTTCCATCTGTGCCGTGGACGCACTAAGAGTTCCTCTCAAATTAAATGAGATAATGAACATAAGGTGCTTGGCCCAGAGTCCTCACTGGGCAAATGGAGGGTCTCAGGACCATTATGGTTTGAGAGAAAGAATTAGAAAGTCGGGTTTAATTATAGACCAAAGGTGACTTGCCCTCTGAAGCTGGGGTGGGGACGAGGGGTTGTGAAGCATGTCATTCCTGAGAGCTTTGTGGTTTGGCCCTTTTTTCTTTCTTTCTTTCTTTCTTTCTTTCTTTTTGTGATCCTGGGGGTTGGAGGCCTGTGTCTGGGTTCTGCTGTGCTCACCAGGTGGCCGGTCCTCGGCCATTTACTGCTGTCGGCGCTCCCAGAGGAGCCGACCTCAGCCCCACGGAGTCGGCCGCCTTGAGCTGTCATTTGTCGAAGGCAGAACAGCCTGTTCTCTTCACAAGCAAATCCCCAGATGGAAGCCCATTCGGGGCTGCCACGGTTTTCCTGATGAAATTCCTGACTTGGTGTGTGTGTTTTTTTAAAAACACGCCCACTGCCTCACAAAAACCTCAGCCGGGGAAGAGAAACATTTCTCATTGAATTACTGGTTTTTAAAAGGGTGTCAAGTTATACCCCACTTTCATGGCCTACGTACGCCACTCTTTCCACGCACTGCTTCGGTGGAGAGTCCAAGATGGCAGAGTGTGGATGTTATCTCTGGCCGCCCTTGCGTTACGCAGATGGGAAAACTGAGGCCCGGAGAGGCCAAGGAGGAGAGCCACAGGCTAAGTTGGTCTCCGGGCCTCGGCCAGACCCAGATCTTTTTATTCCAGAGCCGTTATACTTCCTCCTTCATCAGAGGTCACAAATGGGCAGGCTGTGGCCACCTCTACCCCACAGATGTGCTTTCTTTGGCCCGAGAGTGTTTTAATTTGAATGAGTTGCCAGCATTTAAAAATCAGGAGATTCCATATAAAAACCCAGCTTTCTGGCTTCTCTTCGACCATTGGGAGATGTGCCAAATGAGGTCTGCCTTCCTGCATGGTGACAGCTGAGGATCTCAGTAATGTCCACTCCCTTTAGCCAGAGTATGTCTTCCTTTTGCCACAGTCCCCACCCCTCCCTGTCATCTCCCCGGACATGTGGGGCTGAATGTCAGTTGCCATCGTAGAGCTTCCCTTCCTGGTTCTCTTATGGTGGAGTTAAAAGGAAAATAAAATATTTCTTGAACTTGTGTCTTTATATCAAAAACAAAGGAGCAAAAGATGAGGCGAAATGGCTGCTTGTTTAAAAATTATTGGTACACAGCATTATTTCTTTGTGGCAGGGAAGAAAATTTCTGTGAATTTAATATGCAAACAGAATACATCAGTGTCTAAAGAGCCAGCCCTCTTTACTCACCGATGCTCCCTTCCCCTTTTCTGCCAGCATCATGTTTATGACCCCTCCATGCCAGGCCCATAGTTACCACTTTTTTTTTTTTTTTTTTTTTTTGTGATATGCGGGCCTCTCACTGCCATGGCCTCTCCCGCTGCAGAGCACAGGCTCCGGAGGCGCAGGCTCAGCGGCCATGGCTCACGGGCCCAGCCGCTCCGCGGCATGTGGGATCTTCCCGGACCGGGGCACGAACCCGCGTCCCCTGCATCGGCAGGCGGACTCCCAACCACTGCGCCACCAGGGAAGCCCTCCACTTATTTTTTAAAGACAGAATTAAACTTCTTTGACCAAAATCTGCTCCACTTCTATGAAACTTGAAATGCTATTAAACCAAATTAAGAAGTTTAAATAATTTTTAATTGCTCAAGAAAGACCACGTGTGTGTCTGAATGAGTACGCGTGTGTGGGCACGCATGTGTGCTGTGTGCCTATGTGATGTGTTCTTGATTTATGGGATTTCCCCTGAATAGAACTGGATGAAAGTGTTTTTTTTTTCCCCTGGCTTTAGCACTGGCACTTCTGGACTTTGCTGTACATTTAAGCCAGGGTGCAAAGCCAAGTGGTTTTAACTCTCTTTTAATGGTGTAACAGGGAGCTACGTTAAGGTTGGGTTAAAATTGATGTTCCTTCTTTCTGGGGCATACTGGGGGGCTCGTGGAGAGAAGAGTTGGGGATACCAAGTTTTGAAAATAATCATTCCAGGAGAGCTGACCAAGAGAAAAGAGACTCACATTTTCAGAATGCCTGCTGTGTGTCAGAACTTGGTGTGAAGATTCTCTCTCTGCGTTCCAAAGTGAGCCGTGGAACGTTTTTTGAATACTGACCTGTTCTTTTGCATGTGTGTTAGGAAGAAATAAAGATAATCTCTAAAGCACATAATGAGGAGTATTTCTTAGAATGAGGCCTAATTTGTTTAAGGGGGAAAGGAGTCCATTTGGAGGAAAAATATGTAAGTAGTCCAGGTGGTTTTGTGGATGTGACAAAATCATGAATGATGGTTTGATTTAGTCCTCACAATACTCGGGAGTGGTCAGCCCACCCCTAAGCTGGGAAACGCTTCTAACACCTTGTACTTCCTCAAAGCATTTAAACTTGTCATTAAATACTGAGTTGTGTAATCTTATGCAGAGTTCTATCTGACTCCTTTGAACCAGGGCTGTGTGGTCATTTCAGTGTTGCGTTCCCAGCATCCGGGAGAGTTCCAGGCGTACAACAGATGCTGAGAAAATAACAGCGCATGACTGCCTGGACACCCTGCGAGGCAGGAATTGCTGTCCCCATTGTATCGATGAGGAAATAGAGGTTCGGAGGGGCTCACAGCTAAGATATGGTAGAGCTATAGTTCGAACTCATGACTGTCAGGCTGTGAACTTTTGGGGAAGCACCAGTACATGGGTTGGACCACGACAGCTGACCCGTAGCAAAATGGGGAAAATGAGGTGGATGCCAAGAGTTTCACAAAGCTGGACTGGTTCCATGTAAAGAATGGTCCGTTAGACATAGAAAACAAATTTACGGTTACCAAAAGGGAAAGCGGGGGAGAGGGATAAATTAGGAGCTTGGGATTAACAGATACACACTACTATATATAAAATAGATAAGCAACAAGGTCCTACTGTATAGCGTAGGGAGCTATTTTCAATATCTTTTAATAACCTATAATGGAGAAGAATCTGAAAAAGAATATATATTTGTATAACTGACTTTGCTGTACACCAGAAACTAATACAACATTGTAAATCAACTGTACTTCAATATAAATAAATAAGTAAACAAGCAAAGAAATATAAAAGCACCGTTCAGAATAAGGATCTCACACACACAGAAAGAATGATCTATTATTTTTATTGCCTTTCCACTTTAAAGGTAATATTTATGGCTATAAAATTTCTCATTTGTTGTTTTTAAACTCTGCTTGACAAATCGAAATGGCAGCTCCTTTACGTTGGGTTGCCCAGTTTTTTTCTTGTCTTTGAGATTTTCTAGTTGGTGGAATCCTCGAGTTTCCTCTTGAGATGTTATCAAGCCAGTCGGTGAAATCCCTGAACACCCCTTCCCTGCACTCCGACTTCCCTCAGACTCACTTCACCATTTCCCCTTCTTGGGAGTGAGGACAGGTGTGTCTTCCTCACTCCAAGCGCCAGTGACACAAAAACAGAAGCCAGAGCAGTATCTCCAGGGTTTGTCCTCAGGACTCCCAAGATGGCCAGAGCCTGCCCTTAGTAGGTTGTCTGAGAAGGCAGGACCCACCATCCCTCTGGGGGAAACTGGAGCCACTGGGATGCCTCTGGGTGACACAGCATCTCTTCACGGGCTCTGCCCACCTGCTTTGGTTTTGGCATAATGCAGATTTTCCTTTCCTTTTCTAGACCAATCCAGACCCGTCTCATAAAGGTTAATCATAACTACTTGCTGAGCAAGGGTTCACCTCTGAAATTCTGCCCCCTGTTGACCCCCAGTCACTTGTCGCCAGCTTGGGGGCTGCCACCTCTCCATACCCTAGCTGTGGCCAAACCTTGGAGGGCTTTTTTTGCCTTGCAGTTTTATTGAGAAATAATTGACAGGCAGCACCGTATAGGTTTAAGAAGTACAGCATGATGGGTTGATTTACATATATTGTGAAATGATCACCACTATAGGTTCAGGTAACACCCGTCTTCTCATATAGATACAATAAAAAGAAAAGAAAGAAGGGGAAAAAGGAAAACTCTTTTCCCCTTGTAATGAGAACTCAGGATTTAATCTCTTAACAACTTTCTTATGTATATCACAGCAGTGTTAACTGCAGTCATTGTGTTGTACATGACATCCCTAGAACTGATTTATCTTGTAACTGGGAATTTATACGTTTTGACCACATTCTTCCAATTCCCCCTCCCACCACCCTCTGCCTCTGGTAACCACAAGTCTGATCTTTTTTTCTGAGTTTGGTTTGGGGTTTGTTTTTTTTGCTTTTTTTTTTTTCAGATTCCACATATAAGTGAGATCATACAGTATTCCTCTTTCTCTGAGTTATTTCACTTAGCATAATGCCGTCAAGATCCATCCATGTTTTTGAAATGGTAGGATTTCTTCAGTTTTTATGGCTGAGTAATATTCATTGTATATATAAACCATGACTTCTTGATCTGCTCGTCCATCGAGGGACACGAGTTGTTTCCATGTCTTGGCTATTGTAAATAATTCGGTCGACTTTTAACTGGGGAGACTCCAGGGTGAGGACACTGTGACGGCAGCTGTGGAGACCTGGGGCGGGAAAAATCCTGGCCCTCTCCTCAAAGAGTTTAGAGACTAGTAGATCAGACAAGACAGGCCCAGATGTTTCCTCGGGACTGGGTTCTAGGTCCTGTGCTGAGGACTGGACGATAACCTCTTGTTATTGTGCCCGTACAGCACTTTACAGTTTACGAAGGACATCCATAATTTATTTTCTATCATGTCCATTTTTAGCCCTCTGTAGTGGATAATGCCTAGCAACCATTCCATCTTTGGGTTTTCGTTTCTTTCCTTTCTGGTTCCCCCTGCACTTTCAGGCCATTACCTTACTCCTCCATTCCAGGTGTAGACCTGTGATCCAGTGTAGACTGTTCTCTCCAGTTCAAGGTGTAGACCTGGACAATCACAGGACTCCATCCCCCGGCCCTCAGGATTGGTTTAGGGACAGGTATGTGACTCAGGTTGAGTGGGACCCAATCCTGGGAACTTTGCTGGAATTGCTGGGGAAAGGTGCATTCTCTGCTCTGGCTGGCTAACTTAGTAGAGTGTGACCATCTTGCTTAGAGGAGGCCTACCTGAGAAGGGAGACAACCCGGAGGAAAATAGAGACAAGATATGGAGGCCAAAGATTCCTGATGGTATCACGTGAGCACCTGGATCCAGCCATTCCTGAAGCTAGATGCCATGCTCTAGTCAATTATTTTTCATTTACTTAAAAACACTTGAACAACTTTTCTTCCACTTGCTAGGACTAATACAGTTGGTTCCATTTGCCGAGTTGCCCTGCTTCCTCTAATCATAGTAACACTCCCTTTCATTTATAAAGCCCTCTTGAAAGCGTTTTCATAGCAATTGAACTCACTTCTACAAGACATCATTGGCCTAGTTTTGTTGATGAGGAGGGATCTGAGGCACAGAAGGGGAGGGGAAGCAAGTTAACTTTTTCCCCCCCTTGGATCATCCTCACCAACTTTCAGTCTGGGGAAGAAAAGCAGTTTTTAATACCCAGGGCACCTCCGCCTCAGGGGGGTAGGATGTAAAGTGATTTGATGAGCAGCCAGAGCAAGGTCAGGGAAGACCCTAACTGTATCACAGAATCATAGGAAGTGTAGTACTAATAGTAATTTCAGACGTCTAGAAAACTTCTGGAAGATGGGAGAGGAAATAGTTAACTGCAGTTACCTATGCAACATGGAATGGGGAGAGAGGAGACTTTTGTTTTTCACTGTATATACTCTGTATACATTCTGAAAACGTTTGCTAGGGGCATGGATTGTTTTATATTCAAATAAACAGTGAATTTTGTAATGTAACAGTAGCTGGCTTTCAGCTGGGACACTTAGAGTATCAAACAGTGAATTACAAACCATTGAAAAAATATGAATCCACGAGTCTATGCCAATAATAAATAGATAAGTAAACAAACAGGGGAGAGGGAGGTTTCTTGTTTACAGTAGAATGACAAGGTCCAGCGGGAAATGTGGAGAGAGGGCTGGACTAGAAACACACATCATGCTGTAACCATTATGGTAAAAGATTGGTTCAGTCAGGAATCATCCATGGATATTAAATCTGGGTTAGGGATGTGGATGAGAACCAGGAGATTTGCATATGCTCTTAAAGGGTCTCCCCACCAACGGCTTATTCATTTCAAGGGGAAAAATAGTCACCGTACACTGGCGAAATCAGAAAACACATTGCCTGGGGGATCAGTATTAATGTCATCAGGGAGGGGAGGATGAGTAGAGGAGGATAAGTGCCTTAGAAGGACACACCGTCACCGCATGTAGTGGTCTGGCCGAGGATGCAGAACCTGAATCTAATCATGAGGAAACGGCAGAGGAGCCCAGAACATGGAACATTCTATTTCCAAAAAAAACCCACCTTCTTCTTTTAAAATGCCAGTGTTATGAAAGACAGAGGAAGGCCAGATTAAAGGAGCCTAAAGAGATAAGACAACTAACTGCAGAGACTAATTCTAGACTGGATCCTACATAGGAGGGGAAATGCTATGAGGGACATTGTTCGTTGACAAACTGTAGTGTGGAGAGTGGATTAGGTAAAATACTATATATATTGGCATTCAGTGTACTGATGGTAATTGTCCTGTGATTAGGTAAGAAAAAGTCCTTATTCTTAGGAAATACACCCTGAATGAATGAAGTATTTAGGAGTAGAGGGCCATGTGTCTGTAACTTACTCTTAAATGGTTCCGAAAAAAAATTAGATGTGTGTGTGTGTGCGCGCGCGTGCACGCGCGTGCACACGTGTAAGGAGGAAAAAAGCAATTGATAAATCAAATGGGATAAGATGCTTGCAGCAGGTGCATCTGGATAAAAGATACGCGTGTGTTCTTTGCACTAGTAAGTCTGAAATTATTTCCAAAGAAAAACTTTAAAAAGTTGCTCTCAACAAAAATATATCATCATAATAGCATTTATTAGATAGCAGGACTCAGGCCAGTTATGTCCTTTACTCCTCAGAGACCCCTGACATCAGGCACGATTAACATGCTCATTTTCACAGATGAATAAGCTGAAGGTCAAGTAGGTGAAGTTGCCTCAAGACCCAGAGCGAGTCAGCGCCAGCTCAGTTATTCTCACTTCTCTGCCCAGAACCCACACTCTTAGCTGTTCAGCAGGTACTGGCCTAAAGCACAGGACACCTCTTCCAGTGGTGGTTTTTCAGCGTTATGTCCATGGAGCCTTGGATAACATTAAATCACTTAGTGATTTTTTAAAAAATCTCATTTCCATTCACTTTTCAATTCTTTTATTTTTTTTTTAATTTTTTATTTTTTATTTTTTGTGGTTCACGGGCCTCTCACTGTTGTGGCCTCTCTCGTTGCTGAGCACAGGCTCCGGACGCGCAGGCTCAGTGGCCACGGCTCACGGGCCCAGCCGCTCCGCGGCATGTGGGATCTTCCCGGACCGGGGCACGAACCCGTGTCCCCTGCATCGGCAGGCGGACTCTCAACCACTGCGCCACCAGGGAAGCCCTCAATTCTTTTAAATTCAGAAGAAAATCTCAAGTTGGTGCTGATTCTCATTGAATAAGAGAGAGTCACCAGGTAGGTGACCCTTCTAGGCCCCCTGCGTGTATTTACTCTCCCCTGCAACTCTATGAAGTAGATAGTTTAATTATTCTTACTTTACAGATAAGGAAACTGAGGTATAGAGGTTAAATATCTTGCCCGAGGTTGCATGGCTCTGGCTCGGGGAGGAGGTGGGATTTGAACCCAGGCAGTCTAGCTCAGAGACTGCCCTTGCTTGGCTTCACTGTTCTGTTCAGTGAGTTCAGGGGCGTGAATCTGAATGAATGGGAAAAGGAAAACTCCAAAACCCTCAGTCAAAGCCGCTCTGGGCGTGAGTCTCTGATCTTTCAGGTGCTGCCTGGGCCATTCTTAGTTTCGTGAATTTCATTTTTGTCATACATAAACAAGGATGAGAATAGTAGTAACATCTGCTATTTATTGAGCACCTGCTAGATGCCAGGTGCTATGACAAGTACCTTACATGTCTCCTTTTCGTCTTGAACTTGAACGCTATGTGCTAAGTACTGTTCCCGTTTTATAGATGAGAAGACTGAGGTTCAGAGTGGTTCAAAATCTTTGGCAGCCCGTAAGTGGCAGAGATGGAGTCTGAAGCCACGTTTCTCTGATTGCAGAACCCGGTTCCGTCACCGTCCCCTGGCCTGTGCCCTCGGGGAGCTGTCTTGAGGATGAGAGCTGTTTTCTGTGGTGCCTGGGACACGGCACTAGGCATGAAAAATCACCAGTGCTTGGGGTGGTGATGTTTCATCTGCTCATGGAAAATTGACCTCAATTTTGGGGTCTCCATTTCCTCCTCTGCTGGGTCAGGATGCGGATGGCGGTGCGGGGAGCAGGGGCGGGGAGCAGCTTTCAGGGACTGCTTTATGGAAAGGGTTCTAGAAGGTTGTGTGGCCCGGAAGCAGCACTGCGCTGATGTCAGGGGGCCTCTACCTCGGAACTACAAGCAAATTCTTCCCTCCAACAAGAGCACATTGTGTTCTGGCCCTGCTCTCCCACCCAGGCTACTTTAAATGCAGATCCTGCTGCCAACAGCTACTTTTAGCGAAGGCAGACTATCATAAGGAGAGAAACTTATGAGAAAATAGCAAAATGGAAGCATTGTTCCTGAGGGTTTGGAGCAGGCTCAGGGAACGGTGGGGTAGGAGAGGCCTGGAGACGTGCTTTGCCATCACAAATAAGTTGTACAATAATAATAATAATAATAAAGTCAGAAAGCTTTTTCTTCAAGCTGAAAGCAAGAGAGGGCCAGAGAAACGAGCTCTCACAGGGTCATGATCCTGTGGTGCTGTGGAACCTCATCTCGAGCTGGGGAACATTTGGAGGAGGAAAATCGTATCTAGAGGCTGGAAGGAACAGAGTGAGATTGATGGAGGGATCGTTAGTGCAGGATGTGGGGCAGGAGAGTAAGCTTGTGAGTAGAGAGGGTGATGGAGAAAAGGTCCTTTTTTTTTTGAGGAAATTAGGGTTCCCGGGACAAACAAGAATCACGGGATAGAAGATTATAAGGGCAGTTCCAACTTCACACTAGTTAGACTTTCTGATGCTGCCAGGAGGCTGTCTCATGCAGTAGTGAGTGGACCATCCCCAGAAGCATTTAAGCAGAGCCTGCATGATGATACAGGGATTTCAGCTTTAAGTTAGGACGCAGGACTTGAGCAAAGGTTCACAAACACTGACTGGTCTGTGTGTCAGGGCTAAGAGGATTGAGTAGTGAGGTTTTAATCCAAAAGATGAAATTGATGTCTATTTAAAAGATCGTCCTTTGAGACTATGCCCTTCCTATATTTGGGTGTTTCAGTGTCCTTTATAAAATTACCAGTTTGTGGAATGTAAAAGTCAGGAAATATCAGGATTAGATAATGTCCAAGTCTGTTCCATTGCTAAGATTCTGTGATTCAAGGAAAATATGCTTCTGATTTGGATGAAACAGGATAGGGGGAATGCATGTAAAATCAAGCCTAAAACTGACACATTGAGAAATGGCCGTGTCAGCATATTATTTAGAAATGTGGAGTTAATTACCAGAAGGAACAGCTAAAAAAGTTGACAGTGGTTGCCCCTTGAGAACTGGGCTGGAGGTGAGTTTTCTCTTAAGTATCCATTCCGTGTTACTATGTAAATTTGTAAATTACATGTATGTAATTATATGACCTTTGATTAAAAATTTTTTAAACTTAAAAATAAAGGCAATAATAGCTGCCATTTTTTGGATTCTCTGCTAAGAGCTTTTCATACATTGTTTTATTTAATTAATCCCATCTTAGAGATGAGGAGATGGACTCAGAGAGGTGAAGTAACTTGCTTTGCTCTACAGAGAGGGTGACTGCCAGATTTTTTTGTTTTTGACTTGAGAACCCAAGTCAGACTCGTATACAGAATTCTCTGTTGTCCTCTGCCCAGGGTGAGACTTCTGTGAAGTTTGAGAAGAGGGAGAGGATGGAGAGGTGGGTGATGCTGCAGAAAGGACCAGAAGATAACTGGAAGAGAGATGAGGACAAAAAAGGAGGTTGTGGTTTGCTTTCTAGATTGTGCATTTTGAGAAATTCTGCAGAGAAGGCACAGATGCACGTTAAAAGATAAACTAGTAAACAGTCTCTCTTCTCCTTTTGGCCTTGATGGGAGGGAGGCAGAGAGGGAGAAAGCAAGCTGTTTTGGAAGAGTCTGCTCTGTGCCAGGCACTGTGCTAGGAACCTTAGGTAGATATCAACCCATCTAGTCCTCACCATGACCCCGAGAAGTAGTCACATTCACTATAGAGGTCACTTTGGAGTGCCTACCGCAGGGTTTCTCAGCCTACAGTTTGGGGCTGGATAATTCTGACATGCGGGCACTGAGCACTGTAGGATACTTAATAGCACCCCTGGCCTCTATCCACTGGATGCCAGGAGCATCCCCCACCCTCTCAAGTTGTGACAATCAAAGATGTTTCCAGACATTGCCAAATGCCTCCTGGGAGGCAAAACCACCCCTAGTTGAGAACCACTGGCCTCCTGTGACTGGGTATGTCATACGTATTGTCTTCAATCACCTCTCCAGCTAGTGGGCTTGATGTCCATGTTATATGGACATGTTATATGTCCATGTTATATGTCCATATATATATATATATATGTCCATGTTATATATATCTCATGTTATAGATGAGAAAACCGAGGCTGAGAGAAGGGGAGGGATTTGCCTAGGGACATGTAGTTATTAGTAGTATAGCTGAGAATCGAAGTATTTCAGTAGGGAACTTAGAAAACCAGCTGATGAAGACCTGGACCCAGACTTGACGCCAGGTTTACCCCAGGCTGGCACTAAAATGCAGATTGAATCTTTTCATTTTAATGGCAGTGGATGTCTTAGAGGAGGTACAGGTATTTCATTAACATCTTAAAAGTAGGCTGGACAGCAGCAAATGCTGGCAAGGATGCATGCAACAGGAACTCTCATTCATTGCTGGTGCGAATGCAAAATGGTGCAGCCACTTGGAAGAGAGTTTGGTGGTTTCTTATGAAACTAAACATACTCTTACTGTGATCCAGAAATCATGCTCCTTGGTATTTACCCAAAGGAGTTGAAAACTTATGTCCACACAAAAACATGCACGTGGATGTTTATAGCAGCTTTATTCACAGTTGCCAAAACTGGGAAACACCCAAGATGTCCTTGAGTAGGTGAATGAATAATTAGGCTGTGGAAAATGATTTAGCACTAAAAAGAAATGACCTATTAAGCCATGAAAAGATATGGAGGAACCTTAGATGCATATTACTAAGTGAAAGAAGCCAATTATATGCTCTGTGATTCCAACATTGTGTAAAAGGCAAAACTCAAGAGTGAACCCTGATGTAAAGTATGGACTTCAGGTGATAATGATGTGTCAATACATGTTCTTTGATTGTAAAAATGTACCACTCTGGTAGGGGAGTGTTGATGGTAGAAGCAACTGTGCATGCATAGGGGCAGAGTATATTTAGGAAATCCCTGTACCTTCTGCTCAATTTTGCTGTGAACCTAAAACTGCTCTAAAAAAAAAGTCTTAAAAAAAAAAGATCGGCTGATAGCATGGTGGCCAAGAGCGCGGGCTCTGGAGCCAAAAGCCTTTATTCAATCCACTTGCCAGCTTGGAAACCCTGGCATGTTACTTAACATCCCTGGGCCTCAGTTTTCTTATCTGTAAAATGGGGTTAACAACAATACCTCTTCGTAGAGTTGTTCTGAGGATTAAATGACAGAGTAAAACAGTGCCTGGCAGATCGATATTCAGTATCGATGAATATGCGCTGTTATTCTTATATGCAAGCTTTTAAATCCATTTCACGTACTCAGACCTGGAACTCAGACCCCAGTGACGTACATCAGGGCACGATCGCCTAAGTGGCTGACTCTGCTTCTCTGCAGTCGAGCCCTGGGGTTGCAATTGGGTCGATTTTTCACTGACCACTGTACAATCATCTCCGGGCTGCAGGAGTAACCAGATGGGCCTTGAGTGTCCCAAGAAGAAGCCATCCAAGCTGATCAAGCATTCGCCTTCCCCACCAATAGGAATCTCAGGAGAATTATGGAAATATCTTTGCACATGGAAGAGATTAATTCATGTGGCCACAAACAGCTCGAACACTGTGTCCTCAGCACTGTAATCTCCTATCCCCTGAAATTTACTCAGGGTGCCAGCTCGGCAGCCAGAAAAGCCACAGGGCTGCCTTAGCTACTCAGCCTGTTTAGCTGGGGGACTTCTCAGGAATTGCAGGGGGCAGGATGAGATTAAGTAGTTTGATTGTTTTTAATTTCACCCTCCCACTACTATCCCCACCATAGCCTACTTCTGCCCTCCCACACATCAGCCAAATGGATTTGTTGCATGGCCCCCTGCGTTCCCACCTCCAGGCCTTTGTCTGCCTAGCTCCCCCACCTAGAATACCCTCTTTTTATTCCCGTGGCCACCTTTCTAGTCTCCACATGGCTAAATACCAACATCCTTCAAGCCTGGTGCCACCACCTCCGCCTCCCGCTAGCAGATCATAGATGTTTTTACAGGGTGTGGGACCTGGAATGGGTTTTATTTTTTATATCTTTTAAAAGATTTTTTTGATGTGGACCATTTTTAAAGTCTTTATTGAATTTGTTACAATGTTGCTTCTGTTTTATGTCTTGGTTTTTTGGCCTGGAGTCATGTGGGATCTTAGCCTCCCCACCAGGGATCAAACCTGCACCCCCTGCATTGCAAGGCGAAGTCTTAACCACTGGACAGCCGGGGAAGTCCCTGGAATGGGTTTTAAACTGCAGCTCTGCTTAAGGATAGGTAGGGGGCTTACGCTCTGTGAACCTCAGTTTCTGGCCCTGTAGGATGGGAAGGCTCATCCGTACCTTCCTCACAGGATCCTTTTAAGGAGAGAAGTGTGTTAGGTAGGTGCTTGGCACCGCTGAGCATGTGGTAAGGACTCAATAAATGTTAGCTCAGGGCAGGTGAGGCGTAAGGAGACCCCTTTAGATGGGGAGGGGGTGCGGACATCGGAAGACGTGAGAGAGGCTGGCAGCTGCTGGTTGGCTGGCCACACCTCCATGAATATGGCCAATAAGGAGACAACCCGCCCACATGGATTTAGGCAGCAACATGGATAAGAAGAGCTTGGTGTCAGCTCCTGCATCCCCTTAATCCCACGGGGCTGCTTGTTTCCAAAAGCTCCTCCAGAGTCACAGGATTGGCTCTCACTGGTCCAAATTGGGTCATGTGCCCATCCCTGAACCAATCACGGGTGGCCAGGGATGGGTCGAGGCTCTGATTGACCAGGCTTGGAGCATGTGTCCATCAATCACATTGGTCAGGGCCCGGGTAAGGCTCTGATTGTCTAGGTTTGGGACCTGTGCCCATCCCTTTAAACGGCACTGTGGGACTGTCAGCTTCATCCAAACTATGTGGACGGAGAATGGAGGCAGAGTTCTCTAGAGGAAAGTCAGGATGCTGTTACAGAAGACGAGACGAATGCTGGGCAGGTACTAACAACAGGTGTCAACTAGACTCTTGAAGAGGACAGTTTATTTCAGCCTGATTGCATGGACTGAATGAGAGTTCAAAAGGTAAGATGGGGGACCTGGAGTGAGGGGAAGAGAATCTCATGAAGAAGGAACAGCACAAGCAAAGGCCCAAAGGTGTAAAGTGACATGTTTAGGAAACAAAAAGGAGCTCACCTGCTTGGAGCACAGGGAGTATGCTTAACATGATTTATTTAATTCCTGCAGCAGCCCTGTAAGCAGGTACTAAGATTAGCCCTGTTTGGTTTTTTTTTTTCAGATGAGGAATCTGAGGCACAGAGAGGTGACATCATTTGCCCAAGGTCACAGAGCTGCTAAGTGGTTTACCTCTCCACTAAGGTACATGATATCAAGGTCCCCATTTTCCAAGAGAGTCAGATGAGTATCGGGAGGTGACGTGCCCTGAAGACAGTCATGGTAATAATAGTAATTACTAAGGTCACCATTTATTGAGCATTTCTTATGTGCTCAATAAATGGACCGGGAGATGGGTGGGTGGGCAAGGTTGGAGAATTGAACAGGGGCCAGGTGACCAGAGATCTTGAATGTCAAGTGATTCAAAGAGGAAAGGGCTATGGTCCAATTTGTGTTTTAGAATTTATTCATTCATCCCACACAAATTTGCTGAGCACCTATTATGTGAATAAACAAACTCCTTGGTTATGTTTTCATGATACCCAAGGGCAGTGATAGGAAACCAGACTGGAGACGCTGCGTCTCAAGGCAGGGAGGCCAGTGGGGAGGCTGGTGCACCAGTGCAGGCAGGAGAGGATAAGACTTCACTGGGGTGTGGAGCCCTTTTCCCCAGAATCACAGCTGTAATCAAAGGCAAACCTGGACTATATAGAGGGAGCGCTTGAGACCGATTTCTAGGCTCTAGGCTCTCATGTGCTGCCTCTTCAGGGCAGCCTGCTGGGAACAGTTGTTTAGCATCTGCTCGCATAGGCTGCCGCCAACTGAATCACTCAGGCTAGATTTGATTCTTTGCTGCTGCGGGCACTACCGTCTGTGTGACCCGCCTCACCTCTCCGGGCCTCGGTCTCCTCCACTAAATGGCTTAGTGATAGTACCTGCCTCGTGGGGTTGTGATGAGGATTAAATGGGACCATGCTCGCCAAGTGTTTGGCACATAAGAAATGCTCTGTAAATGGTGACTTAGTAATTACTGTTATTACCATGACTGTCTTCAAGGCACATCACCTCCCGATACTCATCTGATTCTCTTGGAAAATGGGGACCTTGATATCATGTACCTTAGTGGAGAGGTAAACCACTTAGCAGCTCTGTGACCTTGGGCAAATGATGTCACCTCTCTGTGCCTCAGATTCCTCATCTGAAAAAAAAAAAAAAAAAAAAAAAAAACAGGGCTAATCTTAGTACCTGCTTACAGGGCTGCTGTAGGAATTAAATAAATCATGTTAAGTGCTTAGAAAAGTTCCTGGCACATAATATGCTCTCAACATACAGCAAATAAATAAATATCAGTAGTAGTAGTATATTTTTAATGAGTAGGAGTAATTGTGATAATTAAGTGAGGTTATGACATAATGAGGGCTTATTAAATAGCGGCTATTATCAGTATCATCATCTTCCCATCAAATACTTTGAGGGGAAATGACAGCATTTGGTTTTGCGGGTAAAAGGGACACCATTTCCTCCCACAAAGGCAGATGCCTTTCTCCCAGATCACACAGGTATTAAATATTGCTCCTTGGGTGTGGTGAAAAGACATCAATTGAGGAACACTTGCCCCCAGCCCCCTTCAGTCAGGACAGGAAAATGAGTCTGCCTCCTCTCCCTGACTCACTTCTCCCAGGATAATTAGAGGGGTGTCCCCCACTCCTCCTGACAATCGTCTTGTTGCCGGGATTCGACTATAGCTGGCGTTTTGGTGTTGTGACTTGGGGATTTTTTTTTTTTTTTTTTCCCTCATGCCTGGAATAATTTGTGGCTCCATTTACAAGAGTCAAGTTCTTATGATCAACCCCACTCAGGTCCCGGAAGGAGTAATGCCTGGAAAGTGGTTTGGAAAGGTCAGTTGAGGGCAGAGTCCAAAGTGATTTTAAGTGGCCCAGCTAAGTGCCAGGCAGAATGGGGAGCCCTTTTAATTTATGACAGTCTTGCCCTGTGAAGAAAAAAGACAACAGTGCTCTGGAGCAGTTTGACTGAAAAGTAATAAATTCCTTTGTGTACATTAAAAGTAAAGACAAATCTAGCTCATGTTTCAGAAGGAAAAAAAATCTCTGCTGGTTGGGGCATTGGGGTTGAACTCATGTACCTGAACCTACAGGAGGAACTTCATGGAAAATAAGGATTTTATAATCATCGTACATTTTTTATTTATATGGATTTGATCTGAGACTGCCTGAGATCACAACTTCCAAAGCTGTGTGACCTTAAGCAAGTTACTTCACTTCTCTGTGCCTCATCTGTACAATGGAAGAATAATAGGACTAGTTTCGAGCATTGGTGTAAGGATTAAAGGAATTATTAGGCATAAGGAAGAACAGTGCCTGGGACAGTGAACACACTTGGTAAGGGTTGGTTACTATTACCTTATACAGACTTTTGTTTGGAGGTTGGTGGTAATTTTCTGCCTGGCACACAGGAAAGCCAGTCTGGAGAATGGCCTTGCTGTTTGCAAGAGAAACCTATAATTGTCTGTTTCTCCTTGGTTTTCTAGCTTGGGAGTCCAATGCATGCATTTCATTGTGCCTTGATTTTTTTTCTTTTTCTTTTTTAATCCAACCTTTCAGGACATGCTTCCAGCAAAGCAGTTTAGAATTCTTGTATTCCAGAGAGATTTTTTTCTGGCCACAGCAGCTAACAGAGGAACTCTTCAAAACCAAGAGAAGCCTGCACCCCACTGGTTAGAAAATTGACTCATTCATTCATTCTACAAATATTTCTTGTGGGCTTACTATTTGCCAGGTCTCTGTGCCAGGCTCAGGGTACAAAGCAAGCATGACGTAGTACAGCTGACTCTTTGGGGAACCAGACCCTGATTTGTACCAGAGCTATACCCACATCAATCCACTTAATCATCACCACAATCCTATGATAGATGCTGTTTGCATTCCCAATATACAGATGAGAAAACTGAGGCACAGAGAGGTTAAGTAACCCAAAGGGCTACTTAAATAGAGTCCAGATTCAAACCCAAGCAGCCTGCCTCCAAAGTCTATACTATTCTCTTTTTCTCCCCAGTTTTTTTAATTTGGAAAATATCAAACGGACAAAATTTACCAGTTTGGTGCAGTGAACATCAGATGCCTGTCACATGTCATCAATTGTTAAAAGTTTGCCACATTTGTTTTATCACTCTCTTTCTAAATTTTTGCTCGACCATTTGAGAGTTACTTGAATTCTTCATCCTTAAATATTTTAGTGTATGTAGTAGTTATCTATTGCTGTGTAACAAATTACCCCCCAAATGTAATGGCTTGATAAAACAAATATTTATTATATCATAGTGTTGTGGGGCAGGACTCTGGATGCAGCTTATCTAGGTCCTCTGCTTCAGAGTCCATCGCTAGTCTGGAATCAAGGCCTCAGCTGGGGCTGCATTCATGTGAGGCATCACTGCACTCACTCACATGGCTGTTGGCAGGAGACCTCAGCCCCTCTCCACATGGGCCTCTTTGCAGGGCTGCTCATGACATGTCAGCTGGCTTCCCACAAAGTGAGCAATGAGAGAGAGAGTGACAGAGAGAGATGGAGAGAAATGGAGAGAAGGAGAGAGAGAGAGAAAAAGAGGGGGGGGATGAGCTGCCAAGAAGCCAGGATGAAAGCCACAGTCTTTTATAACCCAGTCTCATAAGTGATACATCATCACTTGTGCCGTATGCTACTGGTTACACAGAGCAGCCCTGGCACCATGGGGGGAGGGGACTTCACAGGAGTATGAAAACCAGGAAGTAGAGATCACTGGGGCATCTTGGATACTGGTTTCAAGGAGATTCTACACAACTCCAATACTATTATCATACTCAGGATATTTATTATTAACACTGTACTACCATCTAATATTCTTTCCCTATTCAAAGTTCTTCATAATGTCTTTTAGATCAGATTTTTAAATTTAGTCTACGGTCCAGTCTAGGATCCCGTATTTTACTTACTAGTTGTGTTTCTTTGGTCTCTTTTAATCTGGGGCAATTCTTCAGTTATTTTTTGTTTATTTGTGTGTTTTTGTTTTGTCATTCAAAACACTGGCATTTCTTGAAGAATCCAGGCCATTTATTTTGTAGAATGTTCTCAATTTGGATTTATTTGGTGTTTCCTTGTGATTATTCGGGTTAAACAATTTTGTCAGGAATACTGCATAGGTGACATTGTAGAGTCTGCCCAGTACCACCCTCTGGGGAAAAGAAACAAACAAGTCATATGGGGAATAACTGTTCAGGGTGATAAGTGTTGTTCATAGCTAGAGGACGTACATGATACCCCGGGGGTCCTCCAGGACATCCTACCATGTAGACCATACAGACCACAGGGCATCTAACCAAGTTTGGTTGGGGGCAAGGCTCAGGGAAGACTTCCAAGGGAAGGTAACAGCAATGATGAGACTTGAGGGATGAGTAGGTGTGACCCAGCAAAAAATGGCGAGAAGTGTTCCAGGGAGTGAGAACAGCATGTTGGACAGCCCAGAGATGAAGAAGCCCAGCCAACTGGCAGAACTGAAGGAGGTTTGGAGTAGTTGAATCAGAGAGTGCAAGGGGCAGAGAGGCGAAAGGTGTTATTGGGAGTCAGGAAGGGGCAGCAGCCAGCTCAGATAGGGCTGGCTAAATCGTGTGGATCAGTCATGATCTTAGTTGCAAATAACAGAATCCACTTCTGCTAGTTTAAGCAGAAGTAAGGGAAGGGCCAAGAAAAGGCATGGTGGTCACATAGTGCCTGGCCCAGACCTGGGGGCTGCTCCAGTGGATGACGACCGCCACAACCAGGTCCCAGACCCTGAAAATCCTTCCCAGGCCCTGGCCAGGATGTGGCTGCTGGAACATCTGCTCTGGCTGCTTCTGGAGGCCATTGTCTTTGCCAACACTGGATGGATTCTGTATGGCACATCTTCTCCTTTGAGCCATCGGCTCCTAATCTAAGTTTCAGGAGGGTGAGTCTGATTGGTGGAGCACAGGTCCCATGACTGCATTCTAGTTGCACGGGAGGCTGAGAAAGCAAATTTCTGGCATCTTCTATGGGGATCTGGGGCCCATGATGTGGGAATTCCCCCCAAATGGGAGAAGTGTTCAAAGGCGGTGCCAGCCAGCAAGGGAGATAGCTGATCACTTTGCATAGTGGAGAGTTTGAACATCATCTGTGAGCCCCACGGCACCTCTGAAGGGTCTGAAACAGTGCAGTGGTCAGACTTTTGGAGGGGACAGAGGAGAGACAGAGGGGCGGTCGGAACCTGTGGGTCATCCCAGAAAGACATGAGAGTGTATCCTGAACTGTGTATCGGTCTTGGGATGGAGAGGAGGGGATGGGTGGAAGAGAATTCTCAAAGATGGAGTCTGCCTTAGATTGTAGAGGTGAGAGGGAGTTAGGGAAAGGGAAATGGTCAGATTTAGGGATGAATGAGCATTGGGAAGTCAATGTGTCTTTAAGAAGTGGGGGTTGTCTGGAATTCAGTGCATCAGCTTGTGATGCTTAAGGCAACCTGAAGATGGGAAGTGCTTCTTCCTGGACAAGTTAAATCACATGGTTCAGATTCTGCCTCTCTTAGGAGGGACAGTCAGCATAGTGGTTAAGACTCAGCCCACTGCCTGGGTTGAAGTTCCAGTGCTACTCAGCTGGGCAAGTTGTTTAAATGCTCTATTTCCCCATCTTTATAATGGACATACTACCAATACCTACATCTTGGGGTCTGTTCTAGTTCTGTGGTGTGTTGTTTCATGAGGAGGTTACACATCTCTCTCTCTCTCTCTCTCTCTCTCTCTCTCTCTCTCTCTCTCTCTCTCTCTCTCTCTCTCTCTCTCTCCCTCTCCCTCTCCCTCTCCCTCTCCCTCTCCCTCTCCCTCTCCCTCTCTCTCCCTCTCCCTCTCCCTCTCCCTCTCCCTCTCCCTCTCTCCCTCTCTCCCTCTCTTCCTCTCTCCCTCTCTCCCTCTCCCTCTCTCTCTTCCTCTCTCTCTCCCTCTCTCCCTCTCTCCCTCTCTCCCTCTCTCCCTCTCCCTCTCTCTCTTCCTCTCTCTCTCCCTCTCTCTCTCTCCCCTCTCTCTCCCCTCTCTCTCTACCACTGGACTGTGAGTTGCCAGTCCAGATCCATTCCACCTTCCTGACATAAAATCACTTTGATTGTCCTTTTGGAAAACACTCCTTACCCACTTCCAGTTCAGGAGGGTCTCACTCCCTTTCCCATACAGTGAGCATATAACACAGATCTGACCAATAATGCATAGCATCACCCTGGTGATGGTGATTGGTTCAGAGATGGTCACATGATCCAAGCTTAGCCAATCAGAATAATTCCTGGATTTTAACTGGTACTAGTAGGGAAAAAAAGTATGATCTTACTATGTACTGGGATTGAAGAGCTGGCAGAGGGTCAGGCTGGACACACCAAGAACTATCTTTGCCAACAACTTGGGGGAAAGAATGCCTGAGAATGAAGCCAACATGGAGGAAAGCAAAACAGACAGAGAGAGAGAGAAAGACAGGGAGAGAAGTAATGACTTTACTATTTTTTAAATCCCTTGATCAAGCTATATCTGAAGCTAGCCACTCCTCAGGTTTCCAGTTATGTGAGCCAATAAATTATCTTTTTTACTTAAACTAGCTAAGCTTCCTGTCATTTGCACCAAAAATGGTCCTAATATACACACCTTCCAGGGAAAGAGAATGATTTACTGTAAATCCTTACCACAGAAACTAATTCGTTCGCAGCAGAACTTTGCTATAAGAAAGCAGGACTGATATTCTTAGAAATCAGAGCTCTTCGCTTTCTGCCCTCTATTTGTAAGAGATGGTGCAGCGAAAACTCTAGACTTCCTGCCTTGCATAATGGGCCTGCCCATCCCCAGGAAATTCATCAAGGCCTAGTTGTTCCACTTATTACTGTTGGGATCTTGGGTAAGTCACTTACCCTCTGTAAGCCTCAGTTTCCTTATCTGTAAAATGGATATATTAACAAGACATAAAGTTTGAGGGAAGAGTAAAGTAATATATGTTAAGCATTAGGACAGTGCTGGGTATATAGTAAGTGCCCAATAAAACATAGCCATTCATAGTTGTTCAAAGATCTGTGAGAAGATGTACAAGAAGTATGATATGCCTGCCTGATATCTCAGGAATCTTCATGGAGGAGAAAAGGCTTGATCTGGCCTTTCAAGGATTCACCCAAATTTAAAAACATAAATAAATAGATGGCTTCCTAGACAGAGTGGGCAGAAACATAAATCAATGAACTGTTTCACAGATAAGGACACAGAAGCACCGAGAGGTTAAATCATTGGCCCAAGATCACTGTGGTCCTGAGTGGGGACCCAGGATTGGTGTGTCTGGATCCAGAGCCCACATTCTTTTTTTTTTTTTTTTTTTCTTTTTGCGGCACGCGGGCCTCTCACTGTTGTGGCCTCTTCCGTTGCCCTCTCCCATTGCGGAGCACAGGCTCCGGACGCGCAGGCTCAGCGGCCACGGCTCACGGGCCCAGCCGCTCCGCGGCACGTGGGATCTTCCCGGACCGGGGCACGAACCCGCATCCCCTGCATCGGCAGGCGGACTCTCAACCACTGCACCACCAGGGAAGACCCAGAGCCCACATTCTTAATCACTCTGCAAATACTGCTATTACTAATTTTAAAAACAAATGAAAATAACAATAGCAATTATTGAGGTCACATAGCTTATCGGCACCAGTACAAAACTCAAATGGTGGTACGGATATAAAAGACAAGGCACAAAAGATCACCCATCTAGCCAGGGCTTGGGCCCATCTCTGTGGGCCTTTGGCCCCTGAGGGGTTGAACACTTTGATCTGCGATGGTGGCCAGGCCAAGGCAAAGGACTCTGGGAGAGGAAGGCGACAGGCCAGCTGAGGGAGGGGTGGACAGCTCCAGGCAGCTGATAGCATTGGGGGCTGTGGCCAGCTGTCTCCCACAGACCAGGCTGGGCACCCCCAGGCCTCTCACAGGCAAGGCCCAACAGCTGTGGGAAGGGAATGGTGCCTGCCGCCTCAGGGGACCTGCAGAGAGAGCCAGTGACCCCAAAGGTGAAAGATTTGCCTGCCGGCTCCCCTGCCTCCTGACTCGCCATCTGTCTCACCACCTGGAAGGGCCACTTCTGATGGTTCCCTTTGGTGTAAACGGGGAAACAACTACGAAATAAACAGTGGGAGCTGTGTAAGCTATGCCACCTTTCGAAAGCCCCAGGCCTGCTGGCTGCCAAGGTGTATTTGGTGAAGAAAGGTGGTCAGGGGCATCAGCAAGGAGACCACGTGCCGGATGGTGCAGTGGGAAGGCCTGTGCCTTGGAATCACACAGGCCCAGGTTCAAATCCTGGCTCTGGGCAAGTCCCCGCGCTGGAGCACAGTATCACATATGTCTTCTGTAAAGTGGCAGTGGAGGGATCTACTGAGATGATGTAAATTAGACACAATCTCTAGAACCAAACTCCTAGGTTCACATCCTTAGCTGTGGCCTCAGCAGGCTCTTTAATCTTTCTGGGGCTCAGCTTCTAAAATTCCTAGAATAGGGTGACGGTATCCGTCTTATCTATCTTCCAGGGCTAGGGTGAGAAGATAATTGCACTGTGCGTAGAACTTTAGTCAGCACTATTAGGAGGGGCAGTTTATCCTGGTAGGTAACAGTGCCCACCTACCAGCTGTCTGACCTGGAGCAAGTTACTTCCCCTCTCTGTGCCTCGGTTTCCTCATTTGTAACGTGGAGGTCCTCAAAGGCTTGTCTCAAAGGCTTGTCATAACGGTTAGAGGAAATATTTTTAAAGCCCTCAGAGCATAGTGGTGAGTACACAGTAGACGCTGGCTCTTCATATTATGAAAGTGCTTGTCAATTGTGAAGTAATTGTTACAAGACTTCTTATTATTGACATTCTTTCTAGAACATTCCTCACCAAGGAGGGTACAGTGGACAAGCCAAGGAAAGGCACCATTTTGTAAGAGAAGGACCTCCTTAGAGAAAAGATGAGGAGCGGGGCAAAGGGCCTACTGACCTAGGGACATTTTTCGTGTAGTTGAGCGAACCTAACAGTTGAGTTCATACAGTTCCAAAATGCAACCTCCCGAAGGCTTCCAACAACCAGCTGCTCAGCCTTGAATACATACCGCCGAATTAAGTGTGAGCAAGGCTCTCCGCTGGGCTCAAGTCCCCTCTCTGACACTAGCTGTGTGACTTTGGGCAAGAGTAGGCGACTTAACCTCCCCAAGCCAGGTTCTCTCATCTGTGAAATGAGGACCCCAACAGACGTGCCTCACAGGGAGGAGTCTGTGAGTGAATCCTCGTAGGGCAGTGGTTCCCAACCAGGGGTGACTTTTGCCCCTCCCCACCAAGGGACATTTAATAGTGTCTGCAGACATCTTTGTCACAACTGGGGAGAGGATGCTACAAGCATCTAGTGGGTAAGGCCAGGGATGCTGCTAAACAGTGCCCAGGACAGCCCCCCAACAGAGAATTATCCAGCCCCAAATGTCAGCAGTGTCAACAGAAATCCTGACCGAGTGTACGGGCCTTAGCACAGTGCCAGTAAACAGTAAATGCTCGTGTTTGTTGAATGACTGAAAAAAACTTGCTGTCTCCAAGTCTCAGCTTTCTCCTAGCATGGAGAGAATATATGTATTTACCTCACAGATTTTTCATGAGATTTAAGGAGAAAAATCCACTGAAGTGCCTGGCCCGAGGCATGGCCCCCTCTGGGCCCAGTAACTGTTGTCAGCTGTTGAATGAATGTAGTAACCAGGGGGCACAGAGTCCCAGATCCAGCATTTGGGCAGGAAGGCTCACCCTGGAGGCCAGCTTGCCTGTGCTCAGTGTGAATTTCTTCCAGTTCAAACTTTTATCCCGGAAGGACTTCAAGGGTGACACATACCTAAACAAAAAAGGATGGCAGCAGAGTGTGCAGATGGAAGCTCGAATGGATTTGGCCCCCGGTGTTCCCCCTCCTTGCTAATTTCCAAAGCTGTAAGAATTTTAAGGGAAACTTAATCCACGTCTTGTTGCCTGTTTGTAATTCCTTGTAATTCCTCAAGACGCCTTTCTGTTAATAGAACCTCTCCGAGGCTTGAAGCCCATTATTTTTATGTTTTGCTTTTCTCTCTCTCCCTCTCTCCTCTTTTCTTTCTCTTTAAAAAGATGCCATCACACCATTGTAAAGCAATTATAATCCAATAAAGATGTTAAAACAAATTTTTTTAAGGAAAAAAAAAGAATAAAAGATGCCTTTCTCTCAAGTACAGGAAGTTGGCTTGGGCCAAAAACAAACAGGGTGGATGCTGAAAGCTCCTGGAGTTAGCTTGGAGCCTCCAAACGCTCTCTGAGCAGGTTTCTGAGCAGAAGCCTCCTCCCTGTTCTGTCTTCTCTGGCTGGCCCCAGGGAGCCTCAGAAACAGCTGAAACAGGGAGGTGAGTGTGTGTGATGGGAGATTCTCACTCCAGCCCTGAGGACCGGGGTTGGGGCTGGGGACAAGATGCCCAAAAGCCCTTTCCAGTGGTGGACATCTCTTGATTCTGTGAGGGGTTAGTAAGGGCTGCATAGCTTTGGGCCAGCTGCAGCCTCAGTCTCCTCATGTGGGCAATGGGAGAGTAAGGGGCTGTTCAGAGTGCTGGGGTGAGGGCCCTGTGAGGAGAGGAGCACGGAGTGTGTGTCAGACATCTGGCAGTGCTTGGTGAGGACTCAGGGCTGCCAGCCACTGGTGTCACTGCATCTCAAGGACAGTTTTTGAACCTTGAAGTTTTGTCTCTGAGATGGGGGGGGAAATAGCATCCACTCTATAGCATTGTTGGGATGACCCAACCAGCTGTTTGCTGTCAAGCTCCCAGTAGGACCTGTCACATAATTAGCGTTCAGAAGAGTTAGTTGTGTTTATGTCTTGTCTTAGTCAGTTTGGGCTGCTCTAACAAGTTACCATAGGCTGGGTGGCTTAAACAACAAATGTTTACTTCTCACAGTTCTGGGGGCTGGAATTTCAAGATCAAGGCAGATCTCGTGTCTGGTAAGAGCTCACCTCCTGGTTCATACACGGCAATCTTATCATTGTATCCTGTTGGAAGGGGCTGGGGAACTCTGTGGGATTTTTTAAAAGGGGCGCTAATCCCATTCATGAGGGCTCCACCCTCATGACCTAATCACCTCCCAAAGGCCCCACCTCCAGATTACACCACACAGGGGGGTTACATTTCAACATATGGATTTTGTGGGAGACAGAAACATTCAGACCATAGCATGTCTCAAATCTCACCTAATTGATGCCAACTGTGTACTAAGAAGAGGTATCAGGTAGGAAAGGAGAGGAGCATAAAAGGTAATAATGCTGCATTTACTATTTCTTGGCAATTCATTTGAAAAAAATATGGTTCTTTGAAAAAATATGTCCCTGGAATAGCAGTGGGAAGGTTCCTCCTTTATCTGGGTAGCCTTAGTCTCCCTGGGCCTCAGTTTCCTCATTTCCCTCAGTAAAATGGGGCTAATTATAGAATCTGCATCATATTGTGGATTGAATGAGATCTTCTGTGTAAAGTGCCTACAACAATGCCTGCCATTTCCTAAGTGCTGTGTAAGAACTGGCCGGAGTGAGCCTGGGCAGCTAGACTCTGAGTGACAATCCGTTGAATTTTTTAAAAGCTCAAGCTCCCTAATTTTAACCAACTCCAAGCCATTTCAGAGAGTTCAACCTCTCTTACGCCTCGGCATTTGATGATTTTGGACGGGATCTGCCTTTCACCTCTGTGGCCTGCTGGGCCCTGCTGGGCGTGTTGCAGGAAGGGATGCATCATTGCTCCTCTCTGCTTCATCAGCTTTTGTAGCAAACTCTTGATGTGACGATTGGGTGTTTTGCTTTAGCTTTTCAGACCTCTAGCAGGCTCCACGGCAGAGGGTGGAGGTGCTGGAATAATCAGATCAATCCACCAGCTGGCGAGTCTCACAGCATGAAAGACACTGACTGAGCTGTCCTACTCTGGCTTAAGGTCCAGCACTTGAGATCTTGCGTGCCTGGGATGAGGGCTGACTTGGAACCCAGGTGGTCCTGGCGCTGAGGGCCTCAAGAATAAGTGTTGACCTTGGGATCTGGGTACCCTTTCCCAGTGGAAGTTAGAGTCTCATGGTCGAGATTGGCTTTTCTCCAGTGCCTGCTTGTGTTTGAACTTCTTCCTCCTCTGGACCTCGCCCGTTGGGTCCCTGTAGGACCATCAAACCCTCTGCCAAGATGGGCCATTGGTGGTGAGGGCTGCTCCCTCCTTACTTCTAAGCTCAAAACCCTGGGAGGTCTTGCCTTTGGAGACAGGGTGCGTGGCTTTGTGTTTTATTACGGTGTATCGTTCTTGTTATTTTAACATTTATGGAGCACGTCTTAGCTGTGAACTCATTTCTTGCACATCACTGTGGTCAAAATCTCTCCAGGGTGCAGGGCCAGAGGTTATTTTGATTCGTTTTGGTTTTTGCCCTATTTACCTTATTAAAAATATTGTTCTGCTTGGGGCTGCCTTTGTTCTAAGTTCTTCTCTGGATGTGGCTCTGGATCCACCCTAAGCCCCAAAACACCATTGTTTGAACATGAGCCTGGGCATACTTGAGGCCATGTAGACAGGGAATCAGCAAACATTTTCTGTAAAGAGCCAGATAATAAATATTTTAGGCTTTGCGGTCCAATGGTCTGTTTTGCAACTACTCAACTTTACTGGCATGGCATGAAAGCAACCATGGACAACACCTAAACTAACAAAACTTTATTTACAAAACCAGAAGGCAGCTAGAATTTGACCCAGGGTGGTAGTTTACTGACCCCTAATGTAGATGATGGGGCCCTTGTTCTTCTACTAGGAACTCATCTTTAGTTCTTCTGTGGATCTCAAATGTAACTCCTTACATTTCAACCTGTTTCTACCTCATTGTTTCATCCTCTGGAGCAGGGGCCAGCAAACTGCAGCCTACAGGTCAATCTGGCCAGATGCCTATTTTGTCATTAAAGTTTTATTAGAACACAGCCATGCCCACTCACTTCTGTATGGTCTGTGCCTGCCTTCTCCCTACATCAGCAGAGTCAGAGTAGTTGTGACAGAGACCTCTGGGCCTCCAAAGCCTAAAATATTTAATGTCTAGCCCTTCACAGAAAACGTTTGCTGACCCCTGCCCTAGAGAGTTGGAAAAGGGCTTGGAAAACACCCTTTCTTTTCATGTACATGAAGAGCATTGAAATCAACTCCTCCAAACTTAGCATCTTAGACCTTTTATCCGAAGTTCTCCTGTCTAATCCTCCAAATGTATGTATGTATGTATGTATGTATGTATGTATTTATTTATTTATTTTTGGCCACACCTCATGGCTTGTGGGAGCTTAGTTCCCTGACCAGGGGTACAACCTGTGCCCCCTGCAGTGGAAGCATTGGAGCCCTAACCACTGGACCACCAGGGAATTCCCCCTCCAAATATTTTAGACGTTCTTTTCTGGACCCTAAGTTTTTTCCAAAGTTCCAGACTACTGTTTTTAAACACTTTTGACGATGATTCTGAGTAAGAAACATATTTATTACAATCTTGTAATGACATAAAAAAGAAAAACCACATGTGCACATAGAAGACATACCCCCCACCAGCACCACCACCACACAAAATATATATATAAATAAAAGTTTCAAGAAACAACACTGACTCTTACTACATGCAGTACACTATCATATTTTCTATTAATATCAGTCAGGATAGGCTTGACTCTTCTGCAGTAACAAATAGCCCCAAATCTGAGTGACTTTAAATCAACAGATATTTATTTATTGCTCCCGCTCCGTGTCCCTCCTGGGTCTTCTGGGGACTCTGAAGCTACAGAACATCACACACTAGTTCTCCAAGCCTCTGCGCAGAAAGGTTGCTTGTCATTTCCTTTAACACTTCTTTGGCCAAAGTAACTCACATGACCATAACTTTAAAATAGGATGAAGAGGTATAGTCCTACCCAACAGACAAACCTGGAATATTTGATGAACAGCATTCATAACTACCATATTAGTTATCTCAAAGACAGGGTTTTAAATTGTGGTTGGTATTTGAAGGGTTTTTAAGGGGTTAAGGGTTTAGCTTGGAAATATACTATAATGTGCTCCATCAGGTAATACCAGAAACATAGATGACCCAGTTTCTTTTATGGAAAAAACTGAAATTAGCAGTGAAATTGGGGCATAGCACTTTAGAAACTGTTCCAAGTATGAGAGTAAGTCGGACCAAACCTAACTCTCACAGTCAAGACTTACAGTTAAAAGTGACAGAAAACCCAATTCAGACTGGCTTCGCGAGTAAAGGGAATTTATAGGTTCAAGGAACTGAGAGTCCAGGTATAGCTGGTTCAGGGCTCAGGTGAGGCAGTCAGGATTCCAGGTGCTTTCTGTCTCTTGATTTTATTCGCCTCCATTTTTGCGACTTAAACTTCAGACTGTATGTAGAGCTAGATGGTAGGGGTAGCTCCATCCCCACATCCTCTCAGGCACATAGTAGGTGCTCAGTAAATATTTATTGAATGAACAGACTGCTCAAGATTGGCTCAAATGGTTGATACTTTTGTTTAAGGGTCAAGTTGATACCCGTTTTAAGACTTGTGTGCGTTTGTCTGTGTATGGCCCAGAGGTTAAGGGTGAAACAGATTGCTTTGATTGCAGCCTTGGCTGCACCGCTTACTGTGTGGCTTTGGGCAAGGGTCTCAACCTCTGTTTCCCTCAGTTCTACTTCTGTGCAATGGAAGCCAAGAAGAGCTGCGACCTCATAGAGTTGCTAGGAAGTTCAAAGGAGGTCGTAGTAATATTTACCGCCTCCTGACGGCTCCCAAAGAGTCAAGAGCTGTCCTCAGGGATTTCCATGTATTATTGAATCTTCACAACCTCCCTATGAAGTAGGTACTAGCATAACATGTATATGACACACGAGTAAAGCATGACACAGAGAGGCTGAGTGGCTTGGGCTTAGTGAGTGCTGGATCGGGTTCACACGCAGTGGTCTGGTCCCAGAGCCGATGTTTTTGTCCACTGTGAGTGCAAGGTGCCTGGCACAGAGCAAGCACTCAATAATTGAGGGCGTTCTCAGTGCATGCTTGTTTAAAGGTGGTGGTGGGTCACGGCGAGGCTGTGCACCAAGAAAATGTGAAGCCCAGCCTCCACCATAGGCTGCCCGCCCCCACCCCGAGCCACAACTGGAGCTCTTGTTCCACAGACTGGGGGGCTGAGTCCTGCCAGTCCAGCCGCACTGATCTCCTGGGGCCAGCGGTGCCCATACTCACTCTACAAGATCCTCACTCCAGGTCAGCCCTGCTGGCATAGAAGCAGGGCATCCTAAGACTTTTACAGAAGAGGTTACATCCCCAGTGAGTTTGAGATGCAGAACTCAAGGCATCTCCCCAGAGTAATGAGGGTCAAGGAGTCATGCTCTATCTACCTGCACAGAAAATGGGAGTTCATCCATATTTCCCTTTCATTCTATTTCAATTTTGTACAACTCATGTAATTCAATTTTCAAATATCATCCTACTCTAAGGGACTTGACGTTTGAAGTCCCAGAACTCTATTTTTTTGAAATATTTTAACGTGAAATAAAGTTTTGACATTATTTCTCATATTAAAACTTGGAAGAAGCAAAAGAGAGATAGTTGAGTAATCGTCATAGCTTAATGTTTCTCTGCTGCTTAGTAATGTGCCCCTGGTTGACGCTTTACGTATACGAATTCTTTTAATCTTCATGATGATCCTCTGGGGCAAGTTAAATGTTAAGCCCATGTTACAGATGGGGAAACTCAGGTCACAAGGCTCAGTCACTCCCCAGGTTAACCCAGCTGGCAGGAGGGGCCCAGAAGCTGTGTCCATAACCTCCATACTATGTTAAGCCAGTTACGACACCCAACCCTAAGGGATATGGTACCATCATAGTGTTTGTAAAAAATCTTGGGGAACAGTGGATTGTGCTTTCATGTTTGGTGGAAAGAGCAGCGTCAATGTAGAATATCCCATAGGAGCTCAACTCTATTAAAAATAAATGAATATAAGAACTAGAAGGGTTGGGGGCAGGGGAGATGTCCCAAAACATTGGCCTGGAACAGGTGTTTTCAACCTTGGCAATATTGACATTTGATCCTTTTTGGTGGGGGCTGCCCCGCACATCGTAGGATGTTTAGCAGCATCCCTAGCCTCTGTCCACTAGGTGCTAGTAGCAGCTGCCACCACCACCTCCCGGTGTAACAACCAAACATTTCTCCAGTCATTGCCAAGTCTCCCGTAGTGGGTGAAATCATCCTGGTTGAGAACTATATGGATAGAGATGCTAAGATCACAGGTAGCATTTTTCCTTCCTTTTTCTTTTCTATGGCTTCCAAAGTTCCTTTAATAGATAAGCTTGGATTTTGTAAATAAATTGGAACAAAGAAGCTCCCATTAGAAACGATCATGCCACTCTTTTTTTTTTTTTTTTTTTTTTTTAACATCTTTATTGGAGTATAACTGCTTTACACTGGTGTGTTAGTTTCTGCTTTATAACAAATTGAATCATGCCACTCTTGTTCAAAACTTTATAGCGAATTCCCAGTATGCTCAGCCTTACCAAGGCCTACAAGGCCCTGCATGATGTGGCCCCTGGCTACTTCTTGGATGTATTCTCCTATCCCTTTTACTCTTACTCACCACATTTCCCACCGCTCTGTTATTCTTAATGTTTTTCAGACACACCTGGCTCATTTCCACCTCAGGGCCTTTGCATATGCTGCTCTGCCTGGTCACTCATCCCTGCCTCCTCTTCACATCACTTGTTATCTACATCAAGTGTCTGTTCAAATGTCACCTCCTCCAAGAGACCTTCCCTGGTCACCCTGTCTAGAATAGTTATGTGTCCCCTGTTCACTGTCTCCCCCACTAGAATGTCAACTTCTGGCGGGCTGGGACTTTGTTTTGTTTACTGTTCCATCTCCCAACCCTAGAACAATGCTTGGCACATAGTCAAAGTTCAGTATATATTTGTGGAAGGAGGGAAGGAGAGAGAGAGGGAGGGAGGAAAGAGAACAATTAAGAAAAATAAAATCAGTAAACTTAGGAACTTACGGTAAAGGCGCAGTCTCACAACCCACACAGCTGTGTTTCTCTCTAAATTCCAGCTCATTTTGAATTTGTGGTTTACAGACAAAAGATTTGTGTAGCAAACAGGCTCCAGGCAGCTAGCTCCCTTTGAGGGAACACATTAATGTGATTTTTATGCTGCCTCTTTCCAGAAATACCATGCTGATGAGTGACCCATGTTAAAACAGCAATAACATAAGCAGATGCTCCTTCCTCGAGCTGGTGAGTGACTGAAGGGCTCTTACGTGTTGTCCCTCAAACACCAGGAAGCACCCAGAGTCACCTCGTCCTCCTCAATGTCTCCTGCTCAACCTTGAGCAGAGCTGTGAGTTCATGTCACCCTTGCACTGGATCCAAAGGGAACTGAGCTCTGATGGTGCAGACTTCTTAAAATGAGGCATGTGTGATGCCCAGGGAAGGCTGGCTGGTGTGGTCTGCCAGCCGAACATTTTTGACAGAGGACTTATTCTAGGTTTTTTGTTTGTTTGTTTGTTTGCCTTGATTTGGGGATAGGGAAGAGGCAGTGCCATACCTTTGGTTATTCTAAAGCTCAGAATGGAACGTCAGCCTGTCCTGGGGCTGGGTTGATTTCCAGGCACTGCTGGGTGAGCAGGAGGAGGTAGGGATTTCTCTTCTTTCTCTTCTTTTCGTTCTTTGGCTGTATTACTGATTTTCTCCAACATCTGCTCATGCAGTCAGCATACATTTAATGAGCACCTACTGTGTGCCAGCCAGGCCCCAGCCCGGCATTTAGGAAGTCTGAGGAGGTATAAGAACTGCTCTCCACAATTTCTGCTTCACGCTCTCTGGGGTTCAAGTTTCTTGTGACTTTTTTTTTTTCCTGTATTGGTTTCATTTTTAATTACAAAAGTAACAGGCTCATCATAAAATGTTGAGATGACGCTGAAATATATAAAGTAAAAGGTAGGAAGTCCCCATGTTTCCTCTTCGATGGGACTGCTGGTAATTGTCGGGTGTGTACGTTTGTCTTAATATATACGCAAACCATCGTACAGAGTCATATCGTTTTCTTTTCACAAAAAAATGGGATCAGCTTTGCACACTGCAACTTCCTACCTTCCACTTTTATATGGTGGACATTTTTCCATATGAGACACTGTCAGTAGGTTCATTGGCAGATATAGCATAATCTTTATTTTTCCTGTGTTGGCCACCTGGTACAAGGATCAGCAAACTGTTTCTGTAAAGGGCCAGATAGTAAATATTACAACTACTCGTCAGTCTCCATTGCAACTACTCAACCCTGTCATCGTCATAGCACGGAAACAGCCATAGAAATATGTAAACCAAGGGGCATGGTGGTGTTTCAACGAAACTTTATTTACACATCAGGTAGTAGACCAGATTTGACCTTCAGACCATAGTTTGCCAATCCCTGACCTTGCAGTCTTCCACAGTTTTCTCTATACTCCTGTGTTCCTAAACACATGAATTTAAGTTTGGGTTTACTTGGTTTTCTGATTTAAAAAAATTTTTTTTTTATTTTGAGGGTTGAGGAGAGGCAGAAGGAATCACTGATGGTTTTTTAAAATAATATATTACACGTGCTTAGCATCATATTTTTTTTCTCAGTGTCATTCATGGAACTGCCTCCGAGACAATTGGTATCACTCTTGCTGTTATTCTCAGTGGCTGTAGAAAATTCCATGATCTGTATTGGTGTAGGTAATGCTAGCTGCTGTAACAAATAAGTCTCATAGTCTGTGGGCTTAACACAATCACAGCTGATTTCTCACTCACTTAAAGACCGGTAACAGTGTTCCTGGTAGACCGGTGTTCCGCATGTGGGTGGTGAATAAAGAAAGAGAGGGAATGATTGAGTGGTAAACTCTCTACCAGCCAAACCTGTACATTGCACACAACATTTCTGCTCATACTTCATTGGCCAGAACTCAGTCATTGGCTGCATCTAACTGCACAGGAGGCTGGGAAATCATCTAGATCTGTGTTGAGAAGGAAGAAAAGCTGGACTGTGGTGCCCACATAAGCATTTCTCCCTTAAGAATTAAATGACTTAATTAAGGTAAAGCAATTACGGTAAGGAGGAAGCACTCAACAGATGCTACCTTGGTGATTGTAAACATGTGGTTTGGTACTGTTCGATACTGTAATGCTCTCAAGACCTAATGCAGGAAACTAATACACCAAGAAGTTTTCTGAGGATCTCTTAGGAATAAAATACCGAAGCACCATAACTTGCAGCCTGTCCCAAACCAAATTCCCTGCTCCCTCCTACCAGATTTTTCCTGTTGGCTGTGAACTCTACCATCCACTCATGACTCAAGCTGGAAGCCCCGAATTCTCGCTGGCCTCCTCCCGATCCCTCCCCTCTTGTACCCCATTGCATCCATCTCGAAGGGTTTGTCACAATAGCTCAGAGATAGCTCTAGATCCACCCAACACTTTATTCTTACCATCACGCCCTTAGTTGTAGCGTTGATGTTTTTTGCCTAATCTGGAACTTTCATCTACAAAACTGATCTGCCTTCCTGTCCCTACACCTCCCTCCATGCCACCTGCCACGATGCTGCCTGGGGTAGGGTTTTCCAAAATTATTCCTCTGCCCAACATTCCCACGGGCTCTCCTGCTCCCAGAAGAGAAAAATCCAAGTGCCCAGCCAAGCCAACTTCGTTTCTAGCCAACTTCCAGTCATGACTTAGGAGATGAGTTCGGCAGGGAGATAAAACATGTCTGGTTGCAATAAAACTTCATGATATTTGATGAATCTGAGCCCACATTTTCTATAATTATGAGAAACCCATGAACATATAGTTTTCCACTGACGGATGATGTGAAGGTAGTAGTATTATAGAAATAAAAAATAACATTCCCATAAGGGACCCCATTTATTCCTCAACACCTGAAACATAGTAGATGCTCAGGAAATAAGTGTTGAATGAATGAATATGTGAAAAATGGATCTGACTGAGTCACAAAGAACTTTCTTTTTATTGAATAGTTGATTTACAGTATTGTGTTAATTTCTGCTATATAGCAAAGTGACTCAGTTATATGTTTGTATTTATGTATACACACACACACACACACACACACACACACACACACACATTCTTTTTATAGTCTTTCCATTATAGTTTATCCCGGGATATTGAATATAGTTCCCTGTGCTATACAGTAGGACCTTGTTGTTTATCCATTCTAAACGTAATAGTTTGCATCTACTAACCCCAGACTCCCAGTCCATCCCTCCTCTACCCTTTGGCAACCACAAATCTGTTCTCTATGTCTGTGAGTCTGTTTCTGTTTTGTAGATAGGTTCATTTGTGCCATATTTTAGATTCCAAAGATCTAATTGCATTTGCATCCATCACTGTGTACAGTAAAATCCCTCCCCTCAGCTCAGAGTTTCTCAGCCTTGGCATTATCAAGATTTTGAGCTGGATAATTCTTTGCTGTGGGGAACTGTCCTGTGCGCTGTAGGGTGTCTAGCAGCATCCCTGGCCCTTACCCACTAAATGCCAGTAGCACTCCTTCCCCAGTTCTGATGGCCAAAAATGTCCAGACATTGCCCAGGGTCCCCTGGAGGCAAAATCGCCCCCGTCACTGCTTTAGCTGATCCTAGGGAGGCGCTGTCCCTCTGCAGAACTTCACTGCATCCCCCTGACAGTGTCATCTCCCTCCTCCTCCATCACTCTGCTACTTGTACCCCCAACACACACAGACACACACAGACACACACACAGACACACACACACACACACACACAGACTTCAACTTCAGCTGCCCCCACTTCGGCATATAAACGTGTCAGAGAATGAAGGTTCTCTCTTATTCCCTGCCTTCCCCACTATCCATTTACTGAACCCGGAACCCGGTCGCTGTCGAGGGTGTCTCCTCTCTGAAAGTCTCCAAGCATCCCGTCCCACTGAAGTCAGCAGGAGCTCCAGATGCAGAGGGATAGGGCGGGGGAATGTGGAAACTGCCTGCCCTGTGTTTTTCTTTGCCTTTGAAATCTCAAGGAGGGGTTGTGTGGAAAGGGTTGCAAGAAGACAACTTTAAAAAGGGCCCCTCAGACCACACATACCAGATTCAGGCCAGGTCAGCAGCCTGAGCTTACAGCGAGGGCCATAATGTGCCCAGGTTTTGCTCTGATTTGTTTAGTGTTTCTCTTGGTATCCTGGGAAGTACTACTATTGACTTCGGCTGTTGAGCACTTAACTATGCACTTGGCAAAGTACTTGGCATATATATGCTCATTTCATCCCACAACAACCCTGGAGGGGGGACACTATTATTATCCCATTTTACAGCTGAGGAAATGGAGGCTGAGAGAGACCTCTTTGCCCAAGGGACACACCTAGTAAGAGGAGTAGCTGGGATTTGATCTCAGGGCTGTTTCTGCTTCTAGATAGTAATAATAAGAGTAGCTAAGACTTACTGATGTGTTTACTGAGTACCAGGTACTGTCTGGAGCACTTTATGCCCATTAATTTATTTAATCCTCAACCACCCTATGAACTAGATCCCTTTATGATTCCCATTGACAGATGAGAGAACTGAGGCACAGAGAGGTTAAGTGACTTGCCCAAGGTCCCATGGGTGGGCTCCAGTGGTCCAGCTCTTACGCCATATCTAGTGCAGAGATGGGCAAACTATGTCTCGAGGACCGAATCCAACCCACTGCCTGTTTTTGTAAATAAAGTTTTATTGAGACACAGTCATACCCATTCATTGACATGGAGCTGCTTTCGAACTACAATGGCAGAGTTGACCAGTTGCAGCAGAGGTGGTGTGACCCACACAGCCTGGAAGATTTACTCTCTGGCCCTTGATAGAAAACCTTTGCTGACTCTGCTCTGAGACCTTCTCTGATCACCATCCTACCACCTGAGCCATGGGACCTCCACAGCCTGCTGGATTGGGAGTGTATTTTGTGGGTTTAAACAAGTGAGCATTTTGGCAGTGACTGGAAAGAAAGCCCATATCCTAGGAGGTGCTGTGGAGGTACCCTCAGAAAGCCGACTTCTCATCTCCATCATGTTTCTTGGTTTAAGATTGTGTCAGCAACATGTGTGCAGGCACCGTCCTCAGCCCCCAGGGAAGGGAAGGAAACCTAAGACTCTTTCCGCTCGGTTCATTTAATCCCAAACATGCAAACAAATAAGCAAATACATAAACTACTAGTTCAGATCGTCTTAAGTGCTCTGGAGGAAATAAAATATGGTGACTTGCTAGACCTAGGAGTTCTCCATAGTCACTGGGGAATTTTTTTAAAAGGCTGATGTTCAGGTTTCACCCCCAGAAATGCCTGATTCAATTAATTTGAAGTCGGGACTAGGCATTGGTTTAAAAAAAAAAAAAAAAACACCCAAGGTGGTTATAAGGTTCAGGACGGTCTGAAGGTGGGTCACAGGTGACAGTGAGACAGCATTCAATGGATGGGCAGGCAACTTCCCTAAGGAGGTGGCCTTTGGCTAAGCCAGATGAACAATCAGGAAGCGGGAATGGCATGTGCAAAGGCCCAGTGGCAAGAGGGAATATGATGCAGGGGGTTCAGCATGACCAGAGCTTGGGCTGCCAGGAGGGGGTGGGGAGAGATGAGTCTGAAGGTCTGCCAGGGCCTGGGTCTGAGAGTTCTGAAACCAGTGTTGTTCAGACTGCAGGTCTGAATGCCTCAGTGGGTCATGAAATCAGTTTAGTGGGCCACAGCTGGCTCTGGGGGGGGGCGGGGAAAGAATAGAATAGAAAATATTCATGTGTGTTGCACATGAAGTCAGTGTGGTTTCTTGAAACTTTTATTTCAAGTTTTATAAAGGTATACACTACACTGCATTGTAAAATGTGTTTCTTACTGTGCGTCTCAAAGATTTTGAAAGCCACTGTTTTTAGCCCCCGTGAAAGTTTGGAATTGAGCCCAAGGGTGATGGGGAGCCATTAAAGAGGTTTTAGTGGGGGTGTGAAAAGGTCAGATTTATGTTTAAAAATCTTATAAGAGGAGCATGGAGAAAGGTTTCAGGGGAGGTGGGTCGTGGAGGCTGGGAGGCGCCCCTGGGGGCTGCTGGGCTGGGTCATCGGGAAGTGAGGATGAGACCTGAATGGTGTCCCGGGCACGGAGGGCCTGCAGGTAGCTGCCAAGAGGATGCATGTACCCACAAGAAGTGCCAGGGGAGTGGAGGGGCCGGAGGGTTGGCAGGTTGAATTTCAGGTTCTGCCTCCCAGCCTTCCCTGGGGAGCCCTGACCCTGACTTGCCACCTTTCCTGTGGCCCAGGTATTGCGTGCATGGCGGACCTTGGGCTCTTCTTTGAACACTTCCTCTTCGCTAGACACTCTGCTAAATGCTTTCAAGTGTTAGCTCATTTAATACCCTCACAACAACTCCATTGGTAGGTGCTATTATTATTCCTATTTTATAGATGAAGAAACTGAGGCCCAGAGAGGATAAGGTCACAGCTACGATCAAATTGCACAGCTGGGACTCCAGCCAGGCAGTGCAGCTCCAGAGTCTATGTTCTGTAGCATCAGTAGAGGGTCCATGGGAGGCAAAGTGCCTGAGTTTGAAGAATAGCTGAGGGTTGTCATGAGGATTCAATGAGAAATACATTCAGTGAGTAATACACATAGAGCAGTGACTGGCCGGAGCTTAGTGAATGCTAGCTAAACAGTTACTGGTGCTGTTACAGTCCCCCAGAGGGATACAGAAAGTCAGTAGTAAAGCTGGGGTTCAAACCCACATAACTAGCGAACAGAACGGCAGCTCCAACTACCAGGGTTTGGATCCCACCTCTGCCCCTGGCCCTCTGGGTTGCTGACGTGCCAGACCAGTGTTAGCTCTTGTTTTTAGGCACTCATTGTCGAGGACTAAGAACCAATTCTGGCCTGCAGTGGTGACCCCTTTCCAAGTATGAGCTGTCAGTCCCTACTATTGAAGGTCAAACAGGAATACAAGTGCCAAGGCCAGAGTCGGGGTTCAAGCTCATAGCCAGTTCACTCCCAAGTACCTAGAGCACAGTTTATTTATTTATTAATATTTATTTATTTATTTAGGCTGTGCCAAGTCTTAGTTGTGGCATGAGGGCTTCTTAGTTGCGGCATGCAGACTTCTTAGTTGCAGCATGCATGCGGGATCTTGTTCCCTGACCAGGGATCGAGCCCGGACCCCCTGCATTGGGAGCACGGAGTCTTACCCACTGGACCACCAGGGAAGGCCCTAAAGCCCAGTTTAAAAGAGGCCAAGACACCGAGGTTTATTTCTCTTCTGCCCCCTCAAATCCTTAATCTCTTCTCTCTACCCAACAGTGGACCCAAATTAGAGCTTCAGGCTCAGTTGGGCCCCTGCACCCAGGCCCATGAAGGCCATGGGAGGGGGCAGCCTCAGAGAGTGCTACAGACTCACAGCCCCCAGGGGCCACATGGCCTGGGCAGCTCCTGAGTCTGACCTGGTCTGCCTCCTTCCTGTCTCGTCTCGAAGAGCTGTTTTCCTTGGCGTAGGACGGAGACAGGTGAGCCCACCTGGCTGGTTCAGGCCCAGGCTCGTTCAGCCTCCCAGACAGTTGGTCGTGGCCTCTTGACTTCCCCAAGTTGGCACAGCCTTGCCTGCCTTGGCTCCCGTCCGCCATGCCATCCCCTGCAAGTACGAGTGGCCCTTTCTATACTGTGTTTGTCCTGTCAAGGTTGACAGACTCCCCGAGCCACTGTCTGTTGGCTTTTGGGGGAGGCTCTGGCTGCTGGGTTGCTGCGGACGTTTCTCTCAAGTCTCGTCTTTTCTTGGGGTGTAGAATCAGCTAAGGAAGCAGGGTAACCAGACAAAAGCTGGTGCCCATGTTGGCCAAGACTAGGCAAGTGAAAGAATTGTAATTCCATGAATATAGCACCTGGTGCATGTTTGGAGAACTTTAAAATGCAGTATACGGGGCTTCCCTGGTGGCCCAGTGGTTGAGAGTCCGCCTGCCGATGCAGGGGACACGGGTTCGTGCCCCGGTCTGGGAAGATCCCACATGCCGCGGAGCGGCTGGGCCCGTGAGCCATGGCCGCTGAGCCTGCGCGTCCGGAGCCTGTGCTCCGCAACGGGAGAGGCCACAACAGTGAGAGGCCCGTGTACCACACACAAAAAAAAAAAAAAAAAAACAAACAACCCAATCCAAAAATGGGCAGAAGACCTAAATAGACATTTCTCCAAAGAAGATATACAGATTGCCAACAAACACATGAAAGAATGCTCAATATCATTAATTATTAGAGAAATGCAAATCAAAACTACAATGAGATATCATCTCACACCGGTCAGAATGGCCATCATAAAAAAATCTAGAAACAATAAATGCTGGAGAGGGTGTGGAGAAAAGGGAACACTCTTGCACTGTTGGTGAGAATGTAAATTGATACAGTCACTATGGAGAACAGTACGGAGGTCCCTTAAAAAACTGCAAATAGAACTACCATACGACCCAGCAATCCCACTACTGGGCATATACCCTGAGAAAACCATAATTCAAAAAGAGTCGTGTACCAAAATGTTCATTGCAGCTCTATTTACAATAGCCAGGACATGGAAGCAACCTAAGTGTCCATCAACAGATGAATGGATAAAGAAGATGTGGCACATATATACAATGGAATATTACTCAGCCATAAAAAGAAATGAAACTGAGTTATTTATAGTGAGGTGGATGGACCTGGAGTCTGTCCTACAGAGTGAAGTAAGTCAGAAGGAGAAAAACAAATACTGTATGCTAACACATATACATGGAATCTAAGAAAAAAAATGTCATGAAGAGCCTAGGGGTAGGACGGGAATAAAACACAGACCTACTAGAGCATGGACTTGAGGATATGGGGAGGGGGAAGGGTAAGCTGTGACGAAGTGAGAGAGTGACATGGACATATATACACTACCAAACGTAGGGTGGATAGCTAGTGGGAAGCAGCCACATAGCACAGGGAGATCAGCTCAGTGGTTTGTGACCACCTAGAGGGGTGGGATAGGGAGGGTGGGAGGGAGGGAGACTCAAGAGGGAGGAGATATGGGAACATATGTATAAGTATAGCTGATTCACTTTGTTGTAAAGCAGAAACTAACACCCCATTGTAAAGCAATTATACTCCAATAAAGATGTCAAAAAAAAAAAAAAAAATTCCCGCATGGCGCGGCCGAAAAAACAAACAAGCAAATCACACATCTAGAAGTCGGCTTAGCCGGTGTATTGGATTCCTCCAGGACAGCCTGTGATGATGGCTCAGCCAGCACCCGTTGCTCCTCTTCCGGACCAACAGACCCCCCCATTCTTATTTGGTTGGCCATGTGCTCAGGCCAGAGGGATGAAGGATGATTAGACTAAGCCCCTTTACCATGATCCAGTTCTCACGGATGAGACATAAGTCGATGTGTGCAGGAGGATGCTGATAGAGATAGTCCTCTGAGATACTGATAACGTGAAAGGGGCTTGGCGGCGGGCGGGGGTGGGGGGAGTCCCCTTTTACACTTCCTTCCTTCCTGCTCTGGATAGGGTCATAGTAAGTTGTGTTGCTTGGACCTGTGGCTTGTGACATCTTCTGTCTGTAGGAGAGGCCAAGAGATGTGCAGACCTAATGCTCACCTAGGCCCTTGACTTTCTTGACCCTCCTGGGCCACCGTTGCCAGACATCTCATAAATTGCCGTTAAGCAAGTCCATATAGTTTACTGTGAGGTGCTCTGTGTGGAGTGAGAAAACTTTTACTTACCACTTACTACTTGCCAGGCATTCTTCAAAGCACTTATCTCACTTCATCCTCTCAGTATCTCTCTTAGCCCGGTTGTACAGGTAAGCCAGAATTCACACCCAGGTGTTTCGGCTGTTTTTAACCACCATTTGGTACTGCATCTCTGTGTTTTGTGTTTTTTGGTTTTTTTTTTTTGCGGTACGTGGGCCTCTCACTGTTGTGGCCTCTGCCGTTGCGGAGCGCAGGCTCCGGACGCGCAGGCTCAGTGGCCGTGGCTCACAGGCCCAGCCGCTATGCGGCACGTGGGATCTTCCCGGACCGGGGCACAAACCCGCCTCCCCCGCATCGGCAGGCGGACTCTCAACCACTGCGCCACCAGGGAAGCCCCGAGCATCTCTGTTTTTTTATACTGCATCTCCGTTTTGTAAAATGTGTTCGTTTGGCAAGTTTATTTTCCCCCCAGAACAGCATTCTTCTAAAACAGGGTTTCTCTTTGGCACTTTGGATATTTGGACATTTGCTTCTTTACTGTGGGGGCATCCTGTACCTTGTAGGGTGTTTAACAGCCCCCTTGACCTCTACCCACTAGATCCCAGTAGTACCCTCCGCAGTTGTGACAACCAAAAATGTGTCCAGACGTTGCCAAGTGGCCCCTGCAGGACAAAATCAATATCGCCGCCCCCCCCCAATAAGAACCTCTGCTCTAAAAGGTGTTTTACTGCCAGCCACCTGGGTAGCTCTGTGACTTTGTGCAGGCTATTTAATCTTTCTGGTCCTCAGTTTCCTCTTCTGTAAAAGGGTGGAAGGGACAATATTATTGACCTCATTTATTTTGAGGATTAAATGAGCCAATATATGGAAAGCAACTAACATAGTGTGTGGTGTACAATGAGCTCTTTCTCAATGTGAAGATTTGACTCAGATGCCCCTCTGTCCTGTCTATCTTCAGCCAACAGGAACTGCTAGCTGGATTTTACCAGCAAGAGTGAATTCCATGGTCTGTAGTGAAATCTACCAGGATGTTGATTCTGGGAGTCAGGGGTGCCCTCTGTCTTGCCCCGCCAGTGGATGCCCAGAAGTTAGATCAGTACCCGGCACATAGTAGGTGCTCGCAGCATTTCTTGAATGAATAAGTAACTTAAACCCTTGTGAATATGTATAAAACTACTTTTTTAGGTTCCCCCTTAAGGTTTCTCCTGTTCTTCCTTGTCTTCCTTTTTGTATTTGTTTTACTATTTTTTTTTTTTTTTTTTTTTTTACTTTTTAAAAATTTTTACTTGTTTTTACCACCCCAGAAATTATAGATCCCGAGGATTCTTTGGTGCTGCTATCAGCTAAAGCATCATCAGCTGGGCCAACCTAACTCAGGAGCCTCGAACCTGTTTTAGTCATCCCCTTAGCCTGTTTCAACCCCACGAGGCACAGTTTGGGGGTTTGTTTGATTTTCCCCAGCAGGTTCTGGCTGAATATTAAACCTTGCCAGGGGCAGGTCTTGGCAGAGGGGGTGTGCTTTTGGGTTTTGGCTGCATGTGGAATTTGGAAGTCCTTTCCCCTTTTGTGTACAAACACCATGGTAATACAGCTTCTTATTACATGTAGGGGAAAGGGGGATACAAAGGGTCACACATGTCTCTGAAATCTAACCCTACCACTGAAAGAAAACCAGACCATAAGTCAGGATGGCATTCCCATCCCTAAGCCAGTTTCATAAAATGTACCTCGTGTTCTTCCATTGGATCCTGATCTGAAGCACAATGTTCCAAAACATATCAACTCAGGGAATTCCCTGGTGGTCCAGTGTTTAGGACTTGGCACTTTCACTGCCAGGGCCCAGGTTCAGTCCCTGGTCGGGGAACTAAGATCCCACAAGCCGTGTGGTGCAGCCACAAACAGACAAAACAGATCAACTCAAGGGGTCTTTGGCTGACATGATAAATTTGCAGACACTAACTGCAGTTTTTTGTGGAAAATCAATTCCCAGGTTTCCACAGTAAGCATATGAAAGCACAGTGAAAGTAGTTACTACAATCCAGCGTGGGTGTGAACTGCTATCTTTCTCAAGTGGCCACCATTTTGTGAACTCCTCTGTTTCCATTTCTCTGCTGGTCTCCACTGTAGAAATGAGGGCTTTCTACTTGCTTAAGTGTGTATATAAATATTTAGAGGTGTGGTTCTTGACCAGGGAGATTCTGACCCCAGGGGACATTTGTCAATGCCTAGAGATATTTTTGGTTGTTACAGTGGGGGGAGGGAAGTGCCACTGTTATCTGGTGAGGACAAGGGCCAAGGATGCTGCAAAATAGCCTGCAATCCACAGACCAGCTCCACACAGCGAAGAATCATCCAGCCGAAAATCTTAAGAGTGCCAAAGCTGAGAAATCCTGGGATAGATAGAGATCCATTGCATCATTGGCCAAAACCCCCAAAAATAACATGAACGTCCATAAATTGGGGAATGACAAAATAAACTTTGGTATATCATTTCCTTGGACTACTGTGCAGCTATTAAAAAGAATTAGGTGGCTCTATGGGTCCTGATGTTGAAAATTGCCCACAGTATGTTTTTTACATAGTTTTTTTGTTAAATTAATATCTGTTTTAGTAATATTAAGGAATTTTTCTAGGCATGATAATAGTATTATGGCTGTTTTCAAAAAAAGTTTTTGGGTTTTTTAAAGAAATTCATTTACAGATAATATTTACAGATGAAAGTATATTTTGTCAGGGATTTGCTTCCAAATACTATGAAAGGGGAAGGAGATGGGATGGAAATGGAACAGGATTGGCCATGAGGTGGTTTTGGGGGCTGGGTGATAGGCAGAGAGAGATTCATTAGATGAGTTTGGGTATTTTTGTATATGTTTGGGATTCCACATAATAAAGTTGCTACACACACACACACACACACACACACAAATGCATTGAAGAAAATAGGGGATAGATGGTAAATGGATATAGACAGACAGACAGACACAGATTTGGCTCTGTAACAGAGAACTGAAATCATAGTGGCATAAATAGTCTAGAAGTTTATCTCTCTTTTATATAAAGGTCTGAGCTGACATACAGATGTAGAGAACAAACGTATGGATACCAAGGGGGAAGGCGGGGGTGGGATGAATTGGGAGATTGGGATTGACTTATATACACTACTATGTATAAAATGGATAACTAATGAGAACCCCCCTAAAAAAAGCCTGAGCTGACAAAGCAGCTCTGCTCTGTGAGGTCATCAGCAGCCCAGACTCCTTCCATCTTGCTACGTCATCTGTAAAGTGCTGCCCTTTTCCTCATGATCAAAGATGATTATCACATTGCAATCTAGCAAGTAAGAATGGGAGAAAAGGGGAAGTTCACCCCACTTTTTAAAGGACATTACCTGTGTGTTGGATGCATCACTTTATTTTTTTATTTTTTTTTATTTTTTAACATCTTTATTGGAGTATAATTGTTTTACAATAGTGTGTTAGTTTTTCCTTTACAACAAACTGAATCAGTTATACATATACATATGTTCCCATATCTCTTCCCTCTTGCATCACCCTCTCTCCCACCCTCCCTATCCCACCCCTCTAGGTGGTCACAAAGCACAGAGGTGATCTCCCTGTGCTATGCAGCAGCTTCCCACTAGCTATCTAATTTACATTTGATAGTGTATATATGTCCCTGCCACTCTCTCACTTCGTCACAGCCCACCCTTCCCCCTCCCCATATCCTCAAGACCATGCTTGAGTAAGTCTGTGTTTTATTCCCGTCCTACCACTAATCTCTTCATGACATTTTTTTCCCTTAGAGTCCATATATATGTGTTAGCATACGGTATTTGTTTTTCTCCTTCTGACTTACTTCACTCTGTATGACAGACTCCGGATCCATCCACCTCATTATAAATAACTCAGTTTCATTTCTTTTTATGGCTGAGTAATATTCCATTGTATATATGTGCCACATCTTCTTTATCCATTCATCTGTTGATGGACACTTAGGTTGCTTCCATGTCCTGGCTATTGTAAACAGAGCTGCAATGAACATTTTGGTACATGAGTCTTTCTGAATTATGGTTTTCTCAGGGTATATGCCCAGTGATGCATCACTTTTGATTTCATCCTGACCATAATTTAGTCACATGACCACAGCCTAACCACAGGGAAGGCTGGGATATTCATTCTGGGTGGCTGCATGCTGTGCCTAGAATCACAGATTCCTTGATTGTAAAAGAAGGGGAGAAGAGAAGAATTCTGGGGATCACCTAACAAACTCTACCACGGCATAGCTCAAACTGTGAAGGATGGTTAGTACAGACCACTGGAACTATGGAGGACTTTATCTTTTTCCGTTATACGTTGCTCTAACCAACTCTTTTATCATGAGCAATTTTTCTTTTGTAAAAAAGAATTAAATATAAAAAAGCTATCAATAAATGGTACATGCATGATTGTGTATAATGCTGTAAGGCTCTAGGGTCTTCATTTAATATTCACTACTTATTTGCTGACCATTTAGTGCCAAGTACAGTGACAATACTAGATGCTAAGGATTCAGCAGTGAGCAAGACAAAGTCCCTCAGAAAGTGAACCAATGAATAGGCAGCATGTGTTAAGATCATGATCGGACTTGTAAAGACGAACGCAGCAGGGTCAGGGGATACAACGTGGGGTGTGGTTAGAGAGATGGGGAAATGGGTTTGCTACTATGATCAGGGAAGGCATCTCTGAGGAGGTGACATTCGAGAAAACACCTGAAGGAAGTCTCTGGGAAAGCTCTGGGGAAGAGGAGGCGTGGCGGAAGGAACTAGTGCAAGGCCACGGGATGGCTTGAGTAAAGCAAAACGTGCAGTGTCCCTGCAGAAGAGGGAGGAAGGGCAGACCTTCTGTTACCTACCCCGGTTCTTGGACTCTTTAATCAATAGAAATTGATAAGAGGCCAGAGGAGAAGTTCAGGCAAGGCTTTACTGGGACTCGTGCTGCAGCACAAGGAAGCAAAAACAAGTAATAGGTTCCCTTGCTGGCTCCCCGAGAGGGGGCGAGCTGGTCCCTTAAATGGGATGAGGGTAGGGGTGGGACGAGGGGCTGAGGTGGAGGCGTGGCTTGGGTGGTCTTCCCACCCTCTTGGTGGTGCTGTGTGCAGGATGCATGCGCAAGTACCCTGCTTTTTGTTCCTGGCACCTAGGAAGTGGCAGTTGGGTTTTTGGTCTTTTTGTATCTTGTTCATAATTTGCCCCAACTACACATGTGTGCAGTTATTTGAGCAGTTATTTTTAGTCCCTTATGGTTTCTTTGTACTCTGTCGCTGGAGGAGATGTTTGTCCAGGTGCAAGCGCTGCAGCAAAGGGTCCAGGTCCCAGCCTGTCTCACTTCCAGGAGATAAGATTGGAGGGGTGCTCAGGGCCCACATCGTGGGGTGCCTTCGATCTGGTGTTATATTAAGCCATTTAGGTATTACTCTGATTATGGCCAAAAGGTGTTTTTCCTAATTATTTGCAATTATTTTCAAAGTGTGGAAGAACATCCCATTGACAAAATGGTATACAATGGACTGAGATTTGTGTCCTGTTCAGCTCCCTGTCATTAGCTCTGGGACCTGAGGACATTTGTTTAGCTTGTTGGCCTCTCAGTATTTTTACTTGGAAGGGTAGAGAAAAGAGTTTACTCTGTATCCTATTATGTTCTACAAACTGTACAAGCAGTAAATCAGCTTCATAGTAGACCCAGGTGGTAGCATTTATCCCCATTTGACAGGTGAGAAAATTGAGGCAGAGAAGTCAAGCAAGATCCCATACCACTGGTAAGTGGCAGAGCTGGGATTTGAACCCAGGCCCCCAGGCACCCGAGGGGGTCTGCTTAGTCACCCCACTGTTCTGGGTACCTGCTGGCTCTGCCCAGTTCACAGGCTGGATGGGACAGGGCAGTGAAGAAAGGTTTGTGGCAGCAATTTGCAAGAATGTAGACGCACAAATGTATTCATATGATTGTAATACTCTCGGGTCATTCTCTTCATTCAAAATACAATTTTTTAAATTTCCAGTATATACAATGGAATATTACTCAGCCATCATAAAGAGTGAAATAATGCCATTTGCAGCAACATGGATGGACCTAGAGATTGTCATACTTAGTGAAGTAAGTCAGACAGAGAAAGAGAAATACCATATGATGTTGACCTACTGTATCGCACAGGGAACTCTGCTTAGTGTTATGTGGCAGCCTAGATGGGAGGGGAGTTTGGGGGAGGATATGGGTAGACACATGTATATGTATGGCTGAGTCCCTTTGCTGTGCACCTGAAACTATCACAACATTGTTAATCGGCTATACTCCAATATAAAATTAAAAGTTTAAAAAAAAATTTTCCAAACTCCTAATGAAATAATTGATTCAGGCCATGAGCATCAGTGGATGAAACATTAGATGAAAGGTTTGCGGGGAACTTGGTGATGGCGGAGGCAGGGTGTTGCCAGCCAGGCCAGCTGACCCTTTCTAGCATCACCAGAAGGGGGACACCTGGACATCTTGCCCCTCCTCATGTGATGCGATGGGGAGAACTCAGCACCACTCTGAAGCATTGTTCCCCCACCCAGTTAATCCAAACCTAATCTCATTTTAAAGCAAAATCATGGGAAATGTGGTAGAAAGAGAAATAAGTTAACAACACCATGAGGAAGCAAATGGAAAAATCCAGAACATGAGATAGTCTACAAGACAACTAACTTACTTCTCCAACATGTCAATAGTCTGTTAAAAAAAAAAAGGTGGGAGGGGGAAGCTATTCTAGTTTAAATAAATGTAAGAGACACAATAAACAAATGTGATGTGTGGCCTTTGTTTAGATCCTGAATTTTATAAACCAACTAAGGGCACGTGGAGACAACTGGGAAGGTTGAAGATGAACTATGTTCAAGATGGCACCAGGAAGTATTGTGACTTTCTTTAGGTGTGATAATAGAAAGTGTCCATATTTTTAAATGAAGTACAGTGGAGAGAGGAGACTTCAAGAATTCGTTTAAAAATTTGACCAAAAAACAAAACAAGACAAAACCAAAAAGCTTTGAAGAGACACGTGTGGCAAAATCTTGAAAACCGTTGAATCTGAGTGGTGCTCAGTGATTCATTTTACCATCCTGTCTGCTTTGGCGTATGATTCAGATTTTTCATTAAAATAATTTCTAGCCCTTACCATGAAACCATCTTACCAAAAAAGGAGGAAAGAAAACCCCTAACTATATGAAATTGCATAAAATTGAACTAACCTCAAAACAAGAAGAAAAACATTTAAGAACTCATGAGTCATTGCATGGCCCATTCAGTTTCAGGGTAATGATGTAATTAGAGGAGATCCGTCATTAGGGAAGATTAATTGTAAGACATCTGCTGCCGATGTGGCAGATGGCAAGAGAGTACAACATTCAGAGTTAGACATCCTGGCTTTAAATCAATCTCTGCTACTTGTAGTTGATTCTAGACAAGTGACTTAAACTTCTTGTCCTTGCTTTCCTTATCTATAAGATGACATCTAAGTTCAGCCAATCTCATAGGGGCTATTGGGAAGATAACATGAGCTCAAACCTGAAAAAGCACTTAAAACAGTGCCTGGGGATTTCCCTGGTGGCTCAGTGGTTAAGAATCCACCTGCCGGGCTTCCCTGGTGGCGCAGCGGTTGAGAGTCCGCCTGCTAATGCAGGGAACACGGGTTCGTGCCCCAGTCCGGGAAGATCCCACATGCCGCGGAGCAGCTGGGCCCGTGAGCCATGGCCGCTGAGCCTGCGCGTCTGGAGCCTGAGCTCTGCAACAGGAGAGGCCACAACAGTGAGAGGCCCGCGGTTCGAGCCCTGATCCATGGAAGATCCCACATGCCACGAAGAAACTAAGCCCGTGCGCCACAACTACTGAGCCTGCGCTCTGGAGCCCTGCAAGCCACAACTACTGACCCCGCGCACCTAGAGCCCATGCACCGCAACAAGAGACGCCCATGCACAGCGGTGAAAACCCAATGCAGCCCCCCCCAAATTAATTAATTAATTAATTTTTCTAAAATAAACAGTGCCTGGTGGGATTTCTCCGGTGGTCCAGTGGTTAAGACTCCATGCTTCCACTGCAGGGGGTGTGGGTTCGATCCCCGGTTGGGGATCTGATCCTGCATGCTGTGTGGTAGAGCCAAAAAAGCAACAACAGCAACAGTGCCTGGTTCCTAGACAGCATTCACTTCATGAGAATTAGTATTTTTCAGTTTCGTAATGGTCAGTGCTCCATAGGGGCACAACCAAGGATTTGGGTAGGATGAAATAGTCTAATATTTCGATTTTAGTATTGTTTCTTTTCCCGTTTTTCCAGTATCTTTCTGCAGACCATACCCCTGCATTCACATTGAAATGTCCTTGCTCTGTAGCCTCAGAACCAGTTTCTCCATGGCTTCGAAGGGATCCGGCCCTTGCGGTGGACTGTGGTTGGGTGGATTAGAAGGAGAGAACAGTGACGGGCAGCAGTGTCCGCGTCGTGTCTGCTGAGGGCTGGGGCTGGACTCAGAGCAAAATGCCTTCGCGATTCAAGAAACGCTGCCTTCTGCCAGCTGCTGCTTGCTTGCCTGTTGGGGAGGTCCTGGGGCTCCCCGTGGCCTCCGAGCACTTGATGTTCTCCAGCCATCCCTGGCAAGGGCAGGCCTTCCCTTACAGCAAAAGTCCCCTGGTGTTCTGCTTTGTGCCTTGTTTTGTTGGTTGTGGGTTGGGTTTTTTTTTCTGGCTCTGCATGAGAAATATTCTATAAAGTTCTGCATTTTGCTCCAGGGCTGTGCTGAACCTAACCTGAAATCAGTGGATTGTGTGTGGTCCCATCTTTGTTGTCACCGGACACATCCGGTGCTTTTTTGAAGGTTGCCTCTTGTGGGTCTAAGTGAATATTGGAAAACGCATTGTAAAATGCAAGCATCTGAACTTGAGTCATGTGAACTTAGCCAATCTCAGGAGGTCATATACTGTATGATTCCATTATATAATATACTTAAAGTGACATTTTAGAGATGGAGAAAGGATTAGTGATTGCCAGGGGTTAGGGGTGCTGGAGGGATTAGGGTGGAGGTGCTTCTGAAGGGGTAGCACAAGGGAGACCTTTGTGGTGATGGAATAGTTCTCTCCTGATCGCAGTGGTGGTTACATGAATCTGCAGATGAGGTAAGATGACACAGAGATACAGACACACTGCACCAATGTCAGTATCTTGGTTTTGATACTGTACTACGGTTATGGAAGATATAATCGTGGGGCCGTGGGGAGGGATTTGAATGAAGCGTATCCAGGATCTCTCTGTATACTTTTTACAACTTCTTATGACTCTGCAGTGGTCTCAAAATAAAAAGCAAAACTGGATTCTGCAAAACAATGGGCCCTTGTCTTACATGCTATCAGGACCGAGGGAAGCATAGTAAAGCTCTCCCATTGACGGTTTTATTCTGCACCAAGTTCACCTGCAAGAGAATTTTTCAGACCTGAAAGAGAGAGCTTAGTCTGGGGCTAAGATTCAAGACCCAGGCTGGTTTTCCTTTCTGACGTAAGACATAAAACTTTTCTTTCTGACGTAAGAACTTCATCTGCTTGGCTGAAAGCCGCTGCTGAGGAGTGGACTGCTGTGCGGGCGTACCTGTATTCAAAACACTGCTCTGTCTTCCTAAGAGAGTTTTGGATAAAGGCTTTCAGATAAGGGAACGGAAACAGTACAAGGTGTGAGGACCAGGCGTGGCCATTAGGAATATAAATTAGATCAGACACTCCGAGGCAATTTGCCAATGTCCCTTACAATTTTAAAGGCAGCCCCAGCAATTTTACTTTGGGTGTCATCCCTAGAGAACTACATGCATGTGCACCCGAGAAGACCCATCCCAGGCAGTGTGGCATTAGTTATAACCAAACTTGGGAGAACTGAGGACCGACCCAGAGCCCTGGGAATGCTATGCAACAGCTAAAAAGAATAAGCTAGATCTCCGTGTCATGAAATAGATGAACGAGACATTTTCTTATTAGAGCAAAAAATGTCCTAGAACAGAATGTTCAGGTCAATGACATTGATAAAAACACATTCATAAAATACATTTCTAAACAATATACTGTGTACTTCAAGGATATATGTGGGTGTTTTGTGTGTTTATGACTAGAAAAAGGTCTGCAAAGCTATTCATTGTATTAGTAATTGTGGATACAGCTGATAGGAGATAGTGACCAAAGGTGGCTATAATTTTATCTAAAATTCTAAAATTTATTGACACATTTTGAGATATTACCTGGGTCATTAAAATTGTATCATAAGAAAGTGCAATATAGGTAATAGAGCTATTTTCTCAGCAAGAGGAGATACATCTATGTGACTCGGAGATCTAACCCAGCCATCTGGGGTCACCCATTGATGAATGCCACCTAAGACTGGAGAGCAAATCCCAATCTAGAGTGTCAACTTCATTAGAGCAGGGAACATGTCTGGCTGATTAGACACTGTATCCTCAGTGCCTGGAACAGTCCCTGGTCTTCAAAAAGAAAGTGAAATAAATTAGTGAATGAGTAACAGCTTTGCTTTTGGTATGTCATATGAATAGAGTCAGTGATTCTAAATGATTGGCAGCCTGACCCAATGAACGAATCAGTGAATGAATTTAGCGTCAACTGTGTCCCTCCTTTATTTATCTGCCTTCTTCATAGCCTTTGGAGAGGAGACTGAAAGTAACTCATTCATCTGGGGAGATGGTTCCCTATGTTTCCCAGCCTAACCCCACAACTTCTATTAAGTAACGTCTTCCCCACTGTAAGGGGACAGGGTGGAGGATGGAGATGTGGACAGGAGGAGGGGCCTGTGGCTGTACCAGTCAGCATGTGGCATCCTTCCCCTAGATGCTGAAGTCGTCCATGGTGACAGCAGCCCCTGAATTTCACTGTGTCTGCAGTTTATTCCTACTCTAAGTTTCACACTGAACACCAAAGATGCGATGTACAAGTATCAGAATGGGGGTCACAGTCTTCTAAGACTAGCTACTCAAAAGGTGGTCTGTGGACTTGCACTGCCAGTGAAATAGACACCTTCCAAGGTTCATGTCCCATGGGAAAGAGCATCTCTTCTCCCACAGTTAATCCCAGGCCTCTCACTGGGCTCCATTGAATCATGTGACCACCACCTGTGAACCAGTCACTAGACAGAGGGATGGGAGATGCAAATTGCCAGGCTCTGGGCCTGTTAGTCGGTTAGCCCCACCCAAGCCACGTGGACAGAGAGTGGGGGAGAGGCAGTTCCCCCAAAGAAAGAAAAGATGGTATTGCCGTGAGACCCACCAGGCCAAAATGCCAGGAACCCGCTGCTCCCACCATGCTCTTTCTTAAGCGATGACTTTCTCCAGCATGCTGTGACTCTGGACATTTCTGCTTTCTCTTCCTGCTTTCTGAGCTCAAAGCAGGGCTACCAGAATCCCTTTGCAATGTATACATGTATCAAATCATCTCATTGTACGCCTTAAACTTGCAAAATATGTCAGTTATATCTCAATAAAGCTGGGGAAAAAAATAAAACTAAGGGGACGGAGGAGCAGGCACACCAAGGGCATGATAGCCAGGCAGAACGTAACATATAATAACCATAATTAACAAACACCTGTATCATGTGGCCAGGAGCTCTTGGACCACTTCTCCCTTCTGGGATGGCCTAGGGGACAGTAGCATCCAACATCCATGTACTTCTTCTGATCGTGTCCTACATACAGTGCTAACACTGGAAGGAAGAGTAAACGAGGGTTCTCAAACTCCTCTCCTGGAGGGGCCAGGCAGGTACTATAAATGAGTGTTCATCCAGGGTGGTGACAATGGCAGTGACCGGCACAGTGTTTGGAACATATAACAGGCTCTCAGTAAATATTGGTTGAATAAGTACATTTATTCATACAGCACATTCATCCATCATATAACAAATATTTACTAAATAGTTATCAAGAACCAGGCCTCGCAGGAGATTTGGGGAATGTAGTGGTGGACAGAATAAAATCCCTGCCATCAGGGAGGTTATGGTCTGGTTGGGAAGACAGACGGACATCAAATCATATATAAACATGTCTAAAAACTGTTACAGTGACTGGCGTGTGAGAGAGAGGGGCATGGGTCTGCAGAAGGTGCCGTGGGAGAAGGGGCCCCATTCAGGAAGGGCCTGGAGAAGTCATGCTAGAGCTGAGACCTCTGAAGGGCGAGCAGGAGGGAATGGTGTTCCAGGCAGAGAGAACAGCATGTGCAAAAGCCTCATGACAGGGAGTGTGGAGTGAGAGGAAGGCCAGCGCCCTGGAACAAGACAGCGAGTGAGGGGAAGCGGATCAAAGCTGTGTTCAGAAGTCTTCGCTTTGTTCTTAGAACAATCAGAGGTTATAAGCAAGGATGAGGTGAAGGGGGCAGGGACACGTTCAGAGTTATGTTGTCAGAAGTCCCTCTGGCTGGTATACAGAGAACAAGCTGGAGGGAGGCCAGAATGGCCCCAGGGAGACAGGTACAGTGGCTGTGGTAGTTGTCCAGGGCAGAGAGCGTGGCGGCTTGGCCCCGGGCAATGGCTGTGGGGTGGAGGGTTCATGGGTTCCATGGATGTTTACGAGATGAACTTGACAACACCCAGTGATGGATTGGATGTGAGAGTTGGAGATGGAGGAGGGAGGATGATCCTGGGCTTTTGGTGCGAGCAGCGGGGCCCTCCACCCACCACCCGTGATAGGGGAGACGGGGGCAGAGCCAGTTCACGATTAGCAGATGTATTTTGAATGAACTCAAATGGAGTGTAGGCGGCCAGAAACGTCCAGGTTTGGGCCACAGCTGTTGTCTCTCCAGAAGCCTGTGATTGCTGTCGGCAGGTTTGGATTTCTAAGTCCTTGAAAGATGCTGGGAGTTGGCCCTCTCTAAGGGCCCCTTGGTCCGACTGGCCATCTGTCCTCTCCATCCAGCAGGCAGGGCCACTGTTCCCAGCCAAGGTAGCAGTGCACTCGGCGGGGTGGGGGCGGGGGGTGCGGAAAGGTGAGCCGCCCACCCGCCTGGGACCCTCCATCTGCTTTTGATCCTTCCCAGCCTTTGAAGTTGCCCCCAGCCCCCACCCTCCAGCTGTCATCTCTTGGGCTCCCCCAGCAGCTCCACGCTCCCCCAGAGCTTCTCCATCCCCGGGGACAGGGGTGGTGACAAGGGTAACAAATGACGGCAGGCCGCTGGCAGCAAGCAGGCTGAGGAGAAGGCAGAGGGTAGGGGCTTTCAGATGCCTCTTTCTTCTCACTCCTCCTAGCCCGGATCTGAAGCAGCAGGGGTATCGGGGTTTTGCAACAGTGCAACACAGGAAAAAAAATTTTTTTGTAAGTGAATCCCACGCCTTTGCTTCCTTTCTCTGCCTTCATGAAAGGGAAGCTGAGTCTTTCTCCTCCCCTCAGACTCTGTTAAGACTGTCTGATTTCTCTCTAACCTCCCCTGCAAAGAGAATAAGCTGGTCTCCTATTTCAGATAATTGTAAGGAGGGGAGGAGAGGGAGAAAGCAAAGGACGTCTCCCCCCAAATTGCGAGAGAACTGAACTCTGCCCATCAGACCACAGTAGGAACCAGTGGTTTCCAGATGGTCCTCATGGTACTTCCCAGTGTCGACCTGACATAAAACGAACTGTGTGTTTCAAGCTTTTGTCCGTGTGAATGCAAATAATGTCAGTAATTACCCTTTATTGAACACCCGCTCACTCATGCCTTTTCTGACTTAATCTGCAGGATAACCTGCCTGGGAGGGTACTATTATTTTCTCCATTTTTTTGGATGAGGCTCAGAGAAGTTAAATAACTTGCCCAAGGTCACAAAGCTCATAAGACACAAAGCTAGGATTTGAACCCATGAAGCAGATGACAGAGCTGGTACTCCCACCAGGTTGCTTAGTGGGTGTTGGAGCTGGATGGATCCTGGGTTCAAATTCTGACCCCATTTTATTCACAAGCTGTGGTTAAGAGCACGGATCCTGGAGCCAGACCACCTGGTTGTGAATCCTGGCTCCACCACTAACTAGCAGTTCACTTTCTGAACCTCAGTCTCCTCATCCCCACCCACGTCTTAGGATTAAGATGAGCCAAGACTTGGAAAGAGCTCCTGGCTCCAGAGTAAATAAATGCTCTTGAAGTATTAGCTATTTTTATTTCTATCATCTGTAAAATGAGCAGTATCATTGGGTCCAGGTTAGGACCTTCAGAGCCCTCAAACCACCAAAGAGATCAGCGCCCCCTCCTCTGCTGTCCCAGGTAGTTCAATAATAAAACAGTATGACCCAGAAAACACAGAATTCGCCCTGTGCTGAAATTTACCAAGCTTTTTATTTATTTATTTTTAAATTTTATTTATTTATTTATTTTTAGCTGCGTTGGCTCTTCGTTGCTGCGCGTGGTCTTTCTCTAGTTGTGGTGAGTGGGGGCCACTCTTCGTTATGGTGTGTGGGCTTCTCGTCGTGGTGGCCTCTCTTGTAGAGCACGGGCTCAAGGCGTGCGGACTTCAGTAGTTGCAGCACGTGGGCTCAGTAGTTGTGGCTCGCGGACTCTAGAGAGCAGTCTCAGTATTTGTGGCACATGGGCTTAGTTGCTCCACGGCATGTGGGATCTTCCCAGACCAGGGCTCGAACCTGTGTTCCCTGCATTGGCAGGTGGATTCTTAACCACTGCGCTACCAGGGAAGTCCACAAAGCTTTTTTTTTTAGATCCTCATGGCAGAACAGGAAAAGTTCACCAAACAGGAATGATCCGCATTTCCTTCGTGCCTATGCTTTGCTCAGACCTAAATCTGTGTTTAGTTGGCCTGTTGGGAAATAGAAGTTGATAATTATATCTCCCTGGGTGGTTGAGAGAATTAAAGGAGATAATGTAAAAGTAATTAGGGAAATTGCCTGGCACATAATAGGTTCTTGGGAAATGAGAGCTATGGTTAGAATTTTTGGAAGGATTTTTCTCCCTGAGTTGTCTTGAACTATTCATGTTGCTATACTTTGTTGTTAATGGTTTGCTTCTATAAGATAGCAATGCCCATAAGCTATAGCTGGCAGCAGGAAAAACAATGGTCAGGTTCTTAACTCATGGTCCTGTTTACTGTGTGAGGACTAACTTTTTTTTTTTAATATATTGTATTTATTTTAAGGACTACTTTTTGGGGTTTTGTTTGTTTTTTGCCGCACCGCACAGCTTGTGGGATCTTAGTTCCCCAACCAGGGATCAAACCCGGGCCCTCAGCAGTGAGAGTATGGAGGCCTAACCACTGGACCTCCAGGGAATTCCCAGGACTAACATTTCTATTGTCTTGGCTTTGTTAGTGATACTTATTTATTTGCCTCCGAAGTATGGTGCATTTGAACTGCTCTAGGTGTGTTTGAATTTTAGATCTTACGTTACCTAACAAAGACCCTAGTGCATTAAATGTAATTATTGATAAATTTAAGTTTAAATCTATCATTTTTTTCTATTTGTTCCATCTCTTTGTTTCTTTTTCTCTACTTTCTTGCCTTCTTTGGATTAATCAAGTATTTTTATTATTCCATTTTCTCCTCCATTAGCTTATTGGCATACATTTATTATTTTATTCTCTAAGCAGTTACCCTAAAGATTATAGAATGCATCCTTGATAAATCTTAAAAAGTTTACTATAAATTAGTACTTGTAACCACCTCAGGAAAATGCAAGGTTCTTAGAACATGTTAAGTTCATTTAGTCCTCTCCTACTCTTGAATTTACCCTTTTATGTTACTCTCCATCCCTTGCTGAATTTTCATGCTTCCAGAGTATTCTTTTGTAGTGCAAGTCTATTTGCTACAAAGTGGCAAATAATCTTAATTTTAGTTTATTTCATTTTTGTCTTCATTTTTGAAGGATTTTTTGCTGACATAGGATTCTACCTTGGCAGGTGAAATTACATTGTTTTGTAGTTTCCATCATTTCTGTTGAGAAGTCTTATTGGTCCTTCTTTAAAGATTTGTCTTATTTACCTTCTGGCTGAATATATTAATATGTTTTCACATATGTGTAGTTTGACTATGATATGCCCAGGAGTATTTTTCTCTGTACTTATCCTGCTTCTGATTCACAGAGCTTCTTGATTCCATTGACTTGATGTCTTTCATCAGTCTTGGAAGGTTTTCTGTCAGTTTTTCATTAAATATTGTTTCTAAGTTGTTCTCTCTGTCTCTCCTCTGTGGCCCCTATTACATGTATGTTAGACCTTTTCTCCATGTCCCATGTTACCTTTATGCTTTTTGTTTGTTTGTTTGTTTTTTTGTTTTGTGGTACGCGGGCCTGTCACTGTTGTGGCCTCTCCCATTGCAGACGGAGCGCAGGCTCCGGACGCACAGGCTCAGCGGCCATGGCTCATGGGCCCAGCCGCTCTGCGGCATGTGGGATCTTCCCGGACCGGGGCACGAACCCATGTCCCCTGCATCGGCAGGCGGACTCCCAACCACTGCGCCACCAGGGAAGCCCTATGCTTTTTTTAAAACCTGTTTTCCAAACTTCTTTCTGAGATGTGTCTACTGACTTATCTTCAAGTTCATTCTTTTCTTCTGCTATATCCAATCTGTGGTTCAACTGCCCTATTGAGTTCTGAATTTCAATTATTGTATTGTTCAGGTTTAGAATTTCCATTTGATTTTTTTAAGGATTCTAGTTCTCTAGTAGCATTGTCCATTGTAAATCTCTTCTCTTGATGATATTATCAAGGTTGCTGGGAAGTCCGTGTTTAGTTACTCTAATATCTGAATCTTATATATGAATTTGTTTTTTATGTCTTGGTTTTTGATTGTTTGGCTTTGTCTCCTTGCATGCCTGGTAATTTTTTATTACATGCTAAACATTGTGTATGCAAAATTGTGGAAACTCTGGAAGATGACATCTTCCCCAAAAGAAAAGTTGCTCTTCTGGCAGGTGGTGATAGTAGAGGCAAATCACTTTGATCCAATAAGGGATGAAAATGATTCAAGACAGGATCTATTTGGTTGGTCTTTACTCCAAGGGAGTGACCTTTCAGAGGTCTCATTAAAAGCCTGGTGTGTTTACCAAGGATTCTCATCCTTTTTTAAAAAATAAATTTTAAACATTTTTTTTCATTGATTGCTGGGAAAATGTTTCACTTACTTATTTATTTGGTTGTGCCAGGTCTTAGTTGCGGCAGGCAGACTCCTTAGCTGTGACATGCAAACTCTTAGTTGTGGCATGCATGTGGTATCTAGTTCCCTGGCCAGGGATTGAACCCGGGCCCGCTGCATTGGGAGCATGGAACCTTAACCACTGCGCCACCAGGGAAGTCCCAAGGATTCTTATCCTTGATGGGCCATGAACTCCAATTTTGTCTCCCTAGTACTGGGAGATTGCCAAAAGCTCTGCTTCGTCTCTTGCCTTCTTAGCCACCCCTTTCTGCTTGACTCTTACCCCACCCAGCTTAGGTTTCAGCAGACGCCTCAAAGGTAATGACTGTCAACAATGTCAGGCTAACTTCTCTGTGGTTCTCATATCTCTAGGATCTTAGCTCCTTGGGTCCTAGCTGTCTTAGTATCCTGAAGTCCAATTTTTGTCTCCCCAATTCAATGAGACTGGAAAACTCTAAGCTGCTTCTTTTTTCTTCTGTGCTTATAAATCGGCAAACATCTTGAGGTGAAAAGTAGTAGAGGTCAGACTTAATTCAGTACATGTCTCACATCTCTCCGGGATCCTGGGCCCTCAAGTCCTACCTTAGTTGCCCTGCAAGGCCTTAAAACAATGTTTTGTAGATTTTATTTTTTATTGTGATAGTGAGATTGAACCAAAAATAGAAACAGTTCCATCATAACTGGGAGGTGAATTCAATTGGAGAGTTTAATACAAATTAGGAAAAATGGCTTATTTTCATTTTCTCCAATATTGGAAGAAAATGCAAATTTAATCCATATTAAAAGGAAGACTCCAGATTAATTAAAGTTTTAACTATAAAAGGTGAAATTCCAAGTCAATAGTTTTAAATGTAGACAAATTTTAATATCCCAGGGTTAAGGAAATCATTTCTACACCTAGGGAAAACATTCATTATTGGGTAAATATATAAGATTTTTTGTTGTTGTTCTACAAGACACCATATATTTTTTAAAAAAACAGACAGATGAAAGGTTAAGAAAAGAAATTTACAACATCTAAAACCAACAATGGAGAGCAGTTCTCCTGCGTTCCCTTACCCCACTGCTCCCTGACCAGGCACCCATTTCCAATAAAGTCTTTTGTTTTTTCAGCAAAAAGAAAAAAATAAATAAATAATAAAACCAACAATGGACTAATACCTAGACTCTACAAGGCACTCTATAGTGCAAGTCAACAAAAAAAGGGGGGAAAAAACCAGTAGAAAAATGGGCAAGGATAAAAGATATGAATAGACAGTTCCTAGAAACTCTAGGAAACTCACAAATTGTGGCCCACAATTATGTGAATATATGATCAAACTCTCTAGTAATCATAGAAAGGAAAATTAAAACAACTATGAGATAATTGCTTTCCATCCAACAGTTTGGCAAAAATTAGAAAGCTGGACAATGCCAAGTGTTAGCAAGAATTTATGAAATTAGAACGCTTATGCACTTCTGGTGGGAATCTGGATTAGCACAGGAATTGTAAAGAACAATCTGCTAGTACTTGGTCAAGTTCAGTTCACATATACCCAATGACACAGAAATCCTCCTCAAATATTTATACGTTTTAAGAATGTGTATGTGTGTGTGTAAACACACATATATAGGTACACATTACATATATATGTATATTTTTAATGAAAATATTCATTGCAGCATTGTTTATGGTAGCTGAGAGATGAAGGCATCCTAGATGTTCATCACTAGGGCAATGCATAAACACAATAGAGTGGGTATGCAGTATGGAATTCTAACTACAAGCTGAATAACCATCCAGCAATCTATACACATTATAAAATCATGGTGCAGACTGGAAAAAAAATCCCCATGAACAGAATGAGGTCTCATGCATAACACTATTCATGTAAATTAAAACACATGTCACAGCACTTCCCTGGCGGTCCAGTGGTTAAGACTCTGCACTTCCAATACAGGGGGCACAGGTTCAATCCCTGGTCAGGGAACTAAGATCCCACATGCCTCATGGCACTGCCACACACACACACACACACACACACACACACACGTCACATAAACAATATAGCATCATTTACAAGGGGACATATTTACATATTCAATACATTAGAGGCATTGTGTAGGGCGGGGTGTAAAATGAAAATAAGAAGGAATTTTAAAAAATTTTTTTAAAGAAGCTAATTCCTCAGTTATAGATTTCGTCTCTCCCTCTCTCCTTCCAAGTTCCTGTCTTCCTCCATCCCTTCCTTCCTGTTAGATGTTAATCAGATGACAGAATGAAGAAGATTCTGTATCAGGTGCCGTGGGGGAAATAAGGATGATTTCCACGTTGGCCTGGCCCTCAAGGACCTTAGGCAAGGTCCTTGGTGAAGACACCAAAGCTTTAGTAGCAATACTCAGTCCTAGAGTTAAAACTCACAGACACCTTCTTGTTCTGCTACAACATCAACAAATGCTATTTCGATGTGCTAATTGCTCTTGAGGATGACAGCAGTACTCAGTAAAATCATAAGCTATGTGACGGAGGCCAGAAGTGTCACATTGCTGTGTCACATCACATTTCCTCATCAGGCTTGTCTGATGACACATAATCCATGGCGCTCAAATGCAAAGGCCTGTAGAGACCAGGAGGAAATACAAGGAAATGGAAAACGAGGGTCAAATGTAAGACACTAGTGAGTGGTGAGGACTGTGGTGAACTGGAGCTCATATGCCTTGACCAGATGGGGCAGCCAGCTGATACTTGCCATGCAGGAACCTGTCAGTATTCTTCCATTCTTCAAGAGAAGCTGAAACTCTAGATTTTTATGTGAAATCGCCTTGTTTTTAAATATTGGCAAATACTTCAAATATTTTTAAACCCTGAGGAGGAGGAAAAACAGTTCATTTTATTTGCAACTGGATTTGGTCATTTAGCTAACAATTTGCTGCCTCTAATACCCGTACTCATAGTGTCTGGATGTTTAGAGACCAATGTAATTTTTTACAACGTTGTTTATTTTTGAACCTTCAGGTATTTGCATATACCCAAAAGGATGAAGGGAGTGAGTTTGGATAAAATGCAAATTTCTGGCAGCTACGGTCAGACAATAGGTTCAATGTCTGCTGTTTGCCAAGCTCCATACAATACGTCTTGACATGTTAAAGGAAAGAGATACCAAAGCCCCTTTCTGGAGTGCCTTGTGGCGTTTGGGGAAAGAGAAAACCCACGTATACTTGGGAACACTTAGGACCCAAATGTTCATCAGCTAACATAAAGACTTCAACACTGGAAGCTGATTTGTGTGGAATTTTCTCATCTGATTAAAAACTATATATAAAGTACTTCCTATATGCAAGTCCTGGGATAAGTGATTTCTTTCTTTGTTAAAAATTAAGTGTTTCAGGGCTTCCCTGGTGGCGCAGTGGTTGAGAATCCGCCTGCCGATGCAGGGGATACGGGTTCGTGCCCCGGTCCGGGAGGATCCCACGTGCCGCGGAGCGGCTGGGCCCGTGAGCCATGGCCACTGGGCCTGCGCGTCCGGAGCCTGTGCTCCACAACGGGAGAGGCCACAACAGTGAGAGGCCCGCGTACCACAAAAAAAAAAAAAAAAAAAAAAAAAAATTAAGTGTTTCAGACACACAGAGATGAAGAGTAACCCTCTGACCGCAGTACACCCACCACCTTGCTTATAGACTAAAAGACAGGGGGTAGCAAACGTTTTCTGCCAGATAGGAAATATTTTCAGCCTTGCAGGTCTCTATGACAACTACTTTACTCAGAAGTTGCAGCATGAAAGTAGCCACGAATGATACAGTAAACCACCAAGTAGGGCTGTGTTCCGAGAAAACTTTACTAATGGACACTGAAATTTGAATTTCACATCATTCTCGCAGGCCATGAAATGTTATCCTTCTTAGGATTTTGTTCAACCATTTAAAAATGTGAAAGCCCTTCTTGGTTCATGGGTCACACAAAACCAGAGGCTAAGCTGGATTTGGATGGGCCAGAGTTTGTGTCAACCTCTGAACGACATTGTTGCACAGCTGAAGCCCCAGGGTACCTCTCCCCAAATTGCATCCCCCAATGACCCCTAGCTAACCATTCTCTTGAAATGGGTGTCTATCATTCTTATACCTACTGTTATCTTTTTATTGCTTATGTCTGTATCCCTAAATAGTGTATAGTATTGATTTGTATATTTTGAATTTCACAGAAATGGTATCATGCCCTGGGTACCCTTCTGTCTCATTGCCTGGTACTTTGTTTGGCAGTCTGTCCATGGTGCTGAGAGGAGCTCCAGAGCAGTCTTTTTCACGGCTGTATTGTATTCCATCGTGTGACCATTCTGCCTGTATTCTTCATTCCCATGGTAGTGAATGGACGTGTAGGTTGCTGCCTGCTAAGTCCTTTCTTTCCAGATCTCATCTCTTGTCATCTTCACCATGACCTTGTTAGGGAGATACTGATAATCCCCACTGTCCACATGAGAAAACTTTTGACCTAGAGCAGTTTGGTAACTTGGTCAAGGTACTGAGTACTGAAATGGAATTTGAATCCACAACCGTTTTACAGTGGAGTCTGAGTTTATAACCATGTCGCCATCAGCCGGTACACTGTGTTCTGTTAGCACGGTGATAAACATATCCTGCCGAGGATGACCTTAGATACTGATTTGTAGTGATTAAACTTAACCTTTTGCTGAGGACAACTTGAATCAGTGGCACACGTTACTGGTTGTAGTTTAGTCCTTTGAAAATCACCATGTCCGATGTTGTGTGTGTTAACCAGAAACCTCGCTCCCTATATAAGTGGCATCATATGGTATTTGTCTTTCTCTTTCTGACTTACTTCACTTAGAATGATAATCTCTAGGTCCATCCATGTTGCTGCAAATGGCACTATTTCATTCTTTTTGATGGCCGCATAGTATTCCATTGTATATATGTACCACATCTTCTTTATCCATTCCTCTGTTGATGGACATTTAGGTTGTTTCCATGTCTTGGCTATTGTAAACAGTGCTGCAGTGAATGTTGGGGTGCATGTATCTTTTAGAAACAGACTCACAGACACAGAGAACAGACTTGTGGCTGCCATGGGGGAGGGAGGGGTTGGGAGTTTGGGATTAGCAGATGCAAAGTACTATACATAGAATGGATAAACAATAGGGTTCTGTTGTATAGCACAGTCTATTAAATATTAAATTATATTAATATTAAACTATATTTAATATCCTGTGATAAACCATAATGGAAAAGAATATGAAAAAGAATGTATATATATATATATATATATATATATATATATATATGTATGTATAACTGAATCACTTTGCTGTGCAGCAGAAATTGACACAACATTATAAATCAACTATATTTCAATAAAATAATTTTTTTTTAAAAAAGAAACCTCATTCTCTGACCACAGTGGGTAGGAATTTAGGAGGAATAAGTACTGACATAGCACAAGAGTTGGAAAAGTTTTCAATGAAAAAAGAGAATGACCCAGAAGACTTGTCCCTATTCTTTCCTGCTCCTGCCCCCAATAGCATTTATCAAGGTCATGGGTAATTCAGGAGCTAGGGTGTTCTTTCTTGGTAGGGACCACAGTGCTGGGCTGTGGGGCTCTGCTGCCTAGAGGGACTTTTTAAGTATCGATGACACCTTTTGAGCCCTTGCCCATCTGTACAAGTGACACCGTGTAACACCGTGTCCATTCTCTCTTAACTACAGTCAACTCCACCTCCTCTTCGTGCCTCTGGCTTTTAGGAGCCCAGTCCTCTCCCTCTCTACCTGTTTCTCCCTTCCTCTACTGGAAAGTCTCCCTGGCTCATTCAGATGACATTTAAAAGAGACCCAAATAAAATTTTTCTAATGCCAAAATACAATGGGAAGGAGGGGAAAGTTTTAATCAAGTGGGTGTATTCTCCAGAGGGGAGCAAGTACTTCATTTCAATTCCTCATTTCCCTTTGATGGAAAGTTTAGTGAATTTTTATGATGTAGAATTTATAAGATGGCTGGGTTTAGGTAATCAGCTTTAATATTTATACTCCTAGGGAAAGAAATAGGAATCATTAGTAAGCATGCATAATTAATGAATAAATTATATTTCCCTTTGTTTTCTTTCAGGTACAAGGAAATGCTAGAACTAGTGATCTCTCCCAGCCTTACTGTAAACAGCGATCGTCCGGGTAAACCGAAGGTTAACTGTGCCGACGCTGATGTCTGGACTCTGAGTGACATAGAAGGTAGGCCTCCTGCTGTGCATTTTGGTGGGCCCTGTGGTGATCCCCGCTCACCCCACAGGATATGGTAAGGGACTGATAGCCTTCAGCACACATCCTCTCACAAGTACTGTTGTTATGACAATTTCTCCTCCCACCCAATTAGATTGTTGACTCCGGACCAAAACTTTCGCATACGTTGCTAACAATTTTGTCTAGTCATGAGAGGTAAAAGTGTGCTCGTTCCTGTTCTGAATGTCCTGTCTGGGTCTCCAGTTCCAAGAAATGCTGACACCTCCATAGACGCTAGTCAGTTTTGGGTGTATTCCAGGCCCAGGCCCCAGGCATGCCCTGCAGGCTCTGGGGCTGGACCTCTGAGTTCTCTCCTGCCATCGCCACATCCAAGCAGGCGTCTTGTTTATGGGGGTTTGACGTTGGGACAAGAACTCATCTGCCTTTGGCTTTCAGGTTGGGTTGCAGTCAAGGAAGCCGAGGAGAGTTAAGCTGTTTAAAAAACTATTGGCAAATGATGCAGTCAGACTAGTTTTCACTAGACAATTCCAGCTATTGTTTGCACTGTTTGGGATCTGTCAGCCTTCCTGGTAGAGTGCAGAGTTACTTAGCAAAAGGCATTAAGCTATTATGTTTAACCATTGGGCTTAACCCTTTGTTTGAGCAGCTTTGGGATTTGCTGTTGGTGTTCCGAAACTCTCAGCTGTCTCTCCTTCACTGTCTGTGTTTGATGCCAGCTCATGGGGGCACAGTGCTATGTAATTGTCATGGAAAACCAAAGAGACGTGAGGCTAGTTGAATATAACATCAGAAGGAATTTGCTTTTAAGCAACTCCAGGTTTTGGGGAATAATTACTGCCGTCACCAGGATAGCAGTAATAATGTCTTGTGTGCTGGGCATGAAGCTGGAACAGCCCTGCTAAAAATACCATCAAGAGGGTCTGGGCTCCTGTGACCAGCACACCCTCGTTCCTCCTGTTCCTTTGGAGCGTCTGTGTAAGCCACCCTGGGTTCTTTGAGAGTTTGAGATCATTTATTGAGCCCTGTTCAAAGAGAGTCATCCTTTTCCTTCTAAGTGAAGGCACCAGTCAACTACAGACTCTTCATTTCAGAGCCAGTAGAGACAGGAAAAGGCATAGACTGCTGAGGGAGGAAGATCCCAGGCTGACTCCCAACCCCACTGCTTCCCAGCCAAATGATCTTGGGCAAATTGTTTAACCTTCCTGAGCCTCAACTTTCTCACCTGCCAAATGGGGGCAGAATCATGACCACTTCATAGGATGCTTACTGCAAGGATCAAATGGGGTGATGTTGTGTAAAGCGCCTGGCACACCTTGGGGGCAAATAGCCACAGGGAACTCAAAACCATGATTGCAAACTGGCTGCCAGGCCTGGCCCTCAGGTATGTCTTTGTTTGGTTTATACTGTGCTTTAAATAAAAGTGAACTTGTAAAAATTGGGAGAGCTCACATAAATATCTGGATTTCTAGTTTTTCTTGAGATGCCGAATTCTTTAGAAGTGCTGGGCCCATGTTCCCACCTGGCTTCCACTAGTACGAGCTGAGGGGCAGCTGTCAAGAAGACGAGTGCCTGCCACTGCCTCTTGTCCTTCGTTTTTTGTGAGCAACTACTTTGTCCCAGGCACTATTCAGAGCAATAGAAATTGAAATTAATTCTCCTCCTCCTCAGTCACTATCAAAGCAAACTCTTGGCACCTGCTATGTGTCAGGCATTAAAATGTATTAACTCTTCAGTGTCTGCAACTCTAAGAAGTGGATACTCGTTTGACAGATGAGGAAACTGAGGCACAGAGAGGCTACGTAACTTGTCTGAGATGACAGTTAAGCGACAGCCAAAATTTGAACCTAAGTAGTCTGACTCCAAAGTCTGTTTTCCTAATCAGTACACTTTCTCATGTAATTATTACACCCCTATTAGGCTACAAGCCCATTTCACGGATGTGGAAGTTGAGGCTTGGGGAGTTGAGTAACCAGCTTAAAGTCATACAACTTGTGGCAGGGCCAGGAATCAGACCCAGGCACTCTGGCTCCAGAATTCTCATGTCTAAAGTCAATTATCACTTTCTGCAAAGATCTTAAGGGTCTGCAGACCCCATATGTCCATCCCGTACAGTGGTGGCACCCACAAACACATTGTCTGTCTCCTTTTTGTGACTTGGAGCTGTCTGTACCCTTTACTGCCCTGGGGCAATCTGAGGCCAAGGCTAAGGCTTTGGGTGTGAGCAATGGGGCAGAAAGAGGTTGCTTCCAAATTCAGAGCAGGCAGGGGGCTGGCAGGGTCTGGTTGGTCTCTCTCTCTCCCCCCGCCCCCACACTCTCTCTCTCTCTCTCTCTCTCTCTCTCTCTCTCTCTCTCTCTCTCTCTCTCTCTCTCTCTCTCACACACACACACACACACACACACGTTTCTTTCTCTTGATTGTTGACATGGGCGGTGAGCTCCAGGACTCTGCAGGAGACATTCCACCCTAGTTGTGGCCTCAAGTGCCAGACTCAGCTGCCCTTCCTGCCTGGCCTCTGGTCTCCCTCCTCCTGGGCCCTTCCTTCTGTTACAGAGTGAATGTTACTGAGTGACTGCAAGGGTCCAGGTCCAAGGAGGACCCCAGTAGCCATGAACCATGAGGCCTACACTCCGGGGGGTTCTGGGGTGGGGGGAATGTGGACACCAAAAGCCCCCCGGTGGCTCCCATTGCATTTCTGGCTCTGGCTCCTACCAGATGTAAGTCCCTGGTCTAGTGGCTTAACCTCTTGGGGGCTCATTTGCCTCTTCTGTTAAATGGAATAATTATGCCACCAACCTCATAGAGTTGATGGGAGGATAAAATGACTTAAAATATGGAGAGGACTTGGTGTTTCAAAAAAGTATAGAATAAGATCTAAATTCCTTCCCCTTGGTCAAGTAGGCTCGACTTTTTTTTTTTTTTTAATTTATTTTTGGCTGCACTGGGTCTTCGTTGCTGCACGCGGGCTTTCTCTAGTTGTGGTGAGCAGGGGCTACTCTCCATTGCGGTGCACAGGCTTCTCGTTGCGGAGCACGGGCTCTAGGCACACGGGCTTCAGTAGTTGTGGCACGTGGGCTCTAGAGCACAGGCTCAGTAGTTGCGGCGCATGGGCTTAGTAGCTCCACGGCATGTGGGATCTTCCCGGACCGGGGCTCGAATCCCCTGCATTGGCAGGCGGATTCTTAACCACTGTGCCACCAGGGAAGCCCTCAGGTGGGCTCTACTTGCCTGTCCCTGCCAGCCTCTCAGACTCATCTCTACCCCGTCACCTCTGCTCACTGGACCCAGCCCCTGGCCTTATTTCTTTTGCTCTAACTCATAAGTGTGATTCTGCCATCAGGGCCTTTGCACTTGCTGTTCCTCTGCCTGGACCAGGCTTCACCCCATCTCTGCAGGACCATCCCCTCATCCTTCAGTTCTCATTAGAGAGGTCTTTCCTTTCAAAAGTAATCATTTGTTCATTCATTCATTCAACAAATGTTCACTCAAACACGTATCCAGCATTGTTTTAAGTACTAAGAAGACAACACAAAACCCGTGCCTCTTAGAGCCCTGCCTAGGGTGCTGGCAGGGCAAGAGTCTGATGACAACAATAGATATACAGCATGTTTTATACACACACACACACAAAATATATATATATCAAAATATATAGCAGGTTGGATGGTGATATGTACTGGGGGGGGAAGCAGGGTGGGATGTGAAATGCAGCGATATGGGGTTGCAGTTTTTGTTAGGGTGGCTAGAAATGATGTCACTGGGAAGGTAACGCATTTGAATAAAGACCTGAAGGAGGTGTGGGCGGGCACTTCTTGGTCACAGGGAAGAAGAGCCTTAGGAGCAGAGAAGATAGCAAATGCAAAGCTCCTGAGGCAGCAACGGTTCCAGAGCATGTGAGAAGCAATAGGAAGGCTGGTGTGGCTGGAGCCCAGTGAGCAAGGGGCCAGTGACGGGGAGCTGAGGTCAGAGAGATACCCAGGGTCAGACCATGCTGGACTTTGTGAGCCATTGGAGGGACTTGGCTTCTACCCTGAGTGAGATGGGAGCCGTGGCGGAGGGGTGCGGTTGGGACCAGATGAGGGACAATCTGATCTACAGGTTGAAAGGCTCCCTCAGGCTGCACATGAGAACGGACTGCGGGTGGGGACAGAATGGGAGCCCGGGTAGCAATGAAGGCGTTACAATAACCCAAGTGAGAGGCCAAGGTGGCTTAGATGGGGTGGTAGTGATGGAGTGGGGAGAAAAGGCCAGATTCTGGATCAGGTTTGAGGAGAGAGCCAACAGAATATTCAGCCACGGTATTTGGTTTGTTTAATATTTTCTTCATATTCCCACTCTTTGCCGGAAATTATGTGTTTATTCACTTGCAGTTTGTCTGCCTCCCCAGCAGAATGTAAGTTCTCTGAAGGCAGATCTTGCCCACTTTATGCCTACGTATCTTGACCACTGAGAACAAGGCATGACGCATAGTACGTACTTAAGAAATACTTGTCACTAGAAAACAAACTTATGGTTACCAAAGGGGGAGTGGGGTGGGGATAAATTAGGAGTTTGGAATTAACTGATACACACTACTGTATATAAAATACATAAGTAACAAGGACCTACTGTATAGCACAGAGAACTATACTCAATATCTTGTAACAACCTATAATGGAAAAGAATCTGAGAAAGAATATATATATATATGAACCACTTTGCTGTACACCTGAAACATTGTAAATCAACTATACTTCAAATTTTTTAAATGATACTTGCCATATTTAAAAAAAAAGAGAAATACTTGTGGAAGGAATGAAGACAGAAGACAGAGCACTCTGCAGGACGATAGGACAGGGTGATTGAATGAGTGCTACCCTCTGTGAGCCCCCTGTGGTATGACATCTCACGGCCTTAACACATTCTGTGTCCCCTGCCTGCAGCACCCTCCCTTTCCTCTTTTTTTTTTTTTTTTTTTTTAAGACAATCCAATTTCTGGTCACCAGGTAACACATAAATACACGATCCTTATAAAAATTTGAACGTTAGGCCAAATCCCCCTTTACCACATCCACGCAATCTTAGTCATCACCTCCCCTCCCCAGCAGTAGCCACTGTTTTGTGTTCCTGTTATGGAAGACTTTCTCTATGCATTACATATGTGTAAACGTATATTTCTATAATTTAAGTATGTATATTTATGTCTCACATTCTCTTGTGCATCAAACCCACCTTGGAAGGTCTTTTGGCACACCGGTTGCAGGGCCCCATCACCAGCATTTCTGATTCTGTAGTGGTTTGTGGTGGGGCCCAAGAATCTACATTTCTAACAATTCCCAGACAATGCTGGTGTTGCCAGTCCAGGGACCAAACTTTGAGAACCAGCCTCCAGGGCTGGTTTTAAACCTGTCTGCACATTGGACTCTCCTGGAAAGTTTTTTTAAAAATTCAATGCTCATGTCCAGATCTTACCCCCAAAGAGTCTGATTTAATTGGTCAGAAGTGTGACACCCCCCCCCCCAAAAAAAAAGAAGTGTGACCCAGGCAATGCAATTTTTTTAAAGCTCTCCAGAGGCGCCCAGTACTGTGCACCCAAGGTTGAGAACCATTGCTCTAGGTGGTGAATTCCTCTAGGACAATTTTTTATTCCTACATATGTATTTAAATTTCTGTTCCTAATTAGCAGACAGCTCAGTGTCTGGCTCATGGTAGGTCCTTAAAATTTATTAATGGGTGGGTAGGTGGGTGAGTGGGTGGGTGAGTGGATGGACGTTGGGTGGATGGTTGGGTAAGTAGATGGATGGGTGATGGGTGGGTGGTGGATGAATAGAGTAACCTTTAGGAACCACAGATAACTTCAGATTGATATTGCCTTTGAATCTTTAGTAAAGTTTCTTTAACTTCCCCCTGCCTCTTTTTCCATATCTATAAAGTAGAGAGAACAACTTCTTGGTTGAGTTGTTATGGGGAATAGAAGAGATAAGGCCCATGTAGTCCTTAGCAGAGTGCCTGGCTTGTAGGAACCACTTGAGAAATAGAAGCTATCATTCATTACTATTTAAGGGAAAATTGGATTTGAATTGTATCCCATCTTCTGGAAGGAGGAGGGAAAAAGTTATGGAACTAAGAAAGCAAAGCTGAATCGAGAAAAAATTATTTTCGTTGGAAATGCAGACACATTTTGCAAAAGCTGAGGCTATAATCTCATTAAGTGTTTCATCGGAGAGGTGAAATCACCTCCCCACAGAGCAAGCTGGGCTGTCATCCTCACTCAGACTGCCTGCCCCTCCTCTGCCCTGGGCATGATATGGAGTAATTTCCAGTTTCAGTCTCACCGGTTCTAGCCAGGGGCTGGCAGATTTTCTTTCATTTCACCCAAGCCAGGTTGAGCTGCCCAGAGCTTTGCCCAGGTCTGGCCTGCGGAGCCACGGATGAGTTTCACCTTTCCCGCTTTTAAGCCTTTCTCAGCCAGCTTCCTGTGGGGCTCACATGCTGAACTCCTAATACAGTGCTCCCTCCTGCTGTTGCTAACCCTGGTCTGAGTGCTGTTTAAAGCACCCACAGTAAGGAGATGAGCTGATGAAATTTACAGACACGCAGCTTTCGTAGCCAAGACCTTCCTCAAGACATCTTGCATTAGAAGTTGTCTCATCTCACGGGGGATCAGTTAGAAGTGGCCCTTGGGATCCAATTAGACAATATAATAGTGGTTGCTGCTTTTAGAATCATTAGCTTCTTAATCCTCCCAGTGAGAGGTTAAAAAAAAAAAAAAAAAAAGTGTGAACATTCAAATTGGGCTCACAATTGAAGTGGCTGAAACGAGAGCCCCAGGAGAATAGAAGACTAATAATAGCTCCTGTGTGTTGAGCAGTTACCATTTGGCAGGTACCTGCCCCGTGTAATCCTTGCGACAGCCCTGCAGGGATGAGATGGTACCCCATTTTGTGGATGTGGAAACTGAGGTTTAGAGAAAGGACGTGATGGGCTCAGAGCCACACAGTTACAGTGCAGCAGAGTCAGGATTTGAATTTGGGTCTGACCCCTTCAGCCCACGTGCTTTTCTTTTTGGAAGCAACATTAAGATGACAAATTATGAGATTTGGATTGTAGATCTGGTCCACAGTAGGTGCATGGTGAGCATTTGTTGAATGCCTGAATGAATGAGCCAGCTGTGTGTGTCGTTGGGCAAGTCACATCACACAGTCACGCACACACACAATCACACAGTAGGTGTGCACTCACACACACAGACCCCAGCTCTGATTTCCTCATATTACATCAGCTCACTTATATTCCCTTCTTGGCCCCAATATGAGTTTGAGTTTGTGACTTCTGGAATGGAGATTTATTTTTATGAACCCAGAACTGGGACTTTTTCGTAATTTGCAGTTCTTCATTAGCCTGTGGTCTAAACCCTCGCTACTCAAAGTATGGTTTCCGGGCCTGCCATGTCAGCATCACCTGGGAGCTTCCTTGACCTAAAGACTGGAGTCTGCGTTTTCATAAGATCCCCAGGCAAATCCTGTGCATATTAATGTTCCAGGTGCTCTGCTCTGTATCATTCACTTCCTTCCTTTGTACCTTGTTATCACTGTAATTAAGTACTTTCCTTATCTATTTAAGTATTTGTTTACCGTCTATCTCCCCCACTAAACTGGAGGGTCCGTGAGGACAGGAACTCTGACTGCTTTTGCTGGCACATGGCAGGCGGTGAATGAATGAATGAATGAATGAATGAACGAGCTCATCCTGAGGCTCTGGCCATCTGTTTAGCTAATCCTGCTCCCTTTGCCCATTAAAACCTGGACAGGAGGAGAGGCTTAGGGTTTTAAATTCACAAGTAAATGGAGGAGGCTCTCTGCCCCTCCCTTGGGAGCCGGCTGCCCCATTTTATGTGCTAGCCACATCCCTCAGAGACACATGGTAAAGCTTGAAGTAAATAGATGTGACTACACTGAGTCAGGTCACCAGGGCTGCTTTCACCACTGGCAACGTGGATACAAGTTGCCATCAATGATTGCGCCACTGACCCCAATCTCGTTGATCAGGCAAGTACAGTGGCACTGCCAAGTTCGAGAACAGGAGCCTGTGGTCAGTGGGAAGGGCATCTCCATCTACCAGGCACCAGATCTTACCAGTATCAAAGGGCGCTGCTTCTACCGCATATGGTGCCTTCACCACCCTGAAGATGCTTGGGGCTCACTTGAGGAATGGAGTCAAAGGGTCATCTGCCGCTTGTGCTGAGGGTTCCATGTTTGTGATGGAGTGACCAGGAGAAGTATGACCACTCCCCCTAGATTGCCAGCATGCCCTCCGGGTCTGTGACACTGACATCATGGAGGAACCTGTGGCCACAGGCCACGCCCTCTCTGCCCCTCTGGCAAGCTGAGGTACTCTGACTGTGCTGCCGTCCAGAGCATCACGCCTGCATCCAGTGGCATTGCCGTGTCTGTGAGCCAGATCATTCCTGAGCTGCATGGGACGCTCTGTGGCATGGCCTCCCATGTTTCCACTTCAGTGTATCTGTCTGGCTCTGACTTAGCGTTTGGAGAAGGCTGTCAAACCCAACAGCATCCAGAAAGTGGTGATGCGGGCGTCTAGGGGATCAACGAAAGACATCCTGGGCTACGTTGAGGACAGGGTTGTTCCTGCGACTTGAGCGATGATGCCCACTCCTCCACCTTTCACGGCGTTGCCCACACAGTCACTGTCAGGCCCATTGCCTGGTACGCAGGTGACGGATGGCTCCAACTGCATCTGGGCCTCCTGGTCCACAGGGCCTCTGCGGACTAATAGCCCTGAACCACAGCAAGAGCTTCAGAGGAAGAGAGAGGCTCTCTGCTCTTGGGGAGTCCCTGCCCCACCTTTGCACCCAAAGCACTGAGCATGGCTGTCCTTTACACCCTCCCACCCCAGGTCCCCGAGGAAGGGAAGGAGCTTGGGGGCCCTACATTGGCACAGACCATCAGGAATCTCCATGAGGTCTGCACCATCCTTGCCAGCGAAGAAAGGAAGAAGAAAGGGAGGGAATGAAAGGGAAGGAGATTATTCTATATATAATACATTCATTTTCCAGGTTCTCAATTCTCCCAAGTGTCCCAGGATAAAAAAGTTAAATGTGATACCAGTTTAAAAAAAAAAAAAAAAAGCCTGTGCTTTTCAAAAATCACAGTCTGCAGAAGAAAAATCTCTTAGCACTGACTAAATGCCTGTTTCTTCCTTGCACAGTCTTCCTGGGGGTTGCTGGGGTGGAAGAGGACCATAGGTTTGCACAGCAGGAGAGGGAGAACTGCCCTGGTAGGGAAGGCTGATTGCATAACAGTTCAGAGGAACAGAGGAGGGGGAGCTGCGAGGTGAACATGCAAATCAGGGCGCAGAGGTTGGGGGCAGGGGGAGATGCTTGCTTCAGATTTCTAGAATGCCGAGTTAATCCAAGCCCCTAGGACTGTTTCCATAGATTTCTATGTTTATGAATATTTACATATTTATTAAAGAAAACATATTCAAAATGTTTAATTCAGTAACTTATATATTACTAAACAGAACTCAAATCGTGGGCTTTTACCAGTGATGAGACTGGGGCTCTTTCAGAATGAGACTGTCCTGGGGGAGGATGAGGAAGGGGATGTGGGAGGCTCTGCCTGGGGCAGGAAACCCCCGAGCAGGGAAATTAGCAGTGAGTGAGCACCTACTGTGCACCGGCACCTTGCCTTGGCATTAGATCCCTTCTGTCCCCGACTTTTTAAAAATACGACACATAGTAAGAAATATATTTTTACACAGGCATTCAGCACACACACAACACATACACAACACATTCTCACGCCTACAACTGGAACAAAAGTATCCCACAGCACCTCCTTACTATGATCAATATACGCTGATGCTGTCCAGCCTTTTTTTTTTTTTTAAGATTTATTTATTATTTATCTTTGTATTTTATTTATGTTTGGCTGTGTTGGGTCTTAGTTGCGGTACGTGGGATCTTTCGTTGAAGTGCGCGGGTTCTTCATTGCAGCGCGCGGGCTTCTCTCTGATTGTGGTGTGGCACGCAGGCTCCAGGGCACGTGGGCTCTATAGCTCGCGACACACGGGCTCCCTAGTTGAGGCACACGAGCTCAGTAGTTGTGGCGTGAGATTAGCTGCCCCGTGGCATGTGAGATCTTAGTTCCCTGACCAGGGATTAAACCCACGTCCCCTGCATTGTAAGGCAGATTCTTTACCACTGGACCAGCGGGACTTCAGGACTCGTCCTCTCACCCCAGTGGCTTGGGACTCGAACAGAATGTGACTCTGCCAGGGAGGTGATTAAGGAGATGGACTTGGCGCTCAAATAGCCCTTGGGTTCAAGTCCCAGGTCCCACGTCCACAGGCTGTGTGACCTGAGCAAGGCACTTAGCCTCTGGGCCCTCACCTTCCTCATCAGTGCAGTGGGGATAATGACATTGTCGGCCTTGTAGCATTGCCATGAGGATTAAATGAGTTCATGCGTGTAGGCCGTTAACACGCGCCTGGCACATGGCAAACATCTAAGTGGGTGCTGGTTGCTGTTATGATAATGATTGTCATCGTGGGCTGCTGTGTCCTGGTTGGGAAGCCAGACCACCTGAGTTCAGATCACAGCTCCACCCTTTAGGACCTGTGTGGCCTTGAGTGAGTTATGTAAACTCTGCGCCTCCTGCTCTTCATCTGTAACATGGGGATGTGAAGAGAACCCTCCTCCAGGGGTGATTATGAGGATTAGGATAATCCAGGTAATGGATTTAGAAGACAGCTTGGCATGTAACAAGCACTGGGTAAAATGACGGATAGAATCATCATCATCATCTCATTTAATCCTCGTGCATCCTTGTGAGATAAATGTTTTCTCCCCGTTTCGCAGGAGGGTACCCTGAGGCCCAGAGACTACAGGCTGTCTGCCCAAAGTCTCATTACTTACTGAGTGCTAGAGTTGGAATTGCAGGTTGGTTTACAGAGAGGCTCAGAACTCTGGAGGGCTTGGGGCATTTCTCAGGAGGCACAGGGACACCTCAGCCACTGCCCTGCATACCAGGGAGCGTGGATTGGCAGGTTGGTACAATCAGTAGACACATCATCTAGAACTTGCCAGGGCTCCACACTGAGGACGTTGCACTGTATTATTTAAAATGACACAGCACAAAATCCTCCCCAGTGAACTGTTCGTTTGTAAAATTATCCGCTTGGAAATGTCTCTCCCAGCAAAATTCTATCACGTTTTCATCATCTCCTGATTATTGCCTCCCAACCATGGTTGGAGGCTGAGTGCCCAGAGGTACAGCGTAGAGCACTTGTATCAGGACCTCAGGCCTCTTCCGTCTCCCTGCCCCACACTCTAGCTGGAGCCTAGGAGATAATCCAAGATGTGCCTCCCCTTAAGTGCTGGGGCCAGCCTCTCCTGAACCCAGTGAACTGAAACTGGGGAGGGAGAGGAGGAATATCAAGGTGACATCAGAAGAAGGAAAATAGGTGTTGGATAATCAAAGCCAACCAGTGTCTGCCTTTCTAGGTTTCTGGGGTTGCCTTTAAGGCAAGGAAGGGAGTGGGTCTCCATCCAGGAGTAGAAGTGGCGCCAGCTGCCACCTAGTTGTGTGACCTGGCTCAAGTACGTTCTTTCTGTCTCTTTGCCCTCCTTTCTCCATCTGTACAATGGGTGGGGGGACGGATTCTACTCTGATGTTTCAAGATGCTACAGGTTCTTTATACGTAGTCCATCAATTAGTATCCGGAGACAAAGCACACCCAGAAAAGGTTTTCAAGGAGAGTGCTACAGGGGTGTACCTGAGATAAGCTTGTGTGGTTGAGAAAGTCCCTGGCAGCAACTCTCTGAGTTTCTTCCCCCTCAATCTGGCGTCTGAAGTCACAGCTTCTGGGGAGCATCGCTCTGACAGCTCAAGCCCTTCAGATGTTTTTTTTTTCCCCTCCAGGCATCACCACATCAGCTCTGAGTGTGTCCCAGCTCTTTGCAAGGTGAGTACCCTTGCTTTACCTCCCTCTCATGCTCTCTCCCTCTCTCTTGCTTGGAGGGCAGAGGCTCTGGAACCAGACTCCCTAGAAAAGAATCCCAGCACTACTCTTACTGGCTGAGTGACCTTGAGCAAACGACCCCACCTCCCCAGGCCTCAGTCTCGCCATCTGGAAAAGGGGGACAATCATGATGCCCGCCCCACGTAAAGGGTGCTTAGAAAGGGGTCTGGAACAGACTTGCCTGAGAGTGTTGGCTGTTGTTTTCTTCTTTCTTCTTTTTTTCAGTCTTTGCCTCCTTTCCTTCCTGTCCTTTCCTATCACAGGCTTTCTCAATTCCTCTCTCCCTTCCTGCTTCTCTGTCTCTCCCTCTCTTGTCTTTTCTCCTTCCTTTCCTCTCTCTCCTTTTGTCTCCCTCCCTCTCTCTTTGCCCTCTCTCCTTCCCTCTTTGCCCTCTCTCTCTCTCTCGTGCTCTCCCTCCTCTTCCTTCCTCCTGCCCCATCTTTCTCTCTCTGCCCGCCTCTATCCTTCTTCCTCTCTCCTCCCCCCTCCTTCCTCCTTCTTCCTGCTCCAACATTCACCCAACACTCCTCAGTACCAAATCTCATAGGAGCACTGGAGACTCGCGAGATCAGTGAGACACAGTCCCTACCCTCGGAGAGCTTCCAGTCTAGTGGGGAGAGAGACCAGTAGATCAGAGATCTCAATAGAGCGGATGGTACAAATGCTCCACCAGAGCCGTGCGCAGGGGTTAGTGGGAACCCAGTGATGGACAGGGCTTACCCAGGGTCCTCAGGGGCTGCCCATCTGCACCCCCTAGTGTGAGAAGCCCCGGGTTTGGCAGGACGGTCAGCGTGGCCCTCAGTCTGGATACTCAGCTCCTCCCTAGCTGGACATGCTCCTCCCTATATGAGACCGTAGAAGCTGTTTATAAGGAACACAATTTCTCAGCCTTCCTTTCCCTCCAGAAGATGTTTTGGGGGTTGTCGGTAGCAACTGAGGTCTGTTAAATATACCTAACTTGTTTTATGGCATTGGGGTTAGAGAGCTCCACTGTCCTCTCTCTGGCTTTCCACTTGAGCCCCAGTTTAATCCGAGAATTTCACATCAGTTTTGATGAGAAGCAGGAGTTGATCATCTCCGATTTCCACCTTCTACTTCCAAAGACAGGTATAAGTTGGGAACATTTTCATATAAGGTTCTGTGCTCAGCACTAAGTCCCAATGCTCCAGATGCGTTTCCAAGCACCTCACGTGGTAAGAATCTTGACTGCCGAAACGCCTTCCGGTACTGATTCTGGCGTCTCCAGCTCAAACAAGTTTCTTATGCATCTTGGAACAAGTTCCCCAACCCTTCGGCACAGTAGTTGTCAAAAAGAAGGAGGGCCCGAGAACATCGTTTTATAATTCCGTGAACTTTTGCATCTGTCTCACGCCTGCCATCAGGCTTCGTATGTAAGAGGAGCTCAGGAAACCAACAGGTTTTTACTAAGGTGATGTAATCAAAATGGAATCAGATACAAGTTTGGGAATCTCTCTCGTTATCATCTACTGATAAACTCATGGCCAGGATAGTTAGATACAGTTTGTCAAGTTGCACAGAGGTGGAGTGGTTAAGGGCGTGGCCTCTGGAGCCAGGGTTCAAATTGTGTATCAGCTGTGTGTTGGTTCCTTCATCTCTCTCTGCCTCAGTTTTCTTATCTGTAAAATGGGGATGGGAGTAGTAACTGCCTTCAAGAGCTGTCACAGTTGCTATCAGGTTTAAATGAGCCAGTCTACATGCAATAATTGGGACAGTGCCTGGCATATCGTAGGCCCAAGAATTGATGGCAGCACACAGAGCAGCCCCAGGCTTTCCAAAGCATCTGCTTTGCAAGAGAAGGGGGACATAAGGGGAGAGAGAGAGACAGAGAGAGAGACAGAGACAGAGAGAGAGAGAGCGAGAGAGAGAGAGAGAGAGAGAGAGGGAGTGTGTGTGTGTGTGAATCGAAAAAACTGCACTGGCCAAAGAAATTATATCCGTAGATTCACCATCTTGTCCCCTTCCTGTTAGAACAATCTACCTTGACTTTATTTATTGCTCTCTACAGGAGCAGTAAATACAAGGCTGAGTCAGTCCCAGTCCTCTCACTGAGAAGCAGCAGAGCTTCGTGATTACAAGTGTGGGCTCTGGAGTCAGATTTACAAGTTTAAGTTCCAGATTTCCCATTTTCTAGCTGTGACTTGCGGTTTCTGAGCTTCAGTTTTCTCTTCTCTAAAATGGGAGTTAGAAGAGCCTCTACCCCAGAGAGTTGGTATCAGTATCCGATGCGATTCAGTGCACATATTAGGCCCATGTGACACGGTTCCTAGCCCGTGGTTAGAGCGCAGTGATCACTAGCAGTCATTATATTCCAGATGTCTTAGGTCAGTGGCCCGTTAAATCCTAGCCCTTCATGGAACCCGTTATTCATCTTGGAGTAAGGAATCCATTTGTGTTCTTTGGTTGCAAGTAACAGAAATAGACCCCAGCTGATGCACAAAAGGACTGTTTTGGGAAGATCTGGAGTAGCTCACAATGGAAGCAAAAGTGGAATAATCAGCCCTTGAGAAAGACCAAGAGTAGGACAGCTTCTAGGATCCAAGCAATAGGAAGGAACTAAAAAACAGTCTCTTCAGAATGCAGTTGTTGGAATGAATTATTCAGCCCAAGATTTAAATTCCCAGAACAGAGTCTGATTGGATGATCTTGTACCATGTGCCCACCCCATGGCCAAGAGCAGGGCACTTGAATGACAATGCTATCAAAGCTGCAATCAATTGGGGAGGTGTCTAAACTAGAGTAGATAGTCACGGTGGGATAGGCTATACTGCAGTAATCAATAAACCTTGGTCTCAGTGGCTTAGCACAACAAAGGTTTGTTTCTTATATAAAGTCCAATGTGGATCCCATGAAACTCTCCAGGATGCCTCTCCTCCACAGACTGACTCAGGGATCCAGGATGTAACTGTGTTGGCTCCTCCCTCTCAACTGGTACCCTCCACAGTTGCTGCCGAAAGAGGAGAGGGGATGGTTTTATTGGCCAGACCTATGAGTGGTTTATGCATTCTGTCAGGCAGAACCCAGTCATGTGGTTGAATCTGACTGCAAGGGAGACAGGAAATGTAATCTTCCTGGTGCCCAGGAAAGGAAAATGAAATAGGATTTGATGAACATGTAAGCTGTCTCTCCCCTGGAAAGAGTGAATACCCAGGGGATTCCCTGGCGGTCCAGCGATTAGGACTCGGTGCTTTCACTGCGGGGGCCCAGGTTCAATCCCTGGTCAGGGAACTAAGATCCTGCAAGCCAAGTGGCCAAAAAGAAAAGAATAAATACCCCCAAAGGAAAATAGTGGTGGTGGTGATACCAGAATAAGGGGGGAGGGATGCTGGGTTGGGCTTGGGCTTGGAGATTTCATCTTCTCTCCTTCCACGCAGACCTTGCCCACGTGTCCTGCCCAGCCAGCATCCCACGGCCATGGCAGCCTACGGCCAGACTCAGTACAGTGCGGGGATCCAGCAGGCCACCCCCTACACAGCTTACCCACCTCCAGCACAAGCCTATGGAATCCCTTCTTACAGTGAGTACCTGACCAAGCTCTTGCTTTCCCCCTGGGATCCCCACCATCATGGTCTTTATTTTGCCCTACTGCTTCAGTGAAATGCAGAATGATAAATGCAGCCAGTCTAATTTTGGATTGGAGATAGAGAAGAAGAACAGACACTTTAAATATGGTTCAGGATCTAGAGACTATATCAAGACCTCTTTTGACTGCAAGAATAAGACACAACCCAAGCTGGCTTAGGGAAAATGGAAATTTAATGATTCACCTACTGGTAAATTTGGGGATACAACTGATAGCAGGTATGGCTGGATCCAGGTGCTTGAATGATGTCACGAGAAAGATGTCTCACTCCATCTTCAGATGTTTTCCTCTGAGTTGTCTTTACCTCCACATGGGTTCTTCCCATGTGACAGCAAAGATTGTACCTGTCAACTCCAGGTTTGCATGCTTTCAGCTCGGCACTCTCAGCAGAAAGATATCTCACCTTTCCCAGTAGTTCCACCAGAATCCAGTGTTGACCCTCATTGGCCCAGATTGGGTCACGTGACAATGCTTAGCACAGGCAAGGAGGTAGGGGTGAGGGAGATAATCGGAGGGTGAAGCATATGGATTGTATATGAGGAAGGGATGGTTCTCTTAAAGGAAAACCCAGTGGTGGTATCAGAAGAAGGAAAAATGCATGCTGGGAAGGCAAAAACAAGAAACATACAACCTTGACAGTCAGAATGCTATTGCCAAGAACTGTAGGCTCAGTGAACCAGGCTCACCATCCACTGCTCACCTGTCCCTGTCAGCATTCGTCAGGGTTCTCTAGAGAAACAGAGCCAATGGGGTGGAGCTGAGATAGATAGATAGAGACAGAGAGAGAAATTTATCATAGGGATTGGCTCCCCCGATAATGGAGGCTGAGAAGTCCCTAGATCTGCAGTTAGCAAGCTAAAGACCCAGGAGATGGTAGAGGATGTCATTCCAGCCTGAGTCTGAAGGCCTGAGAACCAGGAGGGCTGATGTTGTAAGTTCTAGTCCAAAAGCCGGCAGGCCCAAGCCCAAGAAGAGCTGATTTTTCAGTTCGAATCTGAAGACAGGAAAAGACCAATGTCCCAGCTCAGCACTCAGACAGAAGGAGTTCCCTCTTACTTAGTCTGTTGTTCTATTCAGGTTTCCAGTTGATTGGATGGGGCCCGCCAACATCAGCGAGGGCAATCTGCTTTACTCAGTCCACTGATTCAAATTAATCTCATCCAGAAACACCCTCACAGACACAGTATAATGTGTGACCAAATGTCTAGATACCCTGTGGTCCAAGTTGACACGTAAGGTTAACCATCACACTGTCTGTGGCTTTTATTCATGTGGTTTCTTCCCATCTTAATTGATGTATCAACCAAAGCCCTTTTGGTAGCAAACAACAAAAATCCAATGCTAATTAACTTAAGAAAATAAGGATGTTTATTGCAAACATAGCTGAAAAATCTTAGGGCTTTAGCTTCAGGCAGGGTTGGATCCAGCTATGATAATAGGAGGAATTAGTCTCTCTGCTTCCCTTTGTGTGGGCTTCCGTCTCAGGCAGGCTCTCCACTGTGGTGCCAAAGGCAGCCCTAGCAGTTCCAGGCTGGAACTCCCCAAAAAGAGAGCCTCCGCTGTCCAGGACTTGCCACATTGTCCCAGAGATCTCTCTACCTGGACTCCCATGGTCAGACCCTGCGGCAGAAAGATGGAATGCTCTGGATGGCCACATGTCCACCCATGGCACCAGTGATCAGGTCAGGCTCACCCCAGAGAACTGATCTGAGTGTGAGGAAGGGGTGGTCCCCAGAGGAGGAGGGGGCAGGCAGAAAGCACAGACATCCATACAGATGGCTTTCCGATCCACCCAAATCCATGGTATCCAGTGGAAAGAACAGGATTGCAGGCAGGAGGCCTTCCTTCCAGACTCAACTGCCCCTGGCTTCTCCACACCTCAGCTTCTTCAATGGTTAAATTAATCAGATCATCTTGTCTTGCCAACTAGATGGTGTGGCTTCAGTGCAGAGACTGAATCTTGAATTTTTTTTCCTCCCTCTTCTCCCTCCCTTCCTTTTCCCTGTTCTTTTTTTCATTCATTCATTCAGCATTGGGTCGTGTGCTGGGCATACAATGGTCAACAAGCAGAATGGGACCTGTGTTTATGGAGGTTACAGTCTAGAACAGAGGCTGGAAAGTGAAGGCCAGCAGATAATGTGGCCTTTGGATATTTTTTTTTAACCTATAAAATATACTTGACATTTAAAAAATTAATTGCGAATTTTTAAATGGGAAATGTTTACATAGAAGTTCATATTCCTAATGTCTTTTAAAAAAACGACAGATGATCGGGCAACACTGGCCCCACATTTTTTGTGTCAGGAGTAGGTGGCTCTGAGTAGGGCTGACCCTATTAGCCTGTGTTCACTACAGTCCTCCCCCACCCTCATTACTCACTTGAGTTAGCTGCCTGTCCCCTGAAGACATTTAAGTTTGCAACCCCTGGCCTAAAGGAAGAAAGAAATTACATGAACTTTTAAAAATGGTAGGTGTTATTTCAAATTATGATGCGTGATATAAAGGAAGACAAGAAGATTGTGAAAGGGTAAAGAACAAGCAAGATTTAATATAGGTTTCAGCGCCAGGGAAGGCCTTTTACATGAGGAGCTGATTCAGCTGAGAACTGAGAGATGACCATTCGTAAGCACAGGAGGGAGGGCGCCCAGGCCGAGGCGACCACCCCTGGGAAGACGGACTTGGCAAATCCAGGAAGCCCAGTGTCTGGAACACAGTACACAGATGAGGTAGGCGAGGTGGGCAGAGCCTTAGCGCCTGGGAAGGATTTTATTCCAAGTGAAGCAGGAACTCATTGGCAGATTTATAAACACAGGGCTATCTGATACAGTCTGGGTTTTTTAAAGATCATTTTGGCTGCTGTGGGGAGGTTGGATTGGGGGGAAGCAAGAGGAGAAACAGGAAGGTAGGTTGGGAGACTGGTAAAGTCTGGAGTAGAGCAATGGTGGAGACCTAGGGGGAAGTGAACAGACAGAAGTAGACATATTCACGAGCAGTTGTGGAGTTAGGAGTGACAAGTTATGGAGCACCTGGTCAGGCGTTGGTCATGGACACCATCATTGAGATGCTGTATCACTGAGATGCTGCATCTTCAAAAAAAAACCACTTTTTTTTTGGCTGCGCCACACAGCTTGTGGGATCTTAGTTCCCTGACCAGGGACTGAAACCAGACCCTCAGCAGTGAAAGCATGAAGTCCTAATCACTGGACCCCCACGATATTCCCTGAGAGACTGCATCTTTGAGATGCTGCATCACTGAGATGCTGCCACCCACAATTCTCAGGGCTCTGTGTCTACTTGTTCTTTTAAACCCCCACTCAACCCTCCAAGGAAAGCCCCATCGTTATCCTCTTTCAAGGTAGAAATAAATGGAGGCTCAGAGAGGATAAATAACTCGCCCAAGGTCCCCCAGTTGGTCGGTGGCAGAGGTGGAATTACACCCAGGCAGCCTGGATTTGGAGTCTAAGCCCCTCACTGCTGAGCTCCACTGCCTGAGCACACATTCCAGAAATCCCGGGGGATTACCTATGACAGACCTTGGCCAACTGGTGTGGGCATCTCTTCTAACTTCTGTCCCTCCTGTGCCAGAAGACTTGTGATAAAATCACACGTAAGTTACCCTGCCTGGCTGACAGCCAAGAAACATGAAGCTGGATTATTTTTCAGCATAAAAGAGAAAACTAGCCCTGTTCCCAGACAAAACATGGCATCCGGTGGAAATTAATTTGGTTCAAAGTTATTTTACAGTCCCAGTTACTTTCAGAGGCTCTGTGCCCTAACAATACAGCATCAGGGGTAAGATCACATGTTCTGGGTTCACACCCCACCTCTGCCCCTTGCTGGTCCTCAGACTCTGGGCAGTTTTCCTCCTTCATACAATGGGAGTGATACTAAGTCTGGGTTCCTAACGATTGTTGTTGCATTAAATGGGATCAGCTACCTTTTTCTGTGAAGGGCCAGATCATAAATATTTTCAGCTTTCTGGGCCACTCAACACTGCCATTGAAGCATGAAAGCAGCCAAACAATATGTCGCCTAAGGGGTGTGTCTGTGTTCTAATAAAACTTTATTTACATAAACAGGCAGTGGGCCAGGCTTGGCCCCCCGGGCCATCATGTGTCAACCCCTGATCTCTATAAAGGGTTTAGCTCACAGGGCCTGGCCCAAGGGAAATGTTCAGTCAGTACAGCTGAAGCCAGGCTGCTACACACACACACACACACCTGGAATGTCCACATCACTAAGTAACGACAGCTGGGATGAAAAGCCCTTTCCCTTCACATATGCCTGTGCCCGAGCAAGCAGTGTTTGCTCACTGTCTGGACAAACCTTGCTGAATCTTGTTAGGAAACTTTTCTTCTTGCTCCTTGGCAAATAGCATTATTACCTTTGTTTAAATAGCTGCAGGGAAATAATAATACAGTTGAGCAAACTAGAGGCAAGGAGGTCAGGAGTGTGGAGTATTTTTTTCTCAATTTCTTATGCAACATTTAAGACATATGTAAAAGCGTGAAGAGTAGCACTACAAATACCCATGAGCTGACCATCCGACATGAAAAATAAAGGGAGGTTACCTCCCTTTCTTGTCAAATACCCACGCCCCTGGATTTGCTGTTTATCATTGCTCTGCATTTCTTTATGAAGAATAGAGGTCGGCAATCTTTTTCTGTAAAGAGCCTGATAATAAATCTTTGTTTTGCTTTGCAGGCCATACAGTGTCTATCAGAACTATTCAGGTCTACCCTGTATCTTGAAAGCAGCCCCAGATAATACATAAACTAATGGGTGTACATACATACATAATCTGGGCAATACATACCTTATTTTATTGCACTTCGCTTTATTACACTTCACAGATACTGCGTTTTTTACTAATTGAAAGTGGGCTTCTCTGGTGGCGCAGTGGTTGAGAGGCCGCCTGCCGATGCAGGGGACACGGGTTCGTGCCCTGGTCCGGGAAGATCCCACATGCCGCGGAGCGGCTGGGCCCGTGAGCCATGGCCGCTGAGCCTGCGCGTCCGGAGCCTGTGCTCCGCAACGGGAGAGGCCACGGCAGTGAGAGGCCCGCGTACCGCAAAAAAAAAAAAAAAAAAAAAAAAAAAAAAAAATTGAAGGTTTGTGGCAAGTCTGCTGGTGCCATTTTTACAACATTTGCTCACTTCGTGTCTCTGTGTCACATTTTGGCAATTTGGCAAAATTTTGAACTTTTGCATTATTACTATATTTGTTACGGTGATCTGTGATCAGTGGTTTTTGGTGTTACTATTGTAATTGTTTGGGGGCTCCATGAAATGTGCCCATATAAGATGGAGAACTTAGTCAATAAATGTTGTGTGTTCTGACTGCCCCACCAACCAGCCATTTCCCCCATCTTCCTCCCCTCTCCTCGGGCATCCCTATTCCCTGACACACAACAATATGAAATTAGGCCAATTAATAACCCTACAATGGCCTCAAAGTATTCAAGTGAAAAAAAAAAGAGTCGTGCATATCTCACTTTAAATTAAGAAAAAAACTAAAAATGATTAAGCTTAGTGAGGAAGGCATGTCAAAAGCCAAGACAGGCTGAAAGCTAAGCCTCTGGCACCAAAGAGTTAGCCAAGTTGTGAATACAAAGGAAAAAGTTTTGAAGGACATTAAAAAGTGCTACTGCAGTGAACACATGAATGGTAAGAAAGTGAAACAGCCTTATTGCTGATAAGGAGAAAGTTTTAGTTGTCTGAATAGAAGATCAAACCAGCCACAACATTCCCTTAAGCCAAAGACTAATCCAGCAAAGGCCCTAACTCTCATCAATTCTGTGAAGGCTGAGAGAGGTGAGGAAGCTGTAGAAGAAAAGTTTAAAGCTAGCAGAGGTGGGTTCATGAGGTTTAAGGAAAGAAGCCAGCTTCATAACGTAAACGTGCAAGGTCAAGCTGCAAGTGCTGATGTAGAAGCTGCAGCAAGTTACCCAGAAGATCTAGCTAAGATAATTCATAAAGGTGGCTACACTAGACAACAGATTATCAATGTAGATGGAGCCTTCAATTAGAAAATGCCATTTAGCAGAAGGTTTTCTGTGGCTGGCAACAGAAGAGGAAGTCAGAGAGATGGAAGTCATGAAAAGGACTTGATGGAACATCACTGATTAGAAGACGGAGGGGGTGAGAAGGGATGCAGGTGGAATCCAGGAGCCAAAAATGGTCCCCAGCTGACAGCCAGCGAGGATGAAGGGATTTCAAATCTGTAGATACAGGAACTGGATTTTTCCAAGAATCTGAATGAGCCTGCAAATGGATGCTTCCCCAGAGCTCCCACGTAAGAGCCCAGTTTGACCAAAACTTTGATTTCAGACTTTAAGCATGGAACCCAGTTGAGCCCACCCAGACTTCTGACCTACAGAATTGTGAGTGAATAAATGAGTTTTGTTTTAAGCCACTAAGTTTGTGGCAGTTTGTTCTGCAGCTGTGGAATATTAATTCAAGGCACTTTCAAAACAGCCCGCAGGGAAATGTGGAAGGCACACACCTATCCTTATAGAAATATTTTAATGTTCAAAAGATGCTATGTATCAGGTTTAAGAACCCATTCCCTTTTCCATATGATCACATTTACTACTACTCTTTCCTAACTTCCAACCCTCTTTTTGATTCTATTAAGAACTCCTCTCCTACTTAGCTCTGTCTCCTGGCCTGATCCATCAATCTCAATTTCCATCAAACCTCTGATGAGATTTGTAGCTCACTAGGATCTAGTCCTATCCTTTCTCCTCCCTTTTTTGGCCCTACCCATCCATCTGTCTTGCTTGTTTATTTTTGTTTTGTTTTGTTTTGTTTTCTGTACCATAGCTCTGTTGAATAAAAGGGAATGCTAAGTTAATTTTGCTCCTTTTCCATAAGTTTCATTCCTTTTAGAAATAATTAATCTTGTACTCTGACAGTATATACGAAACAACTGTGGATATTTAAAGAAAAATGCAATGAAGCCTGGTATGTACTACTTTTACAAACAAGGAAGAACTTTTTAGTTTAAAATAAATGTCTCAGTGATAGATATGTACAGTTAAGATATTCAATAAGAAAATATTCCAAATACTTCAAAATTTTCAAATAGGTATTTAGGATGCTCCATGAAACACACAGCCTTATCATTCTTTATGTCTGTGCTATTTATTTCCATTGTTCTTTTTAATTGACGCAGATATCATACTTTGAAAATGTTTCTGAGTAGGAAAGAAATTGTAATTAAAATAAAACAAAGGAAACACTAATTTACCACATACTTGGGAAAAAAAAAAAGAAGAAGAAAATGCCATTTAGAACTTTCATAGCTAGAGAGGAGAAGTCAATGCCTGGCTTTAAAGCTTCAAAGGACAGTCTGACTCTCTTGTTAGGGGCTAATGCAGCTGGTGACTTTAAGTTGAAGCCAGTGTTCATTTACCTTCCTGAAAAGCCTAGGACCCTTAAGAATTATGCTAAATCTACTCTGCCTGTGCTCTATAAATGGAACAACAAAGCCTGAATGAGAACACATCCACTTACAGCATGGTTTACTGAATATTTTAAGCCCACTGTTGAGACCTAGCTCTCAGAAAAAAAGATTCCTTTCAAGATATTACTGCTCATTGGTCATGCACCTGGTCACCCCAGAGCTAAGATGGAGATGTACAATGCGACGAATGTTGTTTTTATGCTGCTAACACAGCGTCCGCTCTGCAGCCCATGGATCAGGAGTAATTTCAACTATCAAATCTTATTATTCAGGAACACATTTTATAAGGCTGTTGTTGGTTTAGATAGTGATTCCTCTGATGGATCTGGGCAAAGTGAATTGAAAACCTTCAGGAAAGCATTCACCAGTCTAGATGGTGATTCATGGGAAGAGGTCAAAATGTCAACATTAATAGCAGTTTGGAAGAAGTTGATTCCAACACTAATGGATGACTTTGAGAAGTTCAAGACTTCAGTGAAGGAAATGAAGTAACTGCAGATGTGGCAGAAATATCAAGAGAACCAGAATTTGAAGTGGAGTCCTTGAAGATGGGATTAAATTTCTGCAAACTCATGATAAAACTGGATGAGGAGTTGCTTCTTTTGGATGAGCAAATAAAGTGGTTTCTTGAGATGGAATCTATTCCTGGTGAAGATGCTGTGAAGATTATAGAAATGACAACAAAGGATTTAGAATATTATACAAATTCAGTTGCTAATTTACAGTATAGTGTAAACATAACTGTTACATGCACTAGAAAACCAGAAAATCCATGTGACTTGCTTCATTGCAATATTCGATTTATTGTGGTGGTCTGGAACTGAACCCATAATATCTCTGAGGCATGCCTGTATCTGTGTCTCAATAAAACTTTATCTACAAAAACAGGTAGCAGATCACCTTCGGCCCATGGGCCAGAGTTAGCTGACCCCAGGTGTAGAGTATTATTTTGCATGTTTGTGAAATGAATGAATGAATGAATGCCCAGCGCATCTCTGGGGCTGACAGCCTCTTTGAAATGCACATGCTCCCTTCTGTACTCCCATGAGCTGAAGACAGTGGAACCTGTAGGTAATTCTTGAGCATCTCTGGAGGCCTTGTTCTCTTTGCCATAAAGATATTCATGAGAAATGCTTAGAGGGCAGGAGAGCTGATGCCACCAGCCTGTCCTCAGACCAGACCATCACCAGATTTTCTTTGAACTGAATCTCTTAGAGCAGCGCTTCTCACCTGGAGGTAAAAGACCAGTTTTTGGCTTTTTGCTTTTTAATTTCTAATTCATCATGGACTGACTCTTTGGTAAAATGCAACAAAAATAATTGCTAGAAAAATGAAAATTTTTTAAAACTCATACAAAATAGAAGCCTAGAGATATGACCTTAGATGCCATAGCAATTTCAAGTTGCTATGAAAGTTTCTAAATACTTACTTCTCAATTTCTGTGCTTTCTCATCATGAGCGGGTGACTGGTTCATAGACCAAATATGGGCAACCCTGATTTACAGAACTAAACCTTTGGTGTGCCTCCACCATATTCTCTCCCCTTTCTCATGGGTTAGAATTTTATGATCCATCCACTTCAGCAAACAGAAGGAGAGGTGAAATTTTTTCATTTGTTTTCTTCCACATTCATTCATTCAACAGATATTTATTGAGCACCTGCTGTGTGCCTGGCACTGAGTCAGGTGTGGGGATGCCACAGTGGACAAGCCCAGCCCAGCCCCCACCCTCCTAGAGCTCTCAGCCTAAGGGGAGAACAGATGTTAAGCCCATGAACTGTGATGAGAGCCATAGAAAAAAACTGGGTGCTCTGGAGGGAGTAATCAGGGGGCTGACTCAGGTCATGGAAGGCCTTTCTGGGGAAGCAACATTTAAGTTGAGAAATCAAGGATGAGAAGGCATTAGCCCGATAAAGAAGGGGGTGGAGGGAAGTGCTTTCCAGGGCAGAGAGAACAGCATGTGCAAAGGCCCTGAGTGTAAAGACATATTCTTGCAGTTTTGTCTGTGTCTAGTTAAAAATGAAAAATGTATGTACCCTCTGACTTAGCAATTCCTCTTCTTGTATCCATCCTAGACAAACATTCTCATGTTGTCCATTCTATCTTGGATTGTGATAGAAAAAAAAAAAAAAAAAATGGAATCGACCTAGAATCCATCATCAGGAGACTGGCTGAATGAGCAGTGATATTCCTTACTTTGACTTTCCATTCAGCCACTAAAATGAGTGAAGTGACTGAGAACACAGCTTGAGCAGGGTGAGGAGGGAGCCTGGAGAAGGCAGAGGTCAGAGGGGTGAGCAGAGCCCACATAGGAACACGTCACCCAAGGAGTTTAGATTTGACTCTGGTTGCACCAGGAGACAGACTATACTGAATGCACCGTTAACCATCCCCGGCAGATGAAGCAAAAGAAGGTGCCATATAAATATAGCTTGCTGCTGTCGTCGCTGTCATCACTGAAGTTGAGCACCATCTAGTGCGGAAAGTCCTTTCACACCCATTATTGAGACGTATCAAGAGAAGGAAAAGAAAACCTAGACTTCAGAGTTAACCTGCTGATTACAAGACGCTGATCGAGGGGCCTGGCTTTCTGAACCTCAGTCTCCACATCTTTAAAATAGGGAAAGTCATAGTGGCTGTTTCATGGGATTGTTGTGAAGACGAAAGAGGTGTGTGTTTCTAAGTACCTTATCCACAGCTTTATATGTTCATTCTTTCCCCTTCTTTTCATCTCCCATCAATCCTGCCAGTGGAGGTCAGCATCTTATTTCATAAGGGAGGGGACCTCCAGGCTGGGGTTGAAGGAGAAACTGTCCAGATCACCAACTAATGAAGCAAACCATCCCGGACTCCAGCGCAGACCCCTTGACTCCAAATCCATCATTTTTACCTCGCTAAGCATTCTCTTTATTTATGGAGGTGAACGGGTGAGAAGGAGGGAAACCAGAGCTACAAAACCGTCCCCAGAACTAGCAGAGTTTTTTTTTAAAATGCAAATTTAAATAGTATTGAAATACTATTGTACACCTATAAGACAAAGGTAAGCAAAGTTGATTATATTTTCAATAAAAATACATGTATGGGCTACTGGCGCATCAGCCTCCTCCCTCAATACAATTTCTTCTCCAGCCATTTGCTCATGGAGTTGGTGCCTGTGCCTTGGGGAAGTACGTCAGAGTTTGGCTGAAACAGAAGGCATATTTGTAACTGTGGCCTTTGGATAAGCAGGTCCACCCATGAGAAGAGTGGAGAGTAGTGTGTCTTAGGGTGAAGTGGCATCATCTTTACAGAGGAGAGATGGTTCATGTAATACCTTCACCCCAAATCCTGATGTACTTTTAAGCCATACATGGAGCTAGTCCTTGGAGTAAGGGGTTGTAAACTCACTACCCTCAGAGCCAGGCAGGAAGCCTGAAGCTGACTGCATGTGCAAAATATGAGACGCTCTTAGCCTGCCTTTCCCGTTCTCACTTTTGAACGTGTCCTAGGATGTAAAAACAAACAAGCAAAAAACACCAAAAAAACTGCAATGAAAAAATTGTACCTTAAAACTAGCCTCCATGTCTCAGAGACAATATGGGCTCCATGGTGACCTGGGAAACACACAAATCAGGAGCTACGGGGGCTGCCTGTCATCACACGGGCACACAGGGATGAGGTTTCTAGGTCATCCTATTGCTCAAGAGAAGCCATAAGTCTAGATTTTTTGGAGAAATCTCCTGACTTTTCAACAAAAACAACTAGTTTCAGATTTTCCTTTCAAATACACAGGCCAAGCAAGACACGTGTGTAGGCTAACTTCAGCTCACAAACCACCAGTTTGCAACCAGTCTGGAAGCTGATAAAACCACGTGCTGTCTTGACGCAGTAGCTCTTCTGCGGGTGACAAGGAAGCATCCTAATTATGTGTGCCTGGTGCTTCTCTCTCCTCCTTCCAAGGCATCAAGACAGAAGACAGCTTGAACCATTCCCCTGGCCAGAGTGGATTCCTCAGCTATGGCTCCAGCTTCAGCACCGCCCCCACTGGACAGAGCCCGTACACCTACCAGATGCACGGTGAGTGTGGCGCTGCGGCCCCTCCCTGCCGTCTCTAAGGCGCTGCCTGAGCTGGGCGTCCAGTCGTTCATTCGTTTATTTAGCAGTTTTACTGAGAACCTACTGTGTGCCAGGATCTATCTCAAGTACTAGAGTTGCAGTGGTGGACAGAGGAGATAGGACTTCTGCCCTCATGGCAATTACAGGGCAGGAAGGAGAGACTGACAATCAACAAGGCAGCAGATAGACAGCTAATTTTGGAAGGGGTTGAATGCAATGAAGCAAATAAAAGTGGTGTTCGGATAGAGAGTGACGAATAGTTGAGAGGTCAGGAGAGGTGGGAGAGGTAACTTTAGATAGAGTCATCGGGGAAGGCTCTTTGAAGACGTGACATTGGACAGAGACCCAAAGTATGAGGCAGAACCAGCCATGTGTAGACCTAGGGGGAGCATTCCAGGCAGAGGGAACAGCCCTTATAAAATCTGTATGGAGGGAAGTGTCTTAATGTGTTCGAGGCACAGAATAGGAGCCAGTGGGGCGGAAGCAGGGTCAGGGGGATGTGAGAGGAGAGAGCCTTCGGGAGAGAGCAGGGCCGAATCGTGCAGGGCCTTGAGGGCTGAGGGAAGGCGTTGGCTTTGATTTTAACTGTGATGGGACAGGCAAGCCCACTGTAGGCTCAGAGAAATGCCTGGTGTTGGAAATACTGGACAGTAGGCAAAGGAGCTATTATTCCAGGCAGGAAGTTCTGAGCTCTGCATCCCCACGGGGTAGCCTTAGAAAGGGAAGAAACTCCAGTGTGTGGCTCCCACCCCACATACCCTAAGAAACCTGCCTGCTGGATTCTCCTTTGCCCACCTGCACTCTGTTACCATCCAAAGGCTCCTTCTCTTCTCTGGTGCCCCGTGGGGAGCATGTTGGAGCTGATGCATGGAGCAGAGGGCTGGTGGCAGTAATTTGGGGCATCCTCACCCTGGTATTTTTTTTCTTCGTGAAAGCTGGTAAAAATGACCACCAACAGTCTGAAAAGTAATATGCAAAACTGTGGCAAGCTGGTGGGCTAATGCATGATGCTACTTTTCTTTAAAAACAAAATTGCAGGTATTGCCGCTTCGTCTTTTTAATTAAGGAAACAATTTAAATGGTTGTCAAGGGCAGCCTTTCAGGAAAAAGCATTGTGAAGAGACAGCAAGTGATCTTAGGGATACGTGAAAGAAAGGGGGTGATGAGCATTAATGCCCAGACCTTGGAATAGCTTCCATGTAAAGATCTGCAACAGAGTTCGTTGATGACACCATCAGCTGACATTGACCAAGCACTCACCACGTGCCACAAGAGGTGGGTAGCCATCTCCTACAACCTTCATGACGCTCCGAAGTGTTGGTTCTGGCATAATTCCCATTTTATAGGAGGAGAAACTGCGTCATAGAGGGAATGCCTGACCTGCCCAGCGCCAGGGCAAGGAGCTTAGATTTTATTGCAAGTGCAGTGGGAAACAGGTTGCATCAAGTCTCTTGGGGGTCTGGTGAATTCCCAAAGCCAATCCTCACTCAAAGCCTGCTCTTCGCCATGGTACCTCCTGCCTCCTCTGCTTCGGCTGTCATCTCTGTCTCCCCTGGCGGTCTTTCTGAGTCCCACTGAAGGGAGTAAGCTGCTGTGACCCCTCCTCAAATGGGGAGTGAATTATGGCACAACCCTGATCATAAGGCTTGTGAAGACAGTGAACTTGAACTTGCATTTGGGTCAATCTCAACCAGTTTTTTCCAGCTCTTCCTATAGAAATGGAACTGACTGCCTCAGGGCTTCTAAGGAGATAGACAATGATCAATTAAGTAAATCGGTTGTTATAGATTGCGCTAAACAGCGTGAAGGACCAAAACAGGGCGGTGTGATGGGCCATTATGAAAGGAGTGGTGGTGCACGCTACCCAGGTGGTTAGGGAGACCTGAGTGAGGGACAGGAGCCAGCCTGTGAGTAGCTGGAGACTGGACAGCCCAGGCAGAGGGACTAGCAAGGGCAAATGCCCAGAGGCAGGAAAAGGCTCGCAGTGTTGAAAGAGTCCAAAGGAGACTCATGAATCTGGGTGTAAGTGAGTAGGGGAGATGAGACTGGCAAGTGACGCAGGAGGCCTCCCTGGACGGGGACATAGAGAATATGTTATTTCTCCTCTGGTCCTTACAGCAGCCATAGGAGGTGGGCTGCATCAGCTCTGCTTTACACATGATGAAGGTGAGGCTCAGAGAGGGGAAGTGACTTACCCAAGGATCCCAGGGCCAATAAGTGTTGAGAGCTGGGATTCAGAGTAGAATTCCAGAGCCTATGCTGTTTCCTCCAAGTGCTATTTCCTATACTTCTTCAGGACTCCAGATACCGCCCTAGCTCTGCGTATACACCATTCCCCTTGATCTTCCCAGTAGCCCTGTGATGTAGGTTCTGTAATTATCCCCATCTTACAGGTGGAAAAACTGAGGCACAGTGTGGTAAAGCAGCTTGCCCAAGGTCACATGGCTGTGGCAATGGGATTTGAAGCCAGGTGGTTCCACTCCAGAGCCCAGGCACGTAACCCCAACACCACCCTGCCCTCCACACTCTCATAGATCCATCTAGAAGATGATCCTCCGTGGTTGAGCCCTGGCCTAGACCCCACGACCTGCCTCCATCCCCATCAGCCCCTCACAAATGGAAAAACATCTGCTGCTCTGTTCCCACCCTACCACGGGAATAGTCCAGGTTATTTTCTTATCGTCTTCATGGCCCAGATGCCAGCTGGACTTTGTCCCAATTAACTGCCTTCAGTCTAATGCTAATGGCCATAAACTGCTCTTGAGACAGCCCAGGCGTTTTGCAAGCCTGACATATTCCTCCTTAAGTATTTTTTTTCAAACACAAACACATAGAAGGCTCACACACCATGCCCATGTGCTTCCTATTAACTTTTTTTTTCAAGTTGTTCCAGAGGAGAAATAAACTCTCCAACTACTCTGTGTGCATTTCAGAATGGAAGACATTGGTTGAGCTTAGTTTTTTGGACAAAGAAGGGAATGAAGAAGGAGATTGAGACTGAGTTTTAGGCCTGAAAGTACCGACTTGGCGTAAAACAGGTCCATGTTCAGAAGCCGAGCTGAGTCCTTTTCCTTTCTAACAATTAAAATCATCATTTTATAGAAGCAAAAAGAACCTGAGTAGAGAGAGACCACTCCATCGTTTACAGATGCGTAAACTGAGGCACCACAGCGGCGTGGCTTGTGTAGGGTCTCAGATCAAGCATTAACTAAGCTGGGATGCCTCTCCCTAGTTCCTCTACCTGATCTCAGAAACTTCCAAACATTTCAGCGGAGCCATCTTGCCCTCTCCCCCTGCCACAAGGCCCTGGTTGGAGATCTGTATCTGCTTAGATAGCATTGCCCCCCACCTCATGTGCAGGAAACATAGAAGAGAGAAGTTCATGGCACTCCTTTAGCTTTTTCATGGTTGTTTATTTTCTTTTATTAAGTTCACCCAGAGTTTTTGTAGCTGAAATGTATTTCTTATGGGTTTGATTTTTGTTGTTGTTCCATTTTGGCTTCTCCTGCTAAAACACTGCTGTTCACGGAAGTGACCACAAAGATTAAAAAGAGAAGAAAAGAACATCTTGAGAGTGTGGTGTAAGAACTTGCTGGTGCCCCGGAGGGGTTAAGAGCCCTGGACCCGGCTGCAGTTAGGCTGTGTCCCAAGGCATGACCTGGGTGAGGCGCTTGGCTTCTCCGGGCCTCGCTCTCCTCACTTGTGGAACTAGCGTCATAGCAAGAGAGAGGACCCCATGGGGCTGTTGGAGGACTAGACGGAATGGCCATGGGCACATCAGATGAGGTCCATCAAGGCTGGGTGTACATTTTTATTATTTCTTTCCTTGCTTCTGTAACATGAGAGTTAAAAGCAGTAACTCTGAAGTCAGGCTGAGTTCACTTCCCAGTTGTGCAATCCATGTACCAGCTTGTGACTTTGAGCTGAGTTACTTCGTAGTACCTCGGTTTCTTCCCCTGTAAAATGGGGATACGAGTAGTACCTACACGTGGGGTGCCGTGATAATTAAATGAGCTAATGTGTGTGAAATATTTCGAACAACACTGGCACAAACAAAGTGCTCTACAAATGTAAAATGTTATTTTTATCCTAGTTTCAGATTTGAGGGTCTTATGTTTTTCCTAAATTCACTTCTCTTTCCTGAACTCTTAGTTTTAGGAAACAGTTTTGGTAAGAGAAAAGAGGAATACCAATTTGAGGCTGTTGAGCCACCCACATCAACATCAATTCCCCTCTGGTGAAATCTGCATTAAAGGGGGGGCCTTAAAAACAGTGGAAGCGCCCTTTTCTGTGGAAATTACTTTTGTATTTACCAAAGGCAGGGGTTGTTAATACTGACCTCGGAACCCAACGTGAGCCATTCAGGAGCAACATGGAGACGTGTGATTCGAGGATGTGCAGGAAAACCAAAAGTCCAGTGGAAGGGTCTAACCCAATGGTCTCAGCCCAAGACCTCTGAGGTCAGTTTGTGCTGGACTTGTGAAATCTAGCACCATTTGTGGTACCAGCAAGCTGTGCGACTTTGGACAGGTCACTGAACTTTCAGGATCTGTGTTTCACAGCTCTGGCGCTCACAAATACTCACTGAAAAATAAAGAGGTTGGGGAAGGTCATTGTCAAATACATCAAACACATTTGGTAAATAGTGTGTAGCATGAAGTTAGATGTCTTCACTCCAGGACTTTTCAGCGCCTTTGCAGACTGATGCACCTTGTGACTTTCCAAGAGAATTCAGTAGTCAGTTTTCCCCGGTAGACTTAAACAGGGACCCTCTGCCCAAACTAATGTTCTCTGCTCACTGGGAAGTCCTGGATGTAATGACCATTAGGCCTGTTCCTGTGTTAAAATTCTTTGATTCTGTAATTTTTTAAATGATGAACATGCATGTATTCCCTTTTTTCCCTGTATTTTAGTTAATTTATATTTTGATGAGATTAATTCACATACCATAAAATTCATCCTTTTAGAGTGTACAATTCATTGATTTTACTGTATTCACAAAGTTGTGCAGCCATCACCACTATCTTAATCCCACAACATTTTCATCAGCCCCAAAGGAAACTCCATGCCCATTAGCCATCATTCCCTAATTCCCTTCCTGCCAATGTATTTCCTTTTGTAGTAAGAAAAAAAGGATACATTTAAAGTTACTCCTTTATATTAATTTTTGAGCAGGTTATGCATTTATCTACTTTAAACATCTACAGAAATCTCGATGCCACCCTCATCCAACAGCCATTCAGCTTCTAAATCCCCAATACTTAACCACTTGTACTAGGTTCTCGCGAACCCATCCAGAATTTCCTTCTGCAAATATAAGCAGTCATGAACATAATCTATTATACTGCATAGTTCTATGACAAGAACTAACTCATATGTGATTCATAAACAAGGAAATGATGTCAGTATAACTCCAAAGGTGTCTTGGTTCATTTGTTTTAAGATTTTCTCCTTATCACTGGTTTTAAGCAATTTAATTTTGATGGGTCTTGGTGTAGTCTTTGTGATTCTAGTGCTTTGTGTTCATTGAGCTTCTTAGATCTGTGAGTTTATAGTTTTTATCAAATGGAAAATTGGGGGCCATTATTCAAATATTCCCCCCCCATGTCTTCAAGTTCACTAATCTTTTCTTCTGCATTATCTGATCTGCTTGTTAATTACTCTCCAGTCATTTTTTTTTTTCATCTTATACATAGTTTTCATCTCTAGAAGTTTGGGGTTTTTTTTAACTTCCATGTCTCTACTTAAAATGTCCAATATCTCCTCTGGCTCCTTGAACAGACAGAATATAGTACTGTTTTAATGTGCTTATATACTAATTCTGTTATCTGTGTCATTTTGAGGTTTGCAATGATTTTTCTCCTCATTATAAGTTATATTTTCCTACTTCTTTGCATGTTTGATAAGTTTTGATTGGATGTCAGACCTGTGAATTTTGCCTTGTTGGGTGCTGTATATCTTTGTATTCCTGTGACTATTCTTGAGCTTTGCTCTGAGATGCAGTTGTTACATAGAAGTAGATTGGGTCTTTCAAGTCTTGCTTTTAGTTTCGTTCGGGGGAAGCAGAGCAGCATCTGGTCTAGAGCTGTCTCTACCTAGCAGATTTTCCCAGCACTGAGGGAATCAATAATCAAAATAGTGTGGTTCAGGTATTTGAATAGACTGATTGACTAGTAGAGGAGAACGTACAGTCCAGAATGAGGCAAAACATGTCAGGAAGTTCAGCACATGGGGCAGATGGCATCTTAAGTCAGTGGTAAAAGACGGAGTATTCAGTGAATGGTACTGGAACAACTGGTTCGCCATCAGGGGGGAAAAAAGATCCATTCCTATTACTGTATACCAGAAAAAAATCCAAATGGATCAACAGTTTAAACATCAAAAGTAAAACTATAAAAGTACTAGAACAAGAGTGAACAAAATTTTTATAACCTTGAAGTGGAAACGGCTTTTCTAACCATGACTCAGAAATCCAGACGTCATCAATGAAAAGACTGACAAGTTTGACTGTGGGTGTTTGTTTTGTTTTTGTCTTTGTTTTGGTATGGCAGAGAACACCAGAAGAAACGTCAGAGCAACAAAAACAAACAAACAAAACAGAAATCAAATGGCACCCTGGAATGAAATGTTTACTGTCTCAAATCAGAAACAAATTGTTACTCTTTTTCAAGTGATTCTACAGTTCTGTGAATTAAACTCCTCCCCGATATGATTCCTGTAAATAAAAGAGAAGTGAGCCAGGTGTACTGTTACAGGGAGCTGGGGGGGGGGGTGTTATTTCAGCTTTAGCTCATTGCTACTACACTAGAATGGGACCCCAGAGAGGCCAGATCTTTCCATTTTTCAAGATAATCCTCAAAACTATATTTTAATGTAAAAATCTCATTCTTTTTCATTATTGGCAATGGATTTAAACACTCTCTTTAAAATACCTTATGAAGCAGACAGACGTGTATCAGGCTGCTCTTTATGCCTCTATCTTGTAGTCTGGTTCCATATTTTTCTTAATTGAACCACTGATTATGAGACCAGGAATGGAAGGACAAAATTCCAAGCCAAGTGATGACTTGGGGAGCTGGAAAGATCACTCCTTTTGGTCCACACCTCTGATTTATTTCACCAGTGAGGCACGCCCCAGAAGATTTGAATGGTGGGTGTGGTTATAGCTGAGTTGGAACCCAGTGGCCTCCTGTGAAGTCAAGTACTTCCCTGTTTCTTCTGGGCAGCAGCAATTTTCAGGCTGTCCTGGCTCAGCTAGTTTTGAGCAGGCTAAGTCTGCCTGGTCGCACTGTGTCGGTCAAGACAGGAGCCAGGCTTGGCATCCCTCAGGTTCCTGGACTGAGGTCAGGTTTCCTGGTGTGAATCAGCAACTCTTCTGCACACGATGACGTGGGTGAGGTTTTTCGATACCTGTTAGCGCTCCTGTGCCGTGCAGTGCCTCCGCCCTGCTGGTTACCTTCTCGCCACCTTCACGTGTGTTGGTGGGCTTGCTGCCTCCCACCTGAGCTGAAGTCTGCTGGATTGAGGACATATCGAGGTTAAATGGATGGTCTTTTCCTCTGGTCATAGAACAAGTTAGATTTGGTCACCCACATCTCCAAAAACCGCTGGAGGTGACTGATGAAAACAGCTGGAGAGATTGAGAGTTAGTTTGGGGATCAGGAAGGATTTTTATAAACAACAGTTCACTAAGGCAGCGCTGGCCTACAGACCTTTCTGTGATGATGGAAACGTTCTTTATCTGTGTTGTCCAGTATGGTAGCTGCTAGCCACATGTGGCTATTGAGCCTTGAAATGTGGCTGATGCAACTGAGGAACTGAAGTTTCAATTTTGTTTGATTTTTAATTAATTATAATATAAACATCAATGTGGCTGGTGGCTGCCATATTGGGCAGTGCAATTCTAAGGAGTGATTAAAAACTAACTCGTAACCTGGTTACTGCTGGAGCTGGGAGAGGGTAACTAGTGGGGGGAGGGGAGGGGAGGGAAGGGGAGGGCTGCTCAGGAAGGCCCTGCGGGACCACTGAGAGAACTTGGGCTCCTGCTCTGAGTACTGATGCTGAACACTCAGTCTCTGTGCACCGGCACCGAATCGAATCTCAGACAAAGTTCGGGTGAAGTAGAAAAGAACAGCTTTTTTTTACTTTGCCAGGCAAAGGGGAACACAGCAGGCTCCTGCCCTCAAGAACTGTGTGTCCCATCCTGGGAGGATTGGGTGAGGAGTTTTATAGCAATGGTTTAAGCGTGGGGTTGCTGCTAAGGTTAGGGTATGTGCAGGGCCTGCACTCCTTTAATCTGGTCTCATGAGCTTCTCTGGTTCCTTTTAATCTGGCCTCGGGTGGTCTTCTCTGGAATGAAGAGCACTGACATCTTCCATTTATTGGGGTTTTAGTTCTAAAAAGAGCTCAAAAGATACTGTTATGTGTATCCCTTGAAGTGGGACCAGGACCCTGCCCTAAGGCTGCACTGTTGTTTCTGGGCTGTTCCTCCCTTGTCTCTGCATCCCCTCCCTTCCCTGATTAGCAACTGTTTGAATCTGCCCTTTGGGACTCAGGGAAGGTCACAGAGGCTGGAGTCTGTCCCCTGCAAACAAGGAACAGGGGACACAGAAAGGCTTTTGTGCCCAGGAGCCCCACAGGGTCCTGCGCGGTTTCACTGTCAGATATGGGGACAAGTGGAGGGTTTTGAGCAGGGGAGTGACAAGATACATCTTAGTTTTAACAAGCTCCCTCCAGCCACCACGTAGAGAAGACTGCAAGGGCAAGAATGAAGCAGGAGACCAGTGTGGAAGTGACGGCAGTAGTTCAGGTGAGAAATGATGGAGGCTTGACTTGCAGGTCGAGGTGGAGGTGGGGAGAAGTGGTCAGATCCTGGGTTGACTGTGGAATTGCTGATGGATTGATTGTGGGATGTGGACAGGAGGTGTTTGGACCGTTAGGGAGAGGAAGCTCCTGGTCTGTCTCTCCCTGGAGCCCAGGGAAGGAGCTTCATTTTCAAGCCCAATTTCCCTCGGAAGGTAGTTGAGGTCTTTGAGTGCAGAGCAGCCTGGACACCAGGGCTGTTTACATCCAGGTTTCTAACCCCATCAGACCCAGTGCCCCCTTTTTGTAACAAATGTCCTAGAAAGCCCCTTCACTCTCTTGAAATTTAATTTGTACATAATTTAACCTACTTACATGTATCTTTTTTAAGTCAAGCAGAATGCCCTTACTGTAAAATAAAGAAAGCAATTTGTAAACTGTGTTTTTGAACATGTAATTGCCCAGGCATGACCCCACTGGAGGACATAATGAAATAGTCAGACAGACCCATGTGAAGACTCACAAGATCACGGCTGACAAGCTGGGCTACACGGCCAGCCCAGAGATCGCCAGCAGTGTGGCCGTCGGCAACACGAACTTCCAGAACAGTAGACAAGCCTTGGTAAAATCCAAACCAAAGGACAGCGATCCTTCTACTGACAGTGGTGGCATCCTTGGGAAATTGCCCTGAAGCAGTGACAGCCGTCAGGGACATGTTCTCCCAGAGGTCATAGGGATAAGGCTCATAGAACAAATTAAGATGCTCAGCTAACATGGTTTATTAAATCGACTTAAACTGAAAAACAAGGGGAGAGAGATGGAGATGACCCATTTAGGACAGGGTACAAGGAGGTGGAAGGGCCACACGGCCTGGGCCCTCGGTTCTGTGTACGTCCTGTCTCTCTCTCTCAGCCCCATCAGCCTTCCTGGTGATGGTGTGTGTGGTCAGTGGGACTGGAATTCAAGCTGAACAAGGGGCTCATCAGGTGAAAGTTATCTGGAGGGTCAGCCCACCCTGCTGTACGGGAGACGGGCAACTCTGCCTGGTTCCACTGTAGCTCTCTGGTTATGCTGATGGGCAGCCGTGACTTTCAGCTATATTTCTAGGGCAGAGGGTGCTCGGGGCCAGAGTGGCACAGACTGGCTGTCATTAGCGGGTGGCCAGCTAGGGGTTGACATAACTGTCGGCGTAGAGATGGCAGAAACAGGTTCCTCTTACTGTTTAAGGTTGACCTCCTCCTTTCAGTCCTTTCTATATAGGTAACACGTGTTTCTTTCATCCTTTTTATCACGTTCCGTTCATTCTATTTTTAATGCGTCGTACAAGGTTACTAACTTTCTTGTTCTCTGTTCTTAACACATCTTTAGAATTTTGCCCGTATCTCACAAGCTACTCGCCTAAGTTTATATAATGCTTCTTATGTTTCATCCATCCTATCTCTTTTTTTCTTGGGAGGGGGGAAATGAATTTCTTTTTCTTTATTGAAGTATAGTTGATTTACAGTGTTGTGCTAATTTCTGCTGTACAGCAAAGTGACTCAGTTATACTTTTGTCTTTGGTAGTGTTTTTTGTTTGTTTGTTTGTTTTGTTGTTGGGGTGGTGCCGTGCCATGAGGCATGCGGGATCTTAGTTCCCCGGCCAGGGATCAAATCCGTGGCCCCCGGCAGTGGACGCTCCTAGTCCTAACCACTGGATTGCCAGGGAATTCCCTACATTCTTTTTTGTATTCTCTTCCATTCTGGTTTATCCCAGGAGATTGGATATAGTTCCCTGTGCTATACAGTAGGACCTTGTTGTTTATCCGTTCTAAATGTAATAGTTTGCATCTACTAACCCCAAACTCCCAGTCCATCCCTCTCCCTTCCCCGCTCCCCCTTGGCAACCAGAAGTCTGTCCTCTGTGTCTGTGAGTCTGTTTCTGTTTTGTAGATTGGTTCATTTGTACCATATTTTAGATTTCACGTATAAGTGATATCATAACGGTATTTGTCTTTCTCTTTCTGACTTACTTCACTTAGTATGTTAGTAATCTCTAGCAGCATCCATGTTGCTGCAAGTGGCATTATTTCGTTCTTTTTTATGGCTGAGTAGTATTCCATTGAATAAATGTACCACATCTTTTTTATCCATTCATCTGTTAATGGACGCTTAGGTTGTTTCCATGTCTTGGCTATTGTGAATAGTGCTGCTGTGAACGTAAGGGTGAGTGTATCCTTTTTTGTGTGTGTTACGTGGGCCTCTCACTGTTGTGGCCCCTCCCGTTGCGGAGCACAGGCTCCGGACGCACAGGCTCAGTGGCCATGGCTCACGGGCCCAGCCTCTCCGTGGCACGTGGGATCCTCCCGGACCGGGGCACGAACCTGTGTCCCCTGCATCAGCAGGCGGATTCTCAACCACTGTGCCACCAGGGAAACCTGCGTGTATCTTTTTGAATTATAGTTTTGTCTGGGTATATGCCCAGGAGTGGGATTGCTGGATGATGTGGTAGTTCTATTTTTAGTTTTCTGAGGAACCTCCATACTGTTTTCCATAGTGGCTGCACCAACTTACATTCCTGACAACAGTGTAGGAGGGCTCCCTTTTCTCCACACCCTCTCCAGCATTTTGTTATTTGTAGACTTTTTCATGATGACCATTCTGACCAGTGTGAGGTGATACCTCATTGTAGTTTTGATATGCATTTCTCTGATAATTAGTGATGTGGAGCATCTTTTCATGTGCCTCTTGGTCATCTGTATGTCTTCTTTGGAGAAATTTCTATTTAGGTCTTATGCCCATTTTCCAATTGCATCCCATCTCTTTTTCTTGTTTTCTACATAGCATAATTGAATATTGTCAAATCGTCGATTAAGAAGAATCGAACACATTATAGTGCAGTACAGTTGCAGTTGAACACATTATAGTAGCATTACTGCAAAGTTTAGTGAATGTTACAACCCAGGGGGAAAAAAGTCCTTTGTATTTATGGGTAAAATGGACTGATGTGCTAAGACAGGGGTTAGCAAACTTTTTTGGTTAAAGGGTCAGATAGTACCTATTTTAGACTTTTCAGGCCATAGATCTCTCTCCCAATTACTTGTAAGTCTGCCATTATAGCTTGAAAGCAGCCATACATGATATGTAAATAAGTGGGCAAGGCTGTTTTCCAATAAAATCTTACATTTAAAAACAGGTGGTGAGCTGGATTCGGCCCTGGGACTGTAGTTAGCCAACCCCTGTGTTGTAGGATCAGATCATTAAAGCCAGGTCTTCATCTGTGTGACTCTCTGGTCAGATATTCAAAAGTCAGGCAGGACCTGGAAAATCCTTCATTTTCCTGGACTAGTCCATGAATTGCAGAATATCTAGCACTCCTGTCTCCTACCTACTAAATGCTACTGTGTCCCCAGTAAAATTGTCCCCGCAATTTCCAAGCACCCCTAGTGGTACCACAGTGCCCTTGACAACCACTTGTTTGCACAACGGCAAGTACAGGCAATGGGGAGAGGTGGCTATATGTGCAGGAAAGACCATCTGTCATTCACTCAACAAACATTCGTGAGTACCAGCTCTGCTTCAGGCAGCGTGCTAGGTGCCGGCCGGCATACAGCCCTGAGCTAGCGGTCGAGTCCTGCCTTTGTGGAAGTCTCATCCCAAGGAGAGGATACACTGTATTAGTTTGCTCTAGCTGCCTTAACAAAATATCATAGACCGGGTGGCTTAAACAACAGAAATGTATTTGCTCACAGCTCTGAAGAGTGGGGAGTCCCAGACTGAGGTGCTGGCAGATTGTTTCTGGCGAGAGGTCTCTTCCTGGCTTGAAGATGGTCACCTTCTCGCTGTGTCCTCACGTGACCTTTCCTCCGTGCCTGAGAGATCTCTGGTGTCTCTGTTCTTTTAAGGACAAGTTCCATTGGATTAGAGCCCCACCCTTATGTCCTCATTTAACCTTCATTACCTCCCGAAAGGTCCCATCTCCCAACATTGTGTTTGGGACTTCAACATACGAATGGGGGTGGGGGTGAGGGGTGTCACAATTCAGCCCGTGACAGACAGTGAGTGAGGTAATGTGCAAATGACAAGATCATGTCACCAGTGATGAGTGCTCTGGAGGAAATAAACAGGAAGATGTATCAGAGGGAAATTGGGAAAGAAGGGTCTAATTTGGGGGGTGGGCACAGCAGGGTCTCTGAGGAGGTGACAGTAGAGCCGGTACCTGGAAATTAAGAAAGGTGTTCATGGGTCATGAGTGTTCCAGACAGACAGGAGGCCCAGTGGCTGGAGTACAGGAGGGTAGAGGATAAGGTCGGAAGTGGGTGAAGCCGGATCTTGCAGAGCCTTGTGGCCACATGGAGGTGTTTGAGTTTCATCTTGAGAGGACCAGGCAGCCATCAGGGGTTTTAAAACAGGGAAGGGGATCTGGTTTGCATCTTAGAAAGACCAGTCGGCTACTGTGGGGTGAGTGGACTCTAGGGGGGTCATGGAAGATGCGTGGAGACCAGGAGGTAGGTCTCTCCGGCTACCACCCCACCGCAGGTTCTCCCCTCCCTCAGGGTCTTTAGGGCAGGCACGTTGGAGCCCATATTCACAGAACTTGCCTGTAACAACACCTACCAGGTCCTGGAGACTCTGTTCAGAACATTCTAGAATTGAAACAAGAGGGAAGGGGGCAGGGCACAACCTTGAGAAGAATGACATAGCCATAGGACATGACGAAAACTGGTTAGAACCAACTTGGTCCAAGATGGTGGAAGATTTGACTTCCAGTAGACCTTGAGCCTTACTGTACACTCATTGTAATATATTAGCATGCTAAATGGCATACCCACCAGTGCCACGACAGTTCCGAGGCTGACCATAAAAGGCCAAAAAGTGGGCGGTGGCCCAATTCCTGGAAATCCCCACCCCTTCCCCAATATAGTTGGAATAATCCTCCCACTCATTAGCCTATGAAATTACCCAGCCCATAAAAACTAATCACCCCATATTTCAGGGCCTTTCACCTTCTGAGGTGGCCCCACTCTGTGGAGTGTGTTTCTCTCTAAATAAATCCACTTCTTACCTATCACTTTGTCTCTCACTGAATTCTTTCTGCGATGAGACATCAATAAACTGAGATTCATTAAGTCCTGAGACCAGATGTACGATCTCAATTTTAAAAGACCGTGCGGGGTTTCCCAGGTGGTGCAGCGGTTAAGAATCCGCCTGCCAGTGCAGGGGACAGGGGTTCGAGCCCTGGCCGGGGAAGATCCCACATGCCGCGGAGCAGCTAAGCCCGTGCGCCACAGCTACTGAGCCTGCGCTCTAGATCCCGCGAGCCAGAACTACTGAAGCCCGCGCACCTAGAGAAGAGAAGCAACAAGAGAAGCCACCGCAGTGAGAAGCCCGTGCACCGCGATGAAGAGTAGCCCCCGCTCGCCGCAACTAGAGAAAGCCCGTGCACAGCAACAAAGACCCAACGCAGCCAAAAATAAATTAAAAGAAAAAAATTTTTAAAAACCATGGGTTCAAGTCCCAATCGCATGGTTTCAGCATCATCCCAACTTATCCTTTCACTCCTGAAGGAACAGAGACCCAGAGAAGGGCTTTGACATGTCCCTCTGATGTCATTTGTTTTCATTTTTAGTTCTGATATGTCAGTGAAACTGGAATTGAGCCCACGCCAAGGTCGGTGTCCACAAAATCTGTTGAAAATGTGGCAGAATAAATCTCTGATAATTGTGGTCAAAGGGTAGGAGGTGAGGGGAGTAAGAAAAGGAAAACAAAAAAAACGAACCAAAAAACAAAAAACTACAGACACACAAAATGGAGAGTCTAATTCAAGGTACAAGTCCCTGCCATGGCAACTCCTCAGAGATAAAAGAAGGGAGCAGTCTGCTCCCAGCCCGGGGCAGTGGGCCTTCTGCTGGGGATTGAAATGGATAGTTAAGGGGTGGGCAGCAAGGGAAGGGAGGATACACAGCCTTAGGCAGGGAGCCATTGACCAGGGGAGAGACACAGATAGACAGCTACTGCAAATCCATCTTCATTCAGAGAGAAGCCGAAGGCAGGACGGAACCAGGCTATGGATACATAATTTGTACCCTTAGAGCAAATCAGATCCTTTCTGCTCCTAAAATTAGTTCAGTTAGTAAAGGGGGACCAGAGCCCATATCCCACCCTGGATACCTGTGCCTCTCGCCTTGATCTGAGGAAACTCGCAGAGAGTTTCTCTGATTCTGTCAGCATAAGTTTCTCTCTTTCAGCGTCATTTCCTAGTCAATAGTTTCCACATGCCCCAGGCAGGCAGCATCATCCTCCAGACCCTAATCCTCCTGCCTTTTTATACTGCTTTGTAATTTTTCATATATTTATTTTAAATCGCATAATAACACTAGTGTTGTATATTCTGGAACTTCTCTGTGCTTGCGTGTGCGTGTGCGTTTGTGCACGTGCAAGCGTGTGTGTGCGTATTTCTCCTCCCACAACTGGAAAATTCCTTTTTTATTTATTTATTTATTTATTTATTTATTTTTTGCGGTATGCGGGCCTCTCACTGTTGTGGCCTCTCCCATTGCGGAGCACAGGCTCCGGACGCGCAGGCGCAGCGGCCATGGCTCACGGGCCCAGCCGCTCCGCGGCATGTGGGATCCTCCCGGACCGGGGCACGAACCCGCGTCCCCTGCATCGGCAGGCGGATTCTCAACCACTGCGCCACCAGAGAAGCCCTCAGGTTTTTTGTGTGATGCAGGGGACGCGGGTTCGTGCCCCGGTCCGGGAGGATCCCACATGCCGCGGAGCGGCTGGGCCCGTGAGCCACGGCCGCTGCGCCTGCGCGTCCGGAGCCTGTGCTCCGCAATGGGAGAGGCCCGCGTATCACAAAAAAAAAAAAAAAATACCTTGCTGTTCATCTTGTTTTATAAACTGCCTTTTATATTTTTCACTAAATAACACGTTTTGAAGGTCTTTCAAAGCCAGTTCCAATATACCCAGATTATTCTATTTTCTGGCCTCCCACTACTCCATGAGGAAAACCAAGCTCCTGGGTTTGAATCCCAGCATCACCGCTTACTGGCTGTGTGACTGCAGGCAGATAACATCTCTGAGACTTGGTTTTCTCATCTGTGAAATGGAGTCTAGGAGTAGCTGATCTGTTGTGGATCTGGATGCCAGGCAGTAGTGCATGGGGCTTAGGACAGTGCCTGGAAGAGTCAGGCCACTTCACTAGCGTTGGCTATTATTATTCATATGGATAAATCATGATATTTAGCCATTGCTCTTTGGACAGGCAATTAGATGGTTCCCAACATCTCCCTGTTTTTACCTCCTCTGAAGCTCCTAGTCTCTGTACCTTTTCTGCCCCAGAGTATGGGTCGTTCCCCGGGAGTATTAGTGGCCAGGCTGGAACTTCGGTTGTTGGGCATATCTGCTGCGCTCGCTACTTTGTACTGGTCATCCCCATGTCTGTGTGTGTCTTTGTCTCCCTTTGGGTCAACCAGGGCCCCCCTTCCAACCTCTTCAGCAGACCTCTCCAGGTCTCACCAAACCTTGCATCTCTGCTACTCCAGCCCTAAAGTGTGGTCTCCCAGAAGCCGCTACTCAAATGATTGTGCGACCCCCAAACCATAGCCTAGGGCCATCCCAGCTGCTGCTGCACTTGGGCCCCAATCAGCTGCCTGACCTTTAAATTCCCCAGGCTTCTCTGAATGATATCATTATAGACCCCTGGGGCCAAAATAGGGATGTGGCTGAAAGGATGCCCAGGAGGACTGCACCTTGCCGGAGGGAGTGGGACTTGTGACGTCGGAGGCCCAGATTCTTAGGGTTTGTTGTTGCTGAGGCTTTAACCTCTCTCATGGCGAGCGACCTGCCACGGGGTCATTCACCATGTGGACATCTGATATTGCACATTGGAATGGCTGGCCGATTGCCCTGGCCAGGAAAGTTGGGGCAGGTTATTAAAAGGGACAGGTGGGGACTTCCCTGGTGGCGCAGTGGTTAAGACTCCTAGCTCCCAATGCAGGCAGCCAGGGATTCAATCCCTGGTCAGGAAACTAGATCCCACGTGCGTGCTGCGACTAAGAGTTCGCATTGCCACAGCTAAGCAGCTGGCGAGCTGCAACTAAGGAGCCCGCTTGCCTCAACTAAAACCTGGTGCAACCAAATACATAAATAAATAAAAATTTTAAGAATAAAATAAAAGGGATAGGTGGAGTCATCTTCCGGTGTTGGCCCAGCATGGGACAATGTCAGGGATAACATACCCTTCTCTCTGGGACTCACCTTTCCCACCTGTAAAATGAGAGAGTTGGACTAGGAATCAGTGGCTTTCAACCTTCTGTGATCATAGTCCACACTAAAAAAGACATTCTGCATCACAGCCCAGGACACACTTAATGTACAGATACTTGCGTGCGTGACAAAGTTTGTGCAAAAACAAACAAACAAAAAAAAAAAACCACTCACTCTTACTATGTGTTTTGCCCTCCGATATTTTCTCTTCTATTTCACTGAAGAAAAACTAATAGAAACAAAACACAATCCTCTTCTATTTTATTTAAAACCTTGCTGGTCAGGACACAGAAATTGATTTCACCTCCCACTGATGGGTCGTGGTCTACAGTTTGGGACTCTGGACAAGCTGATTTCCAAGGTCGTTTCTGGTGATAGCTTGGTGATGAGATGGCTGAATTTTTCTTTGAATAATCATTTATTTTTGCTTGACTTTAAAAGTATTATATGTTCATTGTGGAATCATTGAAAAATACCATAAAAGCACAGTGAAGAAATTTGTATTAATAATCTATATTCCCTCCATTTGATTAAGCTTCTTTGTTTTATCTTTGGTTCCACCAGTTCCTAGATTTAAGTTTTTAAACTTAACGTATGTATAGTCTTGAACAAATTAAGATTGTGTTGAATGAATAGATTTAGGTTTTTTGGGGTTTTTTAATATGGTGTGCAGTTTTCATCTTACTGAGCTTTCTTTGCAAACATGCTTTTGAAGGACCTTGTGGTACCCATTGGATCAGTGTACCATAATTTATTTAATGAGTCACATAATGATGGGCATTTAAGGAGTTACCAGCTTTTTTCCATCTCATACAGGGGGCAGCAAATTACAGCTGAACAGCCAAACAGCTGTATTTATAAATAAAGTTTTATTGGAATATCCCCACACCCACTCATGTTTGTATTGCCTACAGCTGCTTTCTAATTGTAATGGCAGAGCTGAGTAGTTGCAACAGAGACCTTGTGGCCTGAAAAGCCTAAAATAGCTACCATCTGGCCCTTCACAGGAAACCGTTTGCTGCCCCTGGGTTAATAGATGATGCCACAAAGAATATATTTGTGTTCACATCATTGTGCCATGTTTGGCTATCTGGTCCTTCTTAAGGACATCTATTAAATGCATTAAGATAGGGGACTTCCCTGGCAGTCCAGTGGTTAAGACTCCGTGCTTCCACTGCAGGGGGTTATGGGTTCAATCCCTGGTCAGGGAACTAAGATCCCACGTGCTGCACAGCACAGCCAAAAAAAAAAAAAAAAGTATTAAAAATGTAATTTGATAAAACCCTGAAGTTCTTGGCTTGCTTTGGTTTCCAGAATGAAATGTAAATGACTAGGTTAAAATGAAGAAAAAAAAAGACATTTCTTCTTATTTAATAGTGCTGCACTTGGAGTGACCATTTAATTGATTGCCTGAACCTGGACATTTTTTTAGTATGAAAAAGAACCACCATTAATAATTATGCCAGGAGAACAGCATAATCCAGAGTGCCCGTGGGTCCACAGGACACACCCTAGCCATGGTTTAAATTATGTTTCTGGAGAGGTTGTGGGTTCTGGTCTTCCACTAACTGCTGTGTGACTGTGGACAGATTCGTGTGCCTCTCTGGTCCTTCGTGTTCTCCACAGTCATGCCAGCCAACCCAAGGCCCTTCTGCTGGTAATCAAAATCCAGTTCAAGGTCGTTTAGGATTTTTTGTGTGTGTGTGGTAGGCGGGCTTCTCACTGTTGTGGCCTCCCCCGTTGCGGAACACAGGCTCTGGACCCACAGGCTCAGCAGCCATGGCTCACAGGCCTAGCTGCCCCGTGGCATGTGGGATCTTCCCAGACCGGGGCATGAACCCGTGTCCCCTGCATCGGCAGACGGGCTCTCAACCACTGCGCCACCAGGGAAGCCCAGTTTAGGATTTTAAAAGGCATGTGTTGGTTCATAGAAGCAGGGCAAGTGCGGCTGGCCTCAGGGACCTGGAACCAGAGATGCAAATCTCTGGCATCTGGTTCTCGCTCTTCGTCTGTGTCCTATCAAATGGTTCCACAGTGCTGCACACTGCCTCCTGTACCTTGGGGCTTAAAGCTTCTCAGTTTCATAATGAGACAGGAAAAGAGGCTTCTATCTCCAAGCTCCAGTTTCAAAAATTCCAGAGAAGATCTCTTAAGTGGTTCTTAAACCAGTCCCTGTGGTCGGAGATTGTGATTGGCTCAGCCTTGGTCACATGCCCATCCTGCGGCAAAGCGGGTGGGTGGGGGGCAACGTGTAGGCAGACCAAAACGGTAGATGGCCAATATTTAGTCCCTTCTGTCTGCCAGTGAGCAGTGGGGATGGCTTTTCAAGGTAAGAAGAGCCATTCATTTTTAAGTCGTGTTAATTGAATCTCTATAAAACTCTCTCAATATATAGAGTCGCTGTAGAGAAATTGAACAGAGACATGGGATTCACACCAGGACTTTCTTTGGGTAAAGTTTCTCATCATTTATACAGATTCCAAAAGTTTAGTAGGCATGGTGAGTGTTTATTCACTTTTAACTTGGAGTTCTACTAAATTTAGTTTCAAGAAGCATAGCCAAGCAGTGTTCACGTGAGCGTGTGGCCTCTGGCGCCCAGCTGCCAAGGTCTGGATTCCAGCTCTGCCACCTTAGAGGCTGTGTGACCTTAGTCCAGTTATTTAACCTTTCTGTGCCTCAGCTTCTTCAGCCGGAAAGACAATAATAGTCCCTACTTATAGGATTGTCGTGAAGATGAAAGGAGTATTTATGAACTACACAGAATAGCACCTGGAACACAGTACGTGCTTGATAAACATAAGCTATTACGCTTGATGAATTCTGTGATTTTTTTTTTTTTTTTTGAGGCTTTATCTATAATGTTAGTTGAGGACTCAGGTCCATGCGGTATTTTTGGTCACTCAAGGACACAGGAGTAGAGGCAAGCCCAGGTTTGAAGGCTTTGGCAGGCAACAGTATTTAGCTAGAACTAAAACCATTTGTTTTCTATGTATTTTCTATTTTTACATTTTCATAACTGATGGCAAGTGGTATTGATTTTCTCTTTACGGTAGTGATATAAAGTCTTTTCCTCAGACAAATTTTTTTAAGAAAAACAGTGATTTTGTGGATACTATGACTTAGGACGAAGCTAAGTTTTCTAAACATGAGTCAATCTAAAGTTGATTTAAGGGAGATATTAAGTAAAATAAGTAGAGGTGGTTTGGAGATGTGGTGAAAATCATAAAGAGGTAGGGAGATAAAGTCTGGATACATGGATCTAGTTTGATATCTTCCTTGCACAGACATGGAGATGGAGGCTCAGACTGGGGACATGCTCTGCCTGGGGTGACCCAGCTTCCCAGTGACAGGGCCAGGAGACATCCCTGAATTCTGCAATTCAGAGGCCAGGCTGTCCTTGTCCCCATGACCCTGTCCCTGCCAAAGTTGCAACAAAAAGTGATGAATGCCAGCAAGTCAACAAATTCACCTGGATTCGTTTCCTAAGGCTGCCATAACAAGGTACCACAAACTGGGTGCCTTCAAGAATAAAAATTTATTGTGTCACAGTTCTGGAGGTAGAGGTTTGAAATCAAGATGTCACTTACAAGGTTGGTTCCTTCCGGAGGCTCCAAGGGAGCCCCTGAGCCATACCTCTGTGCTAGCTTCCGGTGGCTGCTGGCAACGCTTGGCATCCACTCTCTGCCTTCCCCTTCCCCTGATATTCTCCCTGGGTGTCTGTGCCCAAATGTCCCTCTTCTTAAAAGGGCACCAGTCATTGGGTTAGGTGCCACCCTAATCCAGGATGACCTCATCTTACCTCAATTACATCGATCTCTGAATAAGGTCACATTCACAGGGACCAGGGGTTAGGAGTTGAATAGATCTTTTCGGTGGGCACCATTCAACCCATAGCATCGCCCACCCGGGGTCCCCCCCGCTGAGTAGCAAGAGGCTGGGGCCGAGAGCTGTGTTCTGTCCCTGAGATGTCTGGGCTGTGCAAAAAAAATTGAAACCACCCAAGCGAGAGAGGTCGGTCAAGGCCCCTGCTGCTCAGCTGGCTTGCATTAGTCTCAGTCTAAGTCTGTGGCGGCAAAGGCGGTCCAGACCCCGGCAAGTTCGACAAGGAGCGGCCGCCGCCAGCAAAGGTCAGGGCTCCCTCTTTACAGTATAAATACAACCCCCTTCCCGGCCACCCCACTCCTGCAGCCACACAATATCTCTTTCAAAGATCTCAAAATACCAAAGCAGACCGTACCAAATTGACTTTATTATTTTTAAACTGGCCCCTTCTGTCCACCACCCGCCACTGCCTCCCCAAGGGGAAAAAAATTCATAATAGATGTTTCTCCAGCATGTGCCTCTGTTCTCTGCTCTCTGATGGCTCTCGGAACCCTGGGGCAGTGACTCTCATGGTGTGTCCTAATATCCAGCATTTGTTTGACAAATATTTAGTGACCACCAACCACATCATGGCCACCATGAATCAATGGCCCGTTTAGCGACAGGTGCTGAGCCATCATGAAAATAGCTAACATAGGGGGAGGCCTTCCGGGGTCCAGGGCCCAGGCGGAGCACTTCGCCTGCATCCACTCCCTTGGTCCTCACTTGAGCACTTGTGGCAAGTTCGTTGCCACTTGACAGATGAGATAACTGAGGCTCTGAGGAAGGAAGTCACAGAGCCGGGACGTGCCATACCAGGATGAGGGCTGGGACTAAAGCAAGCAAGGCATTCTCCCAGGTGCCAAATTTAAGCGGGTGCCCCCAACTCAGTAATCATGATCAATATTTTAATACAATAGTTAGAAGAATCAAGGTCACTGCCCAAAAACCCCGATGAAGAAAGTGTCGAATTTTTAAAGGAAGACAGACTGTTGACGTTTGTTTGTTCTAAAGCCTCGCATTATTGTGCACAGGGAACAGTTGTTTCCAGTCGTCCCATGATTAGGGCGCACACGGTCATGGGGTCCTGCCAGGTGGGTCTGTGAGGGTGTGCAAACAGCTTTGGCAGCTTTGTATATTTGGGGTTTTATATATAGTCAGGCTTTTTGAATTTGGAGTGTTTAATAACTTTTTTCCACTTGGTTCAAAATACGAGAGGATATTTTGGTAAAGGCACATAGGAGCGGGCATTTTTCCTTTGCCACGGGCCTGGCACCGACCAGGACGCTCCTCCAGGCAGCCTGGATAAGAAGTCCTTGTCTTTCATGATTCCCTTCTGGTAGGTCCTACGATGTCACACACACAACCTCACATAATCCTCATGACCAAGGATTGGGGGTGCAGGCAGTGGCCTCTGCACCTGGACCCTGAGTTCCTGTTCCAACTCTACCGTCTAATAGCTGCATGACAGGCAAGCAGCTTCACTTTTCGGGGCCTCAGTTTCCACATTTGTAAGATTCAGATCACAGGCGTCTCCACCTCGTCAGTTGTGTGGCTGTAAGATTGTTGTAAGGATTAAATGAGTCAGTGTAAAATAAAACCCTGAGAATAGAGCATGGCACAGAAGAAGCACGGCATGTTCATGAGTATTATCATTATTATGAGTATTATTGTATTCGTTTTCTATTGCTGCTGTAACAAATTACCACAAAATTGGTGGCTTGAAACAGCACAACTTTGTTACCTTACAGTTCTGGAGTTCAAAAGTCCAAGGTCAAAAGGTCTCACTGAGCTAAAATCAAGGTGTCAGCAGGACTGCATTCCTTCTGGAGTCTCCAGGGGAGACTCTATTTCCTAGCCTTTTCCATCTTCTAGAGGCTGCCCGCATTCCTTGGCTTATGGCCCCTTCCTCCATCTTCAGAGCCCGAAGCAGTGGGTCAAGTCCTGTTCACATAGCATCACTCTGATCTTCTGTGTTTACGTCTCTCTCCTGCCTCCCCCTTCCACCCTGTAAGGACCCTTTGATAACACTGCACCCACCTGGATAATCCAGGATCCTCTCCCCAGTTGAAAGTCAGCTGCTTAGCAACCTTAATTCCATCTGCAACTTTAATCCCCTTTTGCCAGGTAACCTAATATATTCACAGATTCCAGGGATTAGGATGGATGTCTTTGGGGTTGGAGGGGAGGCATTATTCTGTTTACCTCATTCACTCATCCACTCATCAGTAACAAATATTTATTCATGGTACGCACTGTGTGTCAGGTTTGGGGGTCACAGCAGTGACAAAACAGATTAAAAACTCCTCCGTTACAGCTCCACCTGTCCTCACCGTGAAGCTCAGCAGCTTCATCTCCTTCATGGTGCCCCCTGCCCTCGAAATCCTGACGTCCTGGGCTCTGGAAGGTGCCAGCAAAGAAAAAGCTAAACAGGGAGCCTGCCCCTTCAGACCCCCTTGACATGCCTTATGCAGGAACTCCCTCAGTGCCAGAGTGGCTGGCAGTGTCCGAAGAAGCAGAAATGCTGTCCTGGCTATTGTGGCATCAAATGCTTGGATCCTGTAGACCCATCGAAGCTTGTTAAGGTCAATCCTGGGAAGTGTCCGGCGGTCACTGGCCAGTGTAAGAGGCCCAACCCCATAAACCAAGGCTCCCTAACCCCTGGGCCACCCTGCTAGGAACCAGGCCTCACAGCAGGAGGTGAGCGGCGGGCGAGCAAGTGAAGCTTCATCTGTTGCCCCCCTCACCCCCCCCATCACTCTCATCACTGCCTGAACCGTCCCTCCCGCCCCCCATCTGTGGAAAAACTGTCTTCCACGAAACCGGTCCCTGGTGCCAAAAAGGTTGGGGACCACTGCTGAATGACAGCCAATGCCTGAACATCTCAAGTGCTGCAGGAGCTGTGTGGGAGTTCATGTGTGGGCCAGTAAAAGGATTATTCTTACCAGTTCACTGAGATGAGAATTTCCTGGTCTGTGTGGTCCGGGGATTCCTTTTTCCCCCAAGACGGGGAAAAATGAGGGCACCTTGATGAAGGTGTGGCTTCATGACCAATACGTCCTTGCGGGTGGCCTGCTTTATCTATGTATCCCCAGCATCCAACGTGAGGCTTAGCCCACAATAGGAAATGTGTGTTGATTAGTAATAAATAAATGTAGAAAGTTTAAAAAAAAAAAAAAAAAAGACCACTGCCCTTGCAGAGCTTCCGTTCTAACAAAGGGAGATAGAAAATCAATAAGATTCTTTTTGCATTTTTCTTATAAGTAAATTTCGTAGTGTTTCAGAGAGTGATGGATTTGTGCAGAAAAACAGAGCAGAGGAGGGGATTGGGAAGCTGGTACAGGGCAGAAGCGATTTTAGATAGGGGTAGGGGTTAGGGAGAGCCTCACTGAGAAGGTGAGTTGGAGCAGAGACCAAAGCAGAGGAAGGGCGCCCTGCAGGGAGGTCTGGGAAGGGCACCCCAGGCGGAAGGAACAGCACTGCAGAGGCGGCAGTGCGTCTGCGGGTCTGAGGGGCAGCTGAGGGACCAGCGCGCTGGAGTGGAGGTAATGAGGGGAGAGGGAAGAGGTGAGGCCAGGAGTTAGTGATGGGGCCAGGTTGGGTGGACCACCGTGAGGACTGCGGCTTTGCCTCAAGTGAGGTGGGAAGGGTGGGAGCAGCAGCGGGCTCAGACTTGGGTTCTGTGTCACCCTCCTAGGGCTGCTGTAACAAATTACCACAAACTGCGTGGCAACAGAAATGTATTCTCTCACCGTTCAGGAGGCCAAAAGTCTGCAATCCAGGTGCAGCAGGGCCCTGATCCCTGGGAAGGTTGTAGAGGAGGCTCCTTCTTGCCTCTTGCAGCTTCTCGGGGCTCCAGGAGTTCCTAGGCTGATAGTTGCATCCCTCCAATCTCTGCTTTCATCTTCACATCATCTTCTCTCTGTGTCTCTGTGTTCTTTCCTGTCTCTTTTAAGGACACACTCATTGGATTCAGGGCCCACCCTAATCCAGGAGGAACTCATCCTCGTCCTTACCTTGATTACATCTGCAAAGACCCTTTTTCCAAATAAGGTCACGTTCTAAGGCTCTGGGTGGACATGAATTTGGGGGGCGAGGGGGGGACACAACTCATCCCACTCTGGGTTCTCGCAGGATCTGCCGTGTGGAGGGTGCTCTGTAGGCAGACAAGGGCTGGATGCAGGGAGTCCAGGAGAGGAGGGGCATGACTCCTTGGTGAAGGGGAGGAGGTGGTGAAAACCACCACCATAGAGCAGCCCTGTCCTGACCCAGGCTGGGAGACCCGTGGCTCCTGTGGCCCTGGGCTGGAGGGTCAAAGGTCAGGGAAGGGCCTCCTCCATCCCCTGCCATGCAGGAGAGCGTCTCACATTTACAGTGGGACAGATCGGTCATTGCTTCTGCCCACATGAATGTTCCTGGGACAAATCTGCTAAGACCAGAAGAAATTCTGAGGTTGTGTGTGTGTGTGTGTGTGTGTGTGTGTGTGTGTGTGTATTTGTTGTGGTAAAAAAGCACATAACAAAATTTACCATCATAATTATTTTTAAGTGTACAGTATAGTAGTCTTAACTGTTTGCACACTTTTGTGCAACAGATCTGCAGAATTTTTTCACCTTACCAAACTGAAAGTATATCCATCAAACAACAAAGCCCCATTTTCCCCTCCTCCCATCCCATGGTGACTACCATTCTGCCTCCTGTTTCTAAGAGTCTGACTACCTTAGATACCTCTTAGAAGTAACATCATGCAGTATCTGTCTCCTGAGAGGCCTTTTTAAAGAACAAAATAGACTTCTAGAAACAGAAGGGCGGGTGTGGACAAAAGCTCTGTAGCAGTGAGTACCAAACATTTTTGCCCTGGACCAGGTGTGGGCTTACCATGACTCACAAGCCCAAACCTTCCCACCGCCTGTCGTTGTATATAGCCCAGGAGCTCAGAGTGATTTTTTTTTACACATTCAGACGTTTGAGGGAAAATACTGAAAGAAGAAGAATATTTCGTGACACATGAAAATGATATTAAAGTCAAATTTCAGTGTCCACAAATAAAGTTTTATTTGCCCACCCCCCCTTTTATTCGTTCACGTGTTGCTTGTGGCTGCTTTCACTCTATAGGGGCAGAGTTGAGTAGCTGCAGCAGAGACCATACAGCCAAAGCAGAAAACATTGTACTATCTTTACTAACCTTTACAGAAAAGGTTTTCCTGTCCCCCAATCTAGACCCACAGAGAGATTATATTATAACACTATTATAATATAGTGTTATATTTTAACACTATAATATCACACTATATAATATAGTGTGATATTTTAACGCTATTCAGGCACTCACGCTTAAGCATGGTGACATGGATATACACACAATTGAAAGGAAGTATCAGCAAAATAAGTCACGCCTCCCACACCTGAGATAGATCCAGCATTTCCAGTTCTTTTCTCTTCTCTTGAGGCAGGGGTCCTCTAGTGATAAAGCATACAAATCGTGGAACCAACCTGCTGGGGTTCAAATCCTGGTTTTGCTGTTAGCTGTGTGACCATGGGATATTGTTTAACCTCTCTGTGCTTCAGCTTTTTCATCTCTGAAATGGGGAGAGTATTTCCTGGGGTTGTTGTGAAGATTAAATTCCTAAAAAGATGTGCAACATTTAGCTGTGTGTGGCGCAGATGGTACGCCAGACGAGTGTTGGCCATTTTAAGCACCAAAGTTCATCTCTTCTACAGCAGTGGCTCCATCTCTAGATTCATCTGGCCCATCAGTGGGTCTGCCCAATTTGTAAATACTGTTCCACAGAGAGTTACCGAGTCCAAGCTCATACTGTTCACCGCACAACAGGCCACAAAATCGAGAGACAGTTGTTGAGGCAAGGAATAGTGACTTTACTTGGAAAGTCAGCAGACTGAGAAGATGGTGGACTAGTGTCCCAAAGAACCATCTTACCCGAGTTAGAATTCGGGATTCTTTCATACTAAAAGGAGAGAGGGTGTGGCTAGTTTTTGCAAACTTCCTGGTGTCAGAATCCTTTGTTCTTGCAGCCATCCCTCTAGGTCAGGTCATGATGTTTCTGTAAAACACCTCCAACAAAACAAATGTTAGGGCTTCCCTGGTGGCGCAGTGGTTGAGAATCCACCTGCCGATGCAGGAGACACGGGTTCGTGCCCTGGTCCGGGAAGATCCCACATGCCGCGGAGCAACTAAGCCCGTGAGCCATGGCCGCTAGGCCTGCGCGTCCGGAGCCTGTGCTCCGCAACGGGAGAGGCCACAACAGTGAGAGGCCCGCGAACCGCAAAAAAAAAAAAAAAAAAAAATGTTATTCTTTGTTCTGCAACTTTTTATCTCTGTATGAATGGAAAAGTGTTACACCTTGAAAGGTCAGAGCCTGGAGAATGGGCTATCCTGTATATTTCCAGGCTATCTGCAGCATTCTTAACTTGTAGCAAAAGTGATAGAATACAAAGGTTAAAGTAAAAGAAACAGATCCAAGAAGGAGTCTGATTTGTTCTTCCCTATTACAAGAGTAGTGGAAACATTGTGGTCTTTGAAGAATGCTAGAATATGCTTGGGTTAGAACCCATCTCCTCTGTGCCTCTTCCTGAAAAGGGGGATTTGGGGCAGCTTCCTTCCACAATCTGAGGCTCTGTTTTCTTTCTGTTCTGTAGAATGGAGATAGTATCTTACCCTATAGGCTGACCTGACAACTAGTGGGAAATACAGAGTCAGGGGCTCAGCGCCTGGCCTGGCCTTCAGACACACACAGCACATGCAGCCACCACTGTTTTTTCCATTCCTGTTTCTGTTACAAACTCTGTCTTCACACAGTAAAAACCACCCCCATATAGCAGTAACTGTTTTCAGTGCACTACAGGGTTAACAGCACCAGTACCAACAGGTGGGTGGTGAAACTAGCCTCACAGGACAGAGAAGGTTACTGAGGCACAGAGATGTTAAGCGAGTTCCTTGAAATCACACAGCTAGGAAGTAGTGAGGCTTGGGTCTGAACTCAGCCTTTCTGGTCAAGATGCATTGCTGTTACCACTGTGTTGAACTGTCAGTAGAAATGGGAGGGTGGGGCTGGGGGGAGGGGGCAGAAAGAGGGAAAGGAGATCCAGAGGCTTATCACTGAATAGCACGTGTTCTGTTAACCCTTGGCGTGCCAAACTGTGTGCTCAGAGCTGCAGGGGACCAAAAGCACCCCTGGGGCTCCTGCAGGTAAGCAGCTTAGGCCTGGCTGTAAGCATAAACCACTCCCCTCAAGGAAGTTAGATAACCAGCAGGTGGGCATCACACCCCCTGGCCTGCTGGAGCCAGACCAGGAGCTCAGCTGTCACCTCTACCCCTGGGAGTTAAACTCTGCCAACAAAATTGCTTTTGCTTCTCCAGTGTTTTTAAAGGACCCTCTGATCTTCAAGACGTCCAGAAACTTTGGAAACTCTGACCCACCAGAAAATACCCCCCATGCCCTTTCCTTTCATGATATATTAATTACGTTTTATGAATAGTTAATACATGCACATAGTACAGAGGTAGCAATTATATCTTCCTCCTGCCCCTGTCCCACTGCCACCCATGACTCTTCCACAGAAGCAACCCCTGTCACCAGTTCTTGGGTATCCTTCCAGAGACAGTTTGTGCATGTCACATTTGACAATTTTTATACAAATGATGAAAATCCGACCCTAAACCAACCAGGACTCATAGCCTTTCAGCTACTGCCTGCGGCTCACTCTGGTGTGTTCTTCTCATCATCAGCTTGCAGTGTCAAGTTCTGGATTCTGTCAGAGGGAACTGGACAAATCAAGGAAGCCATTGGTGAATTTCATTCGTTAAACATCTGAGGCTTTGTTTGGCCTCAGTGGGAAAGCATGTGGGGATCAATTAGTGATGTCTGCTGTGATCCTGGGAGGGGGATTTATAGGGTGGATGTGCAGATTTTTGTCCCTTGGTCCAGAAAGTGTTTCCTAAACTTCAGGCACTCGATACCTTATTCATGATTTTGTCACCTGTATTGTTATTTGTTGGGTTTTTTTTAAAGTTATAGACTTCTTTTGGCTTAAAATAAATTCATTTTAAAAGGTAAATTTATAGCATTACCTTAAGTGAAAAGCCAGTCTTGTTTGCCATAAATGGAAAGAACTGGTAAAAATAAGTTCACTGAAAATAAAACAGTATTATTAAATCCTAGACAAGGCTCTGAACCTCTTAACTAAAAAGAGAGATTAGTGAGTATTAGAGATTTCTGCTTGACCTATTAATAATTAATATTTATTTAATACTATATTCTGGATGCTACCTCATTAACCATTCACAACTACGGTATAAAATAGAAATTGTCATGTCTGTTTTATAGAAGATGAAACTGAGGCACAGAGAGGGCAAATAACATGTTCAAGGTCATTCAGCTAATGAGTAGTGAAGCCAGGATTTGGACCCACCCAAGCAGTCTAGTTCCAGAGTCCAAGCTCTTAACCTCTGAGCTAGGCTGCCTATGAGATAGATTAAAAGAGAATTAAGGGCTTCCCTGGTGGCGCAGTGGTTGAGAATTCGCCTGCTGATGCAGGGGACACGGGTTCGTGCCCCGGTCCGGGAGGATCCCCACATGCCACGGAGCGGCTGGGCCCGTGAGCCATGGCTGCTGAGCCTGCGCGTCCAGAGCCTGCGTGCCCGGAGCCTGTGCTCCGCGACGCGAGAGGCCACAACAGTGAGAGGCCCGCGTAACAAAAAAAAAAAAAAAAAAAAGAATTAAAAAGGGATTCATCCAGAATTATCTTTTGTACACCCACTAGGGATTTCTGTCACACTCTGGGACCTCTACACTAGTAAAAGAAGCAAAACTAGACTTAGGACAGAAGTCTGGGTTCCAATCCTATTTCTGTTACTAATTCATATATGACCCTGGTCATTCAGTCTCTGATCTTCTCTTTTCCTATCTGTAAAGTACAAGGGTTGGGCTATATTTGAGCTACTAGATGGCAAGAACCATCTCTTAATCTCATAGGACCCATGGCATCTGGCACACATTTTCAGTTAGAGTTCATTCAGCCAGAAGCAACAGAAAACCCAATGTCCCAGCTTCCCTCGGTCTGTCTGCCCTGTTGTCCTTAACCTCTAGCTTTCATCCTCATTCTTGTCACCTACTAGTCACCAAATGGCTGCTTCACCTCCAGCCCTCACCTCCACATTCCAGGCATGCAGAAGGAAGAATCAAGAAGGAGCAAAGCCATGATCAGGAAAGCTGAAGTTTTCAGGTCTTGCTATATTGGCTGGATTTGTGTCATATGGCCACCCTTGACTGCAGGGGAGGCTAGAGAAGTAATTATTTTACCTGGGTGCATTGCTACTCCAGGTGGCTTCTCTTAACAAGAATGAAGAGGAAATGGATATTGGGTAGGCAACCATTAGGTGACTATAAATGCTCAAAAATGAAAGGAAGAAGGGGAGGATTAATCCCTCAGACCCCTCCCAGCTCTACAGAGCTATGATAAAAGAATGTTCATCCTTCTCCCTCCTAAGGAGTTCAGTGCCCAACAGCATGAATGCTATATTTTTCCATAAATGGGCTTCTCTGTGAACTTCTACATGTTGAGGCCACTTTTGTTTTTACTGGCAAACTTATTCCAGGGGAACGAAAGTTCACCACAGTGCAGATGTGTATTTAAGTACGACAGGAGGCATAGGCAGGGGACCCATGGAAAGGGAATGTTTTAAAAGGGGGAGGCAAATGTTCAGCCTGGGAAGGTCACCTAGATGTCTCAGGAAGAATGTGTCAGGTGCTTTCCAGCTATAGCCGGGGACAGGAAGTGGCCTTGGAGCCAGTCTTACTTCTTCCCAGGTGCCCGTGGTCACGAGCATAGACCACATTTTTCACGTAGCCTGCCAGCACCCTTCCTACAATGCTTCACTCGTAAGGCAGTTTCTCCGTTTATTTATGACCTGGTCCGACTTAGCATTTTTTTCCATCACTTTCTAGCTAGGTGACCTTGCTCAAGTTCCTTAACCTCTGTGTTCCACGGTATTCTCATCTGTATAATGGGCTTATGATGATACCCCCAGTTCATAGAATTATTATGAGGAGTAAATGAATTAATACATATAAAGCCTCACAGAGACTCTCCTGGCACATAATAAGCTCTGAATTAAGGTTATTGTATCATCATCACCATTATTGTCCCACATGAAAGGGTCAACAGACATTGACACCATCTCAGTTTGGGCACCTTCTGAGTAATTATCTCATTTTTGCAATGGTCAAGAGGGATAGTTCAAAATTATGAGATTTGGGATCCCAATGAAGTTGTCCAGAGACAGAAAATCCTTTTAACCACAAACCTAAACCTGTTTTTGGAGAGAAGGCTTTGGGAAGGTATTCATGGGCTTGGTTGATGTCGACCAGAGCTGGGCACTGTTTATCAGCGTCTCCCTTCCCATCAGGGCTCTGCTCTTGGTTTTACACAACCCCAGATGGTACCCTTCACATCAAAGTCATCACAGACTTACATAGTCATCAGGACCATTTTCAACATGTGGTGTCAATGGGTCTTGAAAAAGTGGAGCGCCTTCTTCTAATGGGGCTGCTTCACATATGCTTGTGTCCACACTTCCAAAAAGCCATGGATCCCCATGAACACTTCTTAGGTTTATTCATTCATTCATCAAATGTTCGTTGACACCTACATGTGCTGGGCATGGTTCCAGGCACTTGAGATGCTTCAGGGAACAGAATAGCTAAAAATCTATGTTTGTGGTGGGAAAGACAGACAAAAACCAACATAGAAAATAGAACAAATAAGTACATTCTGTTGTAGTGTGATAAATACTATGAATGAAGAACAGAGTCGGGTTTCCATCCGCACCTTTCCATCAGGCTAGGTCTGACCAAGAAGGTGACATTGAGTAGTTGGTTCGTTCAGCCAACGAGTATTTGTAGAACTGCTATGACAACCCTTTCATTCCTTCAGTCAATAAATATTAATCGAGGGCATGCTGTGTACCAGACACCATGCTGGGTGCTTAACTAACATTCTGTCATTGACTCTCACAAAAACCTCATGAAGTAAGTACTAATATTTCTCCCATTTTGTAAATGAGCAAATTGAGTCCCAGAGAGGCAAAGTGAGCTGCCCAAGGTCACACAGCCAGGGAGCAGCAGAACCTGGTTCTGAATCCAGGTCTGAGAACCTCCCAGATGCACGCTTCCTACCACTCAAATATACTAAAAAAAAAAAAAAAATCACACGAATTAAATGATTGCAATGTGACTGTTGCTGTGAAAGAAGAGTACAAGGGGCTTTGAGGAGCTGTCAGTGGACGTGGGGAAATAGAAAGAAAAATGAAACAGTTCCTGTGTATGGACTGGCTATTGCTATGTAACAAACCACCCTCAAAATCAGTGGCTTGGAACAGCAGCAGTGCTATTTCTCACAATTCTTGGGTTGATTGGGCTCAGCTGGCTGGTTTTTCTGCTCCTCCTGGTGATGCCTGGGGTCACCATGCTCTCACCTTCAGCTGACATGTCCAAGAGGGCCATACCTTCTCATCTGGCAGTTGGTGCTGCTCTAGGCTGGGCCCCTTTCTTCTCCCCCACATGAGCCTCTCTTCCTCCAGGTGTCTAGTCAGCTTCCTTACAGCAGGGCGGCTGGGTTCCAAGAAAATGAAGACAGAAACTGCCATTTCTCTTAAGGCCTGAGCTTGGAAGTTCCAAAACATCACTCTGCCACATGTTTTTGTTGGTCAGAGTGAATCACAAGGCCAGTCTAGATTCAAGGGGAAGGGAAAGAGGCCCCACCACCAGTTAGAAGAAACAGCATCTACATACAAGATTTGAGGAATTCTTAGCAGCCATATTTGAAGGCATCCTACCACATTCTGTCTTAAAAACTTCTTACAGGTTTCCAGAGTAGCTGGAATGCAGTGTTCCCATGGATTTCTCATTGGAAGGAACTTTTGCCTGGGGCTGCACCTATCCTTTTCCTCAGCTTCTTTTCCTAAACACCTACATAAGAAATGGAATTATTGTCAGACCAAGAGAACTTCTATCAGAAAATTGGTAGGACCCTGTCTTTGAGAGTTTTGTTTGACATCAGTGGTGTATGAGGGTTTGGGAATAGCATTGGGGTGTATGCTCAGCTGCTGTAATAAAGACCAAAATTTAAAATGGTTCAACAGGATAGCAGTTTATATCTCTCCTACATAACAGTCTGGGTGTAAGCAGCTCTGCAGAGTTCGACACCCAGACCCCTTCCCTCTTGTTGCTCCGCAGTCCCTAGTTGCTCCCCTCTTCCCCGTGACCCAGGTTGGCTCACACCAAGCTTAGCCCAGCCAGAGGGAAGGGGGACGAGTGGAACAATAGGGCCACACCTTCTTTTTAAGAGCACAACATAGGTTTTGCACATCACACATCTACTCATGTGATGTTGGCCAGCTCTTAGGCACTTGGCCACACCTAGCTGCAGGGGAAGTTGGGAGATGTCAGGACGGCCATGGGCCCCGCTCAAGCTTGCAAGCTTTGTCCCTGTGACAGAGAAGGAAAGGATAAACATTGGGGGCCGTCATCAGGCTCTGACACCTGGGGCTGATGAGGGGAACCAGCATGTGGATATGCCCAAGGATGACAGTGACTTGAGTCTGTCATCATCTCTGCACAGAGCAGTCGTCTACAGCTGCCCACTGGAATTCCCAGCCCTCTCTTGGTATAAACGTCCAGTGTGTGAGCTTTGATGGAAGGCTGGTGTTGTGTGTGGATGGGATCCAAGCCCTCCCAGCCAAGTGTGGAGTTAGTGCTGATCTTCTTTTTCTGGACCAGTCATTTCATCTGCTCCGAATGTGTCGCCAAGTGGCTGCAGCCACAAACAACCCAGCCCAGGGCCAGCCCTGGGCCAGGTTTAGCACTGTAAAATGTGCCACTGCTTAAGTGCAGACTGGTAAGGCTTCAGTTCAGGAGTTCAGCAGCGGGCTTCCCTGGTGGCGCAGTGGTTAAGAATCCGCCTGCCAATACGGGGGACATGGGTTCGATCCCTGGTCTGGGAAGATCCCACGTGCCACTGAGCAACTCAGCCTGTGTGCCACAACTACTGAGCCTGCGCTCTAGAGCCCGCAAACCACAACTACTGAGCCCACATGCCATGACTACTGAAGCCTGCGTGCTCCACAGCAAGAGAAGCCACTGCAATGAGAAGACTGCATACCGCAACAAAGAGTAGCCTCTGCTTGCCGCAACTGGAGAAAGTCTGCACACCGCAACAAAGACCCAACACAGCCAAAAATAAATAAATAAATTTAATTAAAAAAAAAAAAAAAAGAGTTCAGCAGCTTGGTGTGTTCCTCGAGGAAGCTCTGATAGATTTGAGCTGCCGCGTGGAAATACGGAACAAGCACAGGCTCCTAGTGGAGCTAGCTTGCCACTTACCAGCTGTGCAACCTTAAATCTGTTAATTAACTTCTCTGAGCTTCACTTTCCTTACTTTTGAGATGGTCACGGTGGGGTATGATATCTACTTCCTCCAGGTTATTGTGAAGACAAAACTTAGATAACATTGGGGTAACTTGTTCCTTTCTCTAAAATTTTGTCTATTTTGTATATTTATCAAAGAATATGATTTTTCTGTTTTTGAAGCTTAAATGTTATATTTAATCCACTTGAATATCCACTTAGACTGTAAGATTCTTAAGGGCAGCGGCTGTGTCTTATTCCTCATTTTATCCTCAGTGAGTAATTACAAGGTGTGCATGCATGGATGAAAGAATGGTATGAGCCTTCTGGTCCAGGGGCAGCAAACACAAATGGCCATAGGAAGAGGGCAGGTCACACAAGTGAGTAAAGTGGACTGAGCCGAGGAGAAATTGGGTGACCTCTGCTGCAGTTTTCTCTCTCTTATTTCTGTTAGAGACACGAGTACTATGTTAGTGTCCTGTTGGTGCTACAACAAATTACCACAAATTTAGTGGCTTAAAACAACACAGAGACTTCACTGGTGGCTCAGTGGTTAAGAATCCTCCTGCCAATGCAGGGGACACAGGTTTGATCCCTGGTCCGGGAAGATCCCACATGCTGCGGAGCAGCTAAGCCCGTGCACCACAACTACTGAGCCTGAGCTCTCGAGTCCACAAGCCACAACTACTGAGCCCGCGTGCTGCAACTGCTGAAGCCCGCGTGCCTAGAGCCCGTGCTCCGCGACAAGAGAAGCCACCGCAATGAGAAGCCCGCGCACCACAATGAAGAGTAGCCCCCGCTCTCCTCAACTAGAGATAAGCCCACGTGTAGCAGCGAAGACCCAATGCAGCCAAAAAAATAAGTAAATAAATTTTAAAAAGAAAAAAAATCCACAAATTCGTTATCTTTTTGTCTTGAAGGTCAGAATTTTTAAATCCTCTTGGAGGCTCCAGGGGAGAAAACATTCCGTTGCCTTTTCCAACTTCTTGAGACTGCTCACATTCCTTGGCTGGTGCCTCCTTACTCCATCTTCAAATTATATCCCTTCAACCTCTGCTTCCATTGTTTTATCTCCTCCCTCACTCAGACCTTCCTGCCTCCCTCTCATTAAGACCCTTGTGATTACATTGGGCTCACTTGGCTAATCCAGGATCATCTCTACATCTCAAGATCCTACATCACATCGGAAGTCCCTTTTGCCGCATTAAGTTAACTTGTTCACAGGTTCTGGGACTTAGGACATAGACATCTTTGGGGACCATGATTCAACCAACCACAGATACATAGAAACTTTTTTTTAACTGTAGGAAAGATATCAAGCCAAGGATGATAGGATTTATCCTTAGTGGTGGGGAGGCAATAGGGAGGGGAGGGGAGTATGGTTCCATGGAGAACACATGCTCCATCTAAAAGGGGCAGACACTACTCATTTGTAGTGTGAGGCTGCATGGCAGAAAGTAAACCCATTTTTCCTGAGCCTCCCTCACTTTGTTGCTCAAACAGAAGTGCAAAATCTGGATTTTTATATGAAATTACTAACTTGTGTTAGTTTTCAAAATATTATGCAGCAGTTGCCTGGCACATATTATGAAATGTCCAGGATGGTAAGCTGACAGAGGACACTGAATTGCTGTACTTGTTTCACCCCATTCTTTCCCAACAAAAGAGAAATAGCAGAAGTGAGAATGATAGGATCAATGATACTAACAGTGAATGACATTTGTTCCAGCATTTCTGTACCAGATCCAGTTCTCAACACAGTGCATGTATTAATTCATTTAATATTCATGATGACCCTGTTAAGTTGGGTATTATCTTCAATACCCGTTTTACAGATGGAGAAATTGAGGCACAGAGGAGTTACTTAATTTGCACAGGGTCACCTAGCCAGTAAGTAGCAGATTCAAACTCTCAGAATCTGTTCTTTTTCTTTTTTTAACTTTTTCTTTTAAAGTGAGTTTAGACTTACAGAAAAGTTGCAAAAATAGGACAGTGAGTTCCCATGTACCCTCCACCCAACTTCCCCTAATGTGAGTCTTCCAGAACCATAGTTCGGTGATCAAAACCAGGAAATTAACAGGGGCACCTGCTTTTAAGTGCACTACTAACCTTATTTGAAATTTACCAGTTTTTCCACAAAGGGCCGTTTTCTGTTCCAGGATCTCACATCACATTTAGTTATTTGGTCCCTCCTGGTCCCCAATCTGCAACAGACCTCCAGTCTTCGACACTTTGATGAATACCCATTAGGCATTTTTGTCAAATGTCCCTCAATTGGGTTTGTCTAATATTTTCTCAAGGTTAGATTGCTGTCGTGCATTTGGGACAAGGAGACCACACGCGTGATGTTGTACCCTTAGTGCATCGTATCAGGGCTACAGGGTATCAGTCTTTCTTATTACCCATGATGTTAACTTTGATCAGCAGAGTCCATGACCTATAACCCTTTGGTTTAAATGCTTTCCTTGTGTAGAGAGAAGGGAAAATATAAAATAAACACAAAATATGCAGTGGGACTCGTCAGCAGGCCTCATCCATCCCTTGGGCTGACCTAATACGTAGGGTGTGGTTTGTGTGTGTGGACGCCCCTCTGAGTTTTAAGACAGACTTAAAAACACCCACTAGTGATGGCGGGAGTGGGATAGAATGACACCCAAATTCTGGGACTTTGGAAATAATTGAAGCTACAAAGATTGGAACTGCTGTCCAGAGAACGGGAAATAAATCCAGCAGAGATGAAAGCCAAGGTCCACAGCTGCTCGGACCATCAAATCTTTAAAAGCCACGTGAGGTTTTAGGGCAAGGAGTGAATTATGGCTCTTAGGACCCAGGACAAGTCGGCTTTGATCTAAAAGTGGGAGACATCTTAAGGAAAGCTATGGCCTTTGCGTAAGGTATTCCCACATCCTCCTGGGGTACCTTAGATGGACCCACTTGGAATTTACAGGTCTGCGGAAGGAACCTTATTCCTAACGGTAAACACTTGAGAGGCAGCTTTGTAAGCAGAGGAGCGGAGCATTCAGAGAAAGCAAGCCCAGTACTTCTGTAAAGGGTACCTGAGAAGGATGCACCGTTTTACGAGGCTCTTTGCCCCGTCAAGTCGGACAGCTGTAGGATTTGTGAGCTTATGAGGCGTTCGAGGGTTGCCGTGGGAGGTCGTTTGGGGGAGCACTTGACCTCTCTATTTGAAAAAGTATCAATTTGGAGAAGCTTGTCTTTACTGCCAGGAAACTTTAGACCAGAGGCCGTACTGTGGCTTTTGGATGGCCACCCTGTCACGAACCAGATGTTGGCCTCTGTTTGCCCCAGGGAGAGCCCCTGGCCTCCAGCAGACTTTCGCCTGCTTGCTGAGTGCTGGCTGCCAGGGGTTTATAAACACACGTTCTGCGGGGCTTCACCATGGCAGCCTGGCCACAGCGCGTGCGGCTGGCATCACAAGACATGATCAAAACAGCCCAGCAGGCAGCCGTCTGCTGTCGGGGAATCAGAACTCTGTGTAACAGGTACAACGGGAAGGAAGAGGAGGGAAAGGAATTTTTAGCTTGGTGGAATCAATCACCCACTAAAACTATTAATGCACCTTCCAGGGGGATGGAAATTCCAGCAAGTTGGAGGTGGGAGCACATTGAGGTGGAGAACAGCAGGCTCCAGAGTCAGACGGTCCTGAGTTTGAGCCCCAGCTCTGCCACTTATAATCTCTTGTGAGTAGCTCAGCCTCTCTGGGCTTGGCTCTCTCACCTCCCGCAAGTCTTTACCAAAACGCGGAGCCTTCCCTGACCACCCACCCTGTACCCCAGCGTTCCCTAGTTCCCATCCTTGCTTTGGCTGTCTCTAGCTCCTGTCACCATCTAACATATTATTTCACATACTTATTCACTTTCAGCCCCTCCTCACTAGGAGGACAGCTCCACGGAGGCAGTGGTTTCCATCATCTTGTCCGTTGCTGTGTCCTTAGTGCTTAGGGCAGACTGGCATATAATAGGTGCTCAGTAAACATTGGTGAAGTGATTGAAAAGAGGTCACATAGAGCCTACGTTGTTCTGTTCTCCTTGTCAGAAGGGGGATAAACTAGGATAATCACAGTGAGGGTCCTAGCATAGTTCCTGGCACATAGTACATGCTCAGTAATCAGAAAGTTATCAGTCAGTTTATTCACTTTTTAAATTCATTCAATAAATAACTATTGAATGTTTGTAATGTGTCACGTAGGGCACTAGGAGCTAAAAATAGTGCCAAAAACAAAACAGACTTTTTTTTTTCAAAAATTATTTCCAGAGAGCCCATCATATACCACCTACTCTTCTAGAAACCGAGCATAATATAGTGAATAAAAGACTAAGTCCCTGCACTCAGGGAGCTTACATCCAAATGGAAATGAGATAAACAATAAATGTACGTCTAAAAGCGTAAGATGATTTCAGAGGCTGTCAGTGCTACTGAAAGAAAACGATCAAAACCCGGGTAACGTGTAAGGGGTAGCTGGAGTGGTGGGTTGGTGGGGACTGCTCTAGCTGTCGTGGTCACGGAGTGTCATTTCGGAGCTGGCACCTGACTGAGGAGGCAGCCAGCCATGGGGAGGGGTCAGGGCTTCCAGCTGTGGTCCCTGGTCTGGTAACATTGGCCTCACCTGGAAGAGGGTTAGAAATCGCAGGTCTCACCCAGAGCCTCTGCCGAATCTACTTTTTAACGGGATCTCTAGATGATTCCTGTTCACAGTGACATTTGGGCTACGAGAAGGTATTCCAGGCAGAGGGAGGGGCAAACACAGACATCCTAAGATGATGTTCTAGATGGCCAGGTGGCTGGAGAGAGGCAAAGCGGGGGTATCCTGGTTGGCTAGGGTTGCAGTACAAAGTGCCACAAACTGGGTGATTTAAAACAACAGAAATTTATTCCCTCACGATTCTGGAGGCCAGAAGTCCAATATCAAGGTGTTTGCAGGATCGGTTCCCTCTGGAGGCTCTGAGGGAGAATCTGTTCCTTGCCCCTCTCCCAGCTTCTGGTGGTGGCCAGCAATCCTTAGCCTTCCTTGGCTTATTGGAGACTCATCACTCTGGTCCCTGCCTCTGTCTTCACAGGGCCTTTTTCCCTCTGCAGGTCTGTGTCCACATTTCTGTCTTCTCACGAGGATACCAGTCACTGGATCAGGGCCCACCCTAATCCAGTATGACCTCATCTTAGCTTGATTACATTTGCAAAGACCCTGTTTCCAAATAAGGTCACATTCATAGGTCCTGGGGCCAGGACTTGAATCGGTCTTTTCGGGGGACACATTTCAACCCGCAACAGGGCAGGAAGGTGGAGCACAGTGAGGTCAGAGAAGAGGCGGGTCATAGAAGGCCTGTGGACATGTTGGAGGTTTATAAATACAAGGGGAAGCCAGGGAGGCTGTACTGATCTGGAAAAGAGCAGCTTTGTGGATAAGGACTTGAACCAGGGTCAGGGTAGATGCAGGAAAATCAATGAAGAAACTACGCATACCCTGGGCAAAGAGATGATAGAGGCATGGAGGTGGTGGTGGTGAAGATGGAGAAAAATGGATAGACTTGCAGGGTATTCTAGAGGCCCTATTCACAGAAATTAGTGTTGGTATTTAGATCTATGAGAGGGGGAGAGCATCAAAGATGATGATTCAGTCATTCAGCTGTTCTTTCAACAGACATTTTTTACATATCTAGTCAGTGAAAAATGGGTATGTTATCTCTTTTTGGAGGAGGGCAGTCATGTAAATGCCAGGTACCCTCATGGTGACCAAGTGGCTGCAGCAGCTCCAGCCTTTTTACCGTACAACATCTTGAGATTCCTTGTCATTTGGACCTGCTTAGTTCAGTTGCCACTCCCCTAAAGCAATCATTGTGCTCAGGGGAATGTGATGCACTAATTGGTCCAAGCTGGGTCACATACTCCATTCCTGCCGGATTTCCGCCATGGCAATATAAGGCATGTCTAACCTTAGTGCCTTCCCTAGGCACTTGATAACTGTGAAAATTTCTCTCGCACAATATAACATGTTTCAGAATCTCTGATCTTTATGGGTTACCATTCCCAAGAATCTCTCCAGAGATTCTTGGCAGTAAGAATAATGCGTTTGGTCTTGGGATCCATTGTGACCCCCTGATCTGTTTCCACCACACTGAGTGTAGAAGTCACACAGTCAGTCCTTTCCCGTGTTGTACCGGATCATGCCATTCCCCTGCTTGAAAGCCCCTCTGGGGTTTCCCGTTGCCATCAGAAATAAATGCCAGTGCCTTGCTGTAACTACCCCCTGCCAAGCCTAGCCTGATTCAGCCCCTGAAGACCCTTTCTGACATCATCGTGCAGACTGCCCCCCAATCCTCTCCATTTCACTCACACTGGCTTTCTTTTTGTTCTTCCTACCTCAGGGCCTTTACATTTTGCTGTTGCCCCCAACCCGGAGTGCTCTTTCCCCAGCCCGTCACGTGGATGGCTCTTTCTCATCCATTTAGCTTCTGCTCAACTGCCACCTCCTGTAAGAGGCCCTCCAGCTGTATCAATCTTCTATGTAACTGAAATTTAACAAATATCAACGTTTCGTCCAGCGTGTGCTCAGAATAGCCTCACGATTCTGCATCTAGCCATTTGTCACCTAGCACTGCCTGTTGGACATCTTCCCACACCGGCACATGTGGATCTGCATGTGATCGCTTTCTCCTCATAGCATCATTACCCTTCTTGGCCCCCTTCTCCCCCGTCTCTGCTCCGGCATTATTTTGACTCGTGTGGCAGAGACGCAGTGACAGGACAGCCTATCTGAAATGGCATTCTCAGGAATGTGGATTGTTTTATTACCAGTTAAATATGCTTTATGCTACCTGTGAATGAGGCCATTGTGACATTTAGCAACTGATTTGATTAAACACAGATGTGGGCTGGACTCCATGTGGAGCCAAGATGCAGGAGGACAGGCGCTGGGGGCGTGTTTGGATTTTTTAAGATGTCAGAATGGGCTGGCCGACACAGCGTCAGCAAGATGGACACGGGAGCCTCCCTTCTTGGCATATGGATCACGTGTGGGTCTCAGAGCTGAGAGCTCAATCTGGGTCCCCCCCAAAATCCTCTGTTTTCATTTGGGATCTGCTGTTCGGCCCTATCCAACTTGTTTTGTTTTGTTTTGTTTTAACTTTCCTTGGATGTTTTTATTCCCCGGAATATTTTTTAAATGATGGATCAGTGAAATACTAGCATTGTTGATACCTCCGGCAGTGATTATGAACATGCAGAGGGTAATAATCCCAGCTACCATTTATTGAACACTTACTCTGTGCTGGGCTCTGCCTTTCATAAGCCTTATCTCACAGAATCCTCATAGTAAATCAAATAAATAAACTATGCTCAGTTCCGTTTTACAGATGAGGGAACTGAGGCTTAGAAATTCCAACCACTTTTCCATAGTCACCAGGGCAAATAATCAATTACATATGGATTTGCTGTTGTCATCCACCCCTTCCAGGCTCTTAGATCCAAGAAGACGGGACCCAGCTCTTTCTCAAGATAGAAATCTTGGCACATACGAGGCACTGAGCAAATATTTATTGAATAAATGAATGAATGCCTGGATGCGTGAACACAGTAGGTAAAGGGCGGGGCCAGGGCTTGCCAGGTCTTTGCCTTCACCACTTTGGATTCTGGGTAAAGAAAAGAAGCAGAAAATCAGCCTATGAAGAGCTGTGGTTTGTCCCTTTTTGGACCTGGGCCATCATGGCTGGGGTACTTGAGCGGGTGGGTTTTTGCATCGCACTCCCCTCTCTCTACTTGTGATTCTTCTCTGTTATACATTATCTGCTGACGACTTTTTATATCACCCCCCTCCCCCACTTGCATATCCGGACCTTTTTCACTTGCCGTCCTGGTATGTTTTCTTCAACTTTATTTGAATACTGGCAGCAGTCAGACTTAATTGCTGAACAAGTACCTGTTTTTGAGTGTCACTGTGGACCTAGTCGAGTAGGTCCCTTCGTTGTAGGGAAAGAAATTGTAAGATGGGTTCCAAAGCAAGTAACGTTGATGAGGGGATGCTTGTTCACTGGGATTATCTGTGAGATTTCCTTTGCTTGGGATGGCATGTCAGACCTGTGGGAGACAGTGAAAATCAGGATAGCAGTGACCTGTGCTATTTCCACAGCTGCTTGGAAGGCTGGGCTACACACAGGCTGGGAGCCTGGGCTTTGGAGTCAGGCTGACCTGGGCTTGAACCCTGCTCTGTCACTTCCTAATAGGACCTCCTTCTTAGGGTTGTGATGGAAATTTTAAAAGATAATGCATGTAAAATGACCAGCCCTGGGGAAGGTCGTAAGTGCTCAATAAGTGGAGGCCATTATTATTATTAGTGCAGCTGCTAACGTCAGTAACAGAAGTTTCTAAGGGCTTAGGTTAAGTTCAAGCTGAGCTTGACCCAGGAGAGGGAAGAGGTTTTCATTGGTGACTGTCACCATCTCCTTAAAAAGGAAATCCAGAAGGCAACAAGCGCAAGAAGGGATGTGCAGAGTCACCAGTAATCAGAGAAATATGAATTAAAGACAATTAATGAGATAACATGTTGGTCCTAGTAGGATAGCCAAGATTAGCAAGTGGGGTGATGCCAACTGCTGGTGGGGATGCGGGGGTAGGGGACCCGACGCCACTGCCGGTGGGAACATGCTCCGGGCAGCCGCGCCGAGAGCACTCACTCAGCCCTTAGGGAAACTCGGTCTGTTCGACCTTGGGACCCAGCAGTCCCACTCATGGGGATACATCCCGAGTAGATGCACACACAGGCCATGAGGGAAGAGGTCCAAGGATGTTCACAGCAGCCTTGTGTGTGGTGGGCGGAGATGAAGATATCCCAGGTCCTCTCCCGCATGGAGGACGGAGCAGGAGAGATATGGAGAAAGCACACAAGGGAGGGCTGGACAGCTGCCAGCGCGACAGGCGAGACGTACTCACAGTCACAAAGATAGGAACCTAACGCTGGGTGAAAAACACTGAGAAATGCAAAAGGAACAAAAAGCCCAACTCCCACCAGCTTAAACCATAATGGTACTTACTGTGTATTTAACAAGTCTAGACCCCCAAGGTTGTTTGTCAGCTCGATTTTATCTTCAAGGACCAAGTTCTTGTCATCCTTTTACTCCTTGTGCCTTAGCATGTGGGCTTTTTGCTTTTATGTTTGTGACCTCCTGTTCCAAGATGGCTGCTGTAACTCCAGACATTACATCCTCACATAATCCAGGGGAGGATCCGGCAGAGGAACAAAAGAAAAGTCTCTCCCAGAAGCCCCCTTGGCCAGAGCTAGATAACATGGCCATCCTGAAGCTGCCAGGCAGAAAGGGAATTGGGAGTGCTTCCTGGGGAACCAAATGGCATCTGCCACAAACTGCTGCCCTCTTAGATGGAAACTGTGCAATCCGGTTTGCCACAGTCCACACCACCCCCTCTTGTTCCCCGACACCAAAACTGTGTGTCAGTCACCATCTTTCACTGTGTCTGCACCAGTTCCTCTGGCCTCCTTCCCCTGCTGGGCCTGTAAGGTTTTGAGTGCTGCCGACCTTAGACTCAGCACACGCTGCAGCCACTTCTGATTTGGGGGTCTTGCTGCTTTCTCAGCAGCCGCAGGCGGGTGTGGAGAATAGAATCCCTCTCTGCTCCACGACCCCCACTCATCTTCATTCTCCTACTCCACTTGCTCTTTTCCCTTCCCTCTTGCTTTGCCCTGTTTCTCTAAGCAGGAGCATTGCATCCCCCTCCCCCCTCCAACCCACACCTCGAGAAAAGTCTTCTATTTCTTACCTACCTCAACCTCATTCTTAGTTGGCCTGTCAAGTGGGGTCAGTCCACAGACTTGCTGGCCTGTAATAACATAAACACGGGACTGGAGTGAGAAACTTTCACAGCGATCCGCTATTGCCCCAACATTCAAGCACGTGATCGTAGACTCGTCTCCTAGCACAGGGTGTAGAGCCGTTTTGGAGCTGTCGAATCACACCATGAACTGTCACATCTTCTTCCCCAAAAGGTTAGGCATTTAAAAACCAGTCCTTTACAGAGGGTTCAAGAAGCATCAGCCTGCACGTCAAATCCTCCCAGACTCTGGAACCTACACGTTGGATCAGAAGAGCTGAGAGAACTCATTTCTGCTACATCTTTCGTCTTCTTCTGCCCATGCTGTGCATCCAGTCTCAGGGTCCACGACCCTGGTGTGACCATCTGGGAGGAGAAGTCCCGAAGTGTATCAGAGCGTGGCCCTGACACACCTGGCTTCCCCCTCTGACCCCAGATTTGCTTTCCACCTCTCACTTGTGATTGCGTGGTGAGAGCTACCCGGTGGAGGAAGGAAGAGTGGAATTAAAGCATCCACGTCAGACACACCACAGGAGCGATTTCTCAGTGGGAAAGTCGAAGAGAAACACCCAGAAAGTTCACACCTCTCCGCATTTTCTTTTGTATCTCTCCATTAAACATATCCCTATAGATATGATTTCTGATTGTCTAATCCACCACGTAGAATCTGCTCTGGAATGTCGCAGGCCACTTCGAAGTGCCCTCTCGATTGCACATCTGGTGCCAGGTTTGCGGGTAGGTCTCCCGTATCACAGGCAGGCACCAGCTCTTTTATGCAGTTAATTTGGGCAAACAAGAAGGCTCAGTATCGTGTGCAAGAATCACACCATAAACATGTTCGCTTCCCAATTTACACAGAGTGCAATTAAGGCAACCCGGTTCTCCTCTTGACGGCTGTAATAAAGGAGGACGGATCTTTTGGAACTGACAACGTTTGAAAGATCCCAAATCTCACCCACGCTGTAAGCGGCCCCTGCGTGCGAGAGCTGTCTGGTGATTCTCAGAGAGTGATGCGTGTTGCCTGGGGGGCGGGACCAGCTTGTCTGACCTTCGTTCAGAAGAACCTTCTGCGGAGACTCTTGGCAGCCTGGTTACGATGGAGCCATAATACTGCCCACAAAGGGAAAGAAAACATGAAAAGGGAACACGAGGTTGGTCCCAAGGAGGGTGGTAGGGACAAGAATGGCTCCCTGAAATCGGGGTGGGTGGAAGGAACGAGACTCAGATATCACCTCTTCTCTTGGGGCTCGAGGTGGGGAGTGTCCAGGGCTGTGGCCGAGGCGGGTGTCATCATGCTTCTGGGCCCCTCTGAACCCTTCCTTCCTTTACTGCTGCCGGGGAGATGGGCTGTAGAGACAATATTGGGAGGCAGCAGAAGCAGCAGTTTTGTTTTGTTTTTAACTGAGATAAAATTCACAGAACTTAGAATTAAACCATTGACCATTTTAAAGCCTACAGTTCAGTGGTGTTTAGTGCATTCACAAGGTTGGACAGCCACCACCTCTGTCTAATTCCAAGACATTTTCCTCACCCCAAAAGGAGACCCCATACCCATGAAGCTCCCAATCCCAATTCCCCCTTCCCCACAAGCCACTGGCAACCACTAATCTACTTTCTGTATCGATGGATTTGCCTATTCTGGACATTTCATATAAATCGGATCGTAGAATATGTGGCCTTTGGTGTCTGGCTTCCTCCACTCAGCTTAATGCTTTTGAGATTCATCCATGTTGCAGGATGTACTTCATTCCTTTTTATAGCTGAATAATATTCCATTGAATAGATATGACACATTTTGTTTATTCTTTCATCAGTTGATGGACATTGGGTTGTTTCCACCTTTTGGCAGTTGAGACTAGTGCTGCTGTGAACGTTTGTGAACAAGCTTTTGTTTGAACACCTGTTTTCAGTTCTTTGGGGCACATACCCAGGAGTGGAACTGCTGGATCATATAGTAATTCTATGTTTAACTGTGTGAGGCATCTTCAGACTTTTCCACAGTGGCTTCACCATTTTATATTCCCACCAATAATGTACGAGCCTTCAGATTTCTTCACAACCTCGCCAGCTCTTGTTATTTTCTGCTTTGTGTTTTGGGGGGTTTTTTGTGGTCAACCTAGCAGATGTGAAGGAGCAGCAGTTTTCAGCTCAGATGTGGTTGGGCAAGCCGTGGAACTCTTCCAACACTGAGTTTCTGTAAACTGAATAACAATTTCTACCATGGAGGGTGAACAGCAGCATTAAACAGGTCACTATATGTAACAGCATCCAATTCTGGGAATGTCCTTACTTGATACAGAAGGCCACCTCCAGGTGCTGTATCGCCCAGTACTTCACATACTCTCTGGGTTGAAGGACCAGGGTTTTTTCCTTAATTTAGTGTAAAACACAATAAAAATGAATCACTAGAACCTCCATTCTCGATGGGGAAGGTATCACCCAAAGGGGACAAAAATTGATTCTCAGGGAGGCAACAACATCTTCCTCTTTTCGTGTTAAGCACACCTATATATAAGTATTTAAATATAAATATATATTAAGTATTAAATATATATTAAAATAAACATAGTAAAGTATAAGATATAAACAGATGTATAGTATATCTGTAATATTAAAATTTTATAGAGGGAGGGGAGATTGGAGGAACCTAAAAAGGATGGGGGAGAGAGGAGTGGCCGTAATGAAAAAAAAGATTGAGAAACAATAGAACTTACTTTAAAGATGCAAATTATAAGCCCTGATTTTCTATTATCAGATTCAGCAGACAGTTCTACACACTGGCTCTCAATTTTTGTATTTATCTCATCACCAACTGGTGATTACCAGTTTGTGGGCAGGCCCCAGTCCTCAGTCCACATTTCAGTAAGGCTGTGCTCATGCATCACTATGTTTTGATCTGTCTGGAATTATCTCAACTCCTTGTGTATCTGTTCACTCACCAGAGTTCTGTCTGTCCTCTCCGAACGTGTCAGCCCTTGCTTACTGTACTAGAAAAGTGCCTGACACAGTAATATTTGGTACATCACTTGGAAACGATTGTTGAATGAATGAATGACCATCCACTTAAAAATCGTTTTACTGAGGGATTTCCCTAGTGGTCCAGTGGTTAAGAATCTGCCTTCCAGTGCAGGGGATGCAGGTTCGATCCCTGGTTGGGGAACTAAGATCCCGCTTGCTGTGGGGCAACTAAGCCCATGAGCTCTAGAGCCTACACGCCACAGCTGCTGAGCCCGCACACTCTGGAGCCCATGCACCACAACTAAAGAGAAGACTGTGCGCCGTAACAAAGATCCCGCATGCCGCAACAAAGATCCTGCATGCCGCAACTAAGACCCAACACAGCCAAATAAATAAATAAATATTTTAAAGGGAAAAAAAAAAAGAAAACAACAAATATTTCTTAAAAAAAAAAAATTGTTTTACTGAGCCAGACAATGAAAGTCTACTTTTACTTAAAACCCAAGAAAACCAGTCAACCAAAGAAAAAGCAGTTCTCTGATATGACACACAAAATTACAATGTCTTCAATAAGAAAGAAGGGCATTTCTTTCTCACCTAAAAGTGCAAACTGATGTGATGGTTCTGGTCTGCAAATGTGGCAGGGGTCCAAGCTCCTATGTCTAGTTGCTCAGCTCTGTGGTCCAAGATAGCTCCATTCCCAGGAAGGGAAGAACCTGCCTCTGCCCTTTAAGGGCACAACCAGGAAGTTGCACACACATTACTTATCCCTCTTCCCTTCTCTAGAACTCATCACATAGCCACACCAGCCACAAGGGAAGCTGGGAAATGTAGTGCTTATTCTAATTGGCCTTGTGTGCAGCTTGAAAGCAGAGATTCTATTAATATGAGAGAGAAGGAATGAATGGATTTTGGAGGGGACCCTAGCAGGAGCTGCCACCATCATCACCTTAAGAGAGGATGTTTTCCTCATCTCGTCCTTGCCTTCCCCAGCCCTCACCAGGCCTTCCACCAACCAGATGGAGGCAAGAGGTCAGCGTTTAACTTTGGAGCTCCAGGTGGGTCCATTTGCAAACCACATGCGTGGCACGAGATTTCTGGGACCACGTGCCCCCTTCCTCAGTGTCCTCTCTGGCATGGGAGGGCTCTCTCACTGCAGGGGCTCTGGGACTGCCCTCAGCACACTGCAGTTTGTCCAGCTGTCCGTTCTTCTCATGTCCCTGGGTCATAAAATGAAAACAAACAAGAGGCCATTTTGGAGAAAGAATACCAAGGGACAAGACTGTGGCCTGTTTATTTCCAAACCTGCCTTATATCGTTATTCAGAAGGTTGCCGTAAAAGAAAAAAGAAATCAGGAGAGAAAACACTGCATCCAGAAGTGACTTCCTAAGGCAGAGCATGTTCCTATGATTTAGCAGGTAGAGTTGCCATCGTAACCAGGACCCCAAAAATGACCTTGAATGGAATAGGCTGGCCTAGACTTTCTGCCAGATGTGTCTGGACAGGCCATTGAGGAACGAATGGGATTCCAGCACATCATGCCACACTAGTGTGGACAGATTCCCTGGTTTCTGTGTCTTAGATAGGCCTCCGTGTGTTACCGAGTCCAAGCTCACTCTGCTTGCCGCACGACAGGCCAATAAATCGGGAGACAAGGTGTTGAGGCAAGAATAGCGACTTCATTCAGAAAGCCGGCAGGCGGAGAAGATGGCAGACTAGTGTCCCCCAAAACCATCTTATTGGGGTCTGGATGCCAGTTTCTTTTATGGAACAGAGAGAGGGGGAGGAGGTGAGAAAGTAAAGTAAAAAGGCCATTAGTCTTGCAAAATATCTCCTGGCTTGGTCGGCATTGGTGGCGTGGGGAGGTGTTAATTTCTTCTTTTCTGCAGCCATTCACAGGTAGGCAGGGTCAGATTGTCTCCCTATGAGCTGAACAAAGACCCTTTCGTTTAGTATTCAGCAGAGGGGCAGGTTCCCTGAGGCAGATTATAATAACAAAAGCAACAAAAAGCAAAGGTTAAAGTAAAAGAAACAGATCCAACATGGAGCCAAATTTTGCTCTTCTCTGTTACACATGTAATGAAGATCAGGAGGGGATGCCCAGGTGTGGCAGTATTCCTGGTTCTTGCTCTCTTCACCTGGCTAACTCGTACTCATCCTCCAGAGATTAGTTTAGATGTCATTTCCTCCAGGAAGCCTTCCCTGGCTCCACCCCTCACCAGCTGGCATTTCGGAACCCTTCCCTGTGCCCCCCAGGCTCCCAGTGGAAGCGCTTACTGGCAGCTTACCTCTCCACTGCCTTCCCAGTGCCCGGGACATAATCCCCCTCCCCTCTGGATAAGGAGATGGTTAGTTTATTTTGTCAATTTGACTTTAGAACCATTTCAATGTTTTATATAATTATAAAACACATTGGAAAAAGTAATTCCTAAAATTTAATAGCAAACTGTTATGAACCTAGTATATTGAGTTATTGGTATAACCTCTTGGAGAAGAGACTTTATTTACCCATACAGTATTTTTACTCTTTTTCTTTTTCTTTCTTCCTTCCTGATGCGTTAAGATTCCTTTTTTTTTTTTTTTTTTAATTTTTAAAATTTCCTGTCTCTTTCAAGAACTTCCTGTATCCATTATTTCAGGGTAGATCTATAGTGACAAGTTCGCTTAGATCTTCTTCATTCTAGAATATATTGATTTCCCTTCATTTCTGAAGGATATAGAATTCTGAGTTGATACTCTTGAAAACTGTTGTGCCACTTTCTTCTAGCCAATAGAAATTGACAAGCTTATTCAAAAATTAATATGTAAATGCCAAGTTTATACTGAGAAGCCAAAACAATCTTGGAAAAGAAAAACAAAGTTAGAGAACTTACACTAGCTGGTTTCAAAACTTGCTATAGGGTTTCCCTGGTGGCGCAGTGGTTGAGAGTCCGCCTGCCGATGCAGGGGACACGGGTTCGTGCCTCGGTCCGGGAGGATCCCGCATGCCGTGGAGCGGCTGGGCCCGTGAGCCATGGCCGCTGAGCCTGCGCGTCCGGAGCCTGTGCTCCACAATGGGAGAGGCCGCAACAGTGAGAGGCCCGCGTACCACCAAAAAAAAAAAAAAAAAAAAGAAAAAAAAACTTGCTATAAAGCTACAGTAATCAAGACAGGATTAAGGACCTACTGTATATAGCACAGGGAACTCTGCTCAATATTCTGTAATAACCTAAGTTATTATTCTGTTCCCCCTTAAGTGGGAAGAGAATTTGAAAAAAAAATAGATACGTGTATATGTATAACTGAATCACTTTTCTGTACACCTAAAACTAACACAACATTGTAAATTAACGATACTTCAATTTTTTAAAGTTTTTAAAAACGGTTAAAAGGGTAAACTTCATGTTATGTACATTTAGAATTTTTTTAAATAAATAATTTTTAAAACATAATTATCGAGTACCAGAAACTGTGTTGTGTGCACTCTCATTTATTTCTCACCAGAATCCTTTGAAGGTGTTATTTATATTTTATTCATTAATATTATTAATTTATTATTAATTAAAATATTATTCATGTTATTCATTAATTAGTTGAGAGAACTGAGGTTCAGAGAGGCTGCCAGAGTCACAGGTTCCATCCCAACCTGTCGGAGGACCTCAAAGACCCCACCTTTCTGCTGTGTCTTTCTCCTCCATGTCCCTCTCTGACTGTAAAAAACCTCATCTGTCCCTCCTTCCTGCAGGCACAGCAGGGATCTATCAAGGAGCAAATGGACTGACCAACGCAGCTGGCTTTGGAACTGTGCACCAGGTAGGCAGAGCTCCCCACCCTTAAATACTCCCCCTAAATCCAGGCACGCAGAGAGCCCCCTTGTACCTATGAGCCCTACCAGAAATGGTGTCTCTGATTCCCCGGATTTGGAGAACACAGGGGCCAGACTGTACCAACAGCCACTGGAAAGATACAGTGTAGAGGCAGAGAAATTGGAATTGCTGGCAGATTTCCAAGATGACATGGGCTGCGTTATATGTTCCATCTTGATCTGAGTCTAAGACACCCGTTGACTGTTGAATCTGGGATGGATGGATGGATGCAGTAACCTGTGGTCTTTCACCAGACCCCAAGCTTCTCCAGGGTGAAATTTTATCTTCTTCGCCTCTGCATCCCAGTGTCGAGTGCCCGACACAGAGTGGGAGCTTTATAAATGCTTGTTAGATTGAATTTAGTCAACACTGTGAAGATGGATGGATGCTGGCTAATAGTCTGAGTCTCTTGGTTTCACTTAGAGAGTGAATGAAGAATTAACCCTCTAAAGGTGGACGGGAACTCTGTGCACTATTTGTGCACCTTTCCTGTAAGAACCTTCCATGAGCTCCTTGAAGGGTTGAGAAGCACTGCTCTGTGGTGGGGCCGAACATTTGAAACAATGACTGTTGTCGGGGAGTTGGACGATCTGGTCGGTTTAAGCAAAGCTTGATAAAGAAGATTGGCATTCTTCGATTTCATCTCCTGGACTCCCTCATAGGAGATTCTGGATCCCTAATGCTGTGTAGGCGCTACTGTGTTTGCACAGCACCCCCTCCCCCACCATGAACCTAAAATATCACCTAGTCTCTAGGGTATGTGTATGTGGTCTTTATTACTTATTCATTTGTTCACTAATTTTTCCAGTATTTATTGAGTGCCCATATGTGCCCAGCACAGCCGTGACCAAGACGGACGCTGTCAGGGCCACGTGCATGTCCCTCAGGGTGCACCTGTAGACCTCTAGCTGACAGGCTCTGTACCCCTGGGCCCAAGGCTGTTTTCTAGAATCAATGTATACAGCAGGCAGGAAGTGCCAGGGAATTAGGAGTTCCCTGGGAGCATCTCTCAAGCAAAGACTGGCTGGACTTGGTATATAGATACCCCAGCTCCCTTGCCCCTGGGGAGAGATCTTTCTGAGATGTGTTTTCTACCACGCCAGTATCTCCCTGGTAGAATTCAGCTCCAATTCCCACTGGAGAAGCCCCTGTGCTGGCTGCCTTCCCTTCTCCCTTTGCTGTCTCGCTTCCCCACTCCCCAACTGGTCTCTCCTTCACGCCCCAAATCCGCTACTTGCACTTGAATCCTTGTCTTGGAGGTCTGCTTCTAGGGAAAGCCCCTAGAGCTTTTATTCTATAAAGAGCCCCTAGAGCTTTTATTTTTATAAAAGCCCTCATAGAGCTTTTATTGTAGTAGTGGGGAGACAGGGACAGACACAACAGACCCAGCCCGGGAGGCCCCTTACCCACATCAGCCTGACAGCCTTCCTTATGGGTTTCCCTCTCCAGGACTATCCTTCCTACCCCGGCTTCCCACAGAGCCAGTACTCCCAGTATTACAGCTCGTCCTACAGCCCTCCTTACGTCCCAGCCGGCAGCATCTGTTCCTCTCCCCTCTCCGCGTCCACCTACGTCCTGCAGGAGGAACCTCACAACGTCCCCAGCCAGAGTTCTGAGTCGCTTGGCGGTAAGTACAGTCACTGTCACGTGGTCATTCCTGGCTGTGGTCTGAGCTCTTATATGAAGGATGGACTGGACATAGGTCCCAGTTGTAATGAACCGGTCACCCAAGAGCTAACTTCATCTTTTGTTGGCTTTTCTCTCTGTGTGTGTGTGTGTGTGTGTGTGTGTGTGTGTGTATTTAATTGCACCCATGTTTAAAAGTTACAGATTTTTACCTAAAAATTCTAATGTCTGCCTTCTCTTGAAAGACAATCTGGTCACCCTAGGTCCACATTATTAAGTGACAGTGCTTGGCTGGAGCTGAGTAATGTCTGCCCCGTTTAGACAGGGTACACACGACTCCACATCCAGGCCCCTTGGTGGTGTACATCACTGTGCAGCTAACTCGCCAGCCTACGGATTCATTCATTCTTCCCGTAAATCTGCTACGCACATGTCTTCTCTTCTATGAGATGATTTAGGCTCGTCACCACTAAGTAACATGACAGCCATAAATTAGAACATCCAATGATAGTAGATATCATTGCATTTTATTCTTTTTGCTTCTTTTCTGAAACCTCCTGTTTCTGGGGCTTTGTAGAAGCTGAACGAGCATGATGGTTTGTGAACGTTCAGTCAATAAATATTTATTGGTTCATGGCTAGAGAAAGAACAATAGTGAAGACTCACCTCTTTGTTCCTGAAGTTCTGGATGCAGCTGTTGCTTTTAGCCCTTGTATTTTCCATCAGTTGGGGTGAGTTAGATAACATTGGTTTGGTAACAAATGGAGACAATGTGGCCAAGCATTTTTAAGTCAACTTTGAAGGACGTTTAGGGTTTGAGCATTGATTTTGGTCATTGTGACCTCATCCCAGAGTATAGAAAAAATGCCTAATACCCACATTCCAATTTCCAAATTGCTTCCTTGGAAGAGTCTGAAGTGTAACAAACTCTTCTTTGTCGTAATCCTGAATTATCTTTGCCCATCCTGCTTTTCAGAATGTGGCCTCTCCACACTGGTTTCAGAAATAAAATATAAGCAGGAAATCTTCCAATAGATGCTACTATCTATCTATCATTTGATGGTGAACTGGATTCCAAAGACTTACTTCCGAAGAATTTGGGTTATGTGGGAAGGTCGTTTTTGTTCCCCATCAGGAGTGAACATAAAGGCTCATTGTGTCTTTGAAATTTTTCTTTATTGTTTCCCCCTGTTCTTCATCTATCCCCTGGTCTAAGGTTCAACAATAAGTGGTTGAGATGGTTTTTACTGTGTGTCTAACAAGCTCATATAAAATCTAATGACATAAATAATTGTCAGCTATAACCGAGGTCTCTTGCCTCTTCTCCCCAGTGTCCGTTATAAAGGAACAGCATTTAAGCATACTCGTTTGCCCACGCACACACGCACACGCTTATGCACGCTCTTAAAATTTCCCATAAAAACTCCACTTTTGAAATTATCCAGGATCTGCTTGAGTGGTTGGCTCCAAATTCCAGAGGCTCAAGAGGTTTATATCTTACCGACAGATCATGCTCACTCTTTGCGTTGCCTGGATATGGTATCCTAATGCTCTTCTCCTCCCTGGCCTCCAGCCCTGCCACAGCACCATCTGCATCGACATGCATTAACAGTTACATTAAGCCCCAACAATTTGCAGATGATTGCAGGGCAGTTCGCTGATGGAGAGGGCAAAATCTGAACATCTGACGTTACTCAAGAGAAAAGACAAATCAGTAGTGGTTGCTTGAGGACTTTTTTCTTTTTAAGCTTTTAAGTATGTTACAAATTATCTAAAAAGAAGTTGTAGTATATGTTAAATTTCTTAGATCTTCTCCCTCAGTCAATAGAAGGAGGAATTTTTTTTAATCTCTCAAGAAGAAACTTGCAAGGTTCTTTCATGCAATTTGGCAACATCTAACAAAATTGAAAATGCATGTACTCTTTAACCCAGTTATTCTATTTCTAGAAACTTATCCTAAAGATAAATTCCCACATAGGTACAAAGACTTAAATTAAAAGAATGTTTTTTGCAGCATTGCCATAGCAAAAGACTGAAAACAACCTAAATATCCATTAATAGGAGTCAGCTTAAATAAATGATGGTGTATCCACCATTGGCACACTATACATCTGTTAAAAAGAATAAGTAAGCTAGTTATATCTTCACTAATATGGATCTCTCTCTGAGCTATTGTGATAGGTGAAAAGCTATAATAGTGGCAGAACTATGTGTATAATATGATCCTGGAGTTTTTTTTAAATATAAGTATAGTTTAATACCCATATTTGCATAGGAAATTTCTGGAAGGATGGAAAAAAACTGTTAACAGTCATTTTCTCTAGGGAGGAAACTAGAGGGAAAAGACTTGATGTAACAGACAATAAGTCACTCCACTTGACAGCAAAATTCACATTTTTTCACATGCACGTGAAACATTTACCAAAATAGACATATTCTGGGCCATAAATCATGAAGTCTCATTACATTTAAAAGGTTTCGAGGCATACAAAATACGTTCTCTGAAAACAGTGGAATTAAATTAGAAATAAATAACAAGAAGATTTTTCAGAAAATTCTCAAATATTCAGAAACAAAATAGCACGCTTCTAAATAACCCATGTGTGATGGTTAATTTTATGTGTCAACTGTCCAGGCTATGGGATGCCCAGACAGCTGGTTAAACATTATTTCTGGGTGTGTCTGTGAGAGTGTCTCCAGAAAACACTAGTATTTGAATCAGTAGATTGAGTAAAGGAGATGGCCCCCACCAATGAAGGCAGGCATCATTTAAATCCAATGAGGGCTCATCTTACAGAACAAAAAGGCAGAGGAAGAGTGATCTCTCTCTCTTTTATTAAGCTGTGACATTCATCTTTTCCTGAGACATCGGGGCTTCTAGTTCTAAGCCTTTGGACTCCAAATCCTACATCGGTGGGGGGCCCTTTCTTATCCCCCACCCCTGGATCTCAGGCCTTCAGGCTCAGACTGGGAGTTACACCATTGGCTCCCCTGGTTCTCAGGTCTTTAGACTCAGACCGAATTATACCACCAGTTTTCCTGGTTCTCCATCTGGGAAGTGGCAAATTGTGGGACTTTTTGACCTCTGTAACTGCATGAGTCAATTCCTATAATAAGTCTCCTTAGATATAAATATATATATATATACACACAGACACACACACACACACATATGTTCTATTTCTCTGGAGAAAGAACCTGGCTAATACACCACAAGTCAAAGGAAAAATCAAAGATAAATTTAAAAGTATTTTGAACCTAATGAAAATGGAAACACAGCGTATCAAAATTTATGGAATGTCACTAACACAGTCCTTAAAGGGAAATTTGTGGCACTAAATCCCTATATTAGAAAAGAAGAAAGGTTTTAAACCAAACATCTTATCTTCCACCTTAAGAAACTAGAAAAAGAAAGGCAAACCACACCCAGAGTAAGTAGAGGACAGGAAATAACAAAGATCAGAATGGTAATCAATAAAATCTGAAAACAGAAAAGCAATAGAGAAAATCATTGAAATCAAAACTTTGTTCTTTGAGAAGACCAATAAAATTGATAATACTCTACACAAGCTGATATGGGGAAAAAAGAGAAGATATAAATTACCAATAAAATGAGAGATGACATCACTACAGATCCTACAGATATTAAAAAGCTAACAATGCAATAGTCAACAACTTAGATGAAATGAAGAAATTCCTTGTGGGACAAAAACTTCTGAAGCTTGTTCAAGAAGAAATAGGCCTATATCTACTAAATAAACTGAGATTTTTTTTTTCTTAAAAATGTTCCCACAAAGAAATTGGCAGGCCTAAATGTCTTCACTGATTAATTCTACCAAACATTTAAGTAAGAAATATCAGTTCTACATTAATTCTTCAGGAAAATTGAAGAGAAAGGGATACTTCTGAACTCATTCTATGAGGAATGCATTACCCTGATGCCAAAACTAGGCAAAGACATTAAAAGAAAACAACAGACCAATATTTCTCATAAACGTAGATACAAAATTTCTAGACGCAATGTTAGCAAATTAGCCCAACTGTATATTAAAGGATACTACATCATGACTAAGTGGGGTTTATCTTAATGATGTTGAAAGTTAATGTAATTCACCATATTAAGTAACTTGAAAGAAAAAAAAGAGATTATCTCAACAGATGCACAGAAAAACATTTGACAAAATCTATCATTTGTTTCTGACAAAAATTCCAAATTAGGGGTAGAAAGGAACTTCCTTTATCAGAAAAAGGCACGCAGTGGACTGCGTGTTTATATCCCTCCCCCCACAATTTATGTGTTGAAGACCTAATCCCCAATGTAATGGTATTTGGAGGTGGAGGTATTTTGGAATTAGGTCATAACTGTGGAGTCCTCAAAGTGGAATTTGTGCCCTAATAAAAAGAGGTACAAGAGAGATGATATATCTCTCTCTCTCCCCACCATGTGTGGAGACAGCAAAAAGACATCCATCTGAAAACAAGAAGAGGAGTCTCACTGGGAACCAAACTGGCCGGAGCCTTGATCTTGAACTTTCCAGCCTCCAGAACTGTGAGAAATAAATCTCTATTGTTTAAGCCTCCCAGTCTGTGGTATTTTTTTATAGCAGCCCAAACTGACTAAAATAGGACAGCTACAAAAAACCTACAGCTACCCACCTAGGACCAGAAACAAGACAAGGATGTCCACTCTTACCAATTCTATTCAGCATTATACTAGAGGTTTTAGGCAGTGCAATAAGGGAAGAAAAATAAATGAAAGTCATCTACATTGGAGAAAAAAAAATCAAAACTTTATGAAGTAAAAATAAGTAAAATGACATGATCACCTATGGAGAAAATCAGATAGCATCTACAAAAAGCTGCTAGAACTAAAAAATGAGTTTAGCAATGTTGCAGGGTACTATAAAAACCAAGTGTATTTCTATATGCTAACAACAAGCAGTAGGAAATAGAATATTTTTAAATGCCACTTACAGTAGCATTGAAAAATATGAACTATTTAGGGATAAATATGACAAAAGATGTGCAATACTTGTACCCTTAAAACTACAAAACACTACTGGGAGAGGTTAAAGAAGACTTCAGTAAATGAAGAGATATATCTCATTCACAGGTCAGAAGACTTAATATTGTTAAGATATCAATTCTCTACAAATTGATCAAACACAACCTCTGTCAACATCCCAGGCTTTTTTTTTGTAGATACTGCCAAGTTGGTCCTGAACTTCATATGGAAGTACAAAGGACCTAGAATAGCCTTAACAACCCTGATATAGAAGAACAAAATTAGAATACTAACACTACCTGACTTTAAGACTTATTACAAAGCCACAGTAATCAAGACAGTATGGTATTAACATAAAGATAGACTAGACCAGTAGATCAGTAGATCAGTGGACCAGCACAGAGAGTGCAGAAATAAACCACATGTATATGAATGTTTTTGACAAAGATTCAAAAGCAATAACGGATAGTCTTCTCAACAAAAGATGCTAAAACGACTGGATATCTATATCCAGAAAAAACTGTACCTCAGTACATACCTCACATGACATACAAAAATTAACACAAACTACAGCATAGACCTAAATATAAAACTCATATAAGAAAACAGGAGAAAATCTTTGTGCTTTGGGGTTAGGCAAAGGATTCTCATATATAACACTAAAAGCATGATCTGAAAGGAAAAAATATTTGATATAAATTGGACTTCATGGAAATTTAAAACTTTTGCTCTTCAAAAGACAACTGTTAGGAGAATGAAAAGACAAGTCACAGTCCAGAAAAATATAATTGCAAAACATATATATGATAAAGTAAGTTGTATTAGTTAGAGGTCTCCAGGGAAGTAGAAGCAGTAGGATATAGATGTAGATATAGATGATATATAGAGAGATTTATTATAAGAATTGACTCATGTGGTTATGGAGGCCAAGAAGTCCCACAGTCTGCCTTGTGCAAGCTGGAGAACCAGAAAAGCCAATAGTATAATTCGGTCTGAGTCAGAAGGCCCAAGAACTGGGAGTTCCAATGTCTGAGGGCAGGAGATGAATGTCCCAGCTCAAGAAGAGAGAGAATTTGCCCTTCCTATGCCTTTTTGTTTTATTTGGGCCCTCAATGGATTGGATGATGCCCACCCACATTGGTTAGGGCAGATCTTCTCTACTCAGCCTACTGAGTCAAATGCTTATCTCTTCTGGAGATACCCCTCACAGACACACCCAGACATAATGTTTTACTAGCCATCTGGGCCTCCCTTGGCCCAGTCAAGTTGACATAAAATTAACCATCCAGAATGTATTTTTTAAAACTCTCAAAACCAATAATAAGAAAACAAGTAACCCAATAAAGAAATGGGCAAAGTACTTGAATAGACATTTCACCAAAGAAGATATAGGCATGGCAAAAAAAGCACATGATTAAGATGCTTAGCATTAGTCATTAGAGAAATGCAAATTAAATCCTCAGTGAGATACTACTACATACCCCCTAGAAAGGCTATAATTACAAGGACTGACCATACCAAAGGCTGGCAAGGTTGCAGAGCAACTAGAACTCCCTTAACCCTGCTGGTGGGAATGTGCAATGGTACAACCACTTTGGAAAACAACTTAGCAGTTTCTTAAAAAGTCAAACTTAGGGACTTCCCTGGTGGTGCAGTGGATAAGACTCTGTGCTCCCAATGCAGGGGGCCCGGATTTGATCCCGGGTCCGGGAACTAGATCCCACATGCATGCCGCAACTAAGAGTCCGCATGCCACAACTAAGGAGCCGGCGAACCAAAATTAAGGGGCCCACGAGCCACAACTAAGGAGCCCACCTGCCGCAACTAAGACCTGACGCAACCAAATAAATATTAAAAAAAAAAAAATGGTCAAACGTAGACTTACCGTGTATCCTAGTAATCATGCTCTCTCATAAGAAGAAAGCTTATGTCTGTACAAAGATTGATGAGTGACTGTTCATAAAAGCTTTATTTAGTCCAGCCAAAAACTAGAATCAACCCAAATGTCCATCCCCAGGTGAACAGGTGAACAAATGGTGATACATCCACACAATAGAATAGTACTCAGCAACAGAAAGGAGTGAACTATTGATATACATGACAACATGGATTGAATCTCAGAACAGTTATGCTGGCTGAAAGAAGCCAGACAAGTGTGTGTGTGTGTGTGTGTGTGTGTGTGTGTGTGTGTGTGTACGCGCATGCGCGCGTGTGTGTACATGCATACCGAGTGATGCCATTTGTTTAAACTCTAAAAAATATAAACTAATTTATAGTGAAAGAAAGCAAATCCATGGTTGCCTGGGGGGGTAGCAGGAGGAAGAGACTATAAAGGAATAACAAGGAAACTCTTGGGTGCTGGATTTGTTCGTTATCTTGATTGTGGTGATGGTTTCATAGATGTGACCATACGTCAAAACTTACAAAACTGTGTGCTCTAAGTATGTGTGGTTTATTGTATGTCAATTATACCTCAATACAGTTGTTAAAATAAAGAAGTAAAAACATTAAAAAGGGAGAAATAAAGAGGGAAATGACTCCAAGAAAGATTCCTATAAATTGCTCTAGCACGTGTACCTCTGACTTTGACCTTGAATTTTGACCCTTCATTCTCAAGAATGTATATGGTCAGAAAGGGATGCTCTTTTTGGCACCCCTAATAAATTGACTCTACATAACACCTTATTGGGACATTTTGTAGGCTGCTGGTGTTTCCTCCTCTTTTTAATATTTGCCTGGATTTTAATGGGGCTAACAAGTGTTTTCTAAGCCTCCCTAGCCTTAGAACTACCTAGTGAATCAGGATAAACTTTATTTATGACTCTTAAGCATCTGTGAATTTATTTAGTGCCTGTTCCTCATCCTGCAAAAGAAAGTCTTTGCTAGTCTGATGTTTGGGAATCTCTAAGTCTGTATCCTAAAAATTGGGGGGAGTTGGAGACAGCCCAACAGTTCTGACAACTCAAAATCACATCTTTTCTTATTATGTCCTTAGTCTGCTAAGCAGTTTTATAAATGTTAACCAAAAAAAATTCAGTCCCTTGGGTTTTAGAGGGAAATATTCCTTCCAGGGTAGGAAAAAAATTAGTCCATTGCCAAGCATTTTTATACAAAAGCATTTTCCCCCCGATGATCCAAGAACTGGCAATTATGGAAGGAGAGATGGAGTCCACAGGGTACATTTGGGAGCTAAAACGAGCAGCTGTAAGATGAGAGTGGGATGGAATGTCCTCTAAGGTTCCATGCTGGTTTACAGTTCTGTCACTCTAGGACAAGGGCAGGCCCAAATTTTACTTCTGCCTCTACCACTAATCTGCAGGGTAACAACAGGATTACATCATCTCACTAAGCCTCAGTTCCCTTGTTAGTTAAATAAAGATAATAAAGTCTAATAAGATGTATTTAAAACTTCTGTGCTTGGGCTTCCCTGGTGGCGCAGTGGTTGAGAATCCGCCTGTCGATGCAGGGGACATGGGTTCGTGCCCCGGTCCGGGAGGATCCCACATGCCGCGGAGCAGCTGGGCCCGTGAGCCATGGCCGCTGAGCCTGCGCGTCCGGAGCCTGTGCTCCGCAGCGGGAGAGGCCACAACAGTGAGAGGCCCGCGTACCAGGAAAAACAAAAACAAAAAACAAAAAAACATAAAACTTCTGTGCTTAAAAAACAACACAACTTTGATGCTGGCTTTGGGACCTGAGTGCTGGGAACAAGTGCTGCCCACTTGTTCATTCAGGATTATTAGACAATTGCCCAAGGGCAGGACCCCGGCAGCCTCTCAGTACACCGTGTCCGGAAACACCACCTTGATGAGAAGCCACAGGTGCCCACCGTCGGCCCTGCACATTCTCACTGATCCTCATGTGTATGTAGGTCTAGTCAAGCCAGAACACAATTTAAATCATTTACTGGCATCTCCTAATTGCCAGCCCTGTGCTGGACGCTTTTGCCTATATAATCTCAAATTGACAACTTTCTTAACAAGTGCTTAAATGACTTGCTTTTAGTAGAGAAAGTGGAGCAAGCCGCCTAGGGATAGGAACCTAGAGAATTCTCTGCATACATTCCCCATTCACCCCAAGGGAGGGATCTCTTAAAGGTAGAAGAGTTTGATGCCCAGCTACATATATGTGTATATATATATATATGTTATTTTCTTCCTTCTGTTGGTCTAGACATTCTCAGGCTTTAGGATATATAGACAGTTGTAAACACAAAACTCCATTCACTGGAATTGTAGCTCCCCAGCTGCCCCCGCCCTCACTTCTCTCAGATCCCTGCTCCATGGTCCCCTTATCCATGAGGCCTCCCCTATGCACAGCACAGGGAGATCAGCTTGGTGCTCTGTGACCACCTAGAGGGGTGGGAGGGAGACGCAAGAGGGAGGGGATATGGGGATATAGGTATACATGTAGCTGAATCACTTCATTGTACAGCAGAAACTAACACACCATTGTAAAGCAATTATACTCCAATAAAGATGTAAAGCAAACAAACAAACAAAAATTAGTAACCTCCCAGCACTCCTGCACTCTTATCCGATTTGTCAATTCTCTCTAACACATGTCCCCACCTGGCATCTTATATATTTACTTGGGTGTCTAATGTGTCTCTCCTCTCTCTAGAATTTAGGTGCTATGGAACCAGTGCCTGGAACCATACCTACTCAGTAAATCTTTGCTGGATGTATGAATGATTATGAATGGGCGGTTTAAGGCACTTTCAAGAGTAATTTTGATTCTGCGTGATTTTTGCCTTCGCTGCTGCCTTGGGGACCTCCCACTTTGGAGTTAGATGGTTCTGGTGTAGTAGTTCGTGGGAGGACACACTCAGCCAAGCCTCTGATACGTCTGCCCTTCCCTCTCCTACGCCAGGTGAATATAACACGCACAATGGACCTTCCACGCCAGCAAAAGAGGGAGACACAGACAGGCCGCACCGGGCCTCTGACGGGAAGCTCCGAGGCCGGTCTAAGCGGAGCAGTGACCCCTCCCCAGCAGGGGACAATGAGATTGAGGTAACTCAGAGGCTTCTGCCTGACTTGGTGAATGTCATCTCCACATGTGGCCAGAACAGGAGGCGTCGGGCAGAGTTCTGTCTTGGGGAGAATGGCCCTGTGTGTTCACAAAGTGCAGGAACAGAGAAAAGGGCCCTGATGAAAAGGAGGGAAGAATTCGGTTGGCCATGCAGAAGCACTGTTGACTGACCAGGCTAGGAAAAGTGACCCTAGAGATGGTAAAGATGGGTGGTTCTCAAATGTGAGCCACAGCAACATCACCTGGGGGGCCTGTGAAAACCCAGACGGCTGGGGCCACCCCCCAGAGTTTCCAATTCAGTAGATCTGGGGCAGGTCCTGAGAATTCATATTTCCGACAAATTCCTAGACAATGCTGATGTGCATTGGGCACCACACTTTGAGAGCCTCCAGTAAAGATGACATTGGACAGTGGACCTTCCCCACTGGGTTAGAGTGATTCTTACCCTTGGCTACATGATAGAATCACCTGGGATGTTTTCTAAAATTCAGCTGCCCAGGCCCCATCCCAGACTAATTAACTAGACATTTCAGGGAGTTCTGAAAGTTCCCCTAGTGATTCTACTATGGCTTAGATATTTATCTACCTGAAGACAGGAGGCTGGCTCAAATAAGTCTGCATCATTTCTGTAATTCTGAGTTTCTCGGTGGTTCTCAATCTGGGGCTGCACATGAGAATCTCCTGGGGAGCTTTGAGAAACCTTCATTCTCAAGCCCAGATCAATTAAATCAGATTCCCTGGGGGTGGGACCCAGGTGTCAGTATGTTTCAGCTCCCTAGGTGATTCCAATGCAACCCAGGCTGAGAGCTACTGGTCTAAGGGATGCACCAATCTTTATTATAATAAAGCAAGTGTGGGGTTATTGGTCAGGTACTGACATTTTCCCAAGCAAACAAACAAAAAAGAACAGCATGCATGAAAGATGGGGAAGACCACTAGAAGGGACAGAGGCAAGATGGATGCCCCCAAAACAGACAGAAGCAACTGTTACCTATCAAGGGAGAAAAATGGGCACATGCACGAGTTCATACTTGTTTGCTAAAGGCAGTCATTTCGCTGGCTTGAGTGTGCCATGGGTATACATGGGTAGTATTGGCAAAGCTTGAGTCACTGTCAAGATATCCAAATGCAGCATCATCACATCCCTGTTGATAATCCTCTACAAATTATGTAGCAGCTACAAAGTTCAGCTGGCAAACTCAGCCTAAGAAATACCATTTTCATCATTTCCTTAAAATCAGTGTCATTTTGACTCTGAGTCCCCACCCACCAGGGTGGTAGGAAATTCCATTTCATTATTGGGGCCTTTCCCCTCCCAGAATTATATGAGAATCTCAGGGTTCAAGTGGTCTCAGAAAACAGAATAATGGCCTCTTTTGTCCATTGTGGCTTGGTGGCTGCTGCCTTTTTCATTGTCAGTACCTGCAGTGGTCACTGAAAGTCCAGCTGTTCTCTGGGGTCTCCATGCCATATGTTGGGCATAGAAATCCTTGTTGAGAGTAAGAACATTGGAGTATTAGCTACGATCCTTTGGTTGCAAGCAACAGAAACCAATTCTGGTTACTTAAGCAAAAAAGGATCTACTGGGAGGGAACGGCATGGAGAGGAAGTGATAACAACCAAGGTTAGAAAGAATAGTAACAAAGGCCACGCTGGGGAATCTGGGGAACCTTCAGGGTGCCGGCCCCTTCTGGAGAGAGAGATATTTGAGATTCTAGCGCCATGTCACTTGATGTCCGATTCCAAGGAGGCAGCATCCCATCGGCCTGGCCTGGATCCTCACGCCCCTGATTGAGAGTCACACCGAGATAGCACACAAAGGGAAAAGAAAATCGAGATGCTCCTTCTAAGAAGGAGATGGATGCTGGGGACCCCAACAACAAATAGCCAATACCAAGACACTTGATATTTAGCCAGTATTCACTGGTAGGGCTGTACTAGCTAGCCAGTGTCACTAGTAGAGCTGTGCTAGTCAGCCAGTATTCACTAAGAGAGCAGTAGCAGTTGTTTATGGCTGGTGTCTGTTCCCATCATCCTAGAAAGTGTTACATATTTTGAACATCATGCTCATCCCCTATACTTGGTATACACGGCCATCTCTTCTGTGAGCTCGACTGCCCTCGGGACCTGCCGGAGAGCAAGCATTCCCACGGCTCATGGGACTCTTCTCGGTCCAGAGGATTCTGTTCTTGCCTTTCCTCTAATTCTTAAAGCCACCACCTTCTAAAACCAAGGAGACTTGGCACAAACCCTTCAGGGGGATTAGGCCTTCGCACAAGGCTAGAAGAAAATTTACTGACTCTTGATCACCCTTGCTTTCTGCCTTCCCAGATGCCTGAGGATTTTCTACCAGCTTGAAGTTGCAGAGCTATAGAAATCCTGGAGAGCAACATGTACTTTAATATTTTTAAAAACTGTATTCGATCACCTGACGTGGTTTCTGCTCTTGGTAGGGGACAGTGGGGGCGGAGAGACACTTTTCCATTAAGCTGAGAAGGGGGCAGGGGGGCATGGAAGTATTATGGGGTGATATTATTCTGGAAACATCTGCTTCTTGATTCCAGAGTAAGTACCACTGGGCAGGAACAGTTGAAAAGGTGTGAGCTGTGTTTCACTGCCGTGCTCAATATCAGCACACAGGTTTTGCATGGGTCGCACCTCTTAAGTCTTGGGAACTGTTGCTAATGGCTGCACCCCACGAGAGAGAAATTAGGTAGAGAAGTGGAAAGGAGGAAAATTCTGAGTATGTATTAGTTAAAATCCCTCAACTGCAGCTGCCAGAAACCAACTTGAGCTAGCTTAAGTGAAAAAGCAGAGTTTATTTTAAGGATACAGGGATTCTCTTAGAACCCAAGAGCCAAGGGTACAGAGGGTGTCAGCAAGATATTGGAACCAGAAGGTAGGAGGGGCAAGGAAACGCATTTACAACTTCTCTCCCTGTGTTCCACAGTGTAGGTGCTAGAATCCCCAAGCGGTAGTGTCTTTTCAGTGGGCATGACTCTCCTCCAGGCCCCTCACTCTACTTCTAACTAAAACCAAGTCCTGCAAAAGTGTTGGGTCATGTTTCCATCTTTCACCCCTCTGTTCCTCTCTCTCTGCAAACTAGTCTTCCCTGTCCTTCAGCTCACGTTGCTACCAACAGCCACCCAAAGACAATGAATTTCTTTCCAGGTCTCAATTTTGAGTTCCCAAGGAAAGGCCTCTGACCCAGCTGGGGTTAGGGGCCCACCCCTGGCCCAAACCCTGGTGGGCTAAAGAGTTAGGGTCACGAGCAGAGTGCCCACCAGGAACAGTATACCCACTGAGAATCTAACACAGGGAGATAGAATGGTGGACTAGTGGGGAAGAGGGACAGACCCTCTTCAGAGAGGATATAGTCAGTAAATTAAGGAGTCTGCATTAAATTTGAAATTACTTGATTTTTTAAAGAATTCTCTTACCAAAATTTCTGTTTAACTGATCCAGCCTAGTTAGTTCAGATAAATTAGGATTTAGCGTATTTAAACCCCAGAAGCTCTCTTCAAAAACAGTGGTTTTCAAACTTTTTTTTTAACCACGACCCATAATAAGAACAATACTTATTATCATGACCCAGCATTTACATACACGTAAATGTAAAAGATCAAAGAATTCACAAAATAAGATTCAAATAATATTCACTAAAAATTGTTTCTGAATGAATAAGTAAAAACTTATGGCTGTCTAATTATCTTAAATGAATCATTTCCATGTAAAAATGGACTTTTGCAAGGAGTTGGGCCAGTGGAGTGAATTGGGAGATGCCAAGATGGACACATGAGGCAAAAAAAAAAAAAATTCACAAAATAATATTCAAGTCTACTAATTGTTTTGAAAACCTGTATTAATTGACCTTTTTCCTTCTAGATACTACTTTTCTCTTTACTTTTAAAGGCATTACAAATGTGTAAATACAATCACTGACCCCCAGAGAGTTTTCCAAGGTGGCCCATTCAAGATGGTAGACTGAGTAGGTGCCTTTGCTGCCCCCAACACCAGCTACATAAATGATCACACAGGCCTTTTATTTTTAAAAATAATGATCACCAGAAAAAATTATGAAAACCAGCAGTATAAAACATTGAGGCCAAGATAAATGAATAGGATAAACTATGAGAGGTAATTTAAGAAACAGAAAAGATCTTAGAAAAATTCTGATTGGTTTTCTTATAAAGATTCAAGGAGGTCTTGTATCCACGAAAAAAGAAGTGCAGGCTATTGGGAAAGGAACACTCAGAGACAAAGTAAAAGCTACTGTAAATTTTTAAATGATAGTGAGAATCAAGTTTCATAGAAGGGTGGGCTTCCCTGGTGACGCAGTGGTTGAGAATCTGCCTGCCAATGCAGGGGACACGGGTTCGAGCCCTGGTCTGGGAAGATCCCACATGCCGCGGAGCAGCTGGGCCCATGAGCCACAACTACTGAGCCTGCGCGTCCGGAGCCTGTGCTCCACAACGAGAGGCCGCGACAGTGAGAGGCCCGCGCACTGCAATGAAAAGTGGCCCCCGCTCACCGCAACTAGAGAAAGTCCACGCACAGAAACGAAGACCCAACACAGCCATAAATAAATAAATAAATAAATAAATTTTTTTTAAGTTTCATAGAAAGGTTGAAAGAGAAAGTTAAAGAAATCTCTGAGAACATAGATCAAAAAGACAAAATTACAGAACACTGTTTTTAAAGGATAAGCAATATCAATCCAAAAGATCTAATTTGTCTATTGGGAATTCCAGAAAGATGTAACAATGGGAAAGATAGGAAGACAATATTTAAAGAAACAGGCTTGAGAAATGTTTGAGTGCTGAACAGTATGAATGAAAAAAGACAAAATCTAGATATATCCTCATGGGATTTGAGGATACCAAGTATAATAAAGAAAAGAGCCTAAAAAATCCAAAGAGAGAAAAAGTAAAACCTGTAAAGAACTGAGGATCAGTGAAACACCAGACTTCTCATTAATCATGCTTGACGCAAGACAGATTCTTTCAAAGATCTAGAGGGCATTATTTTCCAATTGGAATTCTGCACCCAGAGGAACCTTAGAGCAAAATAAAGACATGATCAGATTAGCAAAAATGCAGGAAGGTTACTTTCCATGCTCCTTTCAGAAGAAGCAACTTAAGGATGTACTCAAGCAAAACAAGGAAGAAAACCAAGCAAGAGACTTGGGATCCAGAACACAGTGGATCTGACCCAGAAATGCAGTAAAGGGAAGTCTCAGGATGCTAGCTATGTAACAAGCCTGAAGATGATCCAGTCCACATTGGAACATTCTGTCACAGAGGAAGAACATCTTTGATATATAGGGTGTGGCTGAATTTGAAATTCTGCTGAAGGTATGTCATTGGAAACAAGAATAGAATTAAAGCAATTAATAAGCTCCAGCAAAAACAGAAAGTTATTCCAGACAGGCATGATTCCTATGAACAAACTGAGATATGGCACGATTTTAATCAGGATGGAGTACAAGAAAGGAGGAATACACATGACCTTGGTGGTAGGAACAGTCTCCTTAAAGTGGCTCTGGAGTTACGACATTAGATACATAGAGAAGGAAGTGAAATCCTAGCACATTAGTTCGGTCTGCAGTGAATAGTAATCACAAGATGTACATAAATGCTCTATACTGGGTACCAACTTTTAAAATCAACATATAGACAGAGCACAGAAGTCTTAAGTACAATTATAAAACCCAATGCACAAACCAGTTTATCCACATTGACAATGCAAAAGAGAGGCTAAAGCTCAGCTATTCAAGAGGCGAGGAGGTAGTAGGAAAGGGTAGGGACACCAATGTCCATATTTTCCATATTGGGTTTGCTGTTTTAGCCAAGAGAAAATATCCAGTGCTGATGGGAATTGGAAATAGAGGGGTTCGCATATGTGAAAAATATAAAATTCTGGAGAAATGGGGGAGATTTACCATGAGCTAAACCCTCATCTTTCACATTACCCAGTCAAAAGATGTTTAAAGTTGGCAAATCAATAAGTAAAAGTATGTTATTTAGAGTTATAAAGGTAATCAGCAGAACTGCTAAAAACAGAAATGTTTAGAAGTAGCTGGGCTTACGGTGAGCAGTGAACGTAAAATGGTAGTATTTCATTTTGTCAAATGAGTTATATGATTTTTATTGTTTTTGGACTGAAGTCCTTTTTTGAGCTTTTATGTGAAAGGCAAGAACAGGCGTCTTGGTTCTGGCATCTATGGGTTGATAGGAACCCAAAAAATTGGCCATCAGAATATATTTTACACAGCTGAGGTTGAATGGGGACTCGCGGATACATGCGTGAGTCACATGTTTTATAACTTAAAGATAATGTTTTTCAAGACATCTTTTTCCTCCCAGGGAATTAATTTCTGCAGACATTAAGTCAAATGCAAGCAAGTGCATTTGTCTCCATTCTCTCCCTCTCTTTCATCACAGCGTGTGTTCGTGTGGGACTTGGATGAGACAATAATTATTTTTCACTCCTTACTCACGGGGACTTTTGCCTCCAGATACGGGAAGGTAAGAATCCATTTTGTCTCCTTTTTTTTCTTTTTTTCAACGTGACAGTCTGTCCAGCTGGTTTGTCTTGGGAATTGTGAGGGCAGTTGATACGACAGCTTCTCCAACAAGCTGCCCCTTTGCATCAGCCGGGCTTTGGAAGGCCTAGGGAATCTTCCCTTGACATGTGAAATTTTAATTAGCTTCTCCCATTGTCTCCCATGCCTTTTCTTCCAACACATGAAACATTCAACATCCACTTGATAGGATATAAGCTTGTAGTCTTCGGCTGTCTCCCTCCTCCTAAGAGGGCTAAGAGATGCTTCAGCCAAACCCAGTAATCCTAGCTGAAAAACAAGGTAAAGTACTTTTCTTCTTCCCTGTTGTTTATTTTAATGTCTCCGGCAGATGAATTTAATTTTCCTTCCATTTTTCTGAGACAAGGGGGAGGCATTTTGTCAGCTCCAGCATGGATCTTAGCAACAGCTTTGCAAATGTATCACCGACAAATTATGTCGGGGAACCATCCAGTCAGAGTTCCGGGCAGATGCTGTCTGTTGACTGGTGGTCCATGCAAGAAATGTCAAAACGCCCTTAATAATGCAAAAATGAACCCAACCGCTGAAACCCCAACCCTGCCGATCCCGTGGGCTTAGTATCAAACCACATGCGGATGCTCCAGACGTCTGCTGTCTCTTCAGGGAGACAGGTAGAGGTGGCAGGGCGGGGCTTTAGGGGACAGACGCACCGTCAGCTCATCCGAGGTAAGCGACCTGTTGGCAGCTGCTTCCACACACGAGTGGGAACCATGAGACTCACCAGCTCCTGGAAAATATTTCTGTTTCTGTTTAGAGCCCAGGAATATGATTTGACATCACCTCATGGCTTTTCCAGCTGCTCGTGTTTTTTATGAGGGTTATAACAAGCTGGATGTATAATTAGCAAGATAGATTTATCGTCTGCCGTTATGTTGTAAAGAATATAAAAATGGTGTTGGTGGTGCAGAAATCTCTTGCCGAGGAGGAATGCCGTTAATATGTCTAGCAGTGCCTGCGGGAAATCCGGCATGCATTTTTGGAGTGTGCACAGCTTAGGTAAAGGATGGCAGAGTCCAGAGCTGCTGAAAGCACCGGAGCAGACTTGGCAGCTAGTGCAAAAAAACTGGGCTTCCCCAAAGGGGCTGCAGGAGTGAGTTGCCCACCCAGTCTGGGTGTTCTATGGTTTTTAACCACCCCCAATAAAGCTACTGGCCCCCCAAGAACCATTCCTTCACTCTTCTTACCCTTTGAGAAGTTCCACAGCTTCGTGCAACAATTCAGTTCCCATGGATTGCGTAGGGCTTTGTTGTAGTCTAGGCTAAGATTTTTGTGTCTGTGTCTCACTACCACTCTTTAAACCAAGTTACAGGCTCGTTCAAGACAGGGACAAAGCCCAGAGCTCTGTTCTGGGCCCCATGGCACCTGGTCCCTGTCACGTATCACCAGCCAGCTCCCTCCAATCCCATCACCTTCCCCTCCAGCTGTCTGGTCTCCACTCTTGCCCTTTCCAGCCCCTACAGAGGGGTCATCCTAAAATACAAGCCTGGTCTCTCTTCTACTGAAAAATCGTCAGTGGCTTCCCCATTGACAAACCCTAAGCCCAGCCTCCAAGGCCCTTCATGAGCTGGCTCCTGCCCTGCTCTCCAGCCCTGTTTTCTCTTACTTGTCCTGAGTTGCCTTTTGTCCTTGGAACCTGCCACCGTCTATCCCATCTCTTCTGAGTTTTTCCCAGAAGCAGAGCCTGAGACCAGGAGTGAGTGCTGGTAGTTTCGTTGAGGGGTGATCCCAGGGAGCACTAGGTGCAGAGTGGGGGAAGTGAGGCGGGGAAGGGAAGGCAGCCAGTACAGGGTACGTAAATAGCTATGGCTGCAGACACCTGGGACTCAGAACCACCGGGAACCTCCCGGCTGCTCTGGAACACACCTCAGAATTGACTCCCCCAATGAGCAAGTGTGCTGGGATATTTATCTACACATTCCCTTCCATCGTGGGTTGAGGGCTTTTTCTGGGGGGGGGGTAATTCCCTGTCCTGGCCTGTCCCATGAAAACCCTAGGGCAGGGAATCACAGGTCCTAACAGGAGTAAGCCTCTGCATGTTGAGAGGACACAGAAGAGGGGCACACTGGAAACTTCTTCTATAATCTAGAATGTTCTAGAAAGTTCAGATATTAGGTTAAATCATACTTATCTTTCAGTTCCCATTTTCAGGGTAGCTTCCTCCAAGAGGACTTTCCTAACCACTCCCACCCCCATCTAAATTGCATCTCTCCCCATAACTCTATTTTTCATTTATATTATAATTATGCACTTATTTTCTGTCTCCCTTCTAAGCTGTATGTGCCCTGAGGACAGAGACCGTGAACATTTTTTATCAACCCAACTAAGCACAGTGCATGGACCAGATTGCTCAATACATACTTGTTGGGAAAATGAATCAGGATGATCCTCTAGAATGAAAGCAACATGACGACAGGCACTTTCTTTTTCTGTTTTGTTCATTGCTTTGTCCCCAGAGCATAGAACAGTGCCCCCCACCCAGTAGGCATTGAATAAATATTTGGTGAATGAAGGTAGGTAGGATAGAAAATAGTATCAAAACAAAAAATTCCTAACTAGGGGCCACCTGCCAAATTCTGCCTGCGGACATTTGTGTTTGGCCCCTAGAGTGTTCAAAAAAATGTGAATTTGTCGCCAACATTTTAAAAATCAGGAGATTGCACAGACCAAAACAATTGCAATTTCCAAGTCTTCTTGAAAAATTAGAAAACCTAGCAATCCTGCATTCCCATGTGGCAGCAATCAGCAGGGGCTGAGTAGCAGCTGCCCAATTAGCGGGGGGATACACTCTCCAGCCTATCCACAGCCCCACCTGGCCTGTTTAGGGGACCCTCCTGACCCCATTGGCATCTGAGTTTCAACATCCATCCTAAAATTACAGAACCACTGAAGGTCAGAGCTGGAAGGACCTGGGAGACCATCACGTCTATTAGTCTCCATGGTACAGTAGGAGAAACTGAGGCCCAGAGAGAGTGAGGTCATCCAGGAGATAACGAGAGGTAGACCTCAGGTGCACTTGCCTCTCTGGGTGTTCCCAGGATGTCCAGGGAAAACTCAGGTGAGATGCTCTTGGAGCCCCCAGGTCTCCAGTGCCATCATTATTCCTCTTCTAGAATTTTCTACTCCTCCAGCTCTTTTAAGTGAGTAATGAGGTTGGTTGGTTGGTTGGTTGGTTTTCCTAAATCCAGCCCACCCTAAGAGAGACCCAAACTAACCATGGCTTAACCAAGGTAGAAGTTTATTCCTCTCACCTTGTAGTCCAGGCATAAGCAGTTCAGGCTGGTAAGGCTGCTACCCAGTACCAGGATTGGAGACCCCCTTCCATCTTGTTCTTTACCATTCCTGGAGCATTGCCCTCGTTGGCAAGATGAAACGTAGCTCACCCCCATGTCTGCATTCCGGCCAGTAAGAAGGGAAAGCAGGAAAAGGGGAGTCCACCTCTCTCTTTTTCATTTTAATTTTTTTCCCTCTCTTTGGAGGGCCAGATCCAAAAGTTGCACAGATTGTTTTCTGCTCACGTGCCATTGGCTGGAACATGATCACATGGCTACCTTCAGCTGCAAAGGAGTCTGGGAGATGTAGTCTAGTCATGTGCTCTATTAAAATTCAGGGATTCTATTATTCTGAGAGGGAGAAAGGAAGAAGGGATATTAGAGGACAGCTAGCATTTTCTAGCACAAAGTACCATTAGTAAGAGGAAGAACAATGAAAGAGTAAATTGTTGAGGAAAAATAAAATTCGTTCTGTTCAAGACACCTAGAGGACAACTATATTTGTGGGTCTGAAGCTCCAAAGAGAGGTCTGGGCTACAGCTATAAACTTGGAAGACAGAGGAGAGGAGAGGACGTAGAGGAGTGTGAGCCCCATTCTGCAGACAGAATAACTGAGACACAGGGAGGTTATGTAGTCAGGGTATTCATAATGGAACTTAAGTTCATGGCCTTGACTTTTGGCCCACATCTCTTTCTCTTTGTGCTCTTCCAATAGCTGCAGCCACATGGAACCCATTATTAATAGCTGGTATCAAGTGGGACTCTCAACTTGAAGGACGGAGTGTTTAAGCTACAAAGGGAATTTATTAGATGACAATAATTGAAAAACCCAGAGGTAATGGGATTCAGCCTGGGCTGGATCCAGAAGCTCAAGCGGTGTTCTTAGGGCTTGGTCTTTCTGCATCCCTCAGCTAACTTTTTCCATGTGGCAAATCCTTCTCAGAAATCCCAACTGAAAAAGAAGACGTACTTCCCAAATTCCAGCACAACTCCCAGGCTTGAATCTCATTGGCTCAAACTGGGTCAAATGCCCATCCATACATCAAACTCTGTGGCTCTGTGTAGCCAGCCTAGATCAAGAGGCTGGCATGGAGGGAGTAGAGGAGCAGGTCAGCTCCATCCCAACCAGATGGATGGAGCTGGGGAGGGATGGTACCCCAGAGAAAACTGAAGTGCTCTTTCCAGAAGATGGTGAGGATCCTGGAGTGAGGAGTGTGTCCAGAGTGGGCTCTGAAGGTCATGACCCTCTGTACATCTATACCAAGGACCAGCAGCTCTTTGCTCACGGCCATTGTGTTAAGCACTGTACAGGAAGCAGAAATCATATCAGTCGTGGTCCCAGCTGAAGGAGCGACTCACTGTCTACTTAGGGAAATAAGACCAACAGAACCAAAATGATTAAGAAATGATTCAAAAACAGAGTGTTTGACTTTTAAAACAGAAACTGGGCCCTTTTCCTGTTCCCAGTCAGGGCATGTGCCGCTCAAGGCTGTCATCTCTCCACTTCCTTTCCATCTCTTCCTACCCAGTGCTCAAAACCAGAGCATCCCTTTGGTAGCTGTACCTCCCCACATCTTGTGGATCCATTAGAGGTTCCCTGGAGAGCCAGAGACGCCAGTGATTGCCGGCAGCCTCTTTCCTAACCTCTCCTCCCATCCCGCCCCCTCCCTGCAGTCCCTGAACTGTTTTTTCCAGCTGGGATTAGACAAAAGGCTCCTGGTGGTCAGGAGCCTTTGCCCGTGGCCAGGAAGGGCTCATAAGGGGTACTGATCAGCAGTCTTCCTGGGTTCACAGTGGGTCAGTCCTGACTCCTCCTTTAGTGCCCTGCCTTCCAGGCAGCTCAGTACCAATTGGAAGCTCAACTCTAGGCCCAGTTGTGGGGTGTGTGTGTGTGTGTGTGTGTGTGTGTGTGTGTGTGTGTGTGTGTGTTTTAATAACAGCTTTATTGAGAAATAATCCACATAACATAAATCTACCATTTCACTGTGAACGATTCATCATTAGTTTTTCGTATATTCAGAGTTGTGCAACCATCACCAGCATCTAATTTTAGAACATTTTCATCACCCCAGAAAGAAACCCCATACTCATTAGTAATCATTCCCCATTTCCTCCAGCACCACCCACCCCAGCCCCTGGCAACCACTAATCTACTTCCTGTCTCTATAGATTTGCCTCTTCTGGACATTTCTTATAAATGGAATCACACAATATGTGGTCTTTTGTGACTGGCTTCTTTCACTTAGTATAATGTTTTCGAAATTCATCTATGTTATAGCATATACCAATACTTCATTTTTATTGTTGCATAATTTTACAGTGTGTGAATATGCTACGTTTTGTCTATCCATTCATCAGTTGATGGACAGTTGGGTTTTCAGCTTTTATGAATAAAGCTGCTGTGAACACTCATGTACAAGTTTTTGCATAGGCGTATGTTTTCAATTCACTTGAGTATATACCTAGGATTGGAATTGCTGGGTTATATGGCAACTCTATGTTTCACCTTTTGAGAAATTGCCGGACTCTTTTCCAGAGTAGTTGCAACATTTTGCATTCCCATAAACAAAGGATAAGGGTTCCAATTTCTCCACATCCTCACCAACACTTATTATCATCTGTCTTTTTGGTTATAGTCCTCTTAGTAGATGTGAAGTGATGTCTTGTGGTTTTGGTTTACATTCCTCTGACTAATTACGTTGACAAATGACTAATGATATTTCCACGTACTTACTGGCCATTTGTAGTATCTTCTTTAGAGAAATACCTATTAAATCGTTTATTGGTTTCTTTAATAGAAGTATAGGTGATTTACAATATTGTGTTATTTTCTGGTGTACAGCAAAGTGATTCAGTTTTATATATATATATATATATATAATTTTTCATTTTTTTCCATTAGTTTATTACAAGATATTGAATATAGTTCCCCGTGCTATATGGTAGGACCTTGTTGTTTATCTGTTTTGTATATAGTAGTTTGTATCTGCTTATCCCAAACTCCTAATTTATCCCAAAGGGGAAGGGTGCTAATCCCACCTTTGCCCTTTGGTAATCATAAATTTGTTTTCTGTCTCAGAGTCTGTTCCTGTTTTTTAAATAAGTTCATTTGTATCATATTTTAGATTCCACATATAAGTGATATCATATGATATTTGTCTTTTCTCTGTCTGACTTACTTCACTTAGTATGATATTTTCTAAGTCCATCCATGTTGCTGCATATGACATTATTTCATTCTTTTTTATGGCTGAGTAGTATTCCATTGTGTGTGTGTGTGTGTGTGTGTGTGTGTGTGTGTGTGTGTATGTGCATGTGTGTGTATACACGTGTATATATCTTCTTTATCTTTTCACCTGTCAATGGACCCTTTGCCTGTTTTTAATGGGTTTGTCTTTTAGTTTTGAGTTGTAAGAGTTCTTTATGTATTCTGGGTAACAGTCCATTATCGGATATGTGATTTGCAAATATTTTCTCCCATTCTGTGGCTGGTCTTTCCCCCTTATTGATGATGTCCTTTGAAGTATATGAAGTATTGCAGGGTGAAAGGGGTTGAAATTAAATTTTTTAAAAGGTGGCCAGGGAAGGAGCCCTCATGGGGAAGCTGAATTTTGAATAAAGACTTAAAAGGAAGTGGAGGAACAGATATCTAGTGGAAGAGCAAGCGGGAACAGCAAGTGCAAAGGCCCTGAGGCAGAAGTTTGATGGATTTGAGGGACAACAAAGATGCTAGCATGGTTGGAGCACAACAAGTAGAACTCAACTAGCTTTTACTCTGAAGTGGGAGCCATGAGGTTTGTTGCTTATATTTCTAAAGAATCCCTCTTGCTGCTCCCCAGGAAAGGAAGCTATTGGGTGGCAAGGCTGGAAGCAGGGAGACCTGTGAGGGGGCTACTGCAACAGTCCAGTCCTATAATGTTTTTTTGGACCAGGGGGGATGAGATAAGGAAGATGAGAAGTGCAGCAGCCTGGATATATTTTGAAGGCAGAACTAACCGCATATAAAGAATGAAAAGCGATTCCTTATTCTCATTCCCTGGGCTCTAGGGATGTCTTACTTACTTTCTGTCCATGGCCTCCCTCTGAAGGGACCTGATCTCTTCTCCCTCTATTGCCAACTAACAAATTCCTCTTGAAAAAATTCTCCCCCCCCCCTTTTTTTTTTTTGGTGCATTCACTATATACCAAGTACTCCACTGTGAACTTTTTTTTTTTTTTTTGAGTAGGACCTCAAGTGCCAACGTCGAGTTATTCACATTCTTTGTCCACACAGGCCTCTTTCTTGTATCACGTGGGTACAAACATATGTTTCTTTGTAGACCCATTTGGACTCTTCCTCCTCTCCTCCCCATAGCTGGTTGTGTAGCCTTTTGTTTACTTTCCTGTAAAATACGTATTGTCTTCTTGTGTGCATTTATTTCTTCTGTCTGTAAATCAAATTTAAATACCCCTTGTTTCTCACTTTTCTCCCTCTGCACTGTGGCCCTAGGTCCTTCCACGTTGCCCTATGTCCAACTCCATTGTTCTAACTCAGTGGTCCTCAACTGGAGGTGATTTTGCTCCCCAAGCAACATTTGGCAACATCAGGCATTTTTGGTGGTCATGACTCGGGGTCTGCTCCTAGCATCTAGTGAGTAGAGGCCAGCGATACCGCTAAACATCCTGTAATGCGCAGGACAGTCCCCACAACAGAGAATTATCTAGCTCCAAGTGTCCATAGTGCTGTGGGTGAGAAACCCTACATCCACCTGCTGCTCTGAATCCCAGGGTCCCACGTCTTCCTTATGCCCCCTTCCTCCAGGGAGGACACTCAAGCTCCCCCCAGCTCCCCACCAGCCCAGACAATGCTGTGATGAGCATCCTTTATGAACTGCTCTGAGCTTTACACCACAAACCTATAAGGTATGACTGCTCCTATTATACCCATCTCTGGAAAACTGAGGCTCAGAGAGGTAGCATAATTCAGCCAAGGTCACCTACCTTGAAAGAGATGAAAGCCAGGAGATGGCCCACTGCTCTTAACCATGTATCTAAACTGCATCCCCAGTGATCCACGAGAATGTCCTCAGGGTGAAAATTAAAAGCCATTGGCATGAACTCTTCTGCTTGACTGAGCTCCAGGAGCACACAGACTGGATCTAATGTCTTCATAGCTTCATCCCCTGGCACCAGGCAGTGCCTGGCACATCCACTTGATAAATATTTGTTGAATAAACAAATAAATAGCTTGTGGGTAGGGAGTTTTCAACATGTGTGGTTGCAAGCACTGCAGAAATGAGATTCCAAGGTGCCTGCCCTGCAGGGAGCAAATAATCACACACATGACAAGATAGGGGCCTGTCAGCATCTCTCCAGGGCCAAGATGCTGGGTGCCAGCCTGGCCTGACCTAACCCAGAGCTGGGCCCACAGCAGGGGCTCAGCAGACGCTGTGGAATGTTGAGCAAGTGGCTCCTCCAGGCCAGCTTGGAGTCAGGGACACTTTGGCTGGTGGGGGACCTGCAATGGAGCCAGGTGATTCTTGGTGCCTACCCGAGCAGGATCCAATCTAGGGTTTCCCTCCTGGTCACCCCTTTAAAAGGGCCAGGCCCTGCTCAAGCTGAAAAAATAAGAGGTTTCAAACTGGCAATGCCAAATGTGGCTTGAAGACAGGTTGATCCCCTGGCATTTCCTTAAGTTTTTAATTCATTGCCAATATTTTAAAATCTGGATATTTTACCTAAAAACCTGGAGGATATCTCACTTCTCTTGGAAAACAGGAAGATCTGGCAACACCAGGCCTGAGTTTTCAAAGAGTGGAGACCCTCTGACAGGACATGCTCCCTGGGGCTCACCTCTGCCCCCTTCACTCCCTGGAGTTACACATCCTCCCTGGGCTGTGGTTTATGGATCTGTGGTGCCTCCTTCACTGCCCCCGCCCCCAGTGGCGCTTACATTTGTGACCTGCCAATGCCAGGTTGTGCCCAGCGTAGGTGGGATGTGTGGGGCAGAGGTTACTGGTCCCCATGCCTTCCGGGCCCTCCGCATAGACTGCGGGACACAGGTGTCCCTGGTTCCCTCCACCCAGCTCCCCAGCTTTGTCAGGTGGTTCAAAAACCATACCATACTCCCCACAAAGCACAGGCTACTTATTTCCTAAAGATCCTCTGTCTTGGGGATCCATCATCATGGCTGGGAATTCTGTTCACTAAATGTGGTTTAAATCCTATCACTTCCCCTCCTCCAACAAATAAAAGAGAAGCCATACTATTATCCTTAGGAAGGTCTCTCCAACCTTCCAACTAGATCGAAACGCCCTATCGAGATGACTCATGGAGGGCTTGCCATAATACAGTTGCAATTATTCATTTCTTGATGTGATTATTTGATGATAGAATAACATCATCACTATCATCGTTAAATGGCTGGGACTGAATTTCCATTGGAGCAGTTGCTGTTAATGCCTCACCTTTATCCCTGCAGCCCTCCACATTCCCACAGACATGATGGTTTCCTCTGCAAGTACCTGTGACAATCTGGGGTGCAGTCTCCCAGGTGCCCGCAGAGGGAGAGAGCCCGCAGCAGCTGCCTGCTCAGGGACCTACCCCTGCTGATTTCCTTCCCTTCCCCCCTCACTTCCATACTCGGTCACCAGTGCTTCCCGGGGTCACCTCCCAGATAAACTGCTCGCACCTGAATCCCAGGCTCAGGGTCTGCATCACGGGGGAGACCCAAACTAAGGCATTAAGGATGCCTGAATGTTCAGACATCTTCACGATGGGTTCTTATAGGAACGGAAACTCCGCATCACCAGATCCCTGTTGTAACTTAAACCCTCCTGGCCCCTCGAAGTGTGTTTTAGGGACAGGCATCATCAGAGAGCTGTGAGAAATGCAGAGTCGGGACTTCCCTGGTGATCCAGTGATAAAGAATCCACCTTTCAATGCAGGGGACGCAGGTTCGATCCCTGGTTGGGGAACTAAGATCCCACATGCCGCGGGGCAACTAAGCCTGCGCGCCACAACTACTGAGCTCGTGTGCCTCAACGAGAGAGCCCGCGTGCCGCAACTACAGAGCCCACGCGCCCTGGAGCCCCGCACGCCACAACGAAAGATCCTGCATGCCTCAACGACGCGATGCAGACAAAAGAAAAAAAAAATGCAGGGTCTCGGGTCCCAGCCCAGATGTACTGAACCAGAATGGACATTTAAACTCAACACCTTCACACATTAGTCTGTGAGGCAAGATGTAAGCCATGAATTCACCTGGTGACGACTCTTCTCGTGGATCCTGCCAGCCTCTTCGTGTATCTAGAAGAAACTGGGCAGAGATAGCCTGGCCAGATTTTGGCTCTACACATCTCCCCCTGGGGCTCCCCTGCCCTCTCCGACCAGCCACAGTCCTCCCCCATCCCTCAGCGGGTGTAATTACGTGATTCCGGCTCAGATTCCGGAATCCAATACCCAGCACAGTGCCATCAGGATTCAATCAGATCCAGTTGGCGAGACGCAGCTTGGCCTGTCCGTTACTGCTTTACAAACTGAGAAGAAATAAAATCCCTGGTTTTATGACCCAGCAGTTAAAAACTATTTGTAGAAGTTGCTAAGGTTCAAATCAAAAGTGCCCTCCCTGGAGGACGATTAGTTAATTCAGAGGACCACAGATTCTTTTCTTTCTTTTTCCCCCCTTCTACCTTGAGATGTGACTCTAATTCATTTCTGCCTTTCAGACATCTAGAGCTCTCCATCCTTTGACAAACACAAGCCAAAGTGCTTAAGGACATCTGTTTATTTTATTTCTTTAATGAGAAAACCTTCCAATTTCTCCAGGCTCAGCTGTGTTTATTTACATTGTGTTAACCATGTGAGGCCAGCACCTTGGACGTTTAAAGGCCTGGCCGGGGCCCTCGAAGCGGCCTCCAGCTCTGAAATGGAGTCAGCCCTGCCCAAGGAAAACAGAGTCCTTGGAACTCTATAAAGTAGATTTTCAAAATAAATACTGCCTAATTCACTCGGTAGATGTGGATTAAGTCAAGATGAATACAATTTGGAAAGGATTTTCTGAGGAAGTCGGAGATTTCTTTCCCCCACTGGGGGTTAAACCTTGTATTTAAATCTCCGTCCCCACCTCCCGCCCCGGCCCCCCCCCTCTCTTTTCAGTTAAGCAAAAGATATTTAGTCTTTGTGGCTAATAAAGAAATGATGACTTTGATTGGCCTACTCAAACAATGATTATTTTCTTTGTAGGACCAGGGGTGGTGACTTAACTAGTCACTATTCCGTCCAGTAAGGGCAAGCAACGAACATCTGCCGTTGTCATTCTGGCGGGGGTGGATGAGGAAGAGATTGGAAATGCTTTCAAAGATGTCCTAGAGGTGAATGACAGTTGGAGGGCCCGTGGGCAGGGGAGTGGCATCCTTTGTAGATTTAATCCCCGGTAATAGTTCTGGTAATAGTTCTTCCCTGAGCCGCTGGGCCTCCATGCCAAGGCCTCTCTGCTCATGTATTCTGGAGCATTAAAGGATTACTTTCAACATAAAATATATTTCAGAGATGGTTTGGGGTTGTCAGAAAAGCACTCATTAGCAGAGACTTTCTTTGAAGCCCCGTGCTCTTGGCTGCTTGGAGAGAGACCATTTCTACTTAGGGTGGAGGGTTTCTGAGCTAGTTAAGACTCCTGAGTACTCCTCATTTTCCGCCCCCAAATTTAACAAACGCGACTGCTTCCCCGGACTACTTTGGCCAACTTTTTTTCTCTAGCCCCACCTTTCAACGAATGCTGGAGGGCATCTGAAGAAAAAACATAATGATAATAATAATAGGAGGGATTCAAATCTCCTGTGCAAAACTTACAGCAAATTGTCGGTTGGGTTAGAATGAGAAGCTCTTTTGTCCGCTGTAAATATAGGGGGTGCTGCTCACAATGATAAGTGGTGGGAAAAAAATCCCGGGTACCTTGCGAACCTAAATAATGGGAACACTTTTCCTTTACACTTAACTAGCAGGTTGAGAAGCCGTCTCCCCCAGAGCCCCACCTGCGCTTTTTTACGGTGTTTACTTCCCAACAATAGGGCTCCTGAGCTGTCCAAAGATCACTGGAATTCCCGTGAGCCTTTGGTGATGAGGGTGTCACTCGGTGAGTGGCAGGAAGGTATCAAGGAGGTTGTATGGGGGGTTGACTTTGACAGGGAAATGAGAGGTTCCCCGCACCGTGCCTGCTTGCCACAATTCCTCTGTGAATGAGTGAACTCGTGGGCCCTTCCGATGGCAGAGAGGGGAAAGCGCTGACGCAAGTTCCCCAATAGGGCCTAATTCAAAGAGAAATATGCAGTTTAAGAATCTCTTTGGAAATGTCCATCAATGGTTGAATGGATAAACACATCCTAGGATATTCATACAATGGAATATTTTCAGCCATAAAAAGGAATTGGAGTACTTAATACATGCTCAGTGTGGACAAACCCCAAAAACATCATGCTAAGGGGAAAGAAGCCAGGCACGAAGGGTCATACACCGTATGATTCCATTTACATGAAGTATCCAGAATAGGTAAATCCACAGAGGCAGGATACAGATTGGTCATTACCAGGGGCCGGAGGGGAGGGAGAATGAGGAGCAGCTTCTTCGTGGGTGTGGGGTTTCCTTTGGGGGTGATGAAAATATTTTGGAACTAAATAGAGGTTTGCTCATCTGTAAAATTGGAATAACAGTTCCTGCCCCACTGACCTCAAAAGACCAGCCCGGGAATCATATAATGTTTCCCTAAGGGCACTGTAGGTGCTGTTAAAGGAACACAAACTGCCTGGAGCTGTTAAATGATGAACATTTTTTACTTGAAAAATGAGGGTGTTTTTTTAAAATACTCTTTCTTATCCGGTTTTGGTGTCTGGGTAATAATGGCCTCAAAAAGTGAGATGGGAAGTTGTTGCTTCCTCTTTTGTTCTCTGGAAGAGATTGTGGTGAATTGGTGCTATTCTTCTTGAAATGTTTGGTAGGATTCTCCAGTGAAACCATCTAGACCTGGAGATTTCGTTTTTCAGGAGGTTTTTAACTATGATTTCTATTTCTTTAACAGTTACAGCTTTCACCCTGAGTGAGTGTTGGTAGTTTGTACTTTTTGAGGAATTTGTCCGTGTCATTCATTGTCGAATTTAGGTGTCTGGAGTAAAATAAATAAATTAAATAAATAAATAAATACATACTTCACATTTACGATGAATTTCGGTTTCCAGCATATTATAACCCATACCCAGAAGCCGTTGATTATAGGGATAAAAAGTGTAAATCTCTCCCTGTGTGCGTGGCACTGGGTCAGGAGTCACCTCCTTGGTCCTCGACACAAACCTACAAGGTTTCTACCCAGGACACGGAGGCCCTACCCAAGACTACCAACCTAGCAACCTAATGGCAGAAAACGGATCAGACCCAAAACTCCAAAGGGCATTGGAAGCCGCTCTGCCACCGAGCAGACCACAGCCAATCACAAGGCCCCCGAGTTCCATGTGTAGCTTTCAAACCTTCAGTCCAACCCCAGTTCCTTCCTATGCCTGATTTCCCCCTGTTGGGGAGGGGAGGTCTGCAGGCTACACCTGACTCTCAAACATATTTTTTGGTTACATTTTTGAAATTTTTTGAAATTAGCTGCCAGCATTTCAAGTGGCGAGTGTTTTTAAATTTATTTTATTGAGGTTTATAGTTGATCTACAATGTTGTGTTCATTTCTTCTGTACAGCAAAGTGATTGACTTATATATATATTTTTTTCATATTCTTTTCCATTATGGTTTATTACAGGATAGTGAATATAGTTCCCTGTGCTATACAGTAGGACCTTGTTGTTTATCCATCCTATATGTAATAGTTTGCATCTACCAACCCCAAACTCCCAGTCCATCCCTCCCCCACCCCCCTGCCCCCGCTTGGCAACCACAAGTCTGTTCTCTATGTCTGTGAGTCTGTTTCTGTTTTGTAGGTAAATTCATTTGTGTCATATTTTAGATTCCACATGTAAGTGATATATTGTGGTATTTGTCTTTCTCTGTCTGACTTACTTAGTATGATGATCTCTAGGTCCATCCAGGTTGTTGCAAATGGCATTATTTCATTCTTTTTTATGGCTGAGTAGTATTCCACTTATATATGTATACCACATCTTCTTTATCCATTCATGTGTTGATAGACATTTAGGTTGTTTCCATGTCTTGACTATTGTAAATAGTGCTGCTATGAACACAGCGGTGCATGTATCTTTTCAAATTATAGTTTTTTCCAGATATATGCCCAGGACTAGGATTGCTGAATTTTTAGCTTTTTGAGAAACCTCCATACAGTTTTCCATAGTGGCTGCACTCATTTATAGTCCCACCAACAGCATAGGAGGGTTCCCTTTTCTCCACACCCTCTCCAGCATTTGTTATTTGTAGGCTTTTTTTTTTTTTTTTTTTTTTTTTTTTTTTTGCGTTACACGGGCCTCTCACTGCTGTGGCCTCTCCCGTTGCGGAGCACAGGCTCCGGACGCGCGGGCCCAGCGGCCATGGCTTATGGGTCCAGCCGCTCCGCGGCATGTGGGATCCTCCCGGACCGGGGCACAAACCCGTGTCCCCTGCATCGGCAGGCGGACTCCCAACCACTGCACCACCAGGGAAGCCCCATATTTGTAGGCTTTTTAATGATGGCCATTCTTACCGGTGTGAGGTGGTACCTCGTTGTACTTTCGATTTGCATTTCTCTAATCATTAATGATGATGAGCATCTTTTCATGTGCCTATTGGCCACCTGTATGTCCTCTTTGGAGAAATGTCTGTTTAGGTCTTCTGCCTATTTTTTGATTGGGTTATTTGTCTTTTTGTTATTGAGTTGTATGAGCTGTTTGTATATTTTGGAAATTAAGCCCTTGTCGGTTGCATCATTTGCAAATATTTTCTCCCAGTTCGTAGGTTGTCTTTTCATTTTGTTTATGGTTCCCTTTGCTGTGCAAAAGCTTGTAAGTTTGATTAGGACCCATCAAATAGGGAGATTTTAGATAAGCCACAAGGATATATTGTATAGCACAGAGAACTATAGTCAATATCATGTAATAATCTTTAATGGAGAATAATCTGTAAAAATATTGAATCACTGTGCTGTACACCTGAAACTAATATAATATTATAAATCAACCATACTTTAAATGAATAAATAAATTTTTTAAATTGGGAGATTTTACACAGAAATTCAGGCTTCTGGGTTCTCTTGAAAAATCAGAAGATCTGGCCATGCAGCACCCAGAACCCCAAATGTCACCACTTGGCTGGAGCTGCATAGCAGCTGCTTCCTTTCAGTGGGGTCGGTGGCCACCAGTTTTCCACAATCCCCACCACTCCCTATCGCCTCCCTAACACTAAGGCCAAATGCCAGCTGTTGTTTGCTATCTCACTTGCACTATTGTCTTTCTGTAAGAAGAGTTGTACCAAGAGTTGGAAAATGAAAGATCAACAAGGTGTGTGTTTCACTTGCACCATTTCAGTTAAGTGAGCCGCTTAGTCTCTATAAGTCTTGTTGTCTCTCGTGCCTCATCCACAGAATAAAGTCCAAACTCTCTGGGCGGGCTTCCAGACCCTTCATCACCTAGTTCCTTCCATGCCGTCCATCCTGCCTTGCCTCTCAGACTCTCAACTTTCTGTTTCAGGCTACACAGCCTTACGGCTGCACCAGCAGACTCCCCCACATCCAGGCCTTTATCTGTGCTGTTCCCTCTGCCAGGAGTGCTTTCCTCACTCGCCAGCCATTTGCCCAGCTAATGCTAACTCAGCATTCAGGTCTTATCTTAGACATCTCTGCCTCCAGGAAGCTCTCCTTGACTACACTGGGTTAGGTGTCCCTCCTGTGTGCTCCCTTAGCACTCTATACTATTGGTCACTAATTATTTTATCACCTCCTTTTTTGTGTCTCTCCCTAACTCAACTCCAGCACCTCAGGTGCAGGGACTGACTGTGTCTTAGTTCTCTCCACTTCTCTGCTTCCCAGCACAGCCCATTCTATGTGCCCCGTAATTAGTTGTCAACTTAATTTTCTTTCTGTTAAAACCCAACGCAAGCTGATTTAAGCAGAAAAATGAATTTATTGGTATTTATAACCAAAAGTTCAGGGGCGCGGCTGAATCCTGGGGCTCATATGGTGTCAGTAGAAGCCAGTCTCTCTGCATCTCTTTGCTCTGTTTCCATTGGGTTGGCTTCGTTCCTTTCACATGTCATGGCAAAAATTCCCCCAAACATCACAAGACCTACATCCTGCCAGCTCAATGACCCCAGCGAAAACAGAGTAACGTTTTCCCAGTGGTTCCAACCAAGTGCCGGATGCAGCTCTCCTTGGCCTAGCTAGAACCAGTCACTCAAAGGTGGGAGTAGGTGGGACTGGCTCCCTCGGAGCTACACTGATAGGGAGTGATGAAGTTCCACCTAAAACACTCAGGAAATGCTGCTATCGGATGGTGCATGGATGCTGGGCAGACAAGAACAGCAGACACTCACTTCCACGTGTATGTTTTAAGCCATATGAGGGCCAGGAACCTGCATGGTCTTACCCAGCACATAGTAGGTGCTCAGTAAACACTTGAAGTTGACATCAAATCTGGCCCAGTTACCAGGGTCCATGCCCTTCGATGTGGCTCTAGAGGGTCTGGCCCATTGCCTCTATGCCCTCATCTCCTAGGACTCCTCCCCTCCCTCACTCCACCCCAGCCACACTGGCCTCCTCAGTGGTACTCAGCCCTGCCAGACACACGCCGACCTCAGGGCCTTTGAACACTTGATCCCCTCCATCTGAAATGTCCTTCCTCACACATGGCTTCCCCCCTCGCCTCCTGAAGATGCCACCTTCTCAGCAATGACCTCCCTGACCATCCTGTGGAACTGCAGTACCTCCCACAGAGCCCAAGCAACACAAATCCTTCGCTATATTTTTTCCCATTAGTCTTTGTCACCTCCTGGCAGGGCACAACTGTGCAGAATGCACTTTGCTCAACTCTAGGACGCGGCACTTTCACGGCGGTCTGTGTGAGTGATGCCCCTGGGTTGTGCAGTGTGGCAGCTTGTGCGGCCATACAGCAGCCCTGCCATCAGACACACCACAAAATCTTGCCTCATCATTTGTTTATGACTGTTTTGCTCGCTGCTGTATCCCAGTGCCTGGAACAGTGCCTGGCACATAGAAGACACTCAGTAAATATTTGTTGGATGGATGGATGAATTTCCGCCCTCCTCAACCATGCTGTGCCTTGACAGCTCAGTTGGGGAGTGAGGGAAGAGGAGTCCTGTGTCCTGAGGGATGCCTGTGGGAACATGACCCTCGGGACTGAAAGAAGCCCCATCCAGTGACCTCTTGCTCCTTCTTGGCCCCTCCAGCTGACAGTACGTTGAGTGCTCTGTCGCCATTTAAGAGGAAATTGATTTTGCTACTCAAAAGAATTGTTTGTTCTCTCCTACCCACCTCCCGTTATTTAGGTTTTCTGTTGGAGGAGGGGGGTGATAGGACACTTATCTCTGCTCATCACACCATACACTGTCAGTGTTTGTAAATTGTTTAGCCTCTCTGCAGACTGAAATCATGCCTGTATGGGCTCCTGCCAAACACCCTTGCTTTCCTGATACTCAACACAGAGAAACCTATGGACTGAGAGATGGTGATGGTCCAGGCAGTCAAAGCTGCATCCTTGAGGGCTGAGTGCATAGGGAGGAAAGGATGAGATTGGAGCAGACCATCCTGGAGGCAAGTCCCAGTCCTGTTACTTAATAGATTGGGGATTCGCAGAGTCAGACCTATCTGTAAAACGGGTACAGTAACGATACCTGCCTCACTGGGTTTTGGTTGGACATGATGACACAGTGCCATGAAGGCAGCCCAAGAGATCCGTTTTGGATATAAGTCAGGTCTCTTCATTGTCCTTGCTTGAAACCGTTCCCTGGTTTCCAGCTCACTTTGAACAAATCCTCCCCGTGGCCTAGAATCCCCCAAATTATCTGATTCTCCTGCCTGGCTCTCTCCTCCTTCTCCCACGTACTTACTCTGCTCACTCCACGTTGGCCTTCTTTCCGCTCCTCAAACACTCAAAGCTTGTTCCTGCCTCGGGGCCTTTGCACTGGCTGTTCCTTCTACCAAATCACCCCACAGCTGGCTCCTTTGTTTTGTTTGGATCTTTGCTCAGATGTTGCCTCCTCAGACAGACCTTCCCTGACCGTCCCATCTCTAGCAGCCCTCCCCAAAACACATATACAGACATATTTGGTCTCTCTCTCCCCATCTAGCACATCTTCAGGTTTCCTTTTCTTCAAAACACTTGTCACGATTCAAAATGAAATGTCTCTTAGTTTTTCATGGCCCTCCCCCTCCACTAGAATGTAAGCTCCATGTAGCAAGGGACTTTCAGTGTCTGAGACCTATCATAGTAGAAGACATTATAACAGTGGCCTAGAGTAGGAGTCAGAAAACTGCATCCTAACCATGGGCCAAATCTGGCCTGCCACCTATTTTTTTAAATAAAGTTTTATTGGCACACAGCTGAGCTCATTCATTTACATATTGTCTATGGCTGTTTTCACTCTCCAGCAGCAAAGTTGAGTAGTTGTGACAGAGACCATATGGGCCACAGAGCCTAACATATTTACTATCTGGCCCTTTATAGAAAAGTTCGCCCACCTCGGGTCTAGAACATGGGCTCTGGAGCTAGACAGCTCAGGTTCAAAGCCTGCTCTACTCCCTAGCCACGTGACCTCAGGCAAGTCACTCTTCCTCCTTGTGCCTCAGTCCCTGCTTCTGTAGTGTGGGTGCAATAGCAATAATACTTACTACATGGGGTCACTGGGGGAGGATTAAAAGAGTTAATATATGTGAAGCGCTTAGAACTGTGCCTCCTATATAGTGAATGGTTATTGTAGAATAAATGAATAATAAATATAATCATAAATAATAATGAGTGAATGAATGTCTTTTAAAGAACTACATCTTTAGAAGCATGTTGCTGGTTGGGTAAGAATGTCCTTTCTCTGGAAAGTATGGTGAAATATCACTACCACTACAAATAGTAATAACAATAATAATAGTAAGCAGAGGACTCACAGCATTGATGAGGACATGTCCGTTGCTGGACAGAAGCAGGAGACGCTTTGCTGGGTGGTGTCAAGCCCTGTTCTAAGCACTTGCTGTGAACTTCCAAAAATGCACTGGTCTCCCATGCTGTCAAACGCCCCTGGGTCCTGAATGGTGGCTCACTTAGGGTGATCATCTCATCTGGGTCATCTGGAACTTTCCCAGTTTTCACACTCAAGGTGCCAAGTCCCAGGAACCTCCTCAGTTCAGGCACATCAGGACAGTTGGTCCCCCTAATACATGTTCACAGCTCCATTTATCTAGCTGTTTATTTTTTTGCCTTTAAATTGACATCCTAGGAAAATGCTTTTAAAGCGGCCAGACACCTCCAGTTGAAAGAACATTTTTCAAAGGATTAAAAAAAAAATCTTGGAGGCTGCGTAGTTGCGTAAAACTTCAAAAGAGGACCCGGTTTAGACATCTTTGTTTATTCTCTTCAATTTGACTGTGATTTTATCATTTGTAGTCAGTTTGATTCTTTTGTAATTCAGTGATGACGGGATTTATCCTACAGTTTTTTTGGTAAAGTGCTTGTGAGTACAAATAGACCCGTTTGCTGAGCTTAGAAGATCTTTTTTTATTTTCTGTGTTCTCCTCTGAAACTGCCAAATAAGCCAGGTTGGTTTTTTTTAACTTTACTGTTTAAACATGTGAATCAACCTATTTTTTTCCTCTACCACCATCATTTTCTTGTCTTCCTCTTTCAAACAAACTAATCTGTTTTCCAGGAGTTTCCAAGTAATTAAACACAATTAAAACCATTAAATTCTTTCTTTTAATGACAACTTTATTATTAAAAGCTAACCACAAGGAGGAGATTTAACTGGCAAAGCCCTCCTTTGTGTGTTAATCCCTCCCTAACCTCTGGCTGACACTTGCAAGAGATAAACCCCACAGAATAGTGAGCCTGGTTTAATGAAGAGCTTTAATTAATACTTTTCTTCCTTGTGGCAGAGTAATTATTTGTTCAGCTTGTAAACAGCCACTTGGCTGTGATTTTTAAAGGCCCAGTTGGTGTGGTGGCTTTGATTGGTTTTGTGTGTTTGCGTGTTTTTGTGTGTTTTTTTTTTTGTTCTTTAAAAGAGAGGGGAAGAGGTCTCCATTCCAGAGTAGGTACAGAAGTGCACTGTCCCAAAGTTGGGGGCATCAGGGTAATCTACACAGGAGAAAAGCCAGGCTAACACAGGTGGGAAGCTGCCTATATTTGTGAACCATCTCCAAAGCAAGCAAGGCCGCCCTTTGCAGCAGAAGTCTGCAAGCCCAGACAGGGTCCCCCCAAGACACAAGCCTGGCTTGTGGCGGTCTGGGTGCTGAAATGAGGAGGAAAAGGCCGGGATCACAAAATGCCAAATCGAGCTTCTACTCCGCGTCTCCCCTGATCTCCCCTTTAGGTGGCACCTGAGAAAGGGACAGCCCAGTGCAAGTGCTGGGTGTGGCCAGTGAGGCCCCAGAGAAGCCATTCTGTGAGTAAGGATGACAGACCCACCGGGCGTGTTTGCTGCCAGCCAGGCATCCGTCTAAAGAGCTTTACATACATCAGCTCGCTTACTCTCACCATAACTTTAGGAGGTAGATGCTATGGTTACCCACATGTACAGACCAGGAAATGGGCACAGCGACTTCTAGCAGTCACTCACCTTCTAGTAAGAAGGACAGAACCCGAGTTTGCAGACGGGTGTCTGGCTGCGGTGGTGGTTCTGAACAACTGGGTCACACTGCCCTTTGAGACAGAAATACAGCACCTTCCACTCAGCTGGTTGCGAGATTTTGATTTTTTTTTTTTTTTTAGCCCGTCACTGATTTAGAAAGCTAGTTTCATTAATAAGGTTGCCCGCTCTAGAATTACAAAGTTGATTGACTAACGCTAAGAACCAAGCCTTTCATTATTTTTAAAGGATTTAGAGCAGTGGGTCTCTACTGGGGGTACTTTGGCCTCCCGGGTGCTTATCTGGAGACATTTTTAGTTGTCACAACCGGGTGAGGGGTGCTGCTGGCATCTAATGGGTAGAGGCCAGGGATGTCGCTAAATACCCTACAGTGGACAGTACAGGCCCAGCAAAGAGCGATCTGGCTCAAAATGTCAGCAGTGCCGAGACTGACCATCCCTGATTTATGGAAAGCTCCAGTTTTTCATTCTAGAGACATCCTGTAAACACACAAAAGCAATGTTCATGCACCCACCTATCAAACTCCTAAAGAACTAGGCCAAGCTTTTTCTTTGATTAAGAGTTCCCTGGTGGTCTAGTGGTTAGGATTTGGTGCTTTTACTGCTGTGGCCTGGGTTCAATCCCTGGTCTGGGAACTGAAATCCCACAAGCCATGCAGCTCAGGGGAAAAAAAAAAGAAAGAAAAAAAAAAGTAATTCATTAAGTAATTCTGTTAGTGAGTTTGACTATTAACCATGCCGCCAGTTTTTCAGAAACACATCTAAGGAGCTGAGTTCTCACCAACTATTAGCCATTGATGAACTCGCGAGGGCATAAATATTTGAAGACCACATCCCAAATTCCCAAACATCCACCTCTGCTCATTATACCCATTTCCTTAAGAAAATGCCTTATGAGGAGCACAAAGTCATGTCAACTCATTTCATCATCCAAGAAGCTTTGAGCTGAGAGAAGTGTCTGGAAATCTCCAGATGCCTCTTTGGAGGCATCAAGACTTGCCTCCCCCTGGGAGCACTCAGAGATGCCTTTGGAGCAGCAAAGATAAGCAAACAGTCCAGGAGGGCTTACACCTGGGGCTGGATACGCTTAGAGACTAGAAGTGGGTTTAACGCATCGGACGTCAGAATACAAGCATCTCAGAGGAAAGTCTGTGGTCTGGCCCCCTCTCATCTCGAAAGACCGACCGTGGCATTCCCCCTGAGACCCCCCTGAACAGGGTGAAAGAGACTACCTCTGGAAGCAGCTGACCTTTGATCCCCGTGAGAACAAGAGAGTATTCAAATAGAGTTGCGTTTTTTGTTGTTTGGTTGTTTTGTTCTGAAAATTACTTTTGGAAGCATTGCATTTGATAACATTAATGGATCTAGAGAGGCCCTAAAGTTGGTTACCAGGATGGGTCTTCCCACAGCTCACCCCTTTTTAACACATACGGTGACATCCTAAAAAGTTATGGGTTACTAGTAAGTCGGGGGTAGGGTGGTGGGGACAAGGCTAGGGAGCCAAGGAAGGGTTCAGAGCCCTCCGGCCCTGGCTGAAGTGAGCTGATTTCCAATTTCAGCCAAAGTGTCTGGTTCCCAAAGCACCATTCCTGGCTTGGGGGGCAGGGAGGGGGGCAGCTGAGAAGTGAGGGATTTACTGGGTAACCTTGCTTTTCCATATCAAGACCAGGAAATGAGAGGCACAAATGCTCAGAGGCAATAAGGGGAGATCCTTCCCCAGCCCATGGCCTCTCCTTTTATCCACTCAGAAGCCCAACAGTTATAAGAAAGGAAAGCCAGCCTGAGACCTGAGAAAAGAATCAGGGCTGTGTTTTGCATGGCAGCTGCCTGTCATTTTTCTCAACTTTGGGAGTGTAATTTAATTAAATGGATCCTTTATTTCATTAAAAGTAGACCTCAACAAGTTTTTTGGTTTGCTTTTTTTAAATTTATTTATTTTATTTACTTATTTTTGGCTGCCTTGGGTCTTCGTCGCTGCGTGTGGGCTTTTCTCTAGTTGCGGCGAGCGGGGGCTACTCTTCATTGCGGTGCGCAGGCTTCTCACTGCAGTGGCTTCTTTTGTTGCAGAGCACAGGCTCTAGGCGTGCAGGCTTCAGTAGTTATGGCAGGCAGGCTCAGTAGTTGTGGCTCACAGGCTCTAGAGCGCAGGCTCAGTAGTTGTGGCGCATGGGCTTAGTTGCTCCGAGGCACGTGGGATCTTCCCAGACCAGGGATGGAACCCACGTCCCCTGCATTGGCAGGTGGATTCTTAACCACTGTGCCACCAGGGAAGTCCCCTCAACAGTTTTAAATCAGGCATTTACCAAAAAAAAAAAATTCTGGTGGTAATCTGCCTTAAGCTTCTTTTCCCTAATAAAGTACTTTATGTTATTAGTTCCTGCAAAGTCATATTTCATGAGTAAATGGATAAGATTTTGGTTTCTTAGGTAGCCCTGGGATAACTCCCAGCTCTGTCACTTATTAGCAGTGTGACCCTGGACAAGTCACCTCACTGCTTTGAATCTTGCTGAATCTGTAAAAGAGGTAAAAGATATTTTGAGGAGGCAGTGTGGTAATATACATAAAGCTTACGCACGCTTATATATTCATTTTTTTAAATGCTTAACTGAGCATCTGCTATGTACTGGGCTGTGTTCCATGTCCAAGGGACATAGCAATAGCTCTCATAGAGCTTCCCTTCTGATTGAGAGAGAAGCACCAAAAATCATAAGATTATTACAGATAATGATAAGTGCTATTAAAAACTGTAACAGTGTAATGAGATGTAGCTTGAGTAGAGGGTCAGCATCCAGGTTACTTGAGGTGGAATGGTCAGAGAAGGTCTTCCTGGTATTGAAAGTGGGAACTGTATGTTACAAAGGAGCCAGCCATGAAAGCATCTGGGGAGAGGGAATTCCAGGCAGTGGGTACAGCAAGTGCAAAGGCCCTGAGGCAGTATCAAGTTTGGCAAGCTCAAGGAGCAGACATGTGCGTTGGAGTGGAAAAGTGAAGGATGGTGGCTTTATTCAGAGGGCCAGGGGATGCTAGTGGGTTTTAAATGAGGAGGGACAGCTCTGATTTTTGTTTTAAAAGGAGCAATCTGGCTGCCATGTAGACAACAGCTTTGGAGGTGAGGGGAAGCTAGCTGTCTTTATATGTAGCCCAGCACACAGATGTGCTTGTTTCCATCCTCAGTGATGATCTAAAGGCCCCTTGGGAATAAAGTAAAGACATGAGTTACAGTCTAGGCTCAGATAATTAGAAACGGGTTTTTTACAAGTGTCCAGCAAGAGATATGAAGTTACATGGGATGTGGGACAATTTTTCATTTTTAATGACTGTCCAACCTCCCTGGCACCCTCTAGTGTGTGTTTTCCAACACCACCAAGCAATTAACTCAATTCCGACTCTATCTTCGTGAAGACAGCAGCACAGGTTAATCCCCCTAGTTAAGGGCTCAGTCCCGCAAGACAGCCCCCACTTCAGATGCCACTTGCAAGTCCAGATTGTCACCTGTGCTTCTGACTAACTGGCTATAAATTGGAGGTTCTCATGACCCCCTCCTTAGGTTCATTTGCTAGAGCTCACAGAACTCAGAGAAACATTTACGTAGACGGACTGACTAGTTTATTACAAAGGATATTATGAAGGATACAGATGAACAGCCAGACAAAGAAGTACATAAGGCAGGGTCCAGAAGGGTCCCCAGCACAGGAGCACCCACATGAAACTGGGGTGTGCCACCCTCCCCGCATGTGGATACATTTGCGACCCCGGAAGCTCTCCGAATCCATCTTTTGGGGTTTTATGGAGAACTTCATTACACAAGCATGACTGATGAAATCATTAGCCATTGGTAACTGAACTCAATCTCCATCCTCTTTCACCTCCCTAGAGGGAGACCAGGGGGCAGGCTGGGGGGTGCTGAAAGTTCCAACCGTCTAATCACATGGTTGGTTTCCCTGGCAACCAGTCCCCGTGCTTAGCACTTTTTAAAAGTCACCGTATTAACATAAACTCTGATGTTGAAAGGGGCTTGTTATGAATAGCAAAAGACACTTCTTTTAATTTTATCACTCTTTATTTTTAAGTTGAAGTATGGTTGAGTTACAATGTTATATTAGTTTCAGGTGTACAACATAGTGATTCAATATTTTTATAGATTACACGCCAAAGTTATTATAATATTATTGACTATATTCCCTGTGCTGTCCATTACATACTTGTGACTTACTTATTTTATAACTGGCAGTTTGTACCTCTTGATCCCCTTCACCTATTTCACCCATGCCCCACCCCACCACCCCTCTGGCTACCACTGGTTTGTTCTCTGCATCTGTGAGTCTGTTTCTGTTTTGTTATGTTTGTTCATTTGTTTTATCATTTTGATTCCACATATAAGTAAAAACATACAGTATTTGTCTTTCTCAGTCTAGCTTATTTCACTAAGCAAAATATCCTCCAGGTCCATTCATATTGTTGAAAATAGCAAGGTTTCAAAATTTTTATGGCTGAGTAATATTCCTGTGTGTGTGTGTGTGTGTGTGTGTGTGTGTGTGTGTGTGTGTGTGTATCCATTCAACACATCTTTATCCATTCAACTGCCGATGGGCACTTAGCCTGCTTCCTTATCTTGGCTGTTAGAAATTCTGAGGGCTTTAGGAGTTCTGTACCAGATACAGGGACAAAAACCAAATACATATTTTCTTATTATAAATCACAATATCAAACTGTCCCAAATACCACCTCCCCCCAATTATTAGGACAACCAAAAATGTCCCCCAAACTTCCAAACTACTGTCTAGAAGGAGGTGCCACCTTTGCTGAGAAGCACTGCTTTAAAACATGGTATATGAGATCATGTACCCAAAAGAGCAGCATTCTGTGATATTTTTCATTGTGTGCCGTGGTAGGTGGACAAATGGCCCCCCACAAGATGTCCAGGTCCTCATCTCCAGAACCTGTGAATGTTACCTTATATGGCAAAAGAGACTTATCAGGTGTGATTAATGTAATCACAGGGTCCTCATAAGAGGGAGGCTGGAGATGAGGGTGTGGGTAGGAGGAGATACGAGGTCAGCAGTAAGCGGCTGTAGTGGAGAGACCAAAGCCAAGGAACACACGGTGGCCTCTAGAAGCTGAAAAAGACAAGGAGACTGATTCTCCTTGAAACCTCCCAAAGGAACACCTTGATTTTAGACTTCTGATCTCTAGAACTGTAAGAGAATAAATTTGTGTTGTTGCAAGCCACTAAGTTTGTGGTAATTTGTTACAGTGGCCATGAGAAACTAATATACATGCTTATCTTCATGGTTAACGTCCAGTGATGGCGAGTGCAACAGGTTTGCCATCTACGGTCATGATGACAAGTTTCTTTCTAAACTGCACACATTTACGTTTTTTTAAAAAAGTCGGCGGAGGGGTAGCTGAATTAAAGGAAAATACTAAGTTAACATAACACAGCTGCTCTCCGGCATGTGAAACTTGCAAAGGCGTTACAAGAATGGCCATGGTTTAGAAAATAGCAGGTTAAGCTATTGCTTGGGAATTTCTAGGTGGGAAAAGTTTTCTGATGGAAGATTCTGGACTCTGCTGCTTTTTGCTAGTAATACCTAAGCACCAGGAGCAAGTCACACCACATGCATTATCCTACAGCAGCCCTAGAAAAGACTCACTGCTTGTATTCAGGTGAGAAAACTGAGGGCCAGGGAGGGAGAACCTCTCATCCAAGGTCATGTCCCTGGGGAATGACAGTCTCAGGATTTGAACCCAGGTCCTGCTGACTCCACAGTTGATGTTCTCAACCACTTTGCTTCATGGAGCTTCTTGCCTGTGGCCACTTTCATGCACACCTGGTGAATGGTGGGGGCAGTCCGTGGTGGTCATTTGGGGGAAACCATTTGCTCCGTTAGGATGATGCTTGTCTAAAGGAGAGACTGTGGCTCTAAGACCAGATAATAAGTCAGACCCTTCCCTGCACTTGACTTAGATCACTTTGGGGTTTGGGGAGTAAGAGGAGCCATCAAAAGAGAAGACAGGGGCTTCCCTGGTGGCACAGTGGTTGAGGGTCCGCCTGCCGACGCGGGGGACACGGGTTTGTGCCCCGGTCTGGGAAGATCCCACATGCCGCGGAGCGGCTGGGCCCGTGAGCCATGGCCGCTGAGCCTGCGCATCTGGAGCCTGTGCTCCGCAACGGGAGAGGCCACAACAGTGAGAGGCCTGCGTACCACAAAAAAAAAAAAAAAAGAGAGAGAGAAGGCAGTCTTCCGAAGTGCTCCCTGGCAAGGCTCAATCATTGCTAAGATGTGTAGAAGCACTTGAACTTGCCCATGGCTGTTGCCAGTCGGAAGTACCTGTTTTGATTATAAGCAACAGAAACTCAATGCACATTAGTTTAAGCCAAAAAGGAAAATGTATAACCAAAATATTCAGAAGTAGACTTTGGGAACAGTGGGATCTGATCCCCCAGTAATTTCATATGAATCTGTGTGTGTTGCCAGTAAGGCTCTGCCAGTTTGGTGACAGAGATGGCTGCCAGCATCCTCAAGTTTAGGTTCTCCCAGCTCAGCCACCTCAGGGGTAAGAAGGTGCCTCTTTCCCAATAGTTATAGCTGACATCCTAGGGCCAACTCTACTCGGCTCCCATTGGCCACGTGACCATCCCTGAACCAGTCACTATGATTCTGACCAGACCTAGGTTATGAGATCACCCTGGAAGGCCAATAATGGGTATTATTTTTACTAAAACTAATGAACTGCTAATTTACAGATACGAAGGTTCATTCCTGGAGAGATTAGGTATCTCCACAGTATCATGCTGCCTCTTTTGTTAACCAGTTGGTGTTTTTTCAAAGTGTCTAATAAAGACACTGTGTTGGGGGCCCCCAAAACCACCCTCAGGCTTGATGAGTTGCTAGAAGGACTCACAGGACTCAGAAGAGCTATTATACTCATGGTTACAGTTTTTTACGGTAAAAAAGGATACAGATTAAAATCAGCGAAGGGAAAGGCACATGCAGTGAAGTCCAGGAAAAACCTGGTCCAACCTTCCAGGTGTCCTCTCCCAGTGGAGCACAGACAGTCCAGTTAATTCTCCCAGCACTGGGGTGTGATAGTTCGTGCCAAGTGTTGCCAACCAGGGAAGCTCACCTGAGCCTTGGTTTCCAGGGTCTTATTGGGTCAGTGATACAGGCATGCAGCATCTGCATGGCAGACTCCGGCCCCTCAGAACAAAAGCAGGCAGTCACCATAAATCACATTGTTAGCAAAAACTATCTGATCAACTGGTACTGCTTGACCCAAGGGCTCAGAGCTCATCCACCAGGAGCCAGCCAAGGACCAGTCTTGAAGTCAGACCTTTCTTAGGAATATGCAGTTTGAGCAACCCAGACCTGCTGAGCTAACCCTCTCCTGCACAGACAGCCTCCAGGTCTTCACAGCAGGGATCCCCAAAGGAAACCAGCTCAAGTGGAGACCACCAGGTACTATAGAAGCTACTGCATCTAGATATTCCAGGGGGCAACACACCTCTTCTTTCCAGTCACGTGGCTGAGCCATGAAGTCAGGCACTTCCTCAGAGCAAAGAAGCATCAATGCATAACCAGAGGATAATGGAATCTGGAGTCAGGTCAGACCTGAATTCCAGCATCCCCCACCCTTACACACACACACACACACGCGCGCGTGCACACACACGCACACACACATTCCAACAAAAATAGAAGTTCATCATTACTGCATATGATGTACTCTGGTATTTTGTCAGCTATTCTAGAGATGGACAAACTTTTTCTATGAAAGTATGATAAATATTTTAGGCTTTAGGCTAGGCTCTGTAGCAACTATCAACTCTGCCACTGTAGCACAAAAGCAGCCATAAACATTAAGTGAACAAATAGTCATGGCTGTGTTCCAATAAAATTTTATTTACAAAAACAGGCAGTTTACTGACCCCTGGATTCTCTTGTATTTTTTTCTATTCCTTTTTAATGCTGGACATTTAAAGTAAATTTAAAGTTCACCAACAGGTTTATAACCTAGACTTTTAAAAGCTCATTTAATCTTTGTAACAACCCTATGAGTTAAGTAACCCCATTTTACAGATGAGAAACTGGGGCACATGGACATTAAATAACTTGTACAAGGTCATCTAGTTGGTAAGAGGTGGAATTGGACTTGAACATAAGCAGTCTGGCTCAGAGCCCACACTGTTAACCTACTGCAAAGCACTCAGTAAAGATTGGCTGTTATTATTATCCAGCCAGCTGTGAAAAAAAAACAAAAGACCACAGTCATATAAGTTGATTTCAAGATGAATTTGGGGTGAGCCTTTCTTCTGTTCAAAGGGTTGTGATGCTAAATAAATAGTGTGTGGATCTCACCGCTGAATTAAACATGGTAGAATTAAATGATGAATTAAACCATCTGCTATAAAAGCGTTATGTGCTTAAAATAGAAAACTTGGAAAATTCAGCAAAGGAAATTCTTTATTGGACAAATAGAGTTGTGATTCATTAAAAACACCTTTTCGGTTAAAAACGTGGACTCCTTTTGAAATGAAAATGGTTGCTTCCTAATCCACAGGGATTGGGAAGTAGACCTCTTAAGAATACAGTTTAGGGCTTCCCTGGTGGCGCAGTGGTTGAGAGTCCGCCTGCCGATGCAGGGGACACGGGTTCGTGTCCCGGTCCGGGAAGATCCCACATGCCGCGGAGCGGCTGGGCCCGTGAGCCATGGCCGCTGAGCCTGCGCGTCCAGAGCCTGTGCTCCGCAACGGGAGAGGCCACAGCAGTGAGAGGCCTGCATACCACACACACACACAAAAAAAAAAAAAAAAAAAAGAAAGAAAGAAAAAAAAAGAATACAGCTTAAATTGGAGAGCTTGTGTATTTGGGAGTGATGGAGGCACTTGACAGAAAACAATTGCCATCATCTAAATTAATACAAAAGTTGATTCAGATTTGAAACCTCCAGGAATCCACATGCCGTTTTCTTCATTCAGGTTTGTTTGACATCAGATTAATTTCGTTTTAGGAAAGACTTACCCTCTCCTCTCCATCCAGAAAATACAGCCATACGTCACAACATAACTTATTGATCTACAAGGCAGATCTCCGAGCGACCCACATGGTGAATGTCCTCACCATCCTCCTCTAATTAAGAGAACCTCACCAAGAATGCGTGATAATTAGGTTACAGAGCTGCATCCAGGTCTACAGCATCTGTCTCCGGGTGAGGGGTGGGGCGGGTTCCAACGCTCAGGGCATCCTCATCAGCCTCCTAAATGAATGTGTGCATAGCCCACCTCGCCATCATCAAAACTGAACCCTGACAAATCTGTAGAACATTAGGGCACATTGAAAAAATCTGCAGCGCCTTATTCTGATTTGTACCTTCACGGGGAGAGAGCCACCCACAAACTCTTGAGTCAGACAAAGATGACATTCCATCCACCCAGACCCCACCAGCTCCCAGCACAGTCCTTTCAACAGACAAGTTACAAATTGAAGCCTGTTTTGGAAAAACTCCCCTTTTCTCAGTTCTCCATTCTGGTTTAAATGGATTGTTTTTTTAAGCACAATCTGTTTCTGCTGTTGCTTGTTTAGGAAATTAACCACTGATTTTTTTTTAATCCAAAGAGTATGTAATGATTAAGAAAATGGTTTTCATGTGAGATGGTACTTTCACAAAGCACATCTTTAATAAAGTACCATCTGATTTGGGGTGTTCCTGCTGGGCTTACAGAAGCAGGTTCTTTGCTTAAGGGGGTGAGGAAGTGGACTGGGGGATTTTGACAATAACCAACGCTTGGGGAGTGCCTGCCGCACACCGGACCCTGGGTTAGGGGTTTACACGTGTGCTACCTCATTTAGTCCTCCCTGCAATGTTAGCCTGTAGCCTTTTATTAGCTGAAGAACATGGCATGAAGGCTCCCATATTTTAGGCTTTCTTTGACTGGGAGATGTGCTGGGTCAGATAGGGCGTCCTCCCGCTCCAAGCTGCACAGGGTAACTTAAGCCAACAGACCAGGGTGGTGTGTTTTTAGAGCATATTAGGGGCTCATTCAGCGGGCAGCATGAGATGAAACCCATGTCTGTCATCCTGTCCTCACTCCAGCTGTCTTTCACATTAATTAATGCTGAGCCTCCACTATTTTTTTTTTTCTTCGTTTCTCAGTCTTTACAGCCCTGAAAAAAACATTTTCTCCTTGGATAGATTGGTCTGGCCCAGAGTAACACTTTGTGTTACTTAACCCTTGGGACAGTTGTGCTTTTCATGGGCTATTCCAGACTTTTCCACCCCAGCACAACTAGTTTTTATCAAGTGTCTTGAAAAGAGGTCCCCCCTACATAGTTCAAAACAATCTAATAGGCAGCATTCAAGCAGATTTTAGGAGAAGCTGAAATAAGAGAACGCTTAGGGAATAGTTGGGTATTCTAAAGGTTCTCCTCAGAAACTTTTGGGTGTCTTTAAGTTTTTGTTTCAATTTTTAATTATACAAGAAATGTTTGAATCCCTTCTCTTTAAAAAACATTTAGAATATACTGGATAATATAAAGTTCACTTTGATCATCACCTCTAATTCCTCTGTCTCCTCCTCTCTGCTTTCTGCAAGTAATTGCTGTTCTGACTCTGGGTATATCCTTGCAGATATTTACAAATATATAAGTGCCCATGGAAAATATGTAGTAACATTGTATATGTTTCTAATAAATGGTAATAACATTCAGTATATAACTTTCAGAAAACTGTTGCTTTCACTCAATTTTTTTTTTTTTTTTGATGCATCCTTGGTAATACATGGAGGTCTGGTTCATTTCTTTCCATTAAGTTTAGTTTTCCATTGTATGAATATTCTACATTTTATTTCTCTAATTTCCTTTGGCTGGACAGCTAAATTGTTTCCGAACTTTTGCTATTTACAGACAGTTCTGTAATGAACATCTTTTTACATGTCCCTTGTTCACATGTATGGGTCTTTTTCCAGTTTAATATTTACTGTAGGGTAATATTACTTGAGTATGTTTCCTTTTATTTTTAATTTAGTTTTCTTTTAATCCAAGAAATATATGCATAGAGTTTAAAACCCATAGAGTTCTCCGAAGGAAAGTATTACGAAAAACAGCAGTCCCCAGAGACTTTCCGCCCAACCCCACCCTCTCTTTCTGCGCAGAGGCAACAACTTTCAACTCTTGCTGATTCTTTGGGTCTTCACCTCCAAATTTCTAAGTAACCTGCTTCTGTGACCACATTTTGATTTTGTTGTTTTTCTGTTTTAGGCATGGTCTCTGGCTTCCCAAACTGGAAGATACTGACTTTAGCTCTCTTTTCTCACCCTTGCCTTTATCACACACATGCAGACTTTCTCTTCACATCCTCCCAATATCAGTAAGTCATAATTTTAGCTTTATCGATAGAGAGGATTTGGCTTCTTCTAACTATGCAAATACTTGTCATAGGTAAGCCATTTTGTCTAAAATAATTACTTTTCCCGTTTTGTGTGCTGGCATGGGACTTGACATTTTTCTGAATAAGTCCTTTCAGAGGATAAGTCTGGATGGCCCCTTCTTCTTGCTTCCTGTCTAGTACATGGAGGGCTGGGCACAGGTGGTGGGGTATACAAACAGCCTTGCCAAGAAGGAATGTGCAGTCCTGCAGAGGTGAAATGGTTTGGGTATGAGTAATGTGTGGACACACCCTCAAACCCTTTTGCCAGGTCACACAACGATTCCCTGCTTGGCCCTGAAAAGTTTGTTTTCCCCATTTTCTCTTCGTTATTCATGGAGCGCTCTACCCTGCGACTTCCAGCCAGGATCCAGAGTGCTAAGCTTTGGCTGTTGGGGCCCTAATGAGATGTTTCACCTAATGGCTGCGTTCCTGGGCTTGATTCTTCACAGTTGTGTGTGTGAAGCTGAGATCACCAGCTATGGATTTTTTCCTTTTTCTTTTTTAAGGGTCAAGAAGGGTTTATGTCATTCATTATTTATTTTTATAATAGAAGTAATGCAGCCTCCCAGTAAAAAAGTTCAACGGGGAAAAGAAGTGTATGGAGTGACGGGTCAAGGCCCCCTTTACTCCTCTCCCGATCCCGGCCCCTCCAGCGCCTCCTCTGAAGCAGTGCTGCTCTGGAACCAGATTACCTGGCTTCACATCCCAGCACTCGCTAGCTGTGTGGCCTTGAGCAAGTTACTTGGTGAGCCTCAGTACTCTCATCTATGAAATAGGAAAATACTGCTGCTCACCTCAAAGAGAGTTGTGGGGATTAAATTAGTTAATACTTAGAGAGTGGCACAGAGAGAGCACTTACTAGATATCAACCAGGAATATTACTAAGTGTTGTCTCTCCTTTTAGACCAGTGGTTCTTTTTTTTTTTTAACATCTTTATCAGAGTATAATTGCTTTACAATGGTGTGTTCGTTTCTGCTTTATAATAAAGTGAATCAGTTATACATATACACATGTTCCCATATCTCTTCCCTCTTGAGTCTCCCTCCCTCCCACCCTCCCTGTCCCACCCCTCTAGGTGGTCACAAACCACCTAGCTGATCTCCCCGTGCTACGTGGCTGCTTCCCACTAGCTAGCTATTTTATGAGACCAGTGTTTCTTAACCTTGACTGCACATTGAAATCAAGTGGGGAGCTTTAAACTTTTCCGGTGCCTGGATCCCACCCTCAGCCATTCTGATTTTATTGATCAGGGGTGTGGCCTGAGCATCAGGACTTTTAAATGCTCCTGAGATCGTCACAGTGTGCAGCCCAGGTTGAGAACCATTATGTGCCACATGCTCCGTATTTTCCACGTGTATCAGTTGGAATAGGTGAGGTTATGCTGCAGTAAAAAACATTCCCCCCAATCTCATCTACTTCTTTTTTTTTTTTAACTGGAGTATAATTGCTTTACAGTCTCATCTCATCTACTTCTTATTTACAGTATGTGTCCATTGTGGTCTGCTGCAGCTCTGACTCTCATCATCTTTACTCTGGAACCCAAGCGAACTGAGTAGATTTTATCTGGAACATTTAGCCTCGTGAAGTGGGAAGAGAGCATGATGAACCATGCACTAGCTCTTAAAGCTTCCAAGCAGAAGCAAAACATAACTTCTGCTCACATTTCATTGGCCAAAGCAAGTCATATGGTCACATCTGAGTTCAACAGGGAGCATCTGTATCAGGGGCCAGCAGCCTTCTTCTGCAGGGAGCCAAATAGTATTTTAGGATCTGTAAGGATCTGTCACAACTACTTACCTCTTCCTTCAAAGCACAAAAGCAACTGTAGACAATACACTGTCCAAAAACGTAAAAATTACTCTTAGCTCGTGAGCCATTCAAAAACAGGCAGCAGGTCAGATCTGGCCCGCAGGCCGTAGTTTGCCAGCCCGTGGTGTATGTCATCTTCCTACGGGGAGAAGCTTTTCAGGAAGGGACCCCAAATATGGGTAAAGAGTAATGCAGTCTACATGCTATGTGTATAGAAAAGAGAAGGAGAGACAGAGACAGAGGGAGAGAGAATAGACCCTTTTATTGTACACTGTGTTTTATACACTATACTGTGATACAACTTGCCTTTGTTCCTTAATACTATTTTTCTGGATGATTCTTTCATGTCAGGAGTTCTAGCATTACTCCATTTTTTTTAATGGCTGCCTCATTTTCCTGGATATGGATGTACTACAGTGGGTTTCTTTGGTTTGGTTTGGCTGCATTGGGTCTTCATTGCTGCACGCAGGCTTTCTCTAGTTGCAGACAGCGGGGGCTACTCTTTTTTCTTTTTTTTTTTTTTTTGCGGTACGCAGGCCTCTCACTGTTGTGGCCTCTCCCGTTGAGGAGCACAGGCTCCAGACGTGCAGGCTCAGTGGCCATGGCTCACGGGCCCAGCCGCTCCGCGGCATGTGGGATCTTCCCGGACCAGGGCACGAACCCATGTCCCCTGCATCAGCAGGCGGATTCTCAACCACTGCGCCACCAGGGAAGCCCCCGGGGGCTACTCTTCGATGCAGTATGTGGGCTTCTCATTACGGTGGCTTCACTTGTTGCGGAGCCCGGGCTCTAGGCACATGGGCTTCAGTAGTTACGGTGCATGGGCTCAGTAGTTGTGGCCCGCAGGCTCAGTAGTTGTGGCACACGGGCTTAGTTGCTCTGCGACATGTGGGATCTTCCTGGACAAGGGATCGAACCTGGGTCCCCTACACTGGCAGGCGGATTCTCAACCACTGCACCACCAGGGAAGTCCCCAACGGTGGGTTTTGTTTATATGTTTGTTTTCGTAGTTAATCCTCTCTTGTTAGAGAAAAGTGTTTTTTTAAATAGCCGGAGGAGGAGGAGGGCTTATAGCCATAGAGCGATGGATTGATCATTGATCGTTGTAAGGAGAGAACCAACATCCCAGCTCTCCCAGTAGTTTATACATAGTTTATACTGCTTTCCCTGAAATCTCTCAGGCCTCCCGGGAAACACACATTCTCCAAGAGGCTCTCCTTTCCTACAGCCATTTCTGGTTCTTGCAACACTGAACACAGTTGCCATTCCAGGGGCGTATTTGTGGGGGGAGATTTAAACACGGACGAGGGTAAATAGAAATGATGAAAAAGTAGAAGTGAAATCTCAGAAGCTGTGCAACACTATCACCCTGACCCCAGCCGGAGACACATCTTAGGCCGTGTGCTAGCCGCGCAGATGAGGACAGACCAGATCCGCCATTCAGGGGTGGGCCGGGAGGAGAGGAGGCTGAGACGACAATGACTCCACTTACTTGCGCTTTTCTCTGCTTCTTCCTAACAGGACACCACGGCGTCCGTGCGCATCGGCCTCATGATGGAAGAAATGATCTTCAACCTCGCAGATACACATCTGTTCTTCAATGACCTGGAGGTTTGGAATTGCTTGATTGCTCATTTCATTCCATAGTCGCTGTATTTAATCACCTGCATCTGTTTTGGGGACAGAGCCACTGCCTTTCCTTTTTCCTTTTTGTTTCCTTTTTCGTTTGGAGGCTAGAAAATTTTGCTCACCACCCGCAAGAAGGCACAAAACTGTGGCCAGCCACGGCTTATTGGAAACACACTTGACCGGATTCTCTCCCCACCTTCCCTCTCTACGGTTAATGGGCTTTTCCCTCTGCTCTAGTGGTGATGTCCACTGGCAGTTTTACTAATCCAATCAAGGCCGCGTAGTTTCTTCCTCCTGAAATTTGCTATTTAATAAAGTTTATTAAGGCAAATTAGTACAGATCCTCCTGGGTCAGGAATAATTAGCAGTGGGCCAGGATGGAAGCTTTTAAAAACAATTTACATTCTCCTGAAAACATGTTGTACAAAGAGAGAGAGAGAGAAAGAGAGAGAGTGGTGGGGCCGCGCGGATTCAAGTATCTGCTCCTGAACCCCTAAGCAAGCAGCAGGGAGATAGGAAAAGGGGCAGAGCAGCTTCCGAAATAAATGTAATTAGTTTGTTTATACCCAGCCTGAGTCAGAAAGATTGGGGAAGAATTTCAAATAGAAAACATATTTAAAATAGAGCTACTAAAGCGAAGGCAAAGGAATTGAAAGCCATGTAATGAATAAGGGTGAGGCATTGTACCAGAAAAAATCTGGCTCAGGCTAACTACAGCAGTTGAGTCTCTCTGAGCTTCCTGGTAGACAAGGCAAGGAGGGAAATGCAGTGCACTACTTACCCCTAATGAAAGAGCAAGCAGCTTTCTCCAAGGTGAGGAAAGTTTTTTTGGTTGATAAGAGGATCAATGTGGGAGTCTTCTAGCTTTGTAAATTATATTCTCGTTATTGGTTTAACAGATTGAAAAATAAAGGCAACCTAAAATAAAACTGCATGTAAAAGAACAATTCTATTTATCCTAGTAGGAATATTTTTTTCTTAGAATCTGGAAAATCCCTGGGTACTCAACTGTGAAGTAATAATATGAAGGCTATAAATTCCAAATCTGTCCTGGCCAACTGAGAGCATTACTCATTTATTGTCAGGAAAGGATACAGAGTTTCCTTCCCAGTCTGCAGTCCTAGAGTTCCAGAAAGGGAAATCCTTGCTGAAATGATCGATCTTGTGTTCCGTCCAGTCTCGGCAAGCCGTTTGGGCCTCAGTCCTCCCATCTATGAAATGAGATTGATGCTCTCTGCCCAACATCTTTTTCAAAGAGAGGATTGAGATAGAAGCTTTCTGAGGAAGGGCACTTCCCTGGTGGTCCAGTGGGTAAGACTCCATGCTCCCAATGCAGGGGGCCGGGGTTCAATCCCTAGTCAGGGAACTAGATCCTGAATGCATGCAGCAACCAAGAGTCTGCATGCTGCAACTAAGGCCCAGCACAGCCTAAATAAATAACTAAATATTTTTTTTAAAAAAACTTGCTGAGGAAGGAAGCTTTGGAGTAGTGGAGAATGCCAGTAGCATCAAGGCCCAAAACTATCTCTTTAGCCAAAAGCAACGTACAAGCTCCCTTTACAAAGTCCTCTTATGTCTTGGGGGGAAAAAGAAGAGAGAGAGAGAACTTAAAGTTAAATTTTTAAATTAAAAAAAAAAAACATGGCAATTGAATTCAACAAGTATTATGGAGCCTAATATAGTAAAAACTCAGCTGACTGCACATTCAAAACCCAACTTGCTTTAGCAAAAGATGGAAATTATTGGCCCTTGTAGCTGAAAAGTCCAGGGTAGATGTAGTTTTTCCCCGTCTCCTGCTTAGAATGTCACTTTTGTGCGAGGAGGGACCACGTCTGTCTGATTCACCCTAAATCCCCAGGGACCAGGCAGTAAACAACCAAACAAATCCATAAACAAGCATGCTTGTGGCAGTGAAAAGGACGTGAAGAAAATAAAACAATCAGATGTGATAGTGAGTGTTGGGGGTGAGGGAGTAGGGTAGGGGAACAGCATTCTCGGGGGGGGTGGTCAGGGAAGGCATCTCAGGGACGTGGCGCTTGAGCCAAGGCCTGAATGATGACAGGAGCCAGCCAGGTGGAGGCCAAGGGAGGTGGGATCAGCAGGTGCAAAGGCCCTGAGGTGAGAACTAGTGTGACATCATCACACTAGTGATGATCGGCAAGAAGGACAGGTGAGTGCAGTGAGTGAGTGAAAGCAGGGGGGCGGCTGGGAGGGATGAGTCTGGAGAGGGAGGCGTGAGCCAGACACAAACCACAGACATCAGAGTTGGACAACCATGGGGCCAGGGAGCATGAAACGGGAAGATCCACATGACCTGATTTATGTTTTAAAATGACCACTCTGGTTGCTGCATGGAGATCAGGCAGTAGGACGGGAAACGTAGAGACAGGGGGACCAGCAAAGAGCTACTTCCAAGTAAAAGATGAGAAATGGGTTGGATCAAGATGGGAAGAAGACGTGGGCTCCGGAAGAATGGCAGGAAAGATGAGAGGCCTTGCTGACGGCTTGGACGTGGGGGATGAGAGGAGAGAGGAGCCAAGAGGGGCTCCTGGGATTGGCCTGACCTGGGTGATGGTGCTGTTCTCCGTGATGGGCAGCACACAGAAGACGGGAGAATCCATCCTTCTGTGGTGGGCACCTGAGGTCGGAGGTGTCTGGGACACCCCAGTGAAACACCACATCGACAGGCAGATAAGCGAGTTTGAAGCTCTCACGCAGCGAAGGTGGTAGACACATAGTAAGCACTGTGTCCGTCTTGTTGAACCTGAGGCTCAGAGCCAGGTATTTTTTGGACTGGTGTGTGTTCAGGCCCATGTCTTCAGAACCTTGCCCCTCTGCTGTTCTTCGCTGACCCCAAAGTCAAAGTCGCACCTCTTAGAAAAGGATCTTAATTACCAGCTGGAGCTACTCAGGGAAGCCAGTTTGTTTTTATTCTCTACATTTTTTTTCCAAAATGTCCCCAGTGCCAGAAGCCCCGAGGGCACCTCAGCAGAATTGAAACCATGTTATACGATGCAGAAGTTAAGACGCAAGTGAAAACATATTGCTTGCTGGTGCAGGGAGCCCCTGTCAAAACCTGAAGGGCAGCCCGGTGGGGCTCCCCAGGGAGGCCCTTCGGGGCTGGAGCCTGGCTCCTGCACGGATGGTCAGATGATGGGGTTTAGGGAACAAAGTCAGATCCCCTTCTGGTCTGAGCCTGCAGTGCCGTCTCTAAAAAAGGAGGTCAGCTCCCACAAGCAGCAGCAATTTATGGAGAGTTTAGCATTCACCAGGCCCTGCTCTAAGTGCTGTGGTTTCAGTGTCAAAAAAACAAACAAAAAAAACCACAGCAAGGTTCCCCCACCCTGGAGGCATTGACCTTCCAGTTGGGGAAGCACACCGTAAACAATTGAATATAAAATGTCAGATAAAGTGCTCCAAAGAGAGGCCAGCAGAGCCAGAGGAGATGGTCCCAGGGACTGTTTTCCTTGGTAAAACCAGATAAGGCTGCTGTGACACTGGAGCAGAGACCTGAAGGAGGTGAGGGAGAGGACCACGTGGGCATCTAGGCAGAGAGTGTGCCAGACAGAGAGGACAGCAGTGCAGAGGCCCTGGGGCGTGGTCAGAGTCGGCAAGTTACAGGAACAGGAAGGAGAGCCCAGTGCAACTAGAGCAAAAGAGCAGGAAGGGCTGTGGAGGGCAGTTTGGGGGAGGGGAGACAGCTCACTTGGGGCCTCTGGGCCACCATAAGGCTCTGGGTAACGTTCTAACAGTGACCAGAAGCTATTGGAGGATTTAGAGCGGGGAAGCAACATGACCTGCCTCACCGTTCAGAGGCTCCCTCTGGCTGCCGGGTGGAGAACAGACCAAAGCGGGCAATGGAGGAAGCAGGTGTTTGCATTAGATCGGTTCCTGGACTGAAAGGTGAAAGTGCTCATGGGGCAGGGATTCCATGGGGAGGACTGGTCAGAGACAAAGTAGGTGCCAAGTTCAGCTGTATCTCAGGACTTCAGGGATGCGTGTCCAGAGTTTACGGCAAGTGTCTGCTAATCAGTTCAGTCTGCCTTTGAGTCCTGGCTCCACCATCTCCTGGCTGTGTGACCTGTGCAAGGCACTCCACCTCCTTGAACCTCAGTTTCCTCATCTGCTAAATGGGTAGAAGAAAAGCCCCTGACTTCCAGGGTCGTCAGGATGATGGGAGATACACGGAAGCAGTCAGCAGAGAGCCTGGCATACGGTTGGCACACGGTACATGCCCAAGAGATGGGCCTCCCCACCAGAGGGCTGCATGTGCCACTGGGACTGGGCAAGGGGGGGTCTACGTGGTACAGGGGCAAATTGTTTAATTTAAATCATTATATGTTTATTGTATGATGAGCTAGAAAAGGTAACTAGGTTGCCCAATCCCCGATTTTACCATAATTCAGTAACAATACATTTAATGCAGAGATAGGGCAAAGATTATGACAGTGGTGAGCAGCCTGGCCCGAAATGACAGCAAGTTGCTGGAGTTTGGGCATAAATATTGACAATTACCCGGCCAACTTGCCTTTGTGCGAGAGCGACTTCTTTTGCAGTAAAATCCAGGGCAGAGGACGGACCCTCATCAGAAATGTCAGCTGGGTTGTGGAGGAAGGGTAGAGGTTTGATTGAAATTCACACACCTGCCGCTTGGGAGCTCATGAAAGCGTCCTCGGGCTCCCTGAAGTGCGCATGTGCCGCTGCCAAAGCCAGGCCGGCCCCGGCTGAGTGGAGGTGCCCGGGAGCACAGTGCTCTTGGGTTCGATTTCGGGGCTCAGTGTGCAGCGGGGGAGGCGATGCCATCCATCCTCGCGGCCCCTGCGTGAAGAGGTGAGTGGGGGGAAAACAGGGCGGATTCAGGCGAGGGACAGCCGCGTCCTCGCTTTCCCGTCTTCCCTCGTTCTCAGAGAGCAGGCTCTCTCGATGTCCGCAACCTCATTATCGTCAAGTGGGGGAGGGTGAGTTTGGAAATGGGAGGGAAGTGTGGGTTATCACACGAAGGGAAAGAACTGTTGGCCCCTAGCAGTCGGGGCCAGGGATGCCACATAACCCAGTACTTTGTACAGCCTTGTACAACGAGGAATCATTCCACACAAAATGCCAGGGGCACCCCGTTGAGAAACACTGCACCAAGCCCTTGAGAGCAGTCAATCAGCTGCACCGCATTTATGGATCACCTAGCGTACAGCAAAAGCCAGGCTTCATGTAACTTGCTTTTACTTTAAAAACCTTTTTTTGGTTAAACTTACAGTTTTTCTCTTATTAGTGTTTTAGGGGGAAAATGACTAAGCACATTATGCAAGTGATTTCATAGGTGATATTGCTTAGGATGAAACTAAGGCTTTATTGTTTGTTTGTTTTATTGAAGTATAGTTGATTCACAATGTTGTGTTTCTGGTGTACAGCAAAGTGATTCAGTTATACATATTTTTTTTTCATATTCTTTTCCATTGTGGTTTATTACAGGATATTGAATATAGTTCCCTGTGCTACACATAAATCCTTGTTGTTTAATTTATATATAGTGGTGTGTATCTGTTAATCCCAAACTCCTAAGTTATCCCCCCATTTCCCCTTTGGTGACTACATTTGTTTTCTATCAATATGTCTGTGAGTCTGTTTCTCTTTTGTCAATAAGTTCATTTGTGTCACATTTTAGATTCCACGTATACGTGATATCATATGGTATTTGCCCTTCTGTGTCTGACTTACTTCACTTAGTGTGGTAATCTCTAGGTCCACCCATGTTGCTGCACCATGTCATTATTTCATTCTTTTTTATGGCTGAGTAGTATTCCATTGTATATATGTACCACAACTTCTTTATCCATTCATCTGTTGATGGACGCTTAGGTTGCTTCCATGTCTTGGCTGTTGTAAATAGTGCTGCAGTGAACATTGGGGTGCATGTGTCTTTTCAAATTAAGAGTTTTCTCCGATACATGCTCAGGAGTGGGATTGCTGGATCATATGGCAACTGAATTTTTAGTTTTTTAAGGAACCTCCATCCTGTTCTCCATCGTGGCTGCACCAATTTACATTCCCACCAACAGCGTAGGAGGGTTCCCTTTCTCCACACCCTCTCCAGCATTGTGTTACTTGTAGATTATTTAATGATGGCCACTCTGACCAGTGTGAGGTGGTATCTCATTGTAGTTTATGTTTCCCTAATAATTAGAAGCTACGGTTTTAAACGTTTAAAAAGGAAAGTTGATTGAAAGGGGTATGATAGGGTGCATCACAAATAGTAGTGGTGAAAATTGTTTGAGAAAAATTGTCTCAGTGATATCAATTATGTTTCAGTAATTTACATCTCTGTGTGATAGAAAATGTGGCTCTTATGGAAGGTCACAGTCAAAACCACTTGAAAGGGGCTTCCCTGGTGGTGCAGTGGTTGAGAGTCCGCCTGCAGATGCAGGGGACAGGGGTTCGTGCCCCGGTCCGGGAAGATCCCACATGCCATGGAGCGGCTGGGCCCGTGAGCCATGGCTGCTGAGCCTGCGCGTCCGGAGCCTATGCTCCTCAATGGGAGAGGCCACAATGGAGAGAGGCCCGAGTACAAAAAAAAAAAAAAGTAACAGTAATCACAGCTGACATCATTTACTGAGTACTTACTAGGTACCAGGCACTGCTTTGTTCAGTTTACATGTATTAACTTGTTTAATCTTCACTATTATTGTCCCTATTGTCTCAGTCTGCTCCGGCTCCCATAACAAAACATCACAGATTGTATGGCTTAACACAACAGAAATTAATTTTCTTACCATTCTAGAGGCTAGAAGTCCCAGATTAAGGGGCTGGCAAATGTGGTTTCTGGTGAGAGCTCTCTTCCTGGCTTGTAGAGGCCACCTTCTCACTATGTCTGCACATGGCCTTTCCTCAGTGTGTGTACAAGGAGAGGGAGAGAGAAAGAGAGAGAAAAAGCATGTGCTAGCCAGCTCTGCTGTCTCTTTTTATTAGAACACTAATCCTATCAGATCAGGGCACCACCCTTATGACCTCACATAACCTTAATTACTTCCTTAGAGGCCCGCTCTCCAAATACAGCCACCTGAGTGTTTGTGCTTCCACATATGAATTTGGGGAGGACACAAACACTCAGTCCATAACACCCATTTTACAAATGAAGAAACTGAGGCACAGAGAGGTTAAGCGCGAACAGCCCAAGGTCACACAGTTGGCAATGGCAGTATTCAGACCCGGGCAGCCTGGCTCCAGGGCCCTTGCACGTATCCACTGTGCTGTGCTGCCTCCCCCAGGAGAACGATTGCCATCTGGCTGAGAAAGAAGATCCCCAACAGGAAATCTAGACTGTACAGTGCTGTAGACAGTGGGTTCAAAGGGAAAAGGAGAGCAGGGAGGATTGGTGCAGCCAGGAAGCCTGGAGGAAGATGAGCAAGGTCTGACAGCAAGAGGAGGAGAAATTCCCAGTGTAAACGAAGAAGACAAAGGTGAAAAACTCCTCCGTGAATTATCATGTCATCTTCACGTCGTATATGCAAAACAGAAGTCACACAAATAACAGCAACCTAAACCACACTAAACTACTACGGCACCTTCTCTTCCCCCCTGCAAGGGGAACAAAGCAATAAACAAAGGATCTGAATGCATTTCTAGAAAGAAGGATGTGGACTGAGGTTGAAGCCGAGTGGGGGGCACAGGTGAGAATAATAAACCCAATCACAGCGACAGCTGACATGTACTGAGAGGTCACTGTGTGCCAGGCAGTGCCCAAAGGGCTCACCTGCATGCCTTCATTTAACGTTTCCACCAGTCACAGAAGGTAGATACTGTTACGTATCCCCATTTCAGAGATGGGAAAACTGAGCCACGGAGAGGTTAACTTGCCCAGGGCTGACACGTCTTGAGCTCTTACCCTGTGCCGAGCATCACACGTGCATTTTCTCACTGAAATCTCACAACTACCACGGAAAGGGAGATTTTCTTTTTTAATCTCTATTTTACATATGAAGAATGAAGCCCAGGGAGGTCATTTTTCAAGGGTTACAGAGCTAGTAAGAGTAGAGTGGAGATCTGATCCCAGGCCAAGCTGACTTCTAGGCTGGGACGTTTATCTTTCACGGAAGATACGTTTATTTATTTATTCATTTATTTTTTGCTGCGTTGGGTCTTAGTTGCTGTGCGCGGGCTTTCTCTAGTTGCCCCCAAGCAGGGGCTACTCTTCGTTGCAGTGTGCGGGCTTCTCATTGCGGTGGCTTCTCTTGCTGTGGAGCATGGACTCTAGGGCTCTAGGCGCGCAGGTGCAGTAGTTGTGGCTCATGGGCTCTAAGAGCTCAAGCTCAGTAGTTGTGGCGCACGGGCTTAGCTGCTCCGCGGCATGTAGGATCTTCCCAGACCACGGATGGAACCCGTGTCCCCTGCATTGGCAGGTGAATTCTTAACCGCTGCACCACCAGGGAAGTCCCAAAGATACAGTTTTGAGATGAACAGTGAATTGGAGAAGGAATACGGGTCCGAGAAGGAATACGGGTCCACAGAGTGGATGGAAGAAAAGAGTCCTTCATAAGAAACAAGAACAACCTAAAGGTTTTGACAGAAGGTATCCCTGGCCTGAATCAGGTATGGCCAGGCTGGAGGGTGGGCTGGAGGGGGAGCGTTTCAAGATGCTGCCAGAGCTTTGGGAAGGATCATGCTGGAGGGACTCAGAAGTGGCTGGAATCTGGGCAGGCTGTAGCTGCCTTCCTGACACCTGGGCCTGATGGCTAAACGTCTGATTTACGGTTCTGCAGGAGCTGTCAGGGAGAATAATATTTCACCGTGTCAGCGCTGAGCTGCTCTCCAAGACGTCCTGCCCAACTGACCATTAATGCAACACAGGCCACAGCCTGTTTAGTGCTCTTCAGATAAGTTAAACATTTAAACAACACGAGAAAGACAGCCCAGGTTTCCCTCCCAGGGAGCAGGCCCCTCTCTGGCTAGTCTAGAGGCAGCATTAAGCACTCTCACTTTTAAAATATACCTGCTTTGTGGGTTTTTTTTGGTTTTTTTTTTTTTTTTTTTTTTTGCAGTACTTGGGCCTCTCACTGTTGTGGCCTCTCCCGTTGCGGAGCCAGGCTCTGGACGTGCAGGTTCAGCGGCCATGGCTCATGGGCCTAGCAGCTCCGCGGCATGTGGGATCTTCCTGGACCGGGGCACGAACCCGTATCCCCTGCATCAGCAGGCGGACTCTCAACCACTGCGCCACCAGGGAAGCCCCCGATGTACCTGCTTTGAAGGAGAAGGAGTGGGCAGGGAGTCCATCTGGGCTTGGATAAGAGTCATTTTTCTAAAGCAAATTTGTCAACAATTTCCTTTCTGCATTCGTGTCTCCAGGCAGCCAAGGACAAAAAGTAATGGGCTCAGACCACAGCAGAGCAGGTTGGGAAAACCCTGGCTGTCACCAGCATAATCAGGACGGATTTTGATGGGTACTTGTCACCGGGCTTACTGTTCAGAAACAAGGATGAGAATACTAAGGATCAAAACCTATGGGGTGCAGGCAAAGGCTGATCCAGACAGCCTTAAATTACATTTATTAGAAAACCAGGAAAATTAATAAGAACTGGTAATTGAAAAGATCATTAAGGTAGAAAGCCTTTGGCAAGCGTGAAAAAGAAAAAAAAAAAGAGGGAGAAGAAGAGATCAGTAACCAACATCCAGAATGAAAGGGTGGACATTATTATAGGTTCAGGGGAGATTCTTTTTTTTTTTTTAATTATGAGAATACCATGAGCAATATTGTTCCAATGAACTTGAAAACCTGGATGAAATTGACCCTTTTCAGAAAGATGTAAATTATCAAAATTAACCCAGGGGAAAATGTTTTAAATAAATAAACCAGTGACCATGAGAAATTGAAATCGTAGTTAAAGGTGTACAGCTCTAACAAAGGCACCACGTCCAGCTCATTTTAAACAAGAGTTCCACCAAACGTTCAAGGAAAGGATAAATAAATCGCATCCTGCACAAACTGCAGAGCAAAGAAAAGGTGGGATGCTCTCTCATGCATTTCAGGAGACTAATGTTACCTTGAAACTAAATCTGGACTTTGAGCACATGACAAAAGGATAAATCGCTGTCATCGCTATGAAAGATGGGACGCTGCAAGTGGATTCATTACCCATATTTCATAATTTTTTTTTAAATCCAGGACTTCCCTGGTGGCATGGTGGTTAAGACTCTGCACTCCCAATGCAGGGGGCCTGAGTTCAATCCCTGGCCAGGGGACTAGATCCCACATGCATGCCGCAACTAAGGAGCCGGCAAGCCACAACTAAGGAGTCCATGAGCCACAACTAAGGAGACTGCCACAACTAAGGAGTCTGCCTGCTGCAACTAAGACCTCACACAACCAAATAAATAAATAAATAAATAAATATTTTTTTAAAATCCTGGAGACCTTGGTCTGTTGCCCAAGAGGGACCAGGAGCAATGATACTCCTGCAGCAACTAGCACATCCAGCATCCAGATCTTGGCTTCAAAACACCATTTTCCAGTGAAAGGAACCAGGACTCCTGGGAGAAGTGACTGATTCTAGGGCTTGGACAGAGAAGTTACATGATAAACATGGAGCATCTTACCATACCAAAAACTAAAGGAGTGCTCAAAAAACCCCATGATGATGGGGTATGTTAAAGGGACACAAGTGCTGACTAGAAGGGTTCCCAGTGGCCAGAGCTGGAACACTTTGAGTACTGAAACAAATAACATAGTATTCAACCCAAGATATAAAATAAGTACCCATGAATCCATACTGACACAGATAAATGATTGAATAAATAAGTGGGGGAGGACAGACAAATCTCCCATACAGAAAAATTCAAAATAATTTATGTAGATACTCTACCCTTTACTGTGAGCTTTGCATAGTTTCTTCCTTCCAAAGAGTATGCTATGGAAAGGTGGGGGGAGAGTAACTTTACAGTAGAGAAGCCTGAGGAACACTACCTGAGCCAGGTGATCAAGGTCAACATCAACAGTGATGTCATGTTGATAGTATGTACCCTTGATGTGACGTGATGAGAGTGGCACTTTTACCTCTGTGATCTTCCTCACCAAAACCCATAACTACAGTCTAACCATGAGAAAAACATCAGACAAATCCCAGCTGAGACATTCTGCAAATGACTAATACTCCTTTAAACTGTCACTAAAACCAAGGAAAGTCTGAGAAACTATCACAGCCCAGAAGAACCTAGAGAAACAAGATGACAAAATGTAATGTGGTACCCCAGATGGGATCCTGACAGAGAAAAAGGATGGCAGTAGAAAAGCTGAATAAAGAATTGACATCAGTTAATAATAATATAGTGATATTTATTAGCTGTGACAAATATACTATTTGAATATAAGATGTTAACAATAAAAGAAACTGGGTGTGGGATATATGGGATCACTCTACTGTATTCACAATTTTTCTGTAAATCTAAAACTATTCTAAAATTAAAAGTTTACTACAGGGACTTCCCTGGTGACGCAGTGGTTAAGAATCTGCCTGCCATTGCAGGGGACACGGGTTCGAGCTCTGGTCTGGGAAGAGCCCACATGCCACGGAGCAACTAAGCCCGTGCGCCACAGCTACTGAGCCTGCGCTCTAGAGCCCACAAACCACAACTACTGAGCCCATGCACCACAACTACTGAAGCCCTCGCGCCTAGAGCCCGTGCTCCGCAACAAGAAAAGCCCGCGCACCACAATGAAGATTAGCCCCCGCTCGCTGCACCTAGAGAAAGCCCGCGCGCAGCAATGAAGACCTGATGCAGCACCCCAAAAAAAGTTTATTACAAAAAAAAACAAAAAACTGAAGACTCACAGGTGTCTAGTAACTTTCCCAAGATCACACACCTAGGAAATAGGGCTGGCACTGGAGCCTAGGGATGGGCATTTGAAGGCCAACTACAACATCAGGGACGTGTGAAACTGAATGTCTCTACCCTAGTTCTCTCCCGCCCCGCTTCCTGAGATGCATTAATGTGTAGCATCCTGACGTGTCTTTGGAATTTGGACTGAAGACTGCAATGTCCTGCTTTGCTTCTAAATTGCTTCATCAGCAGAGCTGACCATCCATAAACCTCTTTCAGTGGTGAACTCAATTCAGTTTGGGCCTATGGAATTCAAAATAGTAATACTAGTGATGATTAAGGCAAACGTGTATGTGGCATTTTCTGTGGGCGAGGGACTTTTCAAAATGCTTTACCTGTATTGATTCATCCAATCCTTACAAAACCCTATGTGGGCAGTAGCATTCTATAGCTCAATTACAGACAAGGAAGTTGAGAGTCACGAAGATGAGAACCTTGTCCAAGTCCATTCTGTTAGTAAGCAGAGTCAGAATTTGACCCAGATCCCAGAGTCTGTGCTCTTAACTGCTGTACTCTCTGACCTTGCAAAAAACAGTTTAAAAAAAAAAAAAAGGCACTACCTTTAGGGTTTCCCAGTTTAGCAGATGAAAGAAGAAATTGGCCATTATATCAGGCCTAGATTAACCCTACAGGCCCCACAAAGTGTGGAAGCACAGAAACATTTGTCCTGACATGGCATAGAGTTGGAGCAGTTTTTACAAAGGCAGTGACATCAGCAAACCTTCGCAGGCTTTTGATAGATGGAAGGAGAAGGGAAAAGCATTCAAAACAGAAGGAACAGTAAATGCAAAGGCCCTAGGGCAAGAGCATGAGGGTTGTTGAAGGACGAGCAGGGGCTGCTGTGTCTGCAGTGCAGTGAGAGAGGGCTGGGAGATGGTGGGGGGAGAGTGATGAGTGGGAGGGTGTGCAGACAAGTGGGGCCCAAGTCATGGTGAGGCCTGTGTTTTCACTTGTAGGGAGGTAGGAGCCATTATGGGGTTTGGGGCAGGGGAGGGACAGGATCTGACTTAGGGTTTAGCAGGATCCCTCTGGCTGCTGGATGGAGACTAGGCTGGCAAGATGGGGGGTAGACAGGGTAGAAGTAGGGAGAGTGAGGAGGTGACTGTAATAGTCTGAGTCAGGGCTCAGTTAACTTTTTCTGTAAGGAGCCAGAGAGTAAATATTTTAAGCTCTGCGGCACAGGCTGTCTCTGTCTCAACTACTCAGTTCTCCCGTTGTAGGACAAAATCAGCCCTAGACAGTATGTAAATGAATGAGCATGGCTGTGTTCCAATAAAACTTTATTTACACAAACAGTGGGCAGGCCAGATTTAGCCCCCAGGTCATAGTTTGCCACCCTCTGGTGTAGGTGGCAGGTAATGATGGCTTGGACCATGGTGGGAGCAGCAGAGGGGCCTCTCTTTTCTGGGGACATAAGAAGTACCATGAGGACAAGAGTCAGGTTAGAACCGAAACCTCCCCTCTTTTTTTTTTTTTTTTTTTTAATGAATTTAAATTTATTTCTTTATTTTTGCCTGTGTTGGGTCTTCGTTTCTGTGCGCCGGTTTTCTCTAGTTGCGGCGAGCGGGGGCCACTCTTCATCGCGGTGCACGGGCCTCTCACTGTCATGGCCTCTCCCGTTGCGGAGCACAGGCTCTGGACGCGCAGGCTCAGTAGCCATGGCTCACGGGCCCAGCCGCTCCGCGGCATGTGGGATCTTCCCAGACCAGGGCTCGAACCCATGTCCCCTGCATTGGCAGGCGGATTCTCAACCACTGCGCCACCAGGGAAGCCCTACCTCCCCTTTCTTGACCCAAGCATCCTCTGATGCTGTTCCGAGCCCAAAGAAGGCATTTTTATAAGTTAGTCTTAGGATGGATGGATCTTTGCAAGCACAGACTCTGGAGGCAGACAGCCTACTGGGCTCCTCCTCACCCTCATTGCATGGCCTCGGAAGTTTTCTGGGGTAACAAAGTACCCAGACTGGGTGACTTAAACAACAGAAACTTCCTGTCCTGCAGGTCTTGAGACCAGAAGTTCAAGGTCAAGATGTTGGCAGGGTTGGCTCCTTCTGAAGGCTCTCAGGGAGAATCTGCTCCTTGCCCCTCTCTCCTACCTTCTCCGAGACATTCCTTGGCTTGTAGACCTATCACCCCACCTCTGCCCTCATGGTCACATGATGTTCTCCCTGTGTGCATACCTGTCTCTGTGTCCAGATTTCCCTTTTTTATCAGGACATCAGTCATACTGGATGAGGGCCCACCCTCATGACCCCATCTTAACTTGCTCATCAGTGAAGACCCTATTTCCAAATAAGGTCACATTCCCAGGTACTGGGGTTAGGACTGCAACATCTTTTGAGGGGACACAATTCAGCTCATAACAGACCTGTTCCTGTACTTCTCTCACCTCATTTTCTCCTGTATAAGATGAATGACAGTAGTATTCCCGTTAATCTATGTGAAGTGCTGAGCACAGACCCCGGCATATTGGGAGCCAGTCAGAGGCTATATGTTGCTGGCCTCTGTCCTCCAGTATTAGATCCTGCCTTCTCCTCTCCTCCCCATGGAGATACTTTATTTTTCAAAAGCAGTATATGTCCATATTCTCCTTGTACAGGAAGGAAGGAGGGAAGGAAGGAAACAGGGAGGGAGGGAGGGAGAAAGGAAGGAAAGGAAAGCAGAGCATTTCAGTAAGGTTAAAGCCTCCTTTGACCACTAACCCAAAGCCAGTGCCTTCCCAGATGGAATTACTGTTCCCAGTCGGATGTGTGAGCATCCACATCTTTCTATTTCCATTTATGTATATGGATACATTCATAGATAACACCTTGTTTTGTTTTTAATTGTTTTTTGTAAATATCAACATGTGTGATACTGGATGTCTCATTCTCCAGTCTGCTGCTTTTTGCACTGTAGGATGTCTTGGAAACATTTCCATGTGCTAACATAACTATCTCCCTCTTTCTTCTGAGCTGCCAGGTAGGATCCCCTGAATGGATATACCACAGTTCATTCCACCATGATCCAATCGAGGGAACTGCAGGTGTTTGCAGTTTCTCACTGGGATGCTGGACATCCTTGCACGAGACTCTTTGCAGGTGTTTCTCTGGGTCAGAAAGTGTCCATTCCTCAGCCCCACTGCGCCTCACCAATGCCAAGGCCACAGGAACCCATCCTCTGTCTTGGGCGGGTGGTCCCGCTCCAACCCCCACCCCACCCCCATGATAGTCACACTCTGACTCCAGAGAGGCCAGAAGCACCCTGGGCCGTGAGAAGCTGGCATCCTTTGAGAGGCCTGCCCCCCATGCAGCGCAGTTGAGGGGCATATGATCCTCTTCCCCCAGGGCCCAGCCCCAACTTTGTGTCCTCGGCATTGTCCCACCCTCCTCGGTGCTGGCTCAGCGGGTAACTCAATCCAGGTCAGCTGGTGTTGTATGAGGTAGTGTCTAGCTGAGCGTCATGGTATTTTATTAAGCCCGAAATGTGATCGCTACTGTTGTCACACTTTAGCACCCCTGACGATCCCCTCGCAAATGAGAAAAACAGAGCCTCCCCACATACCTTTCCCCTGACATCAGGGAAAGCACAGGGAACCCTGCCCAGGGGCCTGAGCCCTGGTGACCCCCCAGAGCAGCTTTCAAGCTTGAGGGAAGGCCTGGGGGCCACGGGGAGGTGTTTTTCCAATTTCAGGCAAAGCAAATGGACTGGGGGGAAATCTGCTATTAATTTTTCCTCAGTGCCTGGGTCTCCAAAGTCAGCACTGGCTTTTAAATACAGTTTTCATTAACCTGTTAGGATTGCTGGCCCTAGGATCCTTCCATGTATATGAGATTGCTCTGGATCAGAGGTTTCAAACTAGGATGCCCACAGGGGCCAAGTAACCAGGTAAGGTAAAGTGAGGAAAACCCAGTAGAGGCTGCGGAGGAGTGGAGATGGATGTCAAGGCTAAGGATTCTCAGGATAGAAGAATACAAGCCCTGCATTGCCAGAGCATGTAAATTCTCAAAGTAGCTGAAAATCTAGAGAGACAGAGAAAGAGGGAGAACAAGAAGAGCGAGAAGGGAGGGAGGAAAGGGGGAGAGAGAGAGATGGCTATTGTTCCAAAAAATGTTTTAACGTTTTAAGCCCATGAGATACGTCTCCATGCCAGCTTGCAAGTTCTTCCTTAATTGGACCTATCAACACAGCAGAGAAATTGTCAACCTCGTTTCTTTATCCCTCCAGAGCTGCACTGTCCAATAGAATGTTCTGCAATGATGGAAAACGTGCACCATCCAGTATGGTAGCCATTGGCTCCATTTGGCTATTGAGCACTTGAAATAGGCCTAAGGAACTGAATTTTCTATTCTGGTTAATTTTAATTGAATCTAACTATGAAGAACCACGTGTGGCTAATGTCTACTGTATTAGGTAATGTGACTATCGACTCTTCCAGTTGGGGCCGTACCATCGTGCTCAACTATTTAGGAAAGGACACACCCTCTCAGGGAGGGGGATCAATTATACCACCAAGACGTTAGAATCCTGGGTGCATGGAAAGAAAGGAAATATGGAATACAGCAAAAAAGGTTTAGGTGTAAACCAGATGTCTGGTCACTCAGTGCCCCCCACCTAGTTTTTTTCCAGTACTATCCAAAGAGTTTCTCAGTTGGGGTCACCACTGAGCGTCTGCCATGTTCTTTGCCCTTTGCTCTGGCTACCATTTGCCCATGGCTGACCCCTAGGAAGCCTCTGGGTAGGCCTGCCTGCTGTCAGACCTGTCAGAGCACACCGTTGCCCACGCCCGGGTGCTGTGCCAGGCCCACAGACACGTGAGGTGCCGTGCAGCAGGACCCTGAGTCCCACTTTGTCACCGCCACAGAGCTGTGGGCACAGTGTGCCAGGGACTCTGGAAACAAACCTCTTTCCAATCCAGAGGATCCAGCAAACCACCTTCCAGTCCAAAGCTCATTCAGGGGGGCCAGAGAGGGGTCAGCGGGCACACCACCCCTTCTTCCACGTTCCAACCTTAATCCCCAAAAAACAACCCAGGCTGCCCCAAATGCCACTGTCCCCACCTGCTCTACCCCCACATCTCCATAACAACTAAGTTACCTTTGTGTATCTTTAAAAACCAATGGAGGGAAGGTGGTCCTATCATCCCCCAGTAAAACTCTTGTTCTCAAAGATAAACTCAAGCCTCTTCCTTGTGTAAAAAGAGATCTGCTCAAAATGTCGACAACACCATTTTTTTTCCCCAGCTTCTCTCCTCCCATCAAGGGCCCAGAGATGTTACAACCAGTTTTTCTCTCAGAGGTCAAGCTCAAAGTTCCACGTGCATCTCCTCTCTCTAGCAGTCTTTGCGAAGGAGATAGCTGCCCCCTGAAATTGTTCTGCAAACCAAAACGTGGATGTTTACAAATCTTAACACAGTAATCAAAACTAACATTTATGTAGCCAGACCCTTCTCCTCTTGTCAACCTTGTGAAGCAGGTTCTGTTGTTATCTCCATTTGCCAAACTGATCTCTGAGATTCGGGGTGGTTAAGTCACTTGCTCAAGTGGTTACCCAGGCGATCCAATTCCAGAGCCTGAGCTCTAACCAGTACCGTCGGGGGGCAGGCACAGCGTGCTCACGATGTTTGCCTTATGGACCGATCATCTGAATGGACTCTCTGATGGAGGTAGAGAGCACAGGCTTCCTTGGGGGCTGTTGCACCACTTGCCTCTTGGTTGCAAACTGAGAGAAATCCATCTCCACTCACTTAAATGGAAAAATCCGTGTATTCGTCTCCTACGGCTGCTGTACCAATTTACCACACACTTAGTGGCTTAAAACAACACAGTTCTGGAGATCGATGTCCAAAATCAATTTCACTGGGCTGAAGATGTTGGCAGAGCTGGTTTCTTCTGGAGGCTTTGAAGGGAGAATATGTTTCTTCGCCATTTTCGGCTTCTGGTGGCCGCCTGTATTCCTTGGCTTGCGGCCTCTGCCTTCATCTTCCAAGCACCTCACTCCAGTTCCCTTCTCCTCTCTGTCGTCAAATACCCCTCTGCCTCTTACTTACAAGGACCCTTGTAATTACATTTGGGGTCCCACCTGGAAAATCCAGGATAATCTCCCCATCTCAAGATCTTTAACTTAATCACATCTGCAAAGTTCCTTTTTCTGTATACGTTTCCTGAGATTAGGACAGGGATGTTTTGCGGGGACTATCATACCTACCATAGTAGTCAGGGTGGGCTTGTCTCAGTTGTGGCTGGATCCAGAGGAGCAAACAGTGTGACCAGGGCCTCATCCCTCTCTCCAACTCCCAGACCTACTTTCCTCTAACAGCCCCAGGCTTAATCTCACCATCCAGCAGCTCTAGGGAAAGGAGAGCTCCTCTTTCCCAGAAGTCCCAGGACTGGTTCTCATTGGTCCAGCTGAGGCCACACACTCATCTCTGAACTAATCACTGTGGCCAGAGGGACCCTGGGTCTCTCTGATTGGTTGAGCCTGGGTCATGTGCCCACCTACATCATCCCTTCCCCTCAGTCTTAACTCCCATGTGTTACGGCATTTCTCCAAAGAGAACTGAGAGATGTATGGGTGGTGGAAAGCAGCATGTTATTGGAGTCCATTGAATGGCAAACCCTTGGAATGGTGCCTGGCACATAGTAACGCTTGATAAATGATGGTCACAGATCGTGGGACACACAAGGGGACTTGGGCAGGGGGTACCTCCTGAAGCCAATGCTTGAAGAACACAAGGTTCGCTAAGCAGATGAAAGCAGAAGAGCATTCCAAGCAGAGGAAACACTTTGAATAGTGAAAGGCTTCCACCATATGGCCATGGTAACCATAGGTCCTAGTGTACCTGGGTGCAGAGGGAGACAGGTCCTATTTTGTGCCTGTCCTCCTAATGTAACGCTGATAGCAGCCCCCTTTACATTGCAGAATTATCTAGGTTTGCATGATAAATTATACGGCCACCACCACCACCCCTTACAGCCAAAGGCAAAAGAGGATGAGACTTAGCCCAAGGTCACCTGACCTTTAGTGGCAAAGTTTGGACTAGAATTCAGGACTCCGACTCCCAGTCCAGTGCTCCTTCACCCCTCAGCTTATGAAACCAACTCTTAAAGGCTGCATCAGCTTCACCAGTCACACTTCTCCCTTTTTCTCTTTTGCCAAACTCTCTACAGGACTGTGACCAGATCCACGTGGACGATGTCTCATCCGACGACAACGGGCAGGATTTAAGGTAGGAATTTGGGGAGTCAATCAAAAATGCCCCTTCTGATTGGTTATCAAGCTTGCCTTTCACTAGGAAGCAGAGAGGAGGGACGGCTGGTTATCGGGGCAAGGTGGCCTGCCCCTCAGCCAGAGCTGGGACGGGTGTTGCTCTGAACTCAGAAATCACAACCCTGCCCCCGACCCTGCAGCCTGCTCCGCCCCATCTCAAATCACGGAAGCTGAGCTTATGTTTATCTCTCTGCGGGTTTTTCCCTGCTTACTAAAGTAATGCATGCATATTGTAAAAAAATATCATACACCACCTCTGATCTCGTCTCCCAGAAGCACCACCATCAAGAGTCTGGTAAACCTGTTTGCAAGGTTTGACTGCACTCACTAACATACATACGTTATTTAATGTAAAATTGATACAGTCAACACTCAAAAAAAAATTTCTTGAGTAAGTGGCATGTCTGATTTCTAGGGGAAAACACTCCTAGGACATGAATTCCAGAAACAAGGTACCCAACTGCTCAAAATGAGACAGCTTTCAGAAGAATGTGGCTGGAATGTTCCAAGCCTGCCCATTATAAAAAACGGAACCCTAGTTATTAATCTGTGCTTATCAAAATTATCACTATTCAACGCCTTTAGGCCCATCGAAAATATTATGAGACCAAATAACATTTTGCCTGTGAGCCATTCGTGGTAACTTAACTTAGTGTTTGCTTCCTAGGTGTGTCTTCCAACTTACTCAAAAAAAAGAAATCAAAGTTTCTGTTCCTGAGCCCTGCAAGTCTTTTCAAAGCCCAGCACAATTAGAAGTGATAGCTGGGCATCGCCTGCTTCATTTTAATTAGCCATTCAGAAAATCCCTTCTGCCATCAGGCCTGGCAAGGAGCACGGCTCCAGTGCCAGCCGGGACTGCTTAATTTGTGAAGTAAATAAACCCCAGGTCAAGGCTAATCGTGTCCTTTTCATGAAGTCATCCCAGGGAACCACTCTCCCTTTCAAGGCAGTGAGCAACCAGTGTTCTGTTTTTATCGTTTCCCCTGTAGTTGGCTGGCTTGGAATTTAGAGCAATGTCCCTCTGAACCCTGATTCGTGCTGAGTTGTTTGGTACCTCATTTCAAGAATCCACAATCCAAGGATTTTTTTTTCTCACTAGAAGCCAAATTTCCCATTTGTTCATTCAAGAAATATCTTTTAAGCACCTACTGTGTGCTAGGCAACAACTATCAAATGCCCCTTGTTTTGTTTTGTTTTGTTTTCAGTTAACAGTAAAAACCAGTGGTAACGCCCTTACTTTGCACCATGCCCTGTTCCAGTTGCTCTATGAGACTTAACTCACTGCATCTTCACAGTAACCCTAGGAAATAGTTGCTCTTGTCATCATCATCGTTTCACACTTGGGGAATGGGAGGCACAGAGAGGTTCGGTAACCTTCCCAACCTCACACAGCTGGTAAGTGGGTGAGGCAGGATTCACGGACACCCTTCCCTGCCCTCCACCTCTTAGCAGAACATCCAGGCATCTCCCCAGGTATCCTGAGTTTACAGAGTCAGTGTTCTTTTTCAAGAATAAATTCTCTAGCCTTTCTGCACTACCCAGGGAGGGGTCCATAAGGCATTGTTCTAGATTCCCATCATTACTTAAAGGGAAATTTCCACGATGTCCGGAGTCCTTGATGTCCTGCAAGTGAAAAAGGAGGATGTCTTCAAATTCTTTGCAGCAGGAACCCAGTTAGGAGGCACCAACCTTGACTTCCAAATGGATCGGTCCATCTACAGAAGGAAAAGTGACAGCATCTACATCATAAATCTGAAGAGAACAGGGGAGAAGCTTCTGCCGGCAGCTTGTGCCATGGTTGCCACTGAAAACCCAGCCGATGTCAGTGTCATGTCCTCCAGAAGACTGACCGGTGAGCTGTGCTGAAGTCTGTCACTGCCGCCAGAGCTACTTCTATTTCTGGCTCTTTCACTCCTGGAACCTTCGCTTCCCAGATCCAGGCAGCCTTCCAGGCACCACGACTTCTGGTGGTTACTGATTCCGGCGCTGACCACCATCCTCTCCCAGAGGCTCTCGTGTTAACCTGCCTACCGTTGCTGTGTGTAGCAGACTCTCCTCTGCGCCATCCCTGCAACAACAACGGAGCTTCCCCAGCGGGGCTGACACGGTGGATGCTCTCCTGGGATGTCCTGCGCATGCGTGGTACCATCTCCCGTGAGCACCCGGGGAGATCATGCCTGATCTCGGCTTCTGCAGGGATCCAGAAGAGCCTGAAAAGGAAGAGCAGGCCACTGCTGAAAAGGCTGAAACCCTGGAGCAACGTCGGGGTGAATGGATGCTCGGGCTCCCAAGTTCACTGCCACTCAACCCGAGGTCGCAGACCAGTCTGAAGGCTCACTGATGCCCTCTGTGCCTGCCCAGCGGCTCCCTACTGAAGACTGCGGAGCTCAGGCCGCTGGCTGGGGAGGCACAACCACTGAGTGGTCCGAAGCTGTTCTTCCAAAGACTCTTAAACAGAAAATGGAAAATGAGGTTGATGGAATATAAAATTTCTTGAAAAAAGAAAAAGCAGAAGACATCCTCTAGCAAGATGGGAACCTTGACAGTAGAGAGGAAGGAGTACGTGTCAATTTAAAGTGTGGCTCCTGGAAATGAGGGGCCGTGATGGGATGAGGTCACATAGCCCCTTTCTCGTCAGGATAAGAATGTGCTAGAAAAGTGCCCAGCACAGTGAGTAGTCCTTGCTAAATAGCTCTCTGCCCCTATGATTAGATGTTGTCTGCTCCCTTTTACTAGTTGGGGATATTTTATTTCTCTGTAGCCCCTGGTCACCTCCACCCAAGGGAGGGACTGAGAAGAAAGCAGCAGCAACATGTCTGTGTAATAAACCCACTGGCGTCTTTCGTGGTAAAGAGGAGGTTATCATGCAAACAAGTTATTAGAACAGTCATATCTTATTCTCCATGCATCCTTTTAATTTTTTTTTTAAAAACCTTCTCAAGATCTCAAGTTATGGTGTCAAATACCACGATGTCAAGCTAGTGGTTAAACAAGTTAATTACACATAACCTATATTTTTATTTTATTGTATTGATTTTTTTGGCCACTCCACAAGGCACACGGGATCTTAGTTCCCCAACCAGGGATTGAACCCTTGCCCTTGGCAGTGAAAGCGCGGGGTCCTAACCACTGGACCGCCAGGGAAGTCCCCAACTTTTTAAACTTGAGTAATTCAGTATAGAGCAGAGAAGAAACTATGATCACCCCTGTTCCCACCATCTCCAACTCATCACTTTCTGACATTATGAGTTACTTCCAATTTTATACACATGCACACTCACACAGATGTCTATGAAAAATGACCCAGGTGAATGTGTGTGTGTGTGTGTTTATGGACATATGGGCAAAAATTTGAAGACATCTAAAGAACTTCTGTCAGCCTGTTGGTATCTCTCTGTGACTGTCTACCCAGCCTGCTCTGGAGGAAATGCCAGAGTCTACGTTTGAGGTCTTTGGGATTAAGTCACCTGGGTCAGTGTCCTCCAGGCCCACCTGCCCCAGTGAGCCCACGTGGTGAAATTTGCTGTTGAGTTTGAGGCATCACTCAAGGCGTTCCTGTGGCTCCTGCAGGGGTTTTGTCGTCACCAGTTCGATATTCCGGCTGTCAGGCTGAGCCCCAGGCACGGGATGGTGCGGGACGGCACGTGGGCATCAGCACATCAAGTGGCCCACAGGGAGAATGACCCGGAGCTTCACACTTTTCAAATTCCCTTTTATCTGCTGCAGCAGTGGCGCGGGGATACCTAAGATACAATCTCCTAGTGTTGTTTCATCCCTAGTGCATCACACCTTTTTAAACAATACAATATCTTTCTCCACCCTTAAACTCATCACAGAAAATCCAGAAACAATAAAATAATGCAAAGAGGAAAAAAAGTCAGCTGAACCCACCCCACCCCCAGAGGCCGTGGTATACCACGCTGACCTGCCCCCCCCCCCCAGGCTTTTTCTGTTCGAAGAGACTTTCACTTTTGAAGTTTCCGGTCCACACATCCCTCGTCACGCTCTGGTTTTGCCTTGAAACGTCCTGTGGTTTTGCAAACCTGTACCAAGCTTCCAGTGGAGGGAAAGAAAATGGTGTTCTGTGGAGAGCTAGGGCTTTCGTTCTCATGCTCTAGCTGCTGTCGGTGGTCGATCGCCCACGCTTTCCCCTTCTGGTTCCCAGCCGCCACTTCTGTCATTACCTCACGTGACACTGACTCGTCCCCAGACCATGCTTCATGCTGATGGAAGGTTCTGTCTGCAAAGCACCAGCAATCTACTCTGCTTAATTTAACAGATTAAAAAAATTACCGTAGGGAATTTCTTTTTCTTTTTTTCTTTTTTTTGCTGGCCACGCCCTGTGGCATGCAGGATCTCAGTTCTCGGACCAGGGATCGAACCCATGCCCCCTGCATTGGGAGCGCAGAGTCTTAACCACTGGACCGCCAGGGAAGTCCCCAACATAGGGAATGTCTGTAGAAAGATACAGAGATGCTCACAGAATAGGAAGAAAAGGTTAGCAGTCAGGGCTTATGGGGCATGTGAAGCAGAGCAGATTTGGGGATCAGAGTGGCAGAAACTAACGGGCTTTTTCTTCTGGGCCCTTCTCTCAGGATGAACCAAGGCCAACCATTTTTTGGAGTTGCCTTCCAGCTTCAGATTCTAAAGGGGGAGAGAGGGAGGCTTTCCCCAGCTTGGCTACTGCATGCAGGGGACAGAATGGCTGCCCCCCAAAAAATAGAGACGCTCTTTGATACCAAAAGAAAGGAGAATGGATGCTGACTAGGCAAGAGCAAAGGCTGCCACCGTTGTTTGGGAAGTTAATCAAAACTATGATTCTGCTTCTCCCAGAATGCACATACCCACGGCACCCTCGAACATTCGGGGACATCGTGGGTGCCCCAGGCCCCACCCCATGGGTCTCCTGGTGAAGAGCTCCCACCTCCCCGACATTAACAGTGTCTCTTCTCCCACCCCCTGCCCTCCTCCGTCTCCCCAGCACCTACAACTTCTCCGCTGATGGCTTCCACAGTTCGGCCCCGGGGGCCAACTTGTGTCTGGGCTCTGGCGTGCACGGCGGCGTGGACTGGATGAGGAAGCTGGCCTTCCGCTACCGGCGAGTGAAGGAGATGTACAACACCTACAAGAACAACGTCGGCGGTGAGTGGGTCGGGGAGAGGGTTGCCCGCAGCGGTCGGAGGGTCTGCCTGTGCTCCGGGCGCACCCGCCGGACCAAGGGAAATTCATCAAGGATGGATGGATGCTGTCACTCGCATCCCACCTGCCCTGTGCCAGGTGCCGCTCTGAGAGGCTTATCAGAAGTCCTAGCTCACTCAGTGTCACCCTTGTGATGCCCTCTGGAAGAGGGTCCTAAGATTTCACTATCCTCACTTTAGGGGGGCGGGGTGGGGGCGGGGCTGGGAAGCTGAGGAAGGAGTGGAGCATCTCCCCCATGACTACACCCCCCACCCCCGCCGTGGTTAGCCACGTGAGGTCCTTGGACCGTCAGCATCCCCTGGGGACTTGCTGGAAATGCAGATTCTCTGGCCCCACCTCAGACCTGTCGCACCTGAAGCTCTGGGCCGGGCCCGGCCCTCTGCGTCTTAGCTCGCCCTCCAGGCGATTCTGATGCTCGTTGGAACTGGAGGACCGCTGGCTTCGGCCCTCGCTGCTCGGACTGTGGTCTGTGGGGCAGCCACGTGGCATCACCTGGGAGCTTGTTAGAAACGTAGACTCTCAGGCCCCTCCCCAGGTGACTGAGTCGGATCTGCGTTTTTAACAAGATTCCCAGGTGGTTTGTGGAAACACTGGTTCTCAGACTTGGCTCATATTGGAACCCCTTGCAGAGTTTCCAGTTCTGATCTTCTTGGCCTGGCTGCTTGCTGCCTGGCATCAGGACTCATAGAGCTCCCTGATGACTCTCCTGTGCAGCCGAGGTGAAAGCCACCAGCTTCAGTGGCAGGAGAGCACTGGCTATCACACTGCACAAGAAGTCTGGAAGGGGCTGAAGGCAGGGTTGGCTCAGTATTGACCAGGCCCTCGATCACTATTTCTCGACTTCTCTAGGCCGCTGGCTCTTAACAGGTGATGGCGCTTCGTCCCCGCTCAGGAGGCATTTGGGGATGTTTTTGATTATCACAAGGTCTCTAACCAGCTACTGGCCAGTAAAGGGAAGAGGTGTGAGTAGGCAGCTACTCAACTCCATTGACTGATCCAGTCAATCTCAAAATAAAATTAAGGTCACTGGATTGAAGTTGACCTTGGGTGTCATCTGATTTGAAACCTAGACTCACCTTCCCTAACCCTACTCCCCCCAGCCCTTTAAAATGACAGCAACTATTATTTTTATTTGCTTTGTCCATAGGCTTGATAGGAGCTCCCAAAAGAGAGACCTGGCTACAGCTCAGAGCCGAGCTGGAAGCTCTGACAGACCTCTGGCTGACCCACTCCCTGAAGGCACTAAACCTCATCAATTCCCGGTAGGTGGGAGCCCCCGTTTTCCTTTCTGCTACTGAACTTTCTCCCATTCGAGGGTGGTAGCCCCTCCATTTCCACACTTGGGAGAATTGGACCCCCAAATTCTCCCCTGCACACCTTCCAGACATTTGATAAAGCTGGGGTGTACAAGGCACCATGGACACCTTGTCCCTCAGATGTGCAGATAGTTTCAGAGAATGATCGGGGGCCAGCAGAGCTAAAGACCTTTGTACGTAGGTCTATCGTCGCATCCGCTCTTGCCCACAGCACCCTCCAGCCACAACATCACCCTGTGAAAACCATTGTATAGGATCACACAGATCATCTGGCGGGCTCTTAGTGAGGTCAGGAGGGCCCAGTTTCATTCTAAACGTCCCACTAAATTGCCTCTTGCTCTTAAATAAGATCACCTGAGCCAGAGAACAAATTACTCCCCCGCAGCATCAGAATTCTTGTGACCCAACAGATGAATGGTCACAAAATGGCGGCTCATGAGCTGAATCCATCCTGCTGATGTGTTTTGTTTGATACACACTTTATCCCAAAGACTGGGAAAGTTAATCCATAGCTGCAGGTTTCGAGGATCTTGGAAAACGTCAGAACTGGCATGTGCTCTGCAGTTTACCCCAGTCCTCACCTCTCCCTGTTGTCCTACACTTGTTCCATGTCACTCATGCACATTGCCAGTAGGTCCCTGCAGCTACTTTAGTGTGTGGCCCTTGCAATAAATTTTTTTTTAATGTTTATTTTTGGCTGCGTTGGGTCTGCGTTGCTGTGCACGGGCTTTCTCTAATTGTGGTGAGTGGGGGCTACTCTTTGATGTGGTGTGCGGGCTTCTTGTTGTGGTAGCTTCTCTTCTTGCAGAGCGCAGGCTCAGTAGTTGTGGCGCACGGGCTTAGTTGCTCCGTGGCATGTGGGATCCTCCTGGACCAGGGCTCGAACCCATGGCCCCTGCATTGGCAGGCAGATTCTTAACCACTGAGCCACCAGGGAAGCCCAACATTTTTTTTTTAAGTTTTTATTGAATTTGTTACAACGTTGTTTCTGTTTTACTTTTTTTTTGGTTTTTTTGGCCACGAGGCATGTGGGATCTTAGCTCCCTGACCAGGGATCGATCCTGCACCCCCTGCATTGGAAGGCGAAGTCTCAACCACTGGACCTCCAGGGAAGTCCCTAACATTTGCTTTATACACTTGTGTTAGATTTCAATGTGTCAGGCAGCTTCAGGCTTAAAAGAGAGGAATAGCTGGAGGATCCTTGAGCTCTAGCCTCACCTGAAGACGACTTAGCCAGAGCCTCCAAACCCCACCAGAATTCCCACCGACTCCGGGCTCAGCTGCAGGGGTAGGAGGCCTGGCCTTGTGGTACCCTGGAGTTCTGACTCACCATCTCCTTTGCCCTCAGGCCCAATTGTGTCAACGTGCTGGTCACCACCACTCAACTAATTCCTGCCCTGGCCAAAGTCCTGCTGTATGGACTGGGCTCCGTGTTTCCTATTGAGAACATCTACAGTGCAACCAAGACAGGTAGGGGAGCCCAGACCTCACAGTGGTACGGGGAGAGAGGGTAAGGTCAGCTTTGCCTGCCAGGTTTGGAAGGTTTAAGGAAAATGACACTAGGGAAGTTAAAGAGCTTGTCCATGGGCATGGACAAATCTCCCAAATCTCCCAAACAACCCTCACAGACGCACTGGGTTTAACCTCTGCTTCTAGAGAAACTGGTTAGGATTGCCGTTTTCCAAAGTGTGTGTTATTGGTTAGGATACCTGCAAAGCTGCTGTAGCAAATACATCCCACATACAAGGGCTTAATTACATCAGGGCCAAAGCGTATTTCTCCCTCAGATGTCAACAGACCAGAGGTGAGTGATCCAGGCTGATGGGGTGACTCTGTCCTCATAGTCACCCAGGAAGTCGGGTTCTTCCCCGTTTTAGTTTTCCACCATCCGCTGTAATTTTATCCTCATGTACATGGTCAAATCAGATTCCGCCATATTGTCATTCCAGCTTATGAGAAGGGGGAAAAGAGGAAGGAGTAATGGGCATCCATTATTGTAAAGCCAAGACTCGGGAGGAGGTGCGTGTTACTTCTACTCACTTCCTATTAACCCAGCTTAGTCACATGGCCACAACTAATTGCAAGGGAAGCTGGGAAATGTAGTCCAATAGCTAAGTGACCGTGAACCCAGGTGAAATTCATTAAAGTCCATTACCAAGGAAGCAGAGGAAGACAGTTCCCCCCCACCCAGGATGGTACATGAGGTGGTTTTAATTTAATGAATTTTAATTAGTTAATGATGGCTGTTAACTAATCTCACCTTGAACCACACAGAAAACTATTGTTTTTTTAATACTCTTTCAAAGAGATAGTCTCAATTTAGTGTTCTCTTGCTTTAACACCTCTTTAATACTTGCTAATCTCCTTTATTGACAAAGAAAACAAGCCTTAGGCTTAGAACTTTCATCAGATAAGAGAATTCAATAGCTAGAAATTAACAGCATCGTTTGTCATCAGGGCAAGTAATACTGATTTTTCTTGTGGGGGAGGAGGCTGATTTTTTTTTTCTTGTATCACCTAAAAATGTATAATAATACAAAGCCTAGTTGTTTTTAATTAGAAATGTTTACCTGTTCTTTTTCTGGAGCAAGAACAAATATATGGTATGTACTTTGGAAGCATTTTCTTAGAGCAGTTTTTGCCTTTACTGAAGTTCTAGACGAGAGATACTGCTAAACAAACGTCCTTCAGTGCTCAGGGCAGCAAAGAATTTAGCCAGCCCAAAATGTCAGTAACACCGAGGCTAAGAAATCCTGACGGGGCGGTGAAGCACTTAGCCTACTCTATGCTGGCAGCTGCTGAGTGACAGCTGTTCTTTTTACTGCTCTTCTCATTATGATGATGGTTACTAAACTTGCTGAAACAGGATGAGCTAAAGCTAAGACCTGAATTTACTGTGCCTGGATTGATGCTGCTGCCCAGCCACTGGGAAGAAGGGAAATATGAAAAGGGGATCATCTACAGGGAGCAAGAAAAAAACGAACAGACGAGTCGCACGAGGGCCACTCTGTCGCCAGGCTGCCCACCCTCGGACACGTGAATCCTGGCACCTCTGCTTCCTAACCTAACTCTGGGGATCCAGGGCACCTCTCGGAGCCTCGTGTCCTGATCTGTGTAATGGGCCCATCACTCCTACACCGGACAGCTGCATAGACGCCAGGGCTTGTTTCAAACCCCTGCACTGCCTTCTCCTGCTGTGTCACTGTGGGCAAGCCACTTAACCTCTCTGTGCCTCTGCACTGTCGTCCATCACATGCGGATGGGGAGGGACAGTGATGCCTCGAAGTTTGCTTGAGGATGAAATGATTAACACCTGGTCCTTAAGAAGACCTTTGTAAGAAGATCTTTGTAAGAAGAGGACCTTTGTAAGAAGGCTGTGCAAAGTGAGCTCTTGATTAGCAGCTATTAGTCACTCAATCCCGGGTCCTTACCGAGTGTCTTTACTTTCTTTCCTTCTTCCGTGCGTGCAGGGAAGGAGAGCTGCTTTGAGAGGATAATGCAGAGATTCGGCAGAAAAGCCGTCTACGTCGTGATTGGCGATGGTGTGGAAGAGGAGCAGGGGGCGAAAAAGGTATTCACTCCGTCCGTCTCTCCGGCTGCTTTTTGCTCCTCTCTTGCGCCTGTCTCCTTCCCAGGCCCTTTGCGCTGCCCGTCCCCTGCCATTTGGAAATCGCAGAAGCATCCTGGGTAATTTCCTGCAAATCCCCCTCCGGGCCTTTGGCTGCCACCCCGGTAGCCCTGCATTGTTTCTGGGACAACTGCTCGGGAGCCCAGAGACCCTCTGTCAGGGCAGGCTGGCCGGGGGGCTGGTGCCTGTGTGTGTGTTTTATTTAATGCTTACTGATCATATGTTCCAGGAACCCTTCCCAGTTAATAAAGACAGCATTAAGCTAATGAAAAAGAAAATCCTGCATTTGTGATCTCAGGCCCATGAGGAGAGGGGCAGGGGGGTTCTGGTGGCCACAGCTCTGTTCTTGGAAAAGAAACAGCTGCCAAAGCCCTGGATCTGGACCTGTCAACAGCATCCCAGAGAGCCTACCACCCCCCACCCAGAGAGGCCTGGGAAGCAGATGGTTAATGTCACAGAGCTTAATTTGGTTTCCCCCTGGTTTCCCCCTTCCCGCCCCAGAAACAGATTCAAAGGAAATGCAAAAATGTTTAGGGGTCTCAGCGGATGGAACTCGTCAGAAGACGGAGGGCCCCGAGGGTCCCGAGAGAGGGGTGCTTAGAAGGCTTTGCATCTACTGTTCCATCCACCTGGAAGGCTCCTCCGCTTTCCCAGCTCTCCCGGACTCAGCCTTTCAGCCTCAGCAACACTTGCAGAGGGAAGAATTCTCTCACCGGCTCCCACTCCAGCTCCAGCTCAGTCAGGCCTGCCTGCGACTCCCTCCCCGAGCTGTCCCTATTCCTTCTCTAGGGCATTATCCCCTCCTGTCATGAAAGAATTACCTGTGTGATTGGTGGCTTCATCAGCGACTCTCCAGCTGGTGTGTAAGCTCCATTAGCTGAGCACCTACTGCGTGCCAGCTACTGTTGCAGGCTCTGGGCGTCCTGCAGTGAGCAGGACAGACAGGGCTCTCACCCCTCGCTCAGCTCACAGCCTGGGGACGAGCAATCAACCCGTAAGTGTAACATGCGTGCCAGATGACGACCAGAGCTTTGGAGAAAAATAAAGCAGAGAATGGGGAACAGAGGAGATTCTAAGAGAGGGGCAGGCTGCAAGTGTAAGTGGTGGTCAGGCCTGCCTCGCTGCGAGGTGACAGCTGAGCAAAGATGGCAGGAGGAGAGCGAGTGAGCCACGTGAGTATCAGAGGGAGGGAGTTCTTGGAGAGGAACCAAGAAGTTCAGAGGTCGGAAGGCTGGAGCGTCCTGCAGGGAGCTGGCGTGGCTGCTGGCTGCAGGATGCACCGGGCGAGTGGGCAGGAGGTGCCGTCAGGGAGGTGCCTGGGGCCTTCGGAGGGACTTCAGCTTTTACCCGGAGCACTTCTTTTTAAAGCATATTTCTTAAACTTTAAAAATGAATTGATTCAGAGGAAAAGATATTAAGTAAATAATAGGGGTGATACACCAGGATATGACCAAAACAGTAGCGTGAATCATCACACGAATCCAGGACCAATGTGCCAGGTCAAGAGCATGGTCTCTGGTGAGACTATTTGAAGCCCACTCCCGGGATGGAAGGGGGAGTCTAGAGCCCCTCTTCCAAGTTCAGACCTAATAGAAAAAACCCTCTGCCCTAAGCATGTGACAGCGATCAAAATAAACTTTGCTTCTATCAAAGTTGGGTTGAGAACCCGCTTAGCCCCGTGGCCGCGGGCACCCCCCCTACATGCCCTCCGGTTCTCAGCTAGAGAATGAATGACAGGGACACCCAGGGAGCAGTGGCTGCCGTTCACCCACCTTCTCCCCAGTCAAAGGCCGTTTCTTAGGGCGGCGTAGCAGATGTTTTGAAATGACCGTTTACTCTCCTGAGGTGAAATACTAATGGATAATAAAACCTCCTTATAACTGTAATGTCTAGGAGATCAACATCTGATGATATATCAAAGAGAAATAAGGGAAAGTCATTTATACTCACAGTAACGCGTGCTTCAGTATGTGAACATTTGAGCACGAGATCTCACACCCAAACGTGCCATCGCTGAGGCTGTGAGCCGACAAACACAGGGAGACACAGGTGTGCGCGGTCTTGGCCATTCACGAAGCCAGCGAGGTGCCGCGGCTGTCCCGTGGCTTCTCCAAACTGCGAAGCAACCCATGGGAAGGTTCTGAGTCAAACCAAAGAGACTTCCCCAGTTGACACGGTAATTGCAGCCCTGGGAAAGTCGGGTTTTATTAAAAGCGTGAGAAAAATGCTCTATTTATATGTGACAAAGTGGAGTACAGGGTCTACACTCAGGTTATTAAGAACGGGTTTGTGCTTACTTAAATATCTGGCTGGACATCTGCAAGGTGTGTGAGATGAGGCAGGAGACCTGCCCCCACCTGCAGTGCCCCCCAAATCAGGACGACAGTCAAAAATCACACCCCCTAGAAATTGCCAAGTCGCCCCTAACGGGCAGGCTTCTCCTTTGAGACCTGCTGGTCTGGGGTGGCCCTCGCCTAGGGGGCCAGGAGGAGGGGCAGCTGAGGGAGGTGCCCTCTTAAGTTCTGTGTCCCGGGCGCCTCCCTCACCTCACCCTACAGCCACCCTGCTCTCACAGAAACAGGAGACCAGGGGAGCGCATTTTGCTCTAAATCCTAGCTCTGCCATTTTTGGCTGTGGGGCCTTCAGCAGATGGCACCCCTCTCTGAGCCGCCTTTTTAATCTGTCACACTTGCTGAGAACAGGCGCAGCAGAGAAACCGTGCCTAGTTAGCCCTCAATAGCCCGAAGCTGTGTGATTACTACTCCCCAGGGCCAGGGGAGGGGAGACGGCTAAATCCGCCTTCTGCAATTCAGGGGTTCTCTCCCCTGGGGAGCCAGCAGAAAAAAGCAAACAAGAATTTGCCAGTTTTCACATAACATTAAAACTCACCGAAATCTCCTGTTTGCTCCAAGTCCACAGGAGAAGCACGTTGCTATGACCCGGCTGAGGATGGGGATGGGGTGGGCTCCAGCGGGGCCAGGGCTGCCCAGGTTCTGTGGACTTTGCATTGCCAGAGATGCCAGACAGCAGCTTAACCAGTGGAGAGCTTTGCTCCTCTCTCGTTAGCCAACCAGACAGCTGGGACAGCAGCAGGGACCCGGGGCCCTTCTGTCCTGTTGCCCTGCCAGTCCCAGTACTGCTCTTTCCACAAAGTCCAAGACGGCTCCTCACCACGCCCACGTCTGCACTCCAGCCACCAGGAAGAAAAAGGGGAAGGGCTCCTCTTCCCTTTAAGAGCACGGCTGATATAGGTCAACATCACTGCTGCTCAGACCCCATTGGCCAGATTTGAGTCACATGATCACACCTTGCCACAAAGGTAGCTGGGAGACGTACCCTTCATTCTCAGCCACCAAGTTCCTAGCAAAAGAAAAGAAAAGAAAAAAGAAAAAAAAAAGCGTTTTCTGAGAGAGAGGGAAGAAAGGATGTTGGGAACCAGCTGGCAGTCTCCATCCCAGCTGGCATGTGGCAGGGTGGTAACTGGCACCCTACTTATCCCCAGGCCTTAACCACTACTCTTTATTACTGACATCATCATTTTATTTAATCCTCCAAACCCCTCCCCCTGCGAAGTGGGTACCATTCTGCTTCATTTTATACAGAACATGTTTGAGACTCAGAGAGGTTAATTAATTTACCTAAGGTCACACAGCTGGTACATGAAAACTGCTATGTGTTTTGCTCCAAACGCCTGGCAGGAAGGAGATGGACTTAGGAGTTTCAAACACTGTCAGTCTGCACCCCTGACCTGGTCAGAAGAGAGTAGAGTCCACCAAAGAAGACTGGGGCACACACCCCATGCACCAGGCTCCCCTAAACCACCCCCCCAGTGTCTGAAGCAGCAGCCCCAGCCCATTAGTGAGAAACCCTGTGCACCAGCAGCTCTCCCGGCCTGATGGGACTCATTAGCCCAGGCCACTGGACACCTGAGCAGCATGAAATACGGCGACAGGATGAGGGGCTTCAACTGTTTCAGCTGACAGTGTTGTTAATATCTCCATTTTAGTGGGTCATTTGTCTCCCCCTCTCCACAAGTGATAAATCTACCTATGCTCTGGAGCCACCAGGCCTGGGAGGGAGATGGCTGAGATAGTCTCTTCCCCTTTGCTCATTTCCTCCCAGAAAAAAATGAATTACACTCTTTAAAGAGGGACTGACTGGATTTGCCAGGTGGCGACCAGCATCCATCTTTGCAGAGAATGAAAGGCTTGGCAGGGGTGAGGGGAGGGTGGGGGAGCTGAAAGGCATTAAAGAGATGGCATCTGTTGCCCATGATGGATAGTCTTCTGCTTCCTTTGGGCAAAACAGAAAAAGGTGTGTCCATTGAGGGCTTTGCTTGAGAAACTCACCTTCCCGCCTTTCCTCCCTCCCTTCCTCTTTTCATCCCTTCCACGAATATTTATTAAGCGCCCACTATGTGCCAGGAGCCACACAAGGCAGCAGTGAATATGACATTTCAAGCTCAAACCCTCCTCAAGGCCTTTGCACTTGCTGTCTTCTACCTCGACTACCTCCCCACACGTTTGCATGGCTCCCTCCTTCGTGTTCTCTGGGTCCTGCTTAAATGTCACCCCCCTAGAGAGGCCCTCCCTGACCCAACCAGCATAAGTGCAGAGCCCCCAGAGGCAGGAAAGGGTCGTTGTGCTCCTGGGACCAAAGGACACCTGTATAGTTTCTACCCTGTGGGCATAGAACCTCAAGGGGCAGCAGAACTACCACAAGAACTTGGGGCATCTATATGTTCATCAAGCACCGTCTGTTCACTCAGTAAATAATTGAACGTCAGTGACTGTCTTGAGGAGGCTCAGTATCTTGTAGCTGCAGGTAGCAGAAAACTAGGTAATGAAGACTTAAACACTTGTTCACCTAACAAGATTAGAAGTAGGAACTAAAACAATATTGTAAAACAACTACACTCCAATTTAAAAAAAAGAGATTACAAGTAGGTGTATCCTAGGTGGTTTCTGTGGGTCTAAAAATTCACCAAGCATCCCTTTCCATCATTTTGCTCTACCTTTCTAACCATCTTTGGCATTTTCTTTTCTGATATTTTGCCTCATGATCCCAAAACAGCTGCCACAGCTCCAGACATCGCATACTAACATGTCAGCATCCAAATAAAAAGGGCAAGTAAGGAGGAAGGAGTTCTCCTCAGGTGCCTCTCTCTAACCATGGAGAAAAACCTTTCCCAGAAGCCCCCAGCCAACTTCCTCATTGGCTTCAACGGGTCACAAGTCAGACGGATACAGGACAAACCCCTGGTAAACAAGGCTGGGGTTGTCATCGCTTGCTCAGACAATCATAACTCATCCCCTACCTCTCGGGCACGGCACTGCCAAATTCGGGGTTCTGGAAGTAGGAAGAAGGGAGGATGGCTGTTGGACAGGCAACAACTTTAGTCAACGGTCACATTTTCCTGTGATAAACAGGCAGTCAAGTTTTTTCTCTGGAGTCAGACAGACCTCTCTGTGCCTCAGTCTCCTCATCTGTAATATAAGATACACATAGTATACAGCAAGTATTATCCCCATTTTACAGACAAGCACCAAAGTAAATTATTTAAGATGACCCAGTGAATGGTGGTAGAACAGAGCTTTGCAAAGGGCACTGAAACATTTAACCCTCACGCTATGGAAGTATCAATATTTTGCAAATTTTTCTCTCCACATGAGTGATCTCTTTCCATAATCAGCATAACACTTCTTTTACACCAATTACAATTTTTGCTGTATCTGCATACTGCCTGTACTGTTACCTACTTAATGTTTCCCTTTCAATTGATGCACCTATGTTTAAAATTGAAAACTTGATAGCATGACAATCACAGAGCAAGCATCACCTGCTGTAAAGAAAAGGAAACGATAAAAAAAGACTCTCTGGGACCAGCCGTATCTGTTCCAATGGAGATTAGTGAGAGTTAGGGAGGGGTTGAAGACACAGTAGCATCTAGTCGAGACTTTCTATCTGAAGTAGCAGGATTGAGAACACATTTTTAAAACGGAACAGCTTTCTCGCTGTGTGATTTAATTCCATGTCAGCATGCCGCCTAAGACCACGCTGGTCCCAACAGAGGGGGAGGGTCAAACAGTCCACATGTCGGACAGTGCAGGATAAGCCAATCAGAATAGGCTCAGGTGGGGGGGTGGAATTGGGAGATTGGGATTGACATATATACACTACTATGTATAAAGTATCAATAGATAACTAATGAGAACTTACTGTACAGCACAGGAGACTCAGTGCTCTGTGGTGACCTAAATGGGAAGGAAAAAGGGGTTTACATGTATACATATTAGCTGATTGACTTTGCTGTACATCAGAAACTAACACATTGTAAAGCAACTATACTCCAATCAAAATTAATTTAAAATAAGTAAATAATTTTTTTTTTTTTTTTACAAAAAACAGACTTAGAAGGAATAGAAAGCATGCCTGACCACGTAGGGGTCCAACGATGTTCTGTGCTCCCGGTTTGGGAAATGCCCACGTGCTACACTGACTCAGTGTGATTTCTCCTAAGGTTCTAACCATGGGCGTGGGATCCAGGGGGGCTGTGGGAAGCACCGCGCAGAGCCGTAACCGTGTGGCTGGTGTTCTGTGTTCCAGCACAACATGCCTTTCTGGCGGATATCCTGCCACGCGGACTTGGAGGCACTGAGGCACGCCCTGGAGCTGGAGTATTTATAGCAGAACCCGCAGCCTCGCCACCTGCCATCAGAGAGGCAGCCCGCCCGCCCAGGCCCCCGGTTTTCCCCACCTCCCCTGCCAGATGCTAGACACCAGGCAGGGTCCCTCCCACCAAGAGGACGTGTCCGGTGACCATCTCAGAAGCTGTCCTTTCAGTCCCAACGCGGGTCCAGAGAAACAAAGTACCCAGCAGTGGCTTTGGAATATTTAACTTTGGGGAAAAGGGCTGGCTCGGAGTCCAGACTTTTCTGCAAGACTCACAAGCAAGGAATTCCTGATTGGGGGGAGGGCTGGTGATGAGGAGGGGACAGGCTCTTTTTTTTTCTCCACTTTAATTTATGGACTAATCTCATTACTCTGGTATTACGCTCTTGTACCTGTGTTGTTGGTTTTTGTTTTCTCAGCTGGCATGTGGGGCGGGCAGTGCACAGCTCCAATTGAAGCCTCTCCGCTCTGAGTTGTGCTTTGAGGGGACAATCATTCTTTGAACAGAGGGAGGCGATTCGGGGCTGTGGGGAAGACTATTGCTTATTTTTGTTTTTAACAACGTAACCTGATGTCATGTGGACAGTGCACGTGCCTTATGCTGCCATCTTGTTTTCTAGGAAGAGGGGACCCTGGGGAGGAGGCAGTACCTTGTGACGGAAAAAGGCATTAAATAAAACCACGTTTACATTTTGAAGTGGGGTAGAGTGTCACTACTTTGTTACTGCTTTTGAGGCTTCTGAATGTGTTGGTGTTTTTCTAAAACCTTCTCAGTTACGGAAGTATAAAATCCGACTCAAACTGCCTTAAGCCAAAGAAAAAAGAAAATCGTTTGCAGGAACTTTGGGTGATAACTGTTTTCAGCCATAGCTGGACCCAGGTGATCAAGTGACTTTCTCCTGTGTGCTTGTACTTCTCGGGCAGGCTCTTCCCTGTGTGGCAAAGATGGCTCCAAGGATCTTTTGGCAAAACCGTACCAGCAGAAAGAGAGCACTTTCTGCACAGGGGTTCTAGCTAAAGCCCCGAGATTGTGTCAAACCTGAGTCATGAGCTGCCCATGGAGCTGGATAGGGTTCAATCTTTCATGAGCAGAAAGCTGGGGAGAGCTTGTCCCCCAGAGGAGGAATCAGTGAGCTACTACTAAAAAATGGGGTTTGGGATGGAAACTAGAACTGACCTCCATGCCATCGGTAGCACTTTATTTTCCAGCGGATGAGCCAAGGATCCAGTGTAGGGAACAGGGAGGGACATCTGGAGAAGTTCCAAGGACATCTGAGCTCTGTTGCTGCCCACAGAGTTCCAAGCAGGGCCTCGATCCATTTGACTGGGTGCTAAGCATAAGTATAGGCTTCTCCCTCTATTCATGTTGGTGAAATCCAGGGTCACCAATTGGCTGGCATCCATTTCAGTGGAGATGGGAGATGGGGTGATGGATGATTGGAGTCTCAGAGCTAGCATCTGATAGATGGAAAGTCATCACCAAGGGTGAGATAGACTCCCTGGCTAGGCTCTGAGCTCCCTGGGGGCAGGTACTGTTGGTTTCGTCTCTGTATTCCCCCAAATCAAGCACGAGTGTCATTCTTGGAATCAATCTACAGAGTGGATACTGACATAAATTGGAATCCCATCATAGATGACGTGGAAGGAAGGATGAAAGTATAATTGGAATCACAGGTAATTGGGTGAATGGATATTTGTAAAAATGGATGAATAGATGTCTAACCGGGTGGGTGGATGGACGGTTGGTCAGGTACTGGATGCTGAAGTGATTTGAAGGTGGATGTTTAGCAAGGTGATTGGAGAACGGAGGAATGAATGGATGGATAATTGCAGGGATGCCTAGATGCATAGCTATATAGATTATGAGTGGATGGAAGACTGAATGGTGAGATGAATGGGTAGATGGTTGTTTGGATGAGTTGCATGGCTTTATGGAAAGATGGATAGATGGTTAAGAGGGTGAGTGAGTGGCTAAATGAATGGATGGATGTTTGAATGAGTAGTTGGATGGAACGACTGATGGTTGATGGGTGATTGACAGTAATACTGTGATGGCTGGATATGTGGGTGCAAGAATGGTATAACAGTTAAATGGATGGATGGTTAAATGGAGGTAAAGAATCCCTAGAGTTAGTTGCCTAGAACATGTGGGTCAGCCTCACTATTACTTGCCTACTTAGATTTTTTGTAATGAGTGGAGGAGTTTTACTGGATGAACTGACCTCTGGCTGGAGTAGAGAAAGGGACTGGAACAGAACCTCCCAGGCAGTCAGCCATGTGAACGCTCCAGGATCCTCCCTGTCTCCCCATTGTTTGGTACCCCTGCCACTCAGACACCACTTGTAATCAGGCACTATCCAGCCCTCCCTTTCTGTCACCATCAAAACCTGCTGTCAGAAAAAAATCAGTTTAGGGAGATTGGTTCAAGATGGCGGAGTAGAAGGACGTGCGCTCATGCCCTCTTGCAAGAGCACCGGAATCACAACTAACTGCTGCACAATCATCGACAGCAAGACACTGGAACTCACCAAAAAGGATACCCCACATCCAAAGACAAAGGAGAAGCCACAATGAGACAGTAGGAGGGGCGCAATCACAATAAAATCAAATCCCATAACTGCTGGGTGGGTGACTCACAAACTGGAAAACACTTATACCACAGAAGTCCACCTGCTGGAGTGAAGGTTCTGAGCCCCACATCTGGCTTCCCAACCTGGGGGTCTGGCAACGGGAAGAGGAATTCGTAGAGAATCAGACTTTGAAGGTTAGCGGGATTTGACTGCAGGACTTCGACAGGACAGTGGGAAACAGAGACTCCACTCTTGGAGGGCACACACAAAGTAGTGTACACATCAGGACCCAGAGGAAGGAGCAGTGACGCCACGGGAGATTGAACCAGACCTACCTGCTGGTGTTGGAGGGTCTCCTGCAGAGGCAGGGAGTGGCTGTGTCTCACCATGAGGACAAGGACACTGGCAGCAGAAGTTCTGGGAAGTAATCCTTGGCGTGAGCCCTCCCAGAATCCGCAATTAGCCCCACCAAAGAGCCCAGGTGGGCTCCAGTGTTGGGTTGCCTCGGGTCAAACAACCAACAGGGAGGGGACCCAGCCCCACCCATCAGCAGACAAGCGGATTAAAGTTTTACTGAGCTCTGCCCACCAGAGCAACAGCCAGCTCTACCCACCACCAGTCCCTCCCATCAAGAAACTTGCACAAGCCTCTTAGATAGCCTTATCCACCAGAGGGCAGACAGCAGAAACAAGAACTACAACCCTGCAGCCTGTGGAACAAAAACAACATTCATAGAAAGATAGACAAGATAAAAAGGCAGAGAGCTATGTACCAGATGAAGGAACAAGATAAAACCACAGAAAAACAACCAAACGAAGTGGAAATAAGCAACCTTCCAGAAAAAAAAATCAAAATAATGATAGTGAAGATGATCCAGGACCTCCGAAAAAGAATGGAGGCAAAGATTGAGAAGATGCAAGAAATGTTTAACAAAGACCTAGAAGAATTAAAGAACAAACAAACAGAGATGAACAATACAATAACAAATGAAAAATACACTAGAAGGAATCAATAGCAGAATAACTGAGGCAGAAGAACGGATAAGTGACCCGGAAGACAGAATGGTGGAATTCACTGCTGTGGAACAGAATAAAGAAAAAAGAATGAAAAGAAATGAAGACAGACTAAGAGACCTCTGGGACAACATTAAACATAACATTTGCCTTATAGGAGCCCCAGAAGGAGAAGAGAGAGATAAAGAACCAGAGAAAATATCTGAAGAGATTATAGTCGAAAACTTCCCTAACATGGGAAAGGAAACAGCCACCCAAGTCCAGGAAGCACAGAGAGTCCCATACAAGATAAACACAAGGAGAAACACGCCGAGACACACAGTAATCAAATTGGCAAAAATTAAGGACAGAGAAAAACTATTGAAAGCAGCAAGGGAAAAACGACACATAACACACAAGGGAACTCCCATAAGGTTAACAGCTGATTTCTCAGCAGAAACTCTACAAGCCAGAAGGGAGTGTCACGACATATTTAAAGTGATGAAAGGGAAGAACCTACAACCAAGATTGCCCGGCAAGGATCTCATTCAGATTTGCTGGAGAAATCAAAAGCTTTACAGACAAGCAAAAGCTAAGAGAATTCAGCACCACCAAACCAGCTCTACAACAAAGGCTAAAGGAACTTCTCTAAGTGGGAAACACAAGAGAAGAAAAGGACCTACAAAAACATACCCAAGGGCTTCCCTGGTGGCGCAGTGGTTGGGAGTATGCCTGCCGATGTAGGGAACATGGGTTCGTGCCCTGGTCCACGAGGATCCCACATGCCGTGGAGTGGCTGGGCCCGTGAGCCATGGCCACTGGGCCTGTGTGTCCGGAGCCTGTGCTCCGCAAAGGGAGAGGCCGTGGCAGTGAGAGACCCACATACCACACACAAAAAAAAATACCCCAAACTATTAAGAGAATGGTAATAGGAACATACACATCGATCATTACCTTAAACATGAATGGATTAAATGCTCCAACCAAAAGACACAGGCTCGCTGAATGGATACAAAAACAAGACCCATCTATATGCTGTCTACAAGAGACCCACTTCAGACCTAGGGACACATACAGACTGAAAGTGAAGGGATGGAAAAAGATATTCCATGCAAATGGAAATCAAAAGAAAGCTGGAGTAGCAATACTCATATCAGATAAAATAGACTTTAAAATAAAGAATGTTACAAGAGACAAGGAACGACACTACATAATGATCAAGGGATCAATCCAAGAAGAACATATAACAATTATAAATATATATGCACCCAACATAGGAGCACCTCAATACACAAGGCAGCTGCTAACAGCTATAAAAGAGGAAATCGACAGTAACACAATTATAGTGGGGGACTTTAAACACCTCACTTACAGCAATGGACACATCATCCAAACAGAAAATTACTAAGGAAATACAAGCTTTAAATGACACAATAGACCAGATAGATTTAATTGATATTTAGAGGACATTCCACTCAAAAAACAGCAGGTTACACTTTCTTATCAAGTGCACATGGAACATTCTCTAGGACATATCACATCTTGGGTCACAAATCAAGCCTCAGTAAATTTAAGAAAGTTGATTCATATCAAGCATCTTTTCTGACCACAACACTATGAGATTACAAATCAATTACAGGGAAAAAAAACATAAAAAACACACAGGCATGGAGGCTAAACATTACAAATACATTACCAAAATAAAATACATTACCAAATAACCAAGAGATTACTGAAGAAATCAAAGAGGAAATCAAAAAATACCTAGAGACAAATGACAATGAAAACACAACGATCCAAAATCTATGGGATGCAGCAAAAGCAGTTCTAACGGGAAGTTTATGGCAATACAAGCCTACCTCAAGAAATGAGAAAAATCTCAAATAAACAATCTAAACTTACACCTAAAGGAACCAGAGAAAGAAGAACAAACAAAACCCAAAGTTAGAAGAAGAAAAGAAATCATAAAGAGCAGAGCAGAAATAAATGAAATAGAAACAAAGAAAACAATACCAAAGATCAATAAAACTAAAACCTGGTTCTTTGAGAAGATAAACAAAATTGACCATTAGCAAGACTCATCAAGTAAAAGGAGAGGACTCAAATCAATAAAATTATAAGTGAAAAAGGAGAAGTTGCAACAGACACCGCAGAAATACAAAGCATCAAAAGAGGCTACTATAAGCAACCCTATGCCAATAAAATGGACAACCTGGAAGAAATGGACAAATTCTTACAAAGGTATAACCTTCCAAGACTGAACAAAAAAGAAATAGAAAATATGAACAGACCTATCACAAGTGATGAAATTGAAGCTGTGATTAAAAATCTTCCAACAAACAGAAGTCCGGGACCAGATGGCTTCACAGGTGAATTCTATCAAACATTTAGAGAAGCGCTAACACCCACCCTTCTCAAACTCTTCCAAAATATTGCAGAGGAAGGAACACTCCCAAACTCATTCTATGAGGCCACCATCACCCTGATACCAAGACCAGACAAAGATACTGCCAAAAAAGAAAATTACAGACCAATATCACTGATGAATACAAATGCAAAAATCCTCAACAAAATAACTAGGAAACAGAATCCAACAACACATTAAAAGGCTCATACACCATGATCAAGCGGGATTTAACCCAGGGATGCAAGGATTCTTCAATATACACAAATCAATCAATGTGATACACCATATTAACAAATTGGAGAATAAAAACCATATGATCATCTCAATAGTTGCAGAAAAAGCTTTGGACAAAATTCAACACCCATTTATGATAAAAACTCTCCGGAAAGTGGGCATAGAGTGAAACTACCTCAACATAATAAAGGCCATATATGACAAACCCACAGCAAACATCATTCTCAATGGTGAAAAACTGAAAGCATTTCCTCTAAGATCAGGAACAAGACAACTATGTCCACTCTCACCACTATTATTCAACATAGTTTTGGAAGTCCTAGCCATGGCAATCAGAGAAGAAAAAGAAATAGAAGGAATACAAATTGGAAAAGAAGTAAAACTGTCACTGTTTGCAGATGACATGATACTATACATAGAGAATTCTAAAGATGCCACCAGAAAACTACTAGAGCTAATCAATGAATTTGGTAAATTTGCAGGATACAAAATTGATGCACAGAAATCTCTTGCATTTCTATACACTAATGATGAAAAACCTGTACAAGAAATTAAAGAAACACTCCCATTTACCACTGCAACAAAAAGAATAAAATACCTAGGAATAAACCTACCTAGGGAGACAAAAGACCTGTATGCAGAAAACTATAAGACACTGATGAAAGAAATTAAAGATGATACAAACAGATGGAGAAATATACCATGTTCTTGGATTGGAAGAATCAATATTGTGAAAATGACTAAACTACCCAAAGCAATCTACAGATTCAATGAAAGCCCTATCAAATTACCAATGGCATTTTTTTACAGAACTAGAACAAAAAATCTTAAAATTTGTATGGAGACACGAAAAACCCCGAATAGACAAAGCAGTCTTGAGGGAAAAAAACGGAGCTGGAGGAATCAGACTCCCTAACTTCAGACTATACTACAAAGCTACAGTAATCAAGACAATATGGTACTGGCACAAAAACAGAGATATAGATCAATGGAACAGGATAGAAAGCCCAGAGATAAACCCACGCACATACGGTCAACTAATGTATGACAAAGTAGGCAAGGATATACAATGGAGAAAAGACAGTCTCTTCAATAAGTGGTGCTGGGAAAACTGGACAGCTACATATAAAAGAATGGAATTAGAACACTCCCTTACACCATACACAAAAATAAACTCAAAGTGGATTAGAGACCTAAATGTAAGACCGAACACTATAAAAGTCTTAGAGGAAAACATAGGAAGAACACCCTTTGACATAAATCACAGCAAGATCTTTTTTGATCCACCTCCTAGAGTAATGGAAATAAAAACAAAAATAAATGAATGGGACCTAATTGAACTTGACAACTTTTGCAAAGCAAAGGAAAGTACAAACAAGACGAAAAGACAACCCTCAGAATGGGAGAAAGTATTTGCAAACAAATCAATGGACAAAGGATTAATCTCCAAAATATATAAACAGCTCATGCAGCTCAATATTAAAAAAACAAACAACCCAATCCAAAAATGGGCAGAAGACCTAAATAGACATTTCTCCAAAGAAGACATTCAGATGGCCAGGAAGCACATGAAAAGCTGCTCAACATCACTCATTATTAGAGAAATGCAAATCAAAACTACAATGAAGTATCACCTCACACCAGTTAGAAAGGGCATCATCAGAAAATCTACAAACAACAAATGCTGGAGAGGGAGGGTGTGGAGAAAAGGGAACCCTCTTGCACTGTTGGTGAGAATGTAAATTGATACACTATGGAGAACAGCATAGAGGTTCCTTAAAAAAACTAAAAATAGAATTACCATATGACCCAGCAATCCCACTACTGGGTATATACCCAGAGAAAACCATAATTCAAAAAGACACATGCACCCCAATGTTCATTGCAGCACTATTTACAATAGCCAGGTCATGGAAGCAACCTAAATGCCCATCGACAGACAAATGGATAAAGAAGATGTGGTACCTATATACAATGGAATATTACTCAGCCATAAAAAGGAACGAAATTGGGTCATTTGTGGAGACGTGGATGGACCTGGAGACTGTCATACAGAGTTAAGTAAGTCAGAAAAACAAATATCGTATATTAACACATATATGTAGAACCTAGAAAAATAGTACAGATGAATCGGTTTGCAGGGCAGAAATTGAGACACAGATGTAGAGAACAAACGTATGGACACCAAGGGGGGAAAGTGACGGGGGGTTGGGGGGGGGGTGATGAATTGGGAGATTGGGATTGACATGTATCCACTAATACGTATTAAATGGATAACTAGTAAGAACCTGCTGTATAAAAATATAAACAAAATAAAATTCAAAAAAATTTCTGGGGCTTCCCTGGTGGCGCAGTAGTTGAGGGTCCGCCTGCCGATGCAGGGGACATGGGTTCGTGCCCCGGTCCGGGAGGATCCCACATGCCGCGGAGCGGCTGGGCCCGTGAGCCATGGCCTCTGAGCCTGTGTGTCCGGAGCCTGTGCTCCGCAACGGGAGAGGCCACAACAGTGAGGCCCGCGTACAGCAAGAAAAAACAAATTCTGTTTAGAGTTTAATAAAGAGTAAATTACCTATAAAAAAAGAAAATTTATTTTAATAGGCTTCCACTAGAGGCCCTAATAGCAGACTCTCAGCCATCCACACAGGAAGAGGCTTGGGGTGAAACACACAGACCTGCCCCTTAATCCTGAAATTAACTGCCTAGACGGTCAACTACTTCTCTGTTGTGATGACAAAATGTCAAAGGCTGGTGCTGACAGTCCACAGTCTGTAAGGTAAGTGTTTTACTCTGAATTCTAGATGACTCAGAGCTGCCAGTGGCCATGGACAGTGTCTTTCTCATTCTGTAACAGAGATGGCAATTAATGAGTGTTGGATGATGCATGCATGGATGGATGGACAGCTAAGATTCAGTGGTCCCAGGCTGCTTTCCTTCACTGTTTCCCCAGCAGTATCTTGCAGCTCCCTAGAACATCCTTAGAAGTAGAGTAACCAGACTATGCAGCACTCCCAAAGAAAAGCTCTTGCCTCCCAGAAGTCTGAGCATTGACTCCAGAACTTCCTGGCCAGCTCAGCAGAAGGACAGAGAACCAGAGAAGTCTTCAGATCAACCTCTGGGGCTGAAGGCATTTGCCCGTCAAGGGATTTAGAAGTCAGAGAGCTACCATTGGGATTTTTTCCAGCTGCAAAGGATACAAATACAATCAAAGGAGCTTAAAAAACAGAAGTCTTTGGCTTACTTGACTGAAAGGTTCAGGAATGTGTGATCTCAGACCCCATCACCACCACCACCCCAAATGCAGAATTCAAGATGTGTCTTTAAATTTTTTTTAATTTGGTCTCTTTCTCTCTATCCCTGGATTCTGTTTCCTCTCATTTGGCTTCATTTGTAGGCAATAATCCACATGCTTAGAACAGAAGCTGTGATGGGAATGATTCAACAAAGATTTCCATTGATAAAGTATTGCTTAATTCTTAAAAGGATAACTGTTTAGGAAAGATAGGTTAAATTTATTATGTGAGTTTAAAATGTCCTTATGGTTTAAATATTTTGAGTTGGTTCTTCCTTAGTTACTTACAGCCAAAAGCATCTCAACTTATATAGCACATAGTAAATAATGTTATTAGTAAGTAGTAGTATTATATCACATGGGCTCATATTTCTACTCAGGAAATCCATCACTCATGTTACCAACTGGACCAGGCATTTTTTCATCAGATATTCATTGAGCATCTACAAGGCACTGGCAGTATCCCAGGCACAACAGACACAAATTTGAATAAGACACTGTCCTTGCAAAAATAATTTGATAAATTTGACAACCTTTAAGAAAAATTATTTAAAAACATAAGTAGAGACAAAAGCCAAATTGAAATACAAATCACAGACAAGAGCAAGAGTTAATCCCTGTAATATATAAAGAGCTCTTAGAAATAAATAGGCCAACAACCAAATAAAAAATTGTCAAACGCCATGAACAGACATTTTATACATTTTCAAAATGTAACTGGTTCTTAAACTTATAAAAAGATGCTCAATCTTACTCATAATAAGAGAAATGCAAATACATCGATACCATTTTTTTCATCAGATTGACAAAAATTTGAAAGTTTTATGACTCACAGTACTGGTGGAGCTGTGCGGCTTCATGCATCGCTTGTGGAGGCTGAACTTGGTACAAATCCTAAGGAGGGAAAGTTGGCAACGTTTATCCAGTTTGTAAGTTTGACCCAGCAATTCCACTTCTGAGGATCTATCTACAGATATATTTACGTAAGTAGGAAAATTCTGCACAGTTATTTTCTACAACACTGTTTCTAACAGCAAAGAATGAAAACAACCCAAATATCCATCGGTAGTGGACTGATTAAATGGAAGTAGATATACATAATGGAATATTATACAGCCATGAAAAAGAACAAGACCAGTCCCTATGGATCAATTTGGAAAGATCTAAACGTACCACTAAGTGAAGAAGAACAATTGTAGAACCATGTGTGTTGCATGCCACCTTTTGTGTAAAAAGGGAGAAAAATTAAGAAATATTTGCAAAAAGAAACTTTGGAAGGCTATATGGGACAACAAAACAATGACCCTCAGAGGCCTATCAGACACATGGATGACAAGTGGGAGAGCGCCTTCTTCATATACTGAACTTTGCGAATGGATTACCATACGAACATCTTGAAGGTCAGGTGTCAGTTCTGGAGACTTCTCTGTCAATAGCCCATTTCCCTCGGGGGCCTGTTTCTAGCCAGTTTCCCCCAAACGGCAACCCTCACCCTTTCACTCTGTGCCTCATGGTGCTGGTGCAAAGGCTGAGGAAGACTGTTCTGGAAATCAGGCAACCTCGTCCTTGCTCCATCCCAGGAAGCCTCACCCCCACTGAGCCACCATTGCCAAAAGCAGGGTCTCAGTGGTCCAAGTCAGGGATTCTATCGTGTTTTGGGGCGGCTATGCTACATCCATTCCTCTACTCTGCCGGGTGAAGCCCACTTACCAGGCACTCTTCTCGGCTTCTGGAAGCAGAGGTGAAAACACACAGAGGCATCCCGACTCTCATGAACCCGAGGTCACAGGCTTGCTCTCCTGCCTGAGCCACAACCCAAGTTCCCTTCCAAGAGCCGCCCGGAGGTCGAGAGAGATGGGGCCATGGGCCCCTCAGTGGGGAGGGGAAGGCGGGCCTTGGAGGCCTAAGTCAGCCAACTTCAAAGGGGATCCTGAGAACATCCTTTGGAACAAGATCACAGTATCCATCCGGTGAAACATTCAGGGTCCACAACTGGCCCCTGGGCTCGGCCAGGGGTAAATACAGAGGGTCTTTTTCTTGAGTGAGATTTTGGCTTTCACAATACACAGCAAGGCAGTGTTCTGTCAACGGTGAGGGCTGCTTTCCTCCCCAGACACTGGCTGAGTCCAGAAGGAGACACTGGGGTGATGCAGTGCAATCGGGACAGCACAGGGGCACAGTGGACAGTCTGGTCACCTCTAAGGAGGGGACACCTGAGCTCAGACCTGGGTGATGAGAAAAGCCAGGGAAAGCATTCCAGGGAGAACTTCCAGGCAAGCAAAACTTCCGAGATGGGTGGAAAGAAAGGCCGGAGTGGCTGGAGGACAAAGGCCAGGTCAAGACCAGGCCAGATCTGGTTGGACCCCCCTTTGGCTGTGGATTTTTTATTTCATTGGAGTTTGGATTTTATTCCAAATCCAGTGAGAAGACACCAGAGAGTTTCAAGCAGGAGAAGGGATAATCTGGCTTATATTTTAAAAAATCACCCTGGCTCCTGCGTGGGGGAATGATTTAGAGGGGGAAGGATAGAGGCAAGGCATCCGATCAGGGGCTTCCCTGGAGAACCAGTGGTTAAAATTCCACGCTTCCACTGCAGGGGGCACGGGTTCGATCCCTGGTCAGGGAATTAATGTCCCGCAAGACGCATGGTGTAGCCAAAAAAACAAAACAAAACTGGTCATGGGATTTCTCGTGAACTTGAAGATATTTTCTGCTTTTATAACCTACACACATTTTACTGCTCCAAGCTCAAGTGTGCATCATGATGTGTTTTTACATATGATTACACTTGGGTAACCACCCCCCAGATCAGGATGGACGATGTCTCCAGGTGCCCAAAAGGGCCCCCATGGTCCTTCCCAGCCTCTACCAGCCTTCCACCACTCTGATTTCTGTCACCCAGACCTACAAGTTCCTATAAACGGGCCCATACAGAATGCAGCCTGGTTTCTTTACTCACAACGATTTTGAGATGCTTCTAGGATGTTGCCTGGATTGATAGTTCATTCTGGGTAAAGGACAATTTGAGTCGAGAGCGCTCGTCCATTCTCCCCCCAGCGCTGTCAGGCCCGTGATGATGCCAGCTCAGCGCCAGAGAAGCTATGCTTGCCAGTGACCACCAGAGGGCAGTGCGACCCCTCCGCTGGCCCAAGCTGCCCGCAGGTGCCACCTGAAGTCATGCCTGGAAACAACACTGCAAGGATTCCGGAAGCATCTCTTTCGGACTGAGCCCTTGCTTCAGGAATTGCTTCCCTGAAATTGCAGCACCATCGACGATGTGTTCAGGCCCAAGAGTTAAGGATTAATTGACCGGCTGCAGCCACCATGGGGCTCCCAGCAGAGAGCAGCATGGTGGCCTCAAGAACCATCAGTAACCACAGGGCCAGGAAGCACTTCTTCCCACACTCAGCCCAACTTTAAAAGTTAGCTGGGGCTTCCCTGCTGGCGCAGTGGTTGAGAGGCCGCCTGCCGGTGCAGGGGACGCGGGTTCGTGCCCCGGTCCGGGAGGATCCCACATGCCGCAGAGCAGCTGGGCCCGTGAGCCATGGCCGCTGAGCCTGTGCGTCCGGAGCCTGTGCCCCGCAACGGGAGAGGCCACAGCAGTGAGAGGCCCGCATACCACAAAAAAAAAAAAAAAAGTTAGCTGCTCTAATGCTTCACAGTACCATTGTCATAATAGTTTAAATTGTTGGACAAAATGCTGGGATTTCTTTTTATATCCAGAAGTTCATTCGAGGATGGTGGATAAGCCAGCTCCAGCCAAATACTAATTTTAAAATTTAACCATAAGTATTTGGCCAAAAATGAGTATTTGGTGAACTCTGGTTGCAGGGGAGGGGGTGTATCTTTGCCCTTGTTGCCGCTTCCCCACTCCACGGTATCAGGACCGCAGAAGCCCAGCCCTCCCCTCTCTCGGCCCTTGGATCCTACTGACCACCTGGTGTGTTCGACCGGGGAGCTTCACACACAAGCCCGGCTTCTAACATTTATTAAACGCCTACTGTGTCCCAGGCACCGGGCTAAGCCCTTGACCTGCATTAGCTCCTTTCATCCTTACAGCCATGCCAGGTGCTGTCTGGAGAGGAGGGAGAGCAGGTGGTTAAGATATGGGCCTGAGGTCAAATCCCAGCTCTCCCTTTTACTGTTTGTAGGAACTTCACCTCTCTGAACCTCAGCTTTCTCAGCTGTAAAATGGGGGTGACAAGAGAACTCACCTCACAGATTTGTTACCAGCACTGAATGCATTCAGATATGAACAACACTTTTTGTTTGAAAGCCACTTTTTTGGTCACTCCACAATAAGAAATGCATATTATATTGAGACCCAGTCTAACATAGATACGTGTGTGTGCATATAAATACAGGTGTACGTATATTATGTGTGTATAACTAAAATATGTTTCACAAAGCAATGCTGACCCCTAACACTATGATAAGTCCTGTTATTTTCCATCCTGTTCTACTTTTGTTTTAAATGATGCATGTCACAATCCACTAGATCGATTCCATGACCCACTGTTTGGAAAATACTGGTTTAGAAAAAGGCCCGGCAAACCATGTTGTTTTCAGAAGTCCCATTTTACAGAAGGGGGCAACTGAGGCCCAGAGTGTTGTGACTTGCCTATGACCTCACAGCCAGAAGGCTGGCAGAGTTCAGACTCCAACCCAGGATCTCTGACTCCTAAATTAAGGCTCTTCAGTACGAGATGCAAACTGGCGGCTCACAAGCCAGATCCACTCCACAGATCAGTTTGATTATTAATATATTCTCAAAATTTGATCAAACTCTATAGAACTCGGGAGATGTAACTCAAAATCTAAATTTTCAACTTCTCCCTAAAAAAAAAAAAAAAAAAGGGCAATCTGGCAACATGGGGCCTGCATGTACACATGATCAGCAAGAGCCACACCGCAGGTGCCCCTTTGAGCTGCTACATGCTGCTCTCCAGGCTCGCCCATCTGCCACAGTCTCCACCATGCCCTATGGTATCCCTGACACCGAGGCCAAGCATCATTTGCCATTTATCATCACACACGCCAGCTGGTCTTTTCATAGTGGAGAAATATTTTTCTATCAAAAAAGGAAAAACAAAAACGAAACCAAGGAACCAACATGTTTCAAGGGGGAAAAAAATACATGCACAAATGTCTTCTCACATATTTAAATACAAAGAAAACATGTCTATGTCAACTTTATTCCCAACCTGTTTCACTGATTTCTATTCCCTGACTTGTCCGGGAAGCAGAGTTTGTAACCCCCATCTTAACCACTACCCTTTATCTACCTCTGTCTGTCTGGTCCACAATTGTGTCCCCAGCACCTGACACTGCTTAGCCAAGAAAAGGTGCCTAATTAAGAGTGAATGAAAGAGTGAATAAATGGCTTTTATACAAAAGCTTCTCCAATATTAACAAATATACGGGGACTTCCCTGGTAACCCAGTGACTATGACTCCGCACTTCCACGGCAGGGGGCCCAGGTTCGATCCCTCGTCGGGGAACCAAGATTCCTGCATGCTGTGCTGCACAGCCAAAAAAACCAAATATACGGTAATGGTTAGGAGCAGGCATTTTTTGGTCATCAGACAGCTCAAGTCCCACTTCTGCCACTAACTAGCTGTGTGACCTCAGGCAGCTTCCTCAGTCTCTCTGGGCCTGATATCCTCAGCTGCAAAATGCAGGTTATTAGGGTGCCATGTACATAAATGAACAGGAATGTGAAAGATGCAGAATAAATGAAGTTCCCTTCTCCTCCTTCAGTTCATCAAGGTGAACCGAGGTCAGTACTCGATTGTGTTAACACTTCACCTGGTACCCAAGTGACCTGCCCTTGGATTATCTGCTGGGCCAGGGAGGCAACGGTTTCCCATTAACATCGCACCCTGAAAAGAGAGCCTTGGGTAGGGAAAGCCCTGGGCCAGATGACAAAGCCAAGGGTTTCATTCCCAGGCACATCTCTGGGTGAAAACTGGCTTTTTCAACATCCAACCATTCCTCCCGCTGCTTACCTTCCTGAAGAGGCTGGAAAGCTGAAAATTCAATTTCCCAGACTCCCTTGCAGCCAGGGGTCTGCAGCATTTAAGGGCCTACCAATCAGCTGTGTCCACAACACACCTGGACTTGTGCTGAGTTAAGAGAGTTGAAAGGGCTGGGCGTGGGGCACCAGGCTGCAGGTTTAGACCAAGGCAAAGCGGCCGTGGGTCTGGCCCCAGAAGCTGACTCAGCAGTGATGCCTCCTGTTCCTGGGGCAGCAGTGGCTCCCCTAGAGCCCAGTCGTGCAGTGTGGCTTCCTCAGCCCTCCCTGTGATTCTGTAAATACTCATAATATGTCAGTCACACGCCATCAGGGAAGCAGCTAGATCTGGCCCACGTCCTTGGGGTAGTTTATTCCGAGTAAGACCTTACACGTTATCTGTGGGAGGAGGTACAGAAGTGAGGTCTGAAAAGGGACTTCTGGAGCCACCAACCGGGCCAACTGAGAGGCTGCGGGGTCGGTCTAGCCGCCAAAGTGAGGCTGCAGAGGGGCACTAGTAGAGAAATCGATGGGTAACCATTACCTCTGCAGGCCAAACGTCCAGTGACAGGCGAGGTGCTGATGCCCAGGAGTCAGGAGGAAGACCTGAACGCAGCCGGAGGACAGCAAGAACACGCTGGAGCCTACTGGCACACCTGGAGCTATTTGTCACATCAAACTGCAGCGACCTTGCAAGAGTAGAAGCTGCTGCTTCCTTTCCGCCTTCAAACTCTCACCCGAGTTGCTCTTTCGGTCAATTCCAACTTGGAGCCCTTCAAAGATAGGGATTCTGGGAAACGTAGTCCCAGCCTAGCCAAGTTGACACAGCTGAGTACAGACCAGTTGGCTTACTAAACGCTTCTGCTTTAACTAGCTGGGTGAATTCTGCTCTCGAAAACTGACCTGATAAGAGACTTCGGACAGTTCCTCAGTGGGTGCTTGTCAACATTTTTGTCAACTCAAGGCCTTTTGTTTGGACAATTTCCCACCTTACGAATCTGCACCAGAAGCAGCCTGAAACTCACTTTCCCAGCTCCCCTTGCAGTTAGACTGTAAGCATGTGACCTAGGCTCAACCAATCAGATACACCCAAATGGTGCCCAGGCTCAGCCAATCAAATACATCCAGATGGTACTTAGACTCAATCAGATACACCGACGTGAAACCCAAGCTTAGCCAATTCAGATACACCTACAGGTGAAAGCAGTGAAAGTGGATTCTGATGCATGGAATTCAATCTAGCAGGAGGTGGAAGGCACATAACCAGTGTCACTAGTGAGAGCTGCAGTGTCTGGGCCCAGTGACAGAGACATGAAGGTCCTGTGACATAATTTATATATTGTTCATGGCTGTCTTTCCAGCCCTCCCTTCCAAAGATGTGCAAGTCACTTAACATCCTTTAATAAATTCCTTTCCTGCTCAAACTACCTAGAGTGCACTCTGTTGTTTGCAACCAAAAACCTGATTCAACTCTAAATTCATTTAACCATCAAGTCTCAGTTTCCCAACCTAGACAAAGAGCAAAACAATACCCACCCCATGGGCAGTGGAGTCAGGGAGAGGCGTTTTGTAAACTTACCAGGGTGCCACAGACACTGGGGCAGCGTCTTCTGAGGGACCACTGCACTGAGTTGTAAGTCAGGCAGACTGATTTGAATTCTGGCTCTGGCACTGACGGACCTGTTGTGTGACCTTGGGCAGGTCAATTTCCTCATCTGGAGAACGGGACTATGATTAGTGCCTGCTTCGTGGAGTTATCATGAAGACGAAAAGATTCCAGCACAGAGCAATCTCCCAGCACACAGTTCAGCATGTGGGACATACCCACACCTGTGATGCTGGAAGGAATATGAGTGACTTTTGTCTTGCTGGATTAAAGAAAATGAGCAATAATACAGGTGGTGTTCCTGATGTACCCTGATATGAAGGGGGCCTGGGAATGCTGAAGTTTAGAAAACATTTATATGTTCAAAACACAACCCTGACTACACTTAAATCGTACACTTAAAAATGGTTAAAAGGGCAAATTTTGTTACATATATTTTGCCACAATTTTTAAATAAAAATTAATAATGTAATATACCAAAAATCACTGAATTTATATACCTTAAATAGATTTATGGTATATGAATTCTCTCTCTAAAGCTGTTAAAAAAAAAAAAAAAAAAACCACCACCCTGGCTTCCCATCTCCTTCGGATCATAATTCAAGCCCCGACTTCTCTTCCCTCTCTGATCTCATCAGCCCCACCTCCACACTGAATCCCTCATTCTGGCCTCACTCGCCTTCCTCCTCTTCCTGGAAGATGCCAGCCCCACCTCAAGCCTTTTATATTTGCTTTTCCTTCTACCTGGAATGTTCTTCCAACCAGGTTAGAGGCTCTGAGCTCCGGCTGCCCATTGGGATCACCTGAGAAGCTTTACAAAGCCCCACCTCGGAGAGTCAGATGTCATTCCTTGGGGAAGGAGGGTGGTGTCTGCTTTGCTGTTTTAAATCTGCCCAGGTGGGGACTTCCCTGGTGGTCCAGTGGTTAAGAATCCGCCTCCCCATGCAGGGGATGTGAGTTCGATCCCTGGTCGAGGAACTAAGATCCCACATGCCGTGGGGCAACTAAGCCCGCACACCACAACTACTGAGCCCGCAAGCTCTGAAGCCCGTGCGCTACAACTAGAGGGAAGCCCGTGCACTGCAAAGAGGAGCCCACGTACAGCAACTAAGACCCGATGCAGCCAAATAAATAAATATTTCAAAAATAAATAAATCTTCCCAGGCACTTCTAACATTCAGCCAGTGTTAATAAATCGCTGCCCTAGACATCATGCTCAGTCCCCACCACGTTTACATTTCAGCTCAAAGGGCAGCTCCTTTGAGAAGCCATCCCCAATCAGTACCATCTACCTCCCCTCTGTACCCTGCCTATTTATCTTCAGTGAGTCTACTCTCCCTCGGATTCTATCATATGCATGTCTGACTGCTTCCCAGTGAGAATGTCAGATGGATGTGTCCCCAGTGCTTGGCTCACACAGATGCTCAGGACAGAGCTGCTGCCAGAATGAACCTCCCTCCACCAGTCCCCCTTGGTCCAACTCCGGCTCTGGGGACTGCAGTTCTGCACGGAAGCCACCAGGCGGCGATAGTGCCCAACTGCGTTAAAAGTAGCCCCTAGACCCACACCAGGCTGGCTGTGCCAGCCCCATCCTGCCCCGTGCCAGGCCATCGCTCAGAGGAAGCAGCAAGGACCACGGCAGAGAGCATGGTGTCCTCCTTCTCCTCATTCCTAGACTCGGAGCCAATGGGCCCTGAAAACACTCCACCCAGACTAAAGTCAGAGGGAGAAGGCCCCGCTGCCCTGTCTGGAACCTCCAAGCCCTTCCCCTCTTACCTGGCCACTCACCAAGCCCCGGATGCAGCTGCTTGGGTCGACTTCCGTGGGGTCCCTCACATAGCTCATGACTCGCACAGGAGGGACCTGCAGGTCTGTTTGCCATAGCCAGTGTCTGCAGACACGCTGAAAATCCATCGACTGGGGGCTGTGACACATGCTGTCTCCTTCCACACGACAGGGTCCCACACCCACAAAGAGGAACAAAGAAGCTCTTGTAAGGTCCTCTCTAAACCAGTCCCATTTTGTTCCTTTCACAGCACCAGTCAGTGATGGCCTGCAGGCCAAATCCAGTCCGGGCCCCGCTTTTGTCCAGCCTTGAGCTGGTAAGTGGTTTACATGTTTAAATGGTTGGGAAAAAAAAAATCAAAGTAATTTTGTGACACATGAAGATGAAATGACCAGGGTGGGCTTGGGCAGAGCCAAGGCCCCACGCTGCCCACGGAACTCCTAGGAGCTCAGGCTCCCATCTTGGCCACAGAAAGGCAATTCACTCCCCTGCCACTGTTTTTCCAAGGCTGACCCAGGATTTCCCTTCTGTTCTACGTCTCTGTCAATAAATTCCCAGGAACTGGACTTCCCAGGAAAGCACCCACTGGAGGCCCATATTTATAACGTGCCCGCCACCCACGCAGATGTTGCTCCTAACCTCTCGTGGCCCCGTCTCCTGTGTTTGATCGGGCAAACGTGACACGGCCATCCTGACCAAATGGAAAACTGCATCGAGGACGACCAAGCCATTTTTCCAAAACAGTTTAATTAAAAAAAGGTGAAGAATCTGAAAAAATTGGGGGGTGGGGGAACCCAAAAGAGCATACCGTGTGAGTCCACTGGCTCAGTCACAAAGAAACACCATCATCAAAAAAGATATTTAAGTTTAATACAAATTTTATACAAAGAAAATGTGAAAAAATACTTCCATATGCTAAAAGCAATTATGCTTCACAAATAAGGCCAGCTAGGCTATTTTTTTTTTGACAACTGCAATTCACAAATGTTCTTTCTCTCCTGTTTTCTTCTAATACTCTTTTTATTTCTTCTCTAATATGGGTAACTAGCTGGAAACTGTACAGTTCGCATCCTCTTATCAACAATGAAGAGAAAGGAAACGAGACTAAAATGTACAACAGAAGGTACTGGAATGATATGGTACAATTAATTTTTCTCATATACATACATCACCTTTTTGCTTTGTTCAATGCTTCTTGTTTTACACAACATACAAAATGGTACTACAGCATACGTAGTGTAACAGACAGCACGGCGGTGTCCTGCGTCCTCTCACACTGCCTTTGTTTCATGCTGACATAAAAACGTAAAATTCCATCATATAAATAATACATACATGCTTCATCCCAGACTGAAATGTCCTCCGCGTGCGTCTTGCCTTTGACTTCTCACTTCCGCAAAGCACGGCCTGTCTCTTACCAAGTGGGTGTGAGTGTCTTTAAAGGAACCACAAAGCAAAGAAAAGATCTCTCTGTTTCAGAGCTTCTGACTTGAACGCTTTCTAAGTTCTTCCCTTCTGCAACTGAGCTGAGCAGGGCTTGTTTCTAGTTGATATTCTGTAAACAAGGACGTTGGTTGTTTTTTTTTTTTCCCTTTTATAGGAGTAGAGTCATCATGGAAATCACATAAAATAAACGAGCTCCTCCACATGTCCTTCTGGTCCAGAGAACTTGCCTTTTAAAACATGATAACACAGCATTTGAAATGGGCCAATAATGGTTGGATGTGATGTGCCCACGACGGCACCGAATCTGTGCCAGAAATTCCTGATCCCAATGTGCTGTGTACAGACATACGAATGGCAACGGCTCGCTTTCCCCTGGGCATCCCAGGATGAGGACCTGTGCGCCACGGTGATCCCCACGCGCTCTCCATACCACTGTGACAGGTGGGCTGGCTGACCGTCCCTTCTCCAACATCCAAACATTCTTTCTGTTGTTGGGTGTGTTTCTTTTTTTTTTTTAATTGTTTTTCTCTCTCTCTCTCTCTTTTTTTTTATAAGTTAAAGTCAATACAAATATAAAAAGGGGAAGGTACTCTAGGCTCAATGACATCCACAAATTGTACATTATTTACATCGAAAGTGTAGATTTCATGTGGGTGGAACAGTCCTCTGTCAAGGCTAATGCTGGACGTGACGTAGTGTGGGCTGCCCTCCGTGCCAGGTGCAAAGGCCAAGTCTGAATGGTCGGCATCCTCCAGTCCGAGGGTGGCGATTCTCCTGTCTCACATTTCTTTGCTGTTCCCGGTTTTCCTGGTGTCTGGTTTTTTTTTCCTCCATGGGATGGGTGACTTGTGCTCCAACGTGTCCTTAGTCCCAGAAGGTGTCCAGCCGAGACTCCTTCGGGATGAGGCTCTTCGAACTGGTGCTGGCGGTGTGCTCAGAGCGTGCCGACCCCCGTTTCTCATCGCTGCTGCTCCAACAACTGGATTTACTGCTCCGGGAATGGTCTGGGTTAGAGGGAAGTCAACCGGAAGGCAGGTTTTTAGCATTCCTGCCCACTTCCAGTGAATCGGAACCATCCCTCTATGTGATCTGTACCTGCTCCCCGGTACCACCTTCCCCGCCCGACTCCCCACAACACAGATGGTCAAAACCCTGCCACCATGTACTGCCCTGAATTTGTGGGTCTGTGGCGTACACGGGCAGAACTTATTTTTTTAGGATTTAACAAGAGCTGATTGGAAAAACAGGAGGGAATCATGTTCAGAGAGAATAAAGATGAGTGGGGACGGGGAGTAAGTTATCGAGGAAGGCACTTCTTGTGTGGTACCTGGGACCAGGCACCCCTCCTTCATGACCAGACTCCAAGCACCCCCATGCCCTTGTGTCCTACACCTTGGCCACTAAAAAAGGCACTGAAATTTGGCACTCGACCTACTTACTTCTGTTAGTGGAGTTTCTTTGATCAGTTTATAGGCAACTTGAAAAACAAACTTATAACCAAACCACCCGAAGCAGAGGAGTGAGAACCAGAATGGTTAAGCCCAGCTGGGCTTAATGGTGAAGACCCACTGGCTCCCAGTAAGGACAAGCTTAAGGGTCACTGAAGGATGCAAGAACCAGAGTAAGACCTACGGGAGCTTCAAGGACACGTGTGCCACAAGGAGCTACATCGTGGCTGTAAGATACAAGGACACTGAAGGAAGAGCCAAGTGAGACGTCTGTCCAACTGTGAGACGGCCCCAGCACGTGCAGGCTCAGCAGGATGGCTGACTCTAAGAGACCCACCAGAACGTCACTAAGACTCCATCATATCTTAGATCATTTACCCAGTTCAGACAGATTGGGACAAAACTCTCTTTTTTAACTCCTTGAGGTGGGGTGATAATATTTGATTGAGAGAAGTCGGCTGTCAAGCTTAGAGACAGAATTGGAGTGAGGGAGCAAGGGACCGTATCATCGCCTAGGGGGTGACCTTTCTGGTGATACGGCAGGCATGTATGTGGTCCTGAGGTCTGTTTCTTCCAGATAAGTAGTGAAGAGAATGATCAAAGGATCTCCCAAGCAACATATTCATTCAGGAGAGAACTCTTCTTAGTCACTTGCATCTGTGACCAAAAGGGGGCAGTATTGTGGTGGGGGTGGGGCGCCAGGGTGGAGCTGTCTTATGGATCCTGAATCCACCTCTTCTGAAGCGTTCTTCCCTACTCGTGATGCCTACACACCGTTAGTTCTCTGGAAGGTCAGTGATACGGCTGATGTATCACCACAAGGAGAAAATCCTACAACAATGCAATCAAGTCACACTGAGTCTCCCCGGCTCTTCTGAAGGCAGAGACCAGCTGGGCCACTTAGAAGCAACGGGAGCAGGGCTGAGCTCAGCACAGAAGCTGCATCCCAGAGAGAGGCTGGCCACATGAGTAACTGCAGAGCCTGACTCCTCCCACGGACCGGACATGGGGCGGTGGTTGATTCGACCCATCACTGCAGAGGACAATGGGTGCTAGTCTAGGACCCTTTATGAAAAGAGCGAGGACGAGGCCCCTTCAAGAAGCCACACCGGGGACTTCCCTGACAGTCCAGGGCTTAGGACTCCACGCTCTCACTGCCGAGGGTGTGGGTTCGATCCCTGGTCCGGGAGCTAAGATCCCACAAGCTGAGCGGCGTGGCCCCCCCAAAAAAACTCTTTTCCTACTGCGGTTTCCGATGGCCACCGGAGGCAAAGCTAAGAAGAAACAAGGCAAAGCAAGACCCATCACTCAGGAGAACAGGAGAACAGGAGAAGACACGCCCACAAAGAAACACACACACACACACACACAGACACACACAAAACGAGCCTTCCGCGGGCCAGGAAAAGTTCCCCGGCAGCTTCCGAGAGGCGGGGTCATACTTACACTTCTGGGCTGGGTAGCTGGGGTGCGGCTGGTGGTCTGTGCTGGTTGGGACAGAGGCAGGTTGCTTGTCACACCTGTTGCTAACTGAAGAGATAGCACAGGCAGCCTCAGAGTCTGGCAGAGGGCTCAAATCCGCACAACCCCAAGGCCTCGCGCTACTCTGCTCAGCAACAGGCTACCGGTCTTAGCGCTGGGTGGCTGCCTTGTTGATGTCCCCATTTTCCAACTTAATGCATTCACAGGAGACTGAGGCTTTTAAAAATGCATATTACACCATGAACAGGATCACGGGACACAGCACGGCATTACAGGTGGGAAATACGGCATACAGTGACATAAAAGCAACTACGTAAAGCCATAAATTAGCAGAATTTTGAAAGCAGAGTTCTAGGAACCACTAGCTCTGCCAAGAGCTTAATTCAGCCAGGGCAAGGGGAGGCACCAGCACCACAATTCGGGTGGAAAGCTCCCCCCAAGGAATCCAGAGTTTTCAGGGCAAGTAATCACTCATCTACTGCCAAGGCTGATGACAGAACAGGGAAGAGAGGGCGACGGAGGTGCACGTGGTGAGAAGGACTGAGGAAGAGGCTCCAGATGAGATATCAGTGGGCCACTCCTCAGCCATGACGGAAGGACACCAACAAATAATATCTGAGATGGAAAGAGTCTAAAATGTGTGATAGGAAAAGTGCCTCAATAACGTAACTGTCAGAGTGAAGAATTTGGGGGAAATCATTGAAGGTATGATAAAGGAAACATTAAAAAAAAAAAAAAAACCTCCAGGGAAAAGTAAGGCTACAAACAAAGGTGGAAATGTAATCACAGGACACATCTGCAACAAATGGCACGATCAGAATGATGGAAACACAGATAATCACACAGATTGTCGTATGTCAATTTTTTAGGCTCAGCCAACAGCCGGAAGTGCGGAGACCCAACTGAAGTTACAGGAGAGGATGCACATGTTCTCCACCTTGGCGATGGGAGAGTCAAAGTGGGCACGGCAAGTCTGGATATGACAGGGGTAGGAGAGGTGAGGGAGATGATGGGAACCAAGAGAGGGGCAAGAGATACTGTCCCCAGCTGACAGAAGAAGACCAAAGAGCAAGTGTTTTACCTGACCAAGGTAACCCACAGTACAGTGACATAAGTAGTTTGGGAGGAGGGCGAGTAGAGAGACGATAGAAGACCCCAATTCTCATCTTTTAAAGCCAGAAGTCAACAAGCAACGTCTAGATAAAGTCCAGAAGTAGAAGTATGGGGAAACACGTTATTTACATTATTTACAAATAAGGAGGTTAAGTGCCAGGTGTACCCAAAGACAGCCATGGAGACTGGGACCAGGAACTGTTTTTCCCAGTACAGTTTTATTTTCTCTAACTATAGTCATCCCTTGGTGTCAGGGATGGTACAGGGGATCGGTTCCAGGACCCACCACAGATACTAAATTCCATGGACACTTAAGTCTCATGGTCGGCCCTCTAGATCCAAATCCACGGATTCAACGAACCACACATCGTGTAGAACCATACTGACTACGGGAAAAAATCCATGTATACGTGGACCCGTGCCATTCAAACCCGTGTTGTTCAAGGGTCAACTGGATACACGTGCATTGCTTTACAATCTTAAAATGAAGAGACAAGTGAACAGGAAAGGCCCACGCCCACCCCGAGGAAGCTCCTACCCGCTACTAAACCTTCCTCCCTCCCTCCCTCCCTCCCAGACCCTCATTTAACCAGCCTAGTTCCAGAAGACTGTAAAGAGCCCAGAACCTCAGTGTTTGTAAACCTCTGTAAAGCCCACGTTCCTCCACAAGATTCCATCTACACCGTCAACAAGCAGTGGGCGCTAGCAGAAACCATTAGACGTAAGAGGAATCAGAAAACGAGCCAGTGTGTCTGCTCTGACGCCAACCAGAACCCAGGTGCTTTGGTGAGTAAAGAGGGGAAAGTGAGAAGTCCTGGGCTTGCTGTCCTGACCTGGCCTCCAGTGACCTCCCGCTAGGTTCCCTTCGGCCCACACTCCAAGATAACACGGCAGCACTGCCTGAAAAATGCTTTTTCCTCCAGCTGCTGACAATGTGGGACCTTTCCCTCCCTCCCTACCCCCCCATCTCATCATTAGCCTCCTCGGGACGATCTTCTCCCCACTCCCCACCCCCGGCGCCAAGTCACCAGCGTCTTCCAGGCTCCTGGCTTCCTCTCTCCAACTTCCCTTTCTACCCCCATCGGACACCAGGGTGCTTCAGCTCGAGGAGGAGGGGGAGGTCAGCCAACAACGGCCCGTGGGCCAAATCCAGGCCTGTTTTTCCAAGTACAGGTTCACGGGAGCACAGGCCCACCCATCTCTTTGCGTGTCATCTGTGGCTGCTTTCATCCGACAACGGCAGTCGAGCAGTTCCAACAGAAACTGTGTGGCCCTCGAAGCTTAAAATATTTACTCTCTGGTCCTTTACAGAAAGTCTGCCAACCCCTGGGCTAGGTGGCATCTCATCCACCTCGGAACTGGGGTACGACGCGTCTCCCAACAGCCTTCCTGCATGCAAGCTTCCCTGTCCCAACAGATTCCATACTCCCAGGGCGTCACTCATCTTCCCAAGGCCCATTAACCTACCCACATGGACTGCACCATGTGCACCACTTTGCTGCTCCAAAACCTCAACAGCACCCCCTGTCTGCAGCAGTGGTTCCAACTTGAGCCCTTCTCACTCCACCGTTGCAATTTTGACACGTCCACTCAGTTCACACTTTTACTTTAAGCGCATTTTCGACTTAAGTCACACAGAAACTCTTATATCATCACCAAAAGCAGGAAAGCAATAACAGCTGCCATACATAGAAGACAACTTTACAAATCAACATAATGAAAACCAAACTGTGGTAGAAAATTCTAGATGGGTGCCATGCTGCTGAAGTTAAAAAGACAGATATCAGGGCTTCCCTGGTGGCGCAGTGGTTGAGAATCCGCCTGCCGATGCAGGAGACACGGGTTCGTGCCCCGGTCCGGGAAGATCCCACATACCGCGGAGCAGCTGGGCCCGTTAGCCATGGCCGCTGAGCCTGCGCGTCCGGAGCCTGTGCTCCGCAACGGGAGAGGCCACAACAGTGAGAGGCCCGCGTACCACAAAAAAAAAAAAAAAAAAAAAAGACAGATATCAAAAAAATAAATAAATAAAAAATAAAGAAGATATCAAAGGGATGAAGAAGATACCTTAGCACCAAACTGAACATGTTCTCAGAGATGTAACCAGAGGACTGAAGGGGGAGTGAGAAGTGAGATTTTCAACAGGTGGTTCAATCCCATTTAATGCCAAGTTCGTGAAGTCAGCTGGTGCCACCCCCCCGGTGCACCCTGAACCTGAATCCCACTTTCCAGCCCTTCAGGAAACGTTCTCCAGCCACCCTAACAAAGGACACCCCTTCTTCCTCTATGCACTGAAAGAAAATGTTTGGTTTTCAGGTGAAGAGAATGACCCGGCAGAGAGAAAGATCCTAGAGCTGAAGGACCTTGAATTAAGCAGAACTGTCCTCACTGAAGACACCTTCTTTGAACCCTTCTGGAATGCCCTCAAACCGGTTTAGGAGGGTGCAGGGGAAAGACCCTTTGGGCTAGAAAAGAGGACAGCTCAAACTGCACAGAAGGGGAAAACCAAGAGTCAATGTCAGGTAATCCCCCAACACAGCCTACCAGGTGATCCCTCAAGTCGAAAGAGTTTTACAGAAAGATCATCTACCTAAAAAAATTGTTTTTTCCTCTGAACGCTCAAGTACCCTCATCCACTAAATGCGGGCGTTGGGACCTCAGGGATAGTTTCACAGTTTCATTTCCCGTGGTCATTTCTCTGAGGGCAGAAGAACTGCGCAACCCAAACGCATCTTCTACACCACCCCAGGTCAGCAACGGAACCCTATCTATGTCTTTGATGTGGAACCCCAAGAAATCAAACAAGTACAGGTAAATCCTGATCCGTCTGGAGAAGTGCCTGAAAGCCACCTTGCCCCGCCACTCCTTCACCCCCGCTGACCCGCCCAGGGCACCCCCAAGGATCCCTAAGGACCCACAGTTTGAAAATCACTGCCCTACACCCTTCAGCTTCTCCCTGAGAACATGGCTCCCCTCTGCCCGTGTGGACCGTGAGAGCACCATTCGCCCACCAGGGGGCAACATACCAGAGCCTTGGTTGGAGCCTAAGAGAATGGAGGAGGGCGTCTCCCTGGAGCCAGAAAGGTCGAGGGTCTAGAAATACAAAAAGAGACAGATGGAAGCAAGGCACTGGGGCCAATGCAGCCCCCCAGGGAAGCCCAGGGATCCATGGGGGCGCTCGTCACGGCCCCTACAGCACCCTCGTGCCCTCTGCCTGGCGTACTCAGGCGGGGGAGACCAGGTCAGGCGGGGGGCCCTGCACCTGCGCCCTTTTCTGCTCTACCTCCGCAAAACACAGCACTGGGGGCTCCTCACTCAACTCTATAGAGCCGCGGCTTCAAGAACACTGGTCCTCAGCTCCCCTCTCTGACCTAACGCCCACCCCAGATTTCTACCACATCCCAAAAGGAAGCACAGCTGTCCCTCAGTACCCGAAGCGGGATGGTTCCAGGAGTCCCCAAGGAGCTGGGGACGCCCCAGCTCCTTATACACAACAGAAGGCCTAGTACAGTGAATACAGTGGGCCCTCTGTATCTGAGGGTTTTGAATCCACGGATTCAACCAAACATGGATGGAATTTCGGTTGGTTGCATCCAAGGATGAGAAACCCATGGATACGGAGGGCTGACTGAACATCACATCAAATTATATCAGTTCACTTTTATTTCACCTTAACCTCTTACTAGGCAATAATATCAATGAAATCAAAGGGTTTTAACTGCTGGGGTGACTTGCTTTTTTCCTAATAGACATGAAATAAATACATAATGACTACAAATGTAAAAAATGATAAAAAGTGCCACCTAAAATAATGTTTGCATGCAATTACATATACCACACACTGGGCAAGTAGGAGGTGGAACCTGTGTGTCCAAGACTGCAGCCACCAGCCTCCTGTGACTACCTGTATTTAAATTAATTATAATTCAATAAAATTTAAAATCCAGGTCCTCAGTCACACTAGCCACAGTTCAACTGCTCAACAGCTACCTGCGGCTTGTGGCTGCCATACTGGGCACAGCAGATACAAAACATTCCCATCATCTCAGAAGGTTCTGTGGACAATGCTGCCCTAAACACGCACCTTGTGAAAAGGAGCCCTGCTAAGACTGTCACCCCCATCTGCAGCCTGAAGACAGATAAACCTCCCTACAGCACAGGACTCGCCGGGGTGGCGGGCACGGGGGTGGGTCTGAGACTCTGCGTGGCCCCCAAAGGCATGTGGGATGGAGACTCACTGAGCCACTGTCCTTGCTTTTCTCGGCTGGCGTCTCCTTCTCTTTCGAGCTGCTGGTTTCCGGGGCGGCTGCCTGTGTGTTGGAGGAGGTCCCCTGGTTTGACTTGTTTAGTGTTTCCGTGTTCACTTCGGCGTCTGCTTCCTGCTGAGGCGCGGTAGCTGAGGGCAAAAGGGGACAGAAGCCAAGTATAAGCTGAGCGTGGTGGCTCCCAGGCCCACGGGGAACCCCGTTCTGTGCAAACCAACACCTGTACGAGACGCAGCTGCCACCCAGGCCCACTCAGGGCACAAGCACAGGCCCAGGGTGGCTGGACCGCAGCTTTCCAGACACAGGAGTTCCAGACTGTGCATGGAGATATGTTCGTTTCTAAGAGTCTGTGATTCAAGTTTTATTAAATCATTCAGGAGAGAAAAGGATGTTCATGAAACAAACACCCTGTAAACTGCAGTTCCAATCACTCATTTCATCATTTCTAATTTTAGACCAGTTCTCACCCCATGTTTTACCCAATAACAGCAGAGTTGAGCACTTCTGACAGACCACCCAGGCCACACATCCTGAAATATTTACTCTCTGGAACTTCATTTTTAAAAAAAGCTTATCAACCCCTGCTCCAGAGCTTCTCAAATTTGGGTCATTCATGTATCACCTTTGAAAAACTTGCCAACCTGTAGATATACTCCCTTATCATATTATTTATGCTACTTGCATTTAATTTATTTATTTTTGGGTGCATTGGGTCTTTCTTCACTGCTGCGCGTGGGCTTTTCTCTAGTCGCGGCGAGCGGGGGGCTACTCCTCGCTGCGGTGCGCGGGCTTCTCGTTGCAGTGGCCTCTCTCGTTGCGGAACACGGGCTCCAGGCGCACGGGTCCCAGGAGCTGTGGCTCACAGGCTCTAGAGCGCAGTCTCAGTAGTTGTGGCACATGGGTCCAGATGCTCCGCAGCATGTGGGATCTTCCCGGACCAGGGCTCAAACCCATGTCCCCTGCATGGGCAGGCGGACTCTTAACCACCGTGCCACCAGGGAAGCCCTGTTATTTGTATTTAAATAAATTATTTGAAATGGAGACTTTAATTTCTAAGCATAGAAATCTAATATTAGCCATAAATAAATGCTAACTGTAAAATAATCACTAATAAATATTATTAATAAATTCTAACTAGACAGTGCTTCCTGCTGGAGTCTCCTAGCCTGGGATCTGCTTGCTCTGTATTAGAAAGAGATTTCAAGGGACTTCCCTGGTGGCACAGTGGTTAAGAATCCACCTGCCAATGAAGGGGACACGGGTTCGAGCCCTGGTCCGGGAAGATCCCACATGCCGCGGAGCAGCTAAGCCCGTGCGCCACAACTACTGAGCCTGTGCTCTAGAGCCCGTGAACCACCACTGAAGCCTGTGAGCCACAGCTACTGAAGCCCGCACGCCCAGAGCCCATGCTCTGCAACAAGAGAAGCCACCGCAATAAGAAGCCCTCGCACCGCAATGAAGAGCAGCCCCCCGCTCACTGCGACTAGAGAAAGCCTGCGCACAGCAACGAAGACCCAACGCAGCCAAAAATAAAATAAATAAATAAATTTATAGAAAGAGATTTCAAAGACCGATCAGTTCCAAACCAACACTTTTTCCCTCACGTGAGCACTGGCATCCTTTATTTAACGCTATGAGTCCAGGATGGGCTCCGTTGTAGGAGGCTGTCCTGTGCATTTTGCAGGGTGTTTAGCAGCAACCCTGGCCCCCGCCCTCTCGATGCCAGCGGCACGCCCCTCGGTTATGACAACCACAAACGTCTGCAGTCATTGCCAATGTCTTTGGAGAGGGGACAGAGACCAAAACCGCCCCCGGCGGAGAACCGACCACGGCAACTCACATGAAACTACAGTGATCATCACAAGCCCCGCACCGTGGCGAACACCACGGTGGCCAAGGAGGCCAGAGGTTCGAAACACCCGTGTCTGGAGTCTCGGCTCCACGTCTGTGTGCTGCTCTCTCGTGTGTAAGAGTCACACAGGTGGTGAGCGAGCTTGACGAGGGCCCTGTGGTCCGGGGGAGCCACGAGCCCGCCTTCCGCAGCCTGGGCCAGGATGTGCCCCCGGGGCCTACCTGACTGGGTGCAGGACTTCATGTGCTCAGGCCAGTGGGCCTGCTGGCAGGGGTAGTCGCAGTAGCTGGTGTTCCAGCAGCAGTAGAAGATGGCCTCCTTCTTGCAGTTGGCGCACCACTGCTTCTTCTTGGTCTCGTCCACCGCCTGCTGCTTCTCCAGCTCCAGCTGCTTCTTCACCTCGGCGATGAGCCGGTCCCGCTCCTGCTCCAGGCTCTGCCGCATCTCAGCCATGGTCAGCTCTGCCGGTGGCGGGGAAGAGGAGCGGATGGATGCCAGCCTCATCACCCGTCCCCCGGCCCGGGCCGTGGGGTCATTCACACCGGGTCAGAACGTGCCTTCCAACAGACTCGGGCATGGATCCTGGCTTGCAGGTGCCCTGGCTGTGTGAGTCACCCAGCCTCCCCGAGCCCCAGTGTCTACATCTGTAAGACGGGCATCCATCACGCTGACCAACAGAGCTGCTTGTGATAATGAACGTCAGGTGCCAAGGATGCAGATAAGAAGGCCCTCAGATAAACCCTTGAAACGATTTGCACTAAACTCACTTTGAATTTTATCGTTAGTCTAAGCCTTTTTTTCTATCAAATACTCACATAGCAACTACTATCTGTAGACACTGTTGTAAGCACTTTATAAACATGAACTCCTTTAATCCTTTTCTACTACTAATCCTATGAGGTAAGGATCACTATAATATTCCTTTCACAGATGAGGAAACTGAGGCACAGAGCTAAGAAGGGCAGAGCTGGGGCTACTACTTGGACATGCTGTCTTCCTGGTGTGTGGCTCTAATCTACCAGACAGGGCATCGTGACTGATCCTTAGGCTAATGAAACAACTATCAAACTGCTCAGGCTACTGAGATTTCTCTCCATTTTACATCAGACAACAAGTGCAACACCTGGGAACAACTTGCACGCTGGAATAAAAGAAAAATAAATGGTTCCTCGATTCCTTAAAATCCTCTTCCCGAAATTTAAAAAAACACCCTCCAAAAAAACACCAATAAAGAAAATTAACCCCTGGTAAAGATAAAAAGCACTTGTATCCAGACACAACATTTCCAACACTCCCAGCTGCCTTCAGCTGGGAGCCTGCCAACAATGACAAGCTCTGTCCAGCCCACAAGTATTTTTTCAAATGTGTGGCCACTATTTTTAAATGAAACGATTCTGCATAAAAATAGATTCCTTGACTTTACAAGAAAAACAGGAAGAAGTGACAACATTCCAATAAACTTCCCTCCTGGCAACGGGGGAAGGAGCAGGGTGGGGGTGGGGCTTTCCCGGCAGGCTTCCAAGGACTGGAGTTCCCGTGATTCAAACAAGTATCACCTACAACCAGGCTGGGCACCCCTGGGTCTGCCTCCCTAACAGAACCTCCCGGTTGCCAGCGTTCTGACTCTGAGGCCGATACTACCCAAGGGTCTGAAAGAAACTGCTCTGCCTTTGCGGGGAGACCCTTTTACAATATCCCCCCCAGAGCGGTAAGCGGAACATCAATCCATCTATAATGCATGGACCAACGCCCTGTCCATGACGTGGGGCACACAGGGAGCATCCAAGACTTTAATATGCCTGACGTTCAGTGGTTACGAGGAGGAAAGTCTGGAGCCCCAGCGCCCAGACGTGAACTACAGCTGTGTGACTCTGCACGTGTCTGTGCCTCAGTTTCTGCTGGAAATAACAGACCCCTTTTTATCAGAAGGGTCTCTGTGAAAATTAGCTGATTCATGAAAACTTCAGCCGGTTGCTAGAACAAGGTCAGAGCTCATAAGCAGGAGCTGCTACCAAGGCTGTTGTGATGTCTTTGTTGCTGATGTTGGTATTTTGAAAAGAGGAAAGGAGGGTTCCCTGCAGCTCCAGCCTTCATATCTGGTTTCTCCAGGTCAGACTCCCCAGGATGCTGTGGTCTCCCCCGCACTGGTGCATATCCCCCTGCCCTACTTTCGATTCAATTCACATCTGGGTCGAACGCCAGAGGCGCCAAGAAGCTCACATCCAGAACCTTCCTCAGCGCAGAACCAAGTCAGCAGGACTTACCCAAGTTGTGTTTCATTTCCGAGAGCTCCTGCTGGTGCAGCCACTGGAGCTTCTCTATCTCAATCCTCAGCCTGCGAATCTGCAAGGAGAGAGAAAGACTTTTTACAAAGTGCATCTGGGTGCCTTTTACCAACAGGGCTCGGAAGCTCCAGCTCTCATTACAGGGTTAACATCATGTGCTGAGGCAAAGAGCAGGCAGGCAGCCTGTGCTGGCCTCCCTACAGCTGCAGTCAGAGAGGCAGGTGCCCGTGGGTTAACCCAAATTCGGGAGAACTTCTGCTTCAAAAAGCCAAATATGAGTCGGCTGTCTTTTCCAAGAAATGCTCTAGGAAAAGCCACTTAAAGTGGCTTTAAGCGGCTTAAAGAAAAGAAGACCAGGTTTTTCGTGATAAATAGTATGTCACAGGTTGGATAAGGATTTTGGTCTAAAAAATGAAACAAAAACAAATAAAAACAAGCTTTATTGTATCTCTTACCTAAGATTTTGGGCGGGGGGTGTGTGTGCATGATCATTTAAAGTCCAAAGCTTAACATTTCTGGAAACCATAGGGTATTTTGGGGGGTAGGAGTACATCTGGGGCCAAATTCATTTGGAGGGAGGAAAATGTAAACCCAATGTGAACTGATACAAGGCTGTTGACAGTGCTGAATGATCACTATGGTTCTCAACTGGGATGATTTTTGCCCCCCTCCCTCCCTCCATGACACTGAGGTGCCTGGAGACATTATAGGTTGTTTCTGGCATCCCGGGGGTAGAGGCCAGGGATGCTGCTAAACATCCCAGATGGACAGGACGGTCCTCACCACAGCGAATCATCTGGCACAAATGTCAGTAGCGTCAAGTTGAGAAATCCTGATTTATCAAACACAGTGGGAACAATTGTACTGTTTCACTGCAGAAAACATTGGATCTAATTGTGGGAGGGGGCTGCATATTACCTCATTAAAATCTGGAAAATTCTGGCACATATCTGGACCCAAGGTTTCAGGTAAGACATAACGGGATCCACACTTTCAACTCCACGCCAGTTAAAATGAACAAAAAGGAATGAATTATGGTAGCAGGTGGGGGAGAGGATGGGGAGGTTTTTCTAAGACAACATTTCCCCTTCTTGTTTGACGTCCCAGCACAATCATAAAGAGGGTCACATCAGCAAAAATACCCAAGGAGATTCACCATTTCTTTTGGGAACTCCCTGAAACCTTTACATTCATGCAGTTCTCTGTTGAAGGCCTATAGGGACACCTTCCTGGAGATTTCTTCCTCTTCGTCTGGGTGCCAGCCTCCCCCTGCCAGGTCCTCACAGGTCAATGGCTCTGCATGTGACTCCCCGCCCCAGTTTTCCATCATGACTTTCAATGACCTCTAGAAGTCCTGCCATTGTCATTTCCTGCGATGATGACCTGTTTGCACCTGGCTTGCAGGGAATTAGCCTAGGAGGGAAATTCAGGGAGGCTTTTTTTTTTTTTTTTTTTTTTTTTTTTAAATAAATGGTCACTTCCTAAGTGGACATCTCCAAGTTTTAACCACACTCTTCTCTAAACAATCACCTAAATTAAGGAGGCTGGGGATACACATTCCTGGACAACAAGGATCACTTGGATAAAAATGTGCAAACTTTGGGAGAAGATGAACGATCCCATTTTACGTGGGGTCAAAAGCACTACTGTCCAGTCTCACCGGTGGGATAACTCAAGCTCTGGTTCTGGCTGCCTGAGGAGAAGTGGCCGCAAAGAGCAGGGTGCGTCTCCAGAGCACCAGCTTCCTAGCAAAGTGAAGAAATACCCTCACCACCAACCCCCATCAGGAGAGCGAGCCTGGTGACCAGAGACAGGACCCGAGAAGGCTTTCCAGAGAAGCTTCTTCATGGTGCCCCTACAGCAGCCCAGAAAACACTCTTAGCAAATAGGGAATGAATGTGTCATCTCTGACCTCGGCTATTGTGCTTCCAGTAGTGTTTTTAGAAAGGTCGTTATATATTTCCGTCATTGTGCCTTTTATTGCATCCATCATCTGAAAGATAAAAACCGAAATGATTCAGGTGATCGCATCCCTGAGGCTTTTTCTAGATGACATGCATCTAAAACTCTATCTGCATAAAGCAGTGGTTTCTCCGCTGGGGGTGATTTTTTCCATCCAGGGACACTTATTAGCATTTTTGGTTGTCATGGCTGGCAGGAGAGGGGGAGAAGGGTGCTGATGGCATCGAGGAGGCGGAAGCTAAGGATGCTCAAGACACCCTAACGCATTTAGAACAGCCCCTAAAACAAAGTTATCCAGCCCCAAATGTCCCTAGTGCCAAGGTTGAGAGCCTGGTAATGAACCAGGCAGGGTAGGAATCACCCACAAGTTCCCTGTCCCATATCATGGGACTAGTTCATAGCCATAAAGCTAATTTATAGCCACAGGTTATTAAAGTGGGGAGACTGAATTTGGCCCCAAGATAATTTGGCCAACACAGTGGGCTCAAGGGAGAGATCGTTTTGTTGCTGTTGGTTTTTTTAAATTGTTTCTCCTTAAAAAAAAAACTATCATTTTACTGAGATATTCATATACCATACAATTCACCCATTTACTATGTACAATTTAATGGCTTTTAGTCCATTCGGTGTTGTACATCCATGACCACAATCAATTTCAGAGCCTCTTCATTACCCCAAAATGAAACTCTGCTCCCCCTGAGCCTTCACCCCCCAATAACCCCATCACCCCCCCCCCAGCCTCTGATAACCAAAAATCTGCTCTCTTGTCTCTAGATCGAAGCTAGCTTATTTCATATACGTGGACTCACACAATATTTGGTCCTTTGTGACTGCCTTTGACTTAGCAGAAAGTTTTCAAGATTTGTCTGTGCTGTATTCCTTTTTAGGGATGAATAAGAAGGTCCACTGTGTAGATCTAGCTGGTTTACTATCTTAATGCTTTTGGTCGGGGCATCCACTGCCTTTCCAGTTTGTCTCCCATCTTCCTTTTCTTTAACTATTTGACCCCTGAAGGCATCAGCAAGTCTGTGGCAACAGCTCACGTCCACGCAGCAGGCACCCAGGTGGCCGATGACGGAATGTGTTTGCAGGGTGGGTTTCTCTTCTATCTCCCACTTGTCCACTGACCTCCCACATTACAGGAGGAAGAGGAGGGGACAGGAGACGAAACTAGGTCTCAGATCTGGCCTGGCCGCTGCTGAGGACCCCGTGTGCTTTGCAGTTTGTTCCAATTCAGTAAAAAGGCAGGACAAACAGCACGTTCACATCTGATGCCCGAGATCTGTTCCCATCATTACATCTTCTCATCCCCAACTCTGTGAGCCTCGGTTTCCTCATGTATAAAACAAGGATAGTAACAGTGCCCCCCTTGTAGCGTATGCACAAGGATTAAATGAGGAAACCACAGGAAGGCTGTGGTTCAGTACCTGCTGAGGAGTGGGCAGGTACTGAACCACAATTCAGTGTGGCTCCTAAAGAAATACCTGTTTGTCTCATTTTCACAGAAAAATTAATTCACGGGAACATGTCATTGCAAAACTGCTCCCAACCCCCAAAAGAGTAACCCCCAATTCACCCCAAAACGGAAGGAAAATGAATCAAGTATCTGTTGAGATTTCCGCCCCCAGCTTGTTGCAGGTGCCACAGGAGGACCCTGCCAGCAAAAACCTTTGTGCTTCGTGGTCAGTCACTCTGTATGGGTCTCCTTACCCACATCCATTTAAAATATTAAAACAAAATTGCTTTACAAGAAAACTTCAGAAAGTGGATGAAATTCAATACTTTACTAATGCCATAGTTACATTCCATTTTAAAGAAATCACGAATTTGCGGACTGACCTTCATTCTTACTTCCAAATATAGCAAAGAAGCCAACAAAGAGCCCTCTGCCAAAACACACAAATCTGGGTCTTCAACCCTGGGTCACCTCAGACACAAGAAAGTTCATCAGCTACAAAACTACGTCACTGTGTTCATTTTCTTAGCTGCAAAGAAAACGTCTGTCAAAAAGTTCATTCTTCAATTTTGCTCTAAGAGTTGAAGGGGGCGACAGATGGAACAGAAATGGCTGCAGAAGCTGAGAACACTGGTTTGCTGCGAACCACTAGCCAGAGCTGCAAAGCAGCCTCAGTTTTCTCTTCTGTAAATAGACAACTTGGACCAAATCAATGGAAGGTGATACAAAAAGGCAAATCAATTGCAGGCAGAACAAGAAGCCATTTGGGCAATACCAGACATTTTCTTAAATCAGTCATTTAAAAAATTACCCCGTTTCAATTTTCTTGCAATCCTACAACAGATCCCATTAGGAAGAGAGGCTCCATTTGGTGCCATTATGTCTTTAACACTTTCATCATAATCTCTCTTTTTAACAAAAGGAAGATGGACTTAAGCTTCCAGCCTTGACAAAGAACAGGATTCTGGTGAGGTTAGACTTAATTTTATTTCAACTAGTTAAGTCAATTTAAATAAAAATACTAAGTCAATACTAGTTCAAGGTGATGAACAGCTAAGACAAAAACCTTGATGGCAACAAGTAACTAATACTTGAATCCTTCCTGTTCTGAAACTCGGGGACTCTATATAACGATTCCTGTGTTTTATTCAAAAGGAGGCAGAAATACTAAATAAGAGACAGAGTTACCCCCAAGAAGCAGAGTTGCTTGAAAAAGCCACATGTAAGAACAATCAATTTGTGGACACTGGACAGCTGCGCTCAGCAGGCTTGGTGTGAATTCACAAGTCAGCTCAAAGCCAGGTTAAGAGCACACTCGCTAGGTCCTGGCGGCTACCATCCAATGCCAGCTTGGACATTCACTGGTTATGTGACCCTGGACAAGCTGTGTGACCTCGCCAGGTGTCAGTTTTCTCATCTATAAAATAGGCGTGCTAACAGTACCTGCCTCATCAATCTGTCATAAAGATTGAGTAAGTAACATATAAAATGTGCTTGGGACAGTGTCTGGGCCAGAGTAAATGCCATGCAGACACTGGCTACTGCTAGTAACATCCTACCTAGTGTGACAGACACTCTGAGAAGGCTCCCCGTGACCTCAGCCCTCTGGGCTTTGTGCCCTTGTGTAATCCCCTCCAAGCACGGGCTGGCCTAGTGACCTGCTTCTAACCCACGGAATACGGCAGAGGTAACAGTCCGTCACTTCTGTGATCACCTACATAAGACCGTGACTTCCATCTTGCTAGCAGGCTTTCTCTACCCCTTGCTGTCATGAAGCAAGCTGCCATGCTGGGCAGGCCACAGGGAAAGGTCCTGAGGGCAGACTCCAGCCAACGGCCAGCCGGAAACTGAGGCTCCCAGTCCAAGAGCCCTCACGGGAGTGAATCCTGCCCACAACCACCGAAGTGAGCTTGGAAGTGGATCCTTCCCCAGTCACATCTTCAAATGAAATCCCAACCCTAGCAGACACCTTGGAGGCAGTCTGCCAGAGGTCCTGAAACCGGGGACCCAGCCCAGCCGAGCCTGGACTCAACACCCACAGAAACTGTGACATAAATGTGTGTGGTTTTAAGTTGCAAAGGTTTGTAGTGATTTGTTATGTAGCAAGATAATACACCCAGATAGAATAAAAAGAAAATGACCAACAGAAATTCATGAGTAGAAAATTATATACACCACTCTTGTCATCTAGAACTAAAAAAAAAGATTCTACCTTTCACACACAATAATAAAGCAACTCCGATCATGAGACTTCAAGAAGTCTAGAAACAACTATCCTCAACTCTTGTCACCCATTCTATCACCTTGAATAGTTTACCCACTGGTAACCAATTAGTAATTTACTCATTACTAAAGAGTTAAGTATTATTACTGCCTATGTAGTAATTTACTAAATACCCTTAGATTATTGTCATTAGCTACTATTAAGAGTTACTGAGGATAGGAAGACACTGGAACTCACCAAAACAGATACCCCACAGCCAAAGACAAAGGAGAAGCCGCACTGAGACGGTAGGAGGGGTGCTATCACAATAAAATCAAATCCCATAACTTCTGGGTGGGTGACTCACAAACTGGAGAACGCTTATACCACAGAAGTCCACCCACTGGAGTGAAGGTTCTGAGCCCCACGTCTGGCTTCCCAACCTGGGGGTCTGGCAATGGGAAGAGGAATTCGTAGAGAATCAGACTGTGAAGTCTAGCAGGATTTGATTGCAGGACTTCAACAGGACAGTGGGAAACAGAGACTCCACTCTTGGAGGGCACACACAAAGTAGTGTACACATCAGGACCCAGAGAAAGGAGCAGTGACCCCATAGGAGACTGAACCAGACCTACCTGCTAGTGTTGGAGGGTCTCCTGCAGAGGCGGGGGGTGGTTGTGTCTCACAGTGAGGACAAGTACACTGGCAGCAGAAGTTCTGGTAAGTACTCTGTGGCGTGAGTCCTCCCAGACTCCACCATTAGCCCCACCAAAGAGCCCGGTAGGCTCCAGTGTTGGGTCGCCTCAGGCCAAACAACCAACAGGGAGGGGACCCAGCCCCACCCATCAGTAGACAAGTGGGTTAAAGTTTTACTGAGCTCTGCCCACCAGAGCAACACCCAACTCTACCCACCACCAGTCCCTCCCATCAGGAAGCCTGCACAAGCCTCTTAAGATAGCCTCATCCACCAGAGGGCAGACAGCAGAAGCAAGAAGAACTACAACCCTGCAGCCTGTGGAGCAAAAGCCACATTCACAGAAAGACAGACAGATGAAAAGGCAGAGGGCTATGTACCAGATGAAGGAACAAGATAAAACCACAGAAAAACAACCAAACGAAGTGGAGATAGGCAACCTTCCAGAAAAAGAATTCAGAATAATGATAGTGAAAATGACCCAGGACCTCAGAAAAAGAATGGAGGCAAAGATCGAGAAGGTGCAAGAAATGTTTAACAAACACCTAGAAGAATTAAAGAACAAACAAACAGAGATGAACAATACAATAACTGAAATGAAAAATACACTAGAAGGAATCAATAGCAGAATAACTGAAGCAGAAGAACGGATAGGTTACCTGGAAGACAGAATGGTGGAATTCACTGCTGCGGAACAGAATAAAGAAAAAAGAATGGAAAGAAATGAAAACAGCCTAAGAGACCTCTGGGACAACATTAAACGCAACAATATTCGCATTATAGGGGTCCCAGAAGAAGAGAGAGAGAAAGGACCCGAGAAAATATTTGAAGAGATTATAGTCAAAAACTTCCCTAACATGGGAAAGGAAACAGCCACCCAAGTCCAGGAAGCACAGAGAGTCCCATACAGGATAAACCCAAGGAGAAACACGCCGAGACACATTGTAATCAAATTGGCAAAAATTAAAGACAGAGAAAAATTATTGAAAGCAGCAAGGGAAAAACGACACATAACACACAAGGGAACTCCCATAAGGTTAACAGCTGATGTCTCAGCAGAAACTCTATAAGCCAGAAGGGAGTGGCATGACATATTTAAAGTGATGAAAGGGAAGAAACTACAACCAAGATAACTCTATGCAGCAAGGATCTCATTCAGATTCAACGGAGAAATCAAAAGCTTTACAGACAAGCAAAAGCTAAGAGAATTCAGCACAGCCAAACCAGCTCTACAACAATGCTAAAGGAACTTCTCTAAGTGGGAAACACAAGAGAAGAAAAGGACCTACAAAAACATACCCAAAACAATTAAGAAAATGGTAACAGGAATATACACATCGATAATTATCTTAAACATGAATGGATTAAATATGCCAACCAAAGACACAGGCTCGCTGAATGGATACAAAAACAAGACCCATCTATATGCTGTCTACAAGAGACCCACTTCAGACCTACGGACACATACAGAAGGAAAGTGAGGGGATGGAAAAAGATATTCCATGCAAATGGAAATCAAAAGAAAGCTGGAGTAGCAATACTCATATCAGATAAAATAGACTTTAAAATAAAGAATGTTACAAGAGACAAGGAAGGACACTACATAATGATCAAGGGATCAATCCAAGAAGAACATATAACAATTATAAACATATATGCACCCAACGTAGGAGCACCTCAATACACAAGGCAACTGCTAACGGCTATAAAAGAGGAAATCGACAGTAACACAATAATAGTGGGGGACTTTAAAACCTCACTTACACCAATGGACAGATCATCCAAACAGAAAATTACTAAGGAAATACAAGCTTTAAATGACACAACAGACCAGATAGATTTAATTGATAATTAGAGGACATTCCATTCAAAAACAGCAGATGACACTTTCTTATCAAATGCACATGGAACATTCTCCAGGACATATCACATCTTGGGTCACAAATCAAGCCTCAGTAAATTTAAGAAACTTTAAATCATATCAAGCATCTTCTCTGACCACAACGCTATGAGATTACAAATCAATTACAGGGAAAAAAAACATAAAAAACACACACACAGAGGCTAAACAATACATTACCAAATAACCAAGAGATTACTGAAGAAATCAAAGAGGAAATCAAAAAATACCTAGAGGGCTTCCCTGGTGGCGCAGTGGTTGAGAGTCCGCCTGCCGATGCAGGGGACACGGGTTCGTGCCCCAGTCCGGGGAGATCCCGCATGCCGCGGAGCGACTGGGCCCGTGAGCCATGGCCGCTGGGCCTGCGCATCCGGAGCCTGTGCTCCGCAACGGGAGGGGCCACAGCAGTGAGAGAGGCCCTCGTACCACAAAAAAAAAAAAAAAAAGAGAGAGAGAGAGAGAGAAGAGCAAGCCTGCACCGAGAGGGTGCCCATGAGTGAACAGAGAGCAGGCAAGGCTGCTTACCATACTGCTCGACAAGGAATGTGCCAAGAGTGTGCGTGAGTCCGGGAGGGAATCCATCACTCCCCGGTCCACCTTGGTTGCTGGAAAGATCTAAGTGCAGGCGTGGAACCTTGCAAGTCTCGTGTTTAAGCCTGTGTCACTTTTGTCCCACACGGCTTCTAAATGCAAACTAACCCCTTGGTCGGTTTTGAACTGAAGGACCGTCATCTGTTTCAGCAGCTTAAGGAAAATCTGTTCCTAATGAGTGACTTGAATGCTGAAGGGTCATTTTGACTCTATGTCATTTTCCTCTTAGAATCTAAGCCCTCTCAGAGGAAGGGTCAGTCCTTTCTGCATTTCTCGGCTTACACCCCACATCAGCCCCAAATGGAAGAGTTTGGTCTTAGAGATCTCAGCGGAAGCAGAGTCTTCCCTCCCAAGCACCCTCTAAAACCTGCAAGGTCGTGACCCAAGTGGTTCCTGTTGGGAAGCTGATCCTCCCACGCCCCGCCGGCACTCACTTTGCTAGTGTATTTGGCGATGTCCGCGGCAACATCGGCTGAGGCGGTGGCGATGGGCAGGTCTGCGCTTACTGAAGAGGCGAGGGTGCTCGTGGACCCCGAGCTGGTGACCAGGGGCGACGACTGGGTGCTAGTCACCAGGGTGATGGTGGAGGTGGACGGGCTCTGCGTGATCTCCTTCTGCTGGACAGCTAGGAAAGCAAAGGGTCCTGGTCACCCCACTGCCGCGGGAAGGCCATCCCAGAAGGAACCTGTGGTGGGGAGCAGAGCCTCTGACAAACGCCCTGAGAGTTTCTCTACTTTCAAGTGACAAAGAGTCTCTCTCTCCTTGGCCAAACCCTAGCCAGGCTCCCCTGAGCCCTTTCTCAACGAGGCTTCCACCTTGGTCTATAAAGACGAATATAGTTTCTAACGGCTCAAGGCTGCATCCCTAGGATGACCCTTGACCCCTTAAGGTCTCCGCCTGAGAAAACTCAAGGCTGCCGAATGAACTGATTATATATTCCAGCCAACACCTAATGATCTCCCAGTCTCTGTGGGAGGGTCGGAGCCTACTTTCAATAGGTACCAGTTAGCAAACCCAGATGTTTCAAATGGACCAACACCCCCTTCCCACTTTATGTAAATTTTCACTTTCTGACTCTTCAGAGCCTCCGCCCACCCCCCTCCCTATTCCCGAATTCTCCCTTTAAAACGCCCAGTCCCCTATGTACATGTTCAGTTCACGCTGGACTTTTTGCCCTATTGCAATAGTATAAAGCTGATTAAAATCTGTCTTTACTACTTTAACTAGTGGCCAGCTTTGCTTATCTTTGACAAGACAATCTGGGATTGAAGAATCACACCGTCAATGAGCTCCTTCCTGCCAGCACCTAATCTCCCCTGGGGAAGGCTCACTATGCTTAAGGGGTATGAATTCAGAAGACCGGAACTGGTCACCCCAACATGAAATATCCTAGACTCGGTTCTGCCCAACGACTCTTCAAACAGCGAGATCAATCCCGCTGTACTCCAATGCTGCATGTCCAATCTTTCAGTCTGTCCTCCCCTCAATCTTTGAAGGGTTTCAATGGGAGCCAATTCAAGATCTGGCTACTCTTCAAGCCCACGTCCTGCTGCGACTCTTTAACAGTCCTACTCACAAGGGTGCACTCAGTATGTGAGAGTTTCAATCAAGGAGCCCAACCTTCAAGGATCTCGATGCAGGTTTCCCAGGGGAACAAGATTCTACATCAGGGCTCACGAGAGCTGGGCCAACTGGCACCCATCGGATGGTTCAGCTTTCCATCAGCTCCAGATGGAGCCTCCTGCCGGGAGCTATGATTCCGCACTTCAGCAACTGGTTCTTGATGCTGGCTCTTCTTGTGTGTGAGGCTAATTGCTAGTTATTAAGGTAACCTTTGCTACCAACTTCTCACACTGTACTCTTTCCAAAACAATGTCCAAGGGTTCATGGATGTGCACAAGGAAACTTAAACAAAGGTATTCATTGCAGCACTGCTTACAACAGGAAAAAAACTGGAAGCAACCTATATGTCCATCAGTAGGGGAATACTTTGAATAAACTGTGGAATACTATGCAGCAGTCCAAAAGAATAAGGTAGAGCTATATGTACTGACATGGACAGACCTCCAAAACATGCTGATGGGGGGGGAGGGGGGCACGGAAAAAAGCAAGTATGGTACCATTTTTATGTTTTAAAAAAGAAAAAAGAAAAAAAAGTAATATTTTTATGAAGTCACATATATACATAAATATATATGCATACATGCATAAAAAAGATCTTACGGTTAACAGTGACCTCTGAGAAAGGGTGGAGAATGAAATGGCAAATCAACCAAGACAACAGATTTTTGTGTCTATGTGTCTATTTCACCCCTTTCGAAGAAGAACATATGCATGTATTTATAAAATGAGAAAAAAAAGAAAAAAGCAAAGTACAAAAGTTGGAAAACAATTTTTAAAAATAATGCCAAATGGAATGTGTGAGGCCTCCAGGATACAGTAGCCAGGAAACCAAGGGGAACTGAAAAAATAAAACGATTATTTTTCTCCTGTCCATGTGGCCAAAAAGGGACCGGGCGCCACGGAGAGCAGAAGGGGAGGCTCGGTACCTTTCACGGCCTGTCTGGTCTGATATCTCGTCCCCTGGGAAGACTGAGGCTGCTGGTTTTGCTGCTGGTTTTGCTGCTGGTTTTGCTGCTGCTGCTGGCGCTGCATCTTCTGCATGTGCCACTTTTGGGAGGACGTTTGAAACTTACTTGAGGAGTTCCACACGACCCGCTGCACGGCCGGGGCAGTCTCCTTCGGTAAAAGCGGCCTCTGCTTTTTCACTGGGCTTCCTGTGGCAGCGGCGGCCGGGGCCGTGACCGTGGATGTGGTGCTGGTGGTGGCCGTGACACCAGCCGTGGGAGTTTGGGCGGAAGAGCGGGTGAGGACCGGCGTTTCGGGGGGAGACTGGCTGCCCGCCGTCGTGGATGGTGGAGCTTTACCTACAACTAAAGCCAATGCGTGAAAAAACAAACAAACAGAAGTGGGTTTGACTCAGGCTGGCCTGCAGGGTCTCTACACCACCAAGTTCTGGGTGACCATCAGAGGCTAGCATGCCAAAGACCCCCAGTGAATGGGCACTTATACAATACGCTCAGGCCCCTTCTGCAGCATGCTGTATCTTAAAATATCAGCCCCCGGGCTTCCCTGGTGGCGCAGTGGTTGGGAGTCTGCCTGCCGATGCAGGGGACACGGGTTCACGCCCCAGTCTGGGAGGATCCCACATGCCGTGGAGCGGCTGGGCCCGTGAGCCATGGCTGCTGAGCCTGGGCTCTGCAACAGGAGAGGCTGTGACAGTGAGAGGCCCGCGTACCGCAAAAAATAAAATAAAATAACAATATCAGCCCCCTTGTGTTCCATGCACTTGCTCACATCTGAGATGTATGTCAAGGCATCTGGGGGACCGAGGCCAACCTGACCCAGCCCCTGCCCTCAAGTTGCTCACCTACTAGTAGACGACGCAGTGGATGAACAGAATCACTGCAAGTATCTTGTTTTACAAAGTTAAAGTTGGGTAAACACTTTGAGAAAGACCCAGCCAAAGTCAATCCGGAGATTAAGAGAAATGCTTTCTTTGGCCAGGGAACCTAAAAAGCATGCACCCCAAAGAACCAGATGGCTTCCCACAGGCCAAAGCACTGAATAACAATAAATGACCCAGAGAGAAGAGTATCTTCTTTAATCTCTTCTGATTCCCTTCAGAACAGTCTCGGTGTGGTCCTGGTAGCCTTGACACCTAACATTAAAGGGAATTCCACCCCAAGGACAGAACCTTCCTCAGCACAATGGTATTTATCTAGAATTTAGAAGCCTTGCTTTTGTTTTGATTGTAGTTATTCCTGTTGCATCTTTTATGTAGAGCACACAATACTGTTTTACCTATTGTGTGGTGGTCAAGTTTAAGTCTAAAATTGAGTTTAATTTTTTTAAAAAAAGCTGTTGTTTCAGATAAAAATATTAAGTCAGTAATTATACAGGCAGGACTTAGGAATGGCAAAAATAATGAATGCGAGTGACTCAAGTTTGAAAAAAGCTGCCTTTCAGAGTATGTCTCCTGGGAGGAGCTGGGCTATGGGGGTGGAGGGTAGGATTTCAACAGGCAGCAGGGAGAATTTGGAGGGGAACAGCTTTAGCCAAGACATGTTCAGGAATAGGCAGCATTTTGGTAAGTGAGGGCAGGCAGTGAGAAGGGGTGGCCAGAAGGCAGGTTAGAGCCAAAAGCACTGAGCAGCGTAGAAGGGGGTGTGACCTCGTGGGTGCTCATCTGTAAAAGGGAGGTGGGTCAGTAATCACTGCACAGCGGCCCCTGGCACTGGAGAGGTGAACCTGCCCCCAGAGAGGATTCCCTGGGGTTCACACACAAAACACGGGTGCAAATCAGCACCCTTGATCTTGACAATGTGCCTTGACATCAAACTCTTTTTAATAAGGATTACACCTGTCTTTTTTAGGTTTCTATCACCCAGGAAAGGCATGGGCCTGATTATTCTAGGGGGGATTTTCAGTAAACTGTGGGTTTGGGGAAACCAAGGAGTGTGAGAGGAAAAGACAGGCTGACTTTTCTGACTCGGCGGAGGCGGGGGTGTGGGGGTGGGGGGTGTCTTCTTGGTGGTTATCAGAGCTGGCTGGCCCTCCTGCTCCTCTGGGGAAGAGTCCAGCCAAGTTCATGGGCAAGAACACAGGGTGGGCTGGGAGAAGAGCTCTACCTGCAGTGAGGAGCCCCCATCCTTCCCCAGGATGACCTGCCAGATACCGGATATAGCCCCTGCCCCTTCCAGGGGCAGAGGTGGCTTTGAACTTGGCCCTTCTAAAAGCCCCACACTGGGAGGGTCCCCCCAGGCAAGGCTTCTAACCTGCAGAAGCAACTTTAATGCCTCCCTTTTCTGCCATGTGACCAAAAAATATATTGTCCTGGTTGATTAACTAGCCTGGTCCCTCCTTGGGCAAAGCAAGGGCAACCGCAAAAAGGTCCTTTTCTCTCTCCTGTCTTGCAAAAGCAAACAGCTGGCTTTGCAGATGGGTAACCAGTCTGCATGAGTCATGGCTGGAGCTCTTTCCCAAATAAAAAAACAGGAGTGCGCGATCTGAAAAGTTTCCAGGCTCGAAGCACTCTTGGGGGGTGGGTTTTCATTTAGACACTAAAACATTTTAATTTCTAGAGGATTCTGATGGTTTATGGAGGTGGGGTAAAGGCCATGGAAAATTCCATTTGTCCTAGAAATTGGGAGTGTATAATCACCTGTAGCCTCAAAAAGGGTGAATTTTGGGCTTCCCTGGTGGCGCAGTGGTTAAGAATCCGCCTGCCAATGCAGGGTACACGGGTTCAATTCCTGGTCCAGGAAGATCCCACATGCCGCGGAGCACCTAGGCCCGCGCACCACAACTACTGAGCCTGTGCTCTGGAGCGCGTGAGCCACAACTACTGAAGCCCGCGTGCCTACAGCCCGTGCTCTGCAACAAGAGAAGCCATCGCAATGAGAAGCCTGCACACTGCAAAGAAGATCCAGTGCAGCCAAAAATTTAAAAATAGAAAAATAAATTTAAAAAAAAAAAAAAATTTTTTTTTTTTTAAAAGGGTGAATTTCTTAAAGGCCAACACTCCAAAAGCGGCCCCATCAAACTAACCTACTTATTCCCAACTTTGGTCACGGTCTTGTACCTTAAAAAATGACTTTTAAGAGAAGGACGGAAATGACTGATGTTACTGGGTAAGCGTAGTAAAGGTTGTTAAGCGAGCTCCCTTGGCCTCTGTTCTGAGAGCACTAGCTAGAAAAGCCATTTTGCTATCTGAGGATTCATATTCTGTGCATAAGCCACATTCCTAACTGAAGGTCAGTTGGAGGTCACTAAGCACTCTCCAACACGCCCTTCACTTAATAAACTCATAAGTGAAAGTACATCACTGAAAAGATGCTCAACTGCAGAGTCTGACACGAAGTTGATTCTTCCAGACCCAAACCACCATCAGGGGGGCTCTGGATTTCAGACCAGGCAGTCTTGCCTCAACCCCTGGGAAGCCGCTCTGAATTATGTTTCAGAGACATCTTCAGCTTAAAAGTCCACCACACACTCGGGGACTCCTGGAGGAACTTCCTGCAGATACCAAAGGGAGAAAGAGCTCACTTTCATTTAATCAACTGGAATGCTTTTTATTTTGGAGAAAAACATGAGATATAATAGGGGACTCATATGTTTCCCTTTTTGCTTTGACTACCAGGGAGCTCAGAGTCAAAAATAGAAGCCCAACTTTGCTAACTCTGAAGGCTGGAACAGTATGTATTTTTGTATACAAATTTCCCCAGACCTCTCACTATTCTACCTTCATCTTTTACACTGATTTCTTGATTTTCATTTCGTTTCTTATCAATCTGTCACAAATTCTTTCTGGAAGGGGCAAAAAACCACAACCAATCAAAAGGTCTACTCCAGAAAGAGAGGAATAGCATAAATGTATCATTCACAGGTACACTGTCATCTGTGCCCCACTATTCCCACAACCTCGTGGAATAAATGCTACTCCTATTGTTTTCTGCAACACCTGAGGTGGTCCCTCAAACCCCAATCCACAAAAGAATCGGACTTTTCAGATGCCATTCAAAATTCTAAAGGATGGTGAGGTGGGCCATCCTTCCTGTCCCACCCAACTGCCTCTCTCTCTCTTCCTCCCTTGTACCATTGAGAGACATTTCATCCTCTTTTGATGAACTGCAGGAACTGAGGTTCCAGAACAGGTCACGTTGATACAAACACAGAGGAAAGATTCTCAAAGCCCATCTGCCTCTTGCTTTAAGCAGTCACACTAAGAAATCCCCGGGGGACACAGAACTCAGAAGTTAGCTCCTGTCAGAAGTTTAGCATAGTCAAAAATGAAACCTGGCTATCCCCTTAAGTAACTCACGAAGTCCATGCGGTTTTATGGCTACAAGCTCTAATTTGTCCTTAGGCCACGTTTCTCCTGGCCCTTAATTAATTCTTCACTATCTTTCTCAGGCATGTCTGAATCCCCTCACCACCCACTTGCCGAACCAGTTGAAAAATGTGCTGACTGCTTCTTCAATGGGAGGGACATCCTTCAAATCATTCCCACGTTCCTGCTGGAGGGTTTGCCAACATGCCTGGGCTGCAGCAGGTTCGAGGGCAGCCACTGCTGGTTCGGCGGCAAAGGGAGAAGTGCTGAGCTCAGGCAGTGGGGGTTTCTCAACTGGGGAAGATTTTGCCCCCAAGGGGACATCCGGCCATGCCAAGACATTTTTGATGGCCACCACTGGGCAAGTGCTACCAGCATCCAGTAAGAAGAGGCCAGGGATGCTGGCAAACATCCTCCAGTGCACAGGACAAAGAATTATCCAGCACAAGATGTCAACGGTGCCAAGGTTGAGAAACCCTGGGCCCGTGTCAGTTAATTGCAAATATGGCGGAACACCAACACAGGCAGGCATCGTTCAATGCCCCTTTGATTTCTAGTGGCTCCAGAACTCAGCGTTCTGGTGCCACCTACCCAAACGGTCTTGTATTCTAGTAAGAAAACGCACTTTGAGATGCCTGGGCAACGTGAGGGGAGTTAAGGGAGGCTAAACTTCCCAAGATCTTCCAACTGAACACTTGTATTACAATTTCAGCCTTGTCAAATGTCTAAATGTTGACAAACACTTTAGAGAAATGAGTGAGCCTACTGGAAAAGAAGCTGCTTCGGCTAAAAATGACCTAACAGCTAAACAGCTAGAAGCAACTACTTTCTAAGAGACTTATTTTTCTGTGCTCAAAATCAGCCACATTGAGTATAGAGCAGGTAAAAGGTGGGCAGGCTTAAGTCCTGGTCCAGCTCAGTAACTAGCTAGGTGACCTGGAGCCAATCCAAGCTTTGCTATGCCACCCTTTGCGATGTGAGAGGGTCACCTGACCTGAGATAACACAAACGGCAAGGTGGCATTCTAAAACCAAATCAAGAAACCAGAAACGGGTAAAATCACTTACCCTCCTGCTTGGGAGACGGTTCTTTGGGTTCCTTCTTATTTTTTCGACCCTCCCGCCCAGAATGGTCTTCTCCTAAATCTATGACAAGTTCGCTCTCTGAATCGGAGTCCAGGCCCAAATGCACTGTTGGGGAATCCGTCTCATCTTTTCCCTTCAGCTTATCCTTTGTGGGATGAGGCAAGGGTTTTGCTTTGTCTGAAAAGTCCTTCTCGGGCTGAGGGCTAGTCTTCTCCTTGACCAAGCCTGGGTCTGCTTTCTCGCTGGCTGGCGACGTGCTGACTTTCAGCTCCTCTTTTGTCTCCATGGGGTTTGCCAATTTGGGCTTTTTTTTGACAGCAGATGGCTCTTTGTCCATCCGAGCATCCTCTTTGTCTTCAGCATCTTCCGGCTCATTCTTAGACCTTTGTTCCTCATCACTGATAGAGTCACTACCGCTACTATCTGACTTCTCGGAATCCTCCGAATCGCTGTGTTCCACAGCCGTATAAACATCTTCTGAGATTTCATTTATGCCTAAATTCAAAAAGAAAACCCAGCATGTGGCGTACTCACAAAATAAAGAGCAGGACCAAAAAATCACAAACATTTTCCACGCCCAACGCTGGAATAAAAAAAAACAAAAAAAAACATTTCAAATCGCATCACACTGGCCTGGTGGGGTTAGCAGTGCGCTCAAGCTGCAGCTGACGACAGCTGACAAATGGAACTTGTCTGCAAAGGGTTTCAGTTATTGACATTCAAAGATGACATGGGACCAAACAACATGAATTTCCAATTTATCCAGAGCTCTATCTTTGCCTTATGGATAACTCACTGGGACACTGACAATAGGAGGGGATGGAAGGGAAGGAATGCCAGAGCTGTGCTGTTAAAACTGATCCATTTTACGGATTAGAAAATAGAGACCCAGAGAAATCACTTGTTCTAGGACACAAAGAAAACCAAAACAGAGAAGCGAGGCCAGAACCCTGGGCTCCTGACGCGCCACCAACACTCTTCCCACAAATTCCCAAAGCGTTAAAGTCCTTTACCCTTTGTGTCCAGGGCTCAAAGAAATAAACCAAAGCCTTAAAGCGGAGGTTGCAAACTCAGAGCCCATGAGCCACATCTGGTGAGCAGACGTGTTACTTAGGAAGCAATGGTTTAACCCAATGCTTTTGGATATTTTGTAATTTGTTGGCTTTTTTTTTTTTTTTTTGAACTTAGAACTTGCTGGCCAGTTCACAAATCAGGAAATTTCACAGAAATCAAGATGGCGGGCTTGTGCTGAAACAGCAGAAGATCTGGCCTCTCTGGGTCACAGGCCTGCAAGGCTCGCTGGGGCTGACAACCACTGGCCCCTTTAGGTGGGGGAGCACTGTCTACAGGAGACCCAGCTGCCTGGTCCCCATCTTGCTCCCTGAACTGAGGCAGAGTCAACTGTCATCACGTTTGCATTTTTTTTCTACATGCAATGGCGTCAAGAGGAAAGTCATCCATTTCCATGTCTCTATCAAAAGGGAAAAAGATAAAACAGCAGGAGTTTCATACACAGACAGACAAAAATGGGCAAAAGTATATTTCCAACAATAGTTCCAATTAACCCATTTATGTTTCCTGTTCCCGATAATGGGTGTCATCCGCCTGTAGGTAAATAATACTACACCCTAAAATTTTGAAAAGAGGAAATCCCCATCAACTCTGTGTTTCCCCCATTCTAGAGCAATGGTTATTGTGAGTGGGGTCACTATCCTGACCCAGACACACAGAAGGGAAACTCTTAGAAGGATGAGAGCCATGAACAGCCCAGCAGGATCATGAGTGAATTATACCCACTTCCTCCAGGGCTCGATCAAAACTGAAAGAATCAAAATACAAAAACCCAGATCTGGTTTAATTTCTGGATCCTAGGGCTTATGCGACTGTTAACTAATGGTCAGACGCCAGGACAAGCATGACCACACATGTGATAGGAAAAGCTTGGGTACTGGAGCCCAAAGGATATGAATTCAAATCCTGCTTTTATTAGCTGTGTGACCCTGAACGAATGAACTACCTCTCTGAGCCTCAGTTTCTTCACCTGTAAATGGTGTTGATGATAGTATCGACCTCCCAGGACAATCTATGCACAGTGCATGTGGCATAGGAAGCCCTCGGTAAATGGAAATATTAAAATTCTTATTAACAATAATAAACCAAGGAGTTAGACCAGCTGCATGGAAGGACCCAAGAGGGGTGTCTAAATGGCCTGCAAAATTTCAACCATGTCACTGAATATCCTAACCAAACAGGCAACCCAGCAAGGAATGCTTTCCTCTGACAGCCTGGATGACTCCCAACTATAATAACTCTTTTCTCACCCAAAGGTCCAGAGAAACCACTGACGTGCAAACCTCACCTTGGACTAGCTTTCTCTCCTGAGACCCAGCCAGCCCCTACTTCTTTATAAATACCTTCCTGGCTTTATTTACCTATTCAACAGATATTCCAGAGCATCACTATGTGTATAAGACCAAGTACACCCTGGAGAAGGCAAATCTTTATAAGGCAACCTCCCTGCCCTCAAGGAGCTTCCAGTCTAGTTTGGGAGGGATACCACCACACATAGGAACCACTGATGCTTTGGAGACATAAAGTAGCAAAGGAGGTGGGTAGATGGGGAGGGCAGTCAGGGGAGACTTCCTGGAGGAGGTGATGCCCGAGCTCAGCCTTTGGGACAGGATTCAGGTAGGCAGCGTAAGAAAGCAGCAGCACAGGGAAGAGGAAGGGAGACAACAGATACAGAAGCAGGATGGATGTGCCGAGGGGGAAGCGGACTAGCCTGGAGGGGGAGGGTTTGTGTTGGACACTTGTGGGATACACTTGACCCTGAAGTGGAAACACTGACGTGAGCAGAGAGGAAGCACAAAGGCAAGCTCAGGAGGCTCTTTCTGCTTCCAAACTTTCTTACAACCTGCACCTCGAGTTGGCAGGCCGCCACAAAGAATACACTCTGAGAAATTCAAAAAGACCTTCTGAACAATTAACCAGCAAATCTGAAATATTCTGCCATGAGTAGAAATCTATTTTTGTTGAACAAACAACTCAAGGTTAAACCAACTGCTAAAAAGGCAGCCAGGATGGGGCTTTAATTTCATCCAGGTGGTATCCCTGAAAAGAGTAATGATGATGATGATGAGGTAAGCAAACCGAGAGACATACCTAATTGTGCTTTGCAACTCTCTATCGTCTTATCAAGATTTAGCTGGAATCTGCTGCGAATCTGCCGCTTGGGAGAGATGAGAGGCACAGGGGCCGACTGCTGCTGGACCGACTCACTCAGCTCCTTCAGATCCATCTCGGCCTTGCTTCGATCTGGAAGACACCATCACACCCTCGTAAGACCAGGCACTGGAGGTAATAGCAGACAACGCTCATCCCTTAGCTTCCTCCTCAAAAACACATTTAGGAGCCCGGGAGGAAAAAAAACCTAAGACGTTTTTGTAATCCGTCCCAACGATATCATCTGCCCGATGGCCTGGGCTGACTTGGAGATAAGAGCCTGAGAGAACATCTGGCAGGTTTCTACTGACCCATCACCTGGGTTGCTTTCCATGTTGAAAATGCACAATCCCAACCAGAAGGTTGATTGTCTGTGAAACTCAGCATCATTATGGATCCTCCAAAGCCAAAGGTTACAGTAGTATGTTCGATCTCAACAGCAGCAGATAAAGTGACACTGAGTCTGGCCAGTTTGCTTTGAATTCCAGGCCCAGATCAGAGAGGGCTTGTATCCGAGAGAGGCACCGAGCCTCTCAGAGAACACACTGATAAGAGGGAGAACCAGCTCCTTGTTTACCATGGAGACTTCAATCTTCATTCTTAGTCGACTTAGTCTGGAGCTCAAATTAGAAAGAAAGGGAACACACAAAATAGGCAGACCCTCCAGCCAGTGTGCTGTACCTCCCTTTGGCTCACAGCATCCATCTGAGGAATGGGGAACAGATTAGCCTTGGATATGAACCTGTGTCTTCTTGCTTCACTCTAACCTCAGGCAAAGGTCTCTGCCTAATGACTCAGGCCCAGAGGTCCTACTACCCCTACTTCTGCCATGGGCTCTTTGCACGACCAAACTGGCCCAGGTTCCAAAGGGTCCGTGAGCTTGCATTTCTTGAATTCCTTCCCCACCTCCTCTGCTGCTTCCTCTAGTGGCCCTCAACACATAAAAAGGGGAAAAAATGGCGGTGATTGCAAAGGCTCGGGAAGCAATGAGAGATGCCTTTCGCCCTGGCATCCCCTCCAACAGACCCTCAAGCAGAGAATGCGGGTGTCCACCCTACCCTGGCCAGTCTGAGAAAGCAGGTCAGAAAGGATGGGGCATCCATCAAGGACAAAGATAAGCCACCTGTGAGCTGGTTCTACCAGCTGTGAGCTTACTCCCTGACTTCTCTCCACCCCCCTGCTAACCCTCCACCCCAAACCACCAGGCTGTTACAGAGACCGAGAGACAGACTGAGAGCTGGATCTCAAGGGCCCTCCAAAGCCTGCACTCTCCCCACTAGACCTGACCCTCGCACCCTGCCCTGCACCTAGGAAGGGAAGCATGCTCTCACAACGCATGCCAGAGATTCATTCCTTTAAGGGGATCACAGGTCTCCCCAAAGCCCCACCCAACTCACTCATAGGTGACTGGAGCCACAAATCACTCCCATTTCATTCATCACCATAATGAGGTAAGATGAGAAAGGGCCCTGTCCCCAAAACACACTTGCAGTTCGTCACCAGGGAGACCAAAAGTGAGCTTTCAAAGCAAACAGGGACAGCATCCTTATCATTAAAGAAATGGCTCTTAATAAACATACCCGTGTGTGTGCATGAACATACATGTGGTTTGTCTGGTGTGTGTGCATGTGCTGATCGGGGACTCTATCAAGGCCAGGACTGAAGATGCTTGCGGGGAGAACGGTTGAATGCACAACTATTTCGGACAAGGGAAGAATATACATTCAATTTTACTGGAGAAGCACCTTACAAAGAGAACAGAGAGAGTGAAACGGAAAAAACAGCAGAAAAAGGAGGAAGAGGAGAAGGACTGGGGAACATAGAAAGAAAAAAGGGAAGATCCAATTAAACAGCAGTATGATCAGGACTTACGGTCTTCAACACCTGAGCTGCGAACGTGACAATAGAAGGGGAAAGACAGGAGGCCCGGCTCGTCATTTCTGCTCTCAGAAATGAGGAAGCACATTGCATTCTGGAGGGAAAAGGCAGCCTTCTCAAGCATAAAGTTGGAAAAGAAGTATCTCACAAAAATACTTTCCATGAAGGGGGGTAGCAGGAGACAGCAGTGCTGTCCACGTGACAGGAGGACACCCTGTCCTCAGTAACATTCCCATGTGGTTAACAGAGTCCATACAGCAGTTACCGAAATGCACAACTGACTATACCAGGCAGGGGTTGGCCAACTTTTTCCATAAAGGGCCGGAGAGTAAATTAAGTTAGGCTTTGCAGGTGTATAGGCTCTGCTGCAAAAGCAACCATAAAATGATGTGCTAAATAAATAAATGGATGTGGCTGTGTTCCAATAAAACTTTATTTACAAAAACAAGTCGGGGGCCACACTTGGTCCACAGGCTGGAAATTTTGCCAGCCCCTGTACTAGTCCAGTGACCGCTAACCTTAGCTGCACACTGAGATCGCTCCCCTCCCAGCCCAGAGCTTTTAAAAAAAATCCTGATGACTCAGCCCCACCCCCAGAGACTGAATTCACTGGCGAGGGGGAGGCCTGAGCATTGGCCCTTCAAAAGTTCCCCAGGTATTCTAATTGGCAGGTAAGGCTGTGAGCCCCTGTACTGGACCAATCTTGTCTGTGAGTAAAGAAAATGCCTCATGATTTGCCTTAACCCTTGTGTACCTAAACCTCGGGGATCATAAAAATAGATCTACACATTGCCAAAATAATCAAGTGTGTGTGTGTGTGCACACACGTGTATACTGGTGTGGGTCTACAGTAAATGCAATCTCTTAACTTCAGCCTGAAGCCTGAATATTCATCATCAAGAAGAATGAAAAGAAGGTAAAGCATTTCATTTCACAAAATAAGGTTTCCCAGGTCAGTGAGCCACTGTAACGTTTATTCTAAGAAGAAAGCACCGAAAACCCGGGAGGGAGCTATAATCAGGTCCCTGGGAGCGGACTTTTAGGAGTTTAGCCAAATGTAATTATCCTTCTCAAACTTTCAGCTGTGTGTGAACTCGACTCTCCTCCGCAGGGAGAAAAGAAGAGCTTCTCCTTCTCATTTAGCTCCTAGCAGCTTATCAGGACTCCTTCCACCTCTGCCCTTCTATATCAGGAATATCTGCAGAATCCACCCTTGCTGCCAACATTTTAAACTTTTCAGCTGATATGAAGACAGCTGAGGCTATAAATGGAAACCGGGGATAAAAAAAAAAAAAAAATACCCGCGCTAGAGAAAAGAGGCACGATCTTCCATCGCTGGAGAGAGCATGAATCAGAACCACCCTTTAGAGGGCAATCTAGCAATATCTCTCCAAATGTCAACAGCACATGGCCTCTGACCATCAGGTTCCACTTCTAGGAACGTATCCTGTGGATTCACTCCCACATGGGCACAAGGGTCTTCACTGCAGCTATTTCCAACGGCAAAAAATGAAAAACTACTCAACCAGTAAGATGCCTGGATAAATAAGTTAGTTTACCTTTAAACGGAAAAAAATACAGCTGCTAAAATAACACAGCAGCAGAGCTCTCTATGTGGTGATATGGAAAGCCCATCTGTTTAAGGAAAAGGAAAATAATCAGTAAAGGACATTAGCATTGGTGTGTGGGAGAAAAGAAGGGAATACAGATACAAATATATGTGTTCTTGGGGCTTCTCAACGCTGACGTTTGGGGCTGGATAAGTCTTTCTTTTGGGGGCCGGGGAGGTCGGGGTAGGGGCCGGGAGCTGTCCTGGGCACTGCGGGATGTTTGACAGCAACGCTGGCCTCTACCCACTAGATGCCAGTAGCACCCATATCCCTGTTGGGATAACAAACAGGTGTCTAAACATTGCCAAATGGGGACCAAATCACCCAGGCTGATGTCTAGAAGAGCTCCCCGAGGAGACTAAAAAAGAGCCAACAGTGTGAGAGGATGACAAAACAAAAGAAAGAGCCAACAGTGGTCACCTTTTTTGGGGGGTGAATAAGGGGGTCACAGAGACAGGTGATCAGAGGTTACAGGTAGACTGGCTTTTCATTAGACATCTTTCTGTACTTTGACATTTCTCTTACCGTGTGCATTCATTACTTATAAAAACAAAACTTTTGGGCTTCCCTGGTGGCACAGTGGTTGAGAATCCGCCTGCCAATGCAGGGGACACGGGTTCGTGCCCCGGTCCGGGAAGATCCCACATGCTGTGGAGCGGCTGGGCCCGTGAGCCATGGCCACTGAGCCTGCGCGTCCGGAGCCTGTGCCCCGCAACGGGAGAGGCCACAACAGTGAGAGGCCCGCGTACCGCAAAAAATAAATAAATAAATAAAAATAAAAAAAAAAAAAAAAAAAAAAACTTTTTTTCTTCAATTGTGTGACTCTACAAAAATCAGAAAGCACTAATGGACAGCCGAGCCATCCCCATGGTGCCCTGACGGAAGACAAGCCACTATGCGGTGAGAGGAACAGCCATCAAAACAAAATGTTTTAGAAGAAAACTATAAGCACTTCTTTTTTTAGTTTTTTTAAAAAATGGGCTTCCGTGGTGGCGCAGTGGTTGAGAGTCCGCCTGCCGACGCAGGGGACACAGGTTCGTGCCCCGGTCCGGGAAGATCCCACGTGCCACGGAGCGGCTGGGCCCGTGAGCCATGGCCGCTGAGCCTGTGCGTCCGGAGCCTGTGCTCCGCAACGGGAGAGGCCACAGCAGTGAGAGGCCCGCGTACCGCAAAAAAAAAAAAAAAAAAAAAAAAAAATCTCCTTTATTCAAAAGGTGTAGGCAGACTATAATGAATGGTCTTCTAGGAGGCACAAAACAGCGGCTCCATCAAGGGAACAACGTCCTTCAGATGAGAGACCCTGGCAGATGCTCTTATCCATCAGTCAGGCAGAGACCTTCCCCACCTCATTCACTGTTTTTTTAAAAAAATATCAATTCAACATCTGGACCACCGGGGTACCCAGCCCTGCATCCACATCCTCAAAGTCTCACTTTCTGCAGAGAAAAGAAAGCAGGCCTGACAACAGCACCAGTGGAAAAATAAACAAGCAGAAAGGCTTCAGGTCTGACAATGTTCCACCGTCGGCATCTCTGACGGAGCATCACGGTACATTTTTGTCACTAACAGGACAACTCAACAGCTGCGTTTGTTGAGCCAAAAGCAAACACCGTGTGCGAGAGAAGAGGAGAGAGGATTCCCAGAGAAAGCACACAGGAGTCTAGAGGAAGGAAAGAACCACTCCGGTCCCCTCCCCCCACACCCCAACGTGCCATAAACTCATTCTTATTCAGGACTTGTAACTGCCGTAGAGGCACAGAAGGGGGCGGGAACCTAGCTTGACTCCTTATTTTAGAGCAGAGAGAAGGGGCCCAAGACAGCAAATGAGGCCTGGTGTGTTGGCGTTCAGGGCCTTCCCCTCCGTCATGCAGCAAAATAAATCGTAAGAGTAAAGTACCCACGGGCTGGTGGTTGTATTTTTGGTTGTACTTGTTTCTTTGGCCTAAATAGAGGTTTTTATTTTTGATCTCGCACCTTGCGGTATCTTAGTTCCCCTATCAGGGATCGAACCCGCACCCTCAGCAGTGAAAGGGCAGAGTCCTAACTGCTGGACCGCCAGGGAATTCCAAATAGAGGTTTTTAATGAAACTGACGGTCAACTTTTAAAAACTAGAAGAGTTCACGTAAAAAATCTGGATTTCTGTTTTTTTCTTGAAAATTCAGAGTCGGACAGCACAGGTTCAACTTGTGGGAGCTGCTTCCTTTAGAAAGGCACTTTGTCCTTCATGCAATCGTCCATCCAAATCTTCACCTGACCCCTGACCCCTACAGCTGGGCAGACTAACCCAGAGGCACAAAGAGCACAGTGGCGAGGGCCCATGAAAATCAAAAGACGCCCTCGTCCTGCGGCATTTCAGTTCTCGTATCTCAGTTAAAAGTCCGAGATACACAACAGACAAGCCCGAGTCTAAAGGCCAAACTCAACCACAAATCACATGTTGATCCTGGGCAGGTAACTTTGCTTCTCTGTGCAATGGGGTTATTACCTTACCTTGAAGGTCATTGTATTTCTTTAATAGTTTTAACTTACAGAGAGGAAAATTCACTGTTTGGGGAATATATGACTTTTAAACCCCTGCATCTATGCGAGTGACCACCAGCACAAACAGAATGCAGAACAATTCCATCTACCGAAGAATCCCTTCTTGATGTGTAGTCAAACCCTCCCCAGGGGCTTCCCTGGTGGCGCAGTGGTTGAGAATCTGCCTGCCGATGCAGGGGACGCGGGTTCGTGCCCCAGTCCGGGAAGATCCCACGTGCCGCGGAGCGGCTGGGCCCGTGAGCCATGGCCGCTAGGCCTGCGCGTCCGGAGACTGTGCTCTCAAACCCTCCCCAACTCCTGGCAAGCACTGATCTTTTTTCCATCTCTATAATTTTGCCTTTTCCAGTTATTTTTTTTTAATGAAACACTGTTTTGTTAGATATAATGATGTCATTATTATCCCTAGCACTCTGTCTCATTTCTGTCTGTTTAAAGTCGTTACATGGATGCCAGACATCGAGTCCCATGAGAATTACTCAGCATTTCCCTCCACTTTCTGATTTTTCTACCCATCCATGGCACTTTTCACCGGTCCCTATCTGATCCTCTTGCCACCGGGTAACTGAATTCCTACCCATAAAACGCCACATTCCCTATGCTTTTGTTTCCACTGACAAAACGAGGCATTTGTCCCAGGAATGGAAAGAGCTGGCGGGGAGCTTCTACACAGGAGAGCCTTGTACTCCGCCGTGCCCACCGCCAATACACACCCCAGGGAAAAAAAAACCTTTCACTCCCACGCGTGGGGTCAAGCCAAATGGAAAAACCCCGAGCATCACACAGATGCCCAAGGACAGCCTGGTTTACGGAAGGAGCTATTCCTGCCATGCACAACTGGCAGAGAGGAAGCATGACTGTGAGGACGTCTCTGTACAGCTTTCTTTTCGGGGGTGCAGAGGTGGGAGGAGGGTGTGAGAAAGCAAACCACACTGCTGAGAACAATGAGTGTTCCCTGTTCCCCATTTGCTCAAGTGAAGAACTCCCACCAGCCAACCTGAGCTGGAGCCCCTCAAGCCACCACCCGGACTGTGCCATCACTTCCGGGCTGCATGACCTGGTGACCGGGGTAAATGAGGCGCCAGCCTCCATGGAAACACAGGCTCGCTCCAGCCCGGCCACCTCTGGCTCTGTAATCCCAGATCCTGGGGTCGCCTCTCCAGTCCTCTGTTTCTCCATCTGAAAATGGCATCTCAGGACAAGATGAACCCAGAGGGCAGTGACCACCAGAGGCTGTGGATTCAGGCTGGAGCATCACTCCGCACGGCTGGCCGCCCCTTCCTTCCTGAAACCCGGTATACTCAAGGCCTCCGGAGTAGGCCACACTCCCTGAGTTACGAGAACTATTGCTTGAACCCAATCCCATGGATAAATCAAGATTCCCAGAATTACACCTCCTGCCCTGCCCTGGCCTGACTCATGCCTCCAATTGCCTTCATGACCTCTCCACCTGGGAATTCAGCAGGCATCTCAAACTTACAGAATCCAGAACCGAACTCTTGGCTCCCATTTCTACCGTCATAACCAAATCTGTCAACACAGGTGCAAGCCAGTAAATCTTGGTGGTGGTGGTGGGGCGGGTGGGGGGCTGTACTAGATGCTAGTGGCGAGAGCCCACCCCACCCCCCGTTGTAACAACCGAAAATGTCTCTGGACACTGCTTAAGTGTCCTCTGGGGGATCGGGGGAACTGCCCCTGATTAAAAATGGCTGACACAGGCTCTTCCCAACACAACCCCGAGACGTCCCTTCCAAAATGCCCAGTCAGTTCACATCCCTCCTCTGCCCAAATGGTCCCACACCAAGGTCCATGAGGTCACTGTGTTCTCTGACTTCATCTCCCCTTCACCCACTAGGACACGTCACCCGGGCTTCCCTGCCATTCCTAGAACACACCAAGTTCATCCTGACCCTAAGGCCTTGAATTTCCTGTTCCTTCTAGATTGTTCTTCCTCTTAACACTGACATGGCTAGGTTTTCTTGTCATGCAAATTCTTGGCCAGGTATCACCTCCTCAGAGGCCTTCCCTAACCATTGCCTCTTGTTCCTCCCACCCCCATCCTGCTCAGCTCTCTCCTTATCATATGAATACCTTTTTACTTTCCATGATGACACGACCTCTCAGTTTTTTTAGCTTGATTATTATTTCTCCCTCTCTAGAACCAAGCTGTGTAAGAGAGCAGGGCCCTCACTCACCACTGTCCGCCACAGGTCTAAAACAGTGCACAGCACATAATAGATGCTCAATAAAAATCAGGGTTCATGACGGAATGACTTAATAAAATAACTTCATAGTTGGGTGTTTAGCATTTCTGGTGCTAACTTTTGTTAAGGACTTTGGCCTAAGGTAATGCTTTCAAAAGAACCAACTGAAACTCAATGAGTTTAAAAAAAAAAAAAAAAACAGAAGAAAAGAATTAAAACGATATGTCGGAACACACTATACATAAGAAAAGTAAATACTGAATCATAAAACAATATGTACCGTGTGTGTATGTGTGTATTTAAAATGTTAAGAACTGGGTTACTGTGGTCCAGGGCAAGTAAGGTTGTAAACACTGGCCTAAGGTATTTCAAGATAAAACAGCCTTGCATGTCAACAAGCTCTGGGAAATCCCTTGCTAGTTCGTTGTACTGATCTCTCTTCATCTCCATCCACTGTACCTTTTCAATATTTTGTACAGAGAAAAGAGTTCAGGGTTCAAGAACCACACACAGGGACTTCCCTGGAGGTTCAGTGGTTAAGACTCCACACTTCCAATGCAGAGGACACAGGTTCGATCCCCGGTCAGGGAACTAGGATCCCACATGCCATGCGGCCAAAAAAATAAAAAATAAAAATACCAATCTTTAAAAAAAAAAAAAAAAAAAAAAAAAAAAACCACACACAAAAGAGGACATTACAACTTGCAGAAATACTCATAGCTGCTATTGAAAGAGGCTTCCCAAAATTCCAACTGACCCAGGTTAAGATTCAGGATGCTTCCCGTGGTAGATGTCTTGTCCGTTTTCGTCGTGATTGGCGTTGATACTTGAGGAGAGAAAGGTTTCGGGCTGCCAGATAAACTCCCCGCTTGTCCCGTCTTGGTGGAGGCTGGTGAAGCTGAAAAAGTAAGTTACTCGTTAAAAGACAGATTTACAAATAAAGAAACATATAAAGCTTGTAGTTGTGGGACAGGGAGGAGAGTACAGAAATTCTATTTGATTTCAACCAGGCCGCCAGAGCACCACAGAGGGGGTTGGAGCAGGAAGGGCTGGCTATTTATTTCAAGCAAAGGGCTTTAACCCGATGTTAAAGCCACGAAGGAAGAAGGCTGTCCCAGTCATTCTATTAAACACAAAGCTCTAAGACAAATCGGCTAAGCTGCCACTGAAATTGGTTTGGCCCATTCACGGGTGTAAATCTCAAAATAAACAGCGATTAAACCAGCCCCCGGCTCGGTCCAGATGCAGAGACCAGAGCCAAGCTTACAAATGGCATGTCGTCCATTTGTGGGAGACGCAGGGGCCGGTTCACCCAGCCACTGCACCTGCCAGGGGCCAGCTCCACCCCTTGGGAGCTCACAGGCTTCTCATTTCAAAGGTCCTGCAATGCTGAATGAAGCCAAACTCCACAACAGATGGAGTGAGGGCGCTGTTGGTAAATTACCTCCCTCCTTACTGGGTTTCAAACTTATAGGAGGATAGAGTTGTACCTATGCCCGAGTCTTTTAAAAATACCTTAAAACTCCCTAATTCCCGCTCCCCGGAGCCCTGTCCACCGAGTGGGAGAAGAGGGGACAGAAACCAAACCATTTAACAAAACAAAGTGTTCAGATGGGCCAACTGGGGCCTCCCAAAGATCTTTTAGATCCTGACCCTTTGCTGAAACGGCTCTGTATTATTGGGCTGTCCTGTTACCACAAATGTGTGACAGGCAACCAAATGGCCAGCTCCCCTCAGATGTGCAAGAAACCTCGAGAAAGCTGTTGATGGTGATGGGGTTAGATTCGCGACATCCCAGGGACTTCACAAGTGCTTAGACACGCTGGTGGGTTCTTGCCTTGGTTTCCTCATCTGCCAAATGGGAATCCTCAGAGTGAGGATTCAATGGGTTAAACTCCATACCAGCTCAGCCGGTCAACATACGTGAGCTAGCCTCAGCGCCAGCGCCAGGACCTGCCAACACTATTTTTAATGCAACAGAGTGGGGAAAGACTCTAGATGTAGGGAGAAGTGGATTAAAAGCATGGATCAGGAGCCAAAAGAGAGGTTCAAATCCCAGCTCTGTGGACGTGCTGTGTAACCTTGGGCAAGTGACCTGATGTCTCTGAATCTCCTTTCCTGGTAGCTACCAAGAGGGATACTGATAATATAATACAAAAGGATAAAAGTACCTAACTCATGGGACTTCCCTGATGGCACAGTGGTTAAGAATCCACCTGCCAATGCAGGGGACACGGGTAAGCCCGTGTGCCACGACTACTGAGTGTGCGCTCTACAGCCCGTGAGCCACAACTACTGCAGCCCACGTGCCACAACCACTGAAGCCTGTGCGCCCAGAGCCCATGCTTTACAGCACGAGAAGCCACTGCAACGAGAAGCCCGCACACCGCAACGAAGAGCAGCCCCTGCTCGCCGCAACTAGAGAAAGCCCGTGCGCAGCAACAAAAACCCAACGCGGCCAATAAATAAATAGAAAGATAAATAGAAAAATAAAGGTGTTTCAAAAGATTTAAGTATCACCAATAAAATCTTTAGTATTAAGATTTATAATTATTATTCGTTCATTTATGTTCTGTTTCCAAAAGAGATTTGCAGTGGCTCAAAAGATCAGTGCAGTGTATTCCGTCCAAAAGGATTAAAGACCAGGGTCTTTCTAATTGTATTCCCTTAAGCAAACTAGCAAGTGGGTCTCGCAGGGAGGGTCTTAGCATACTAGCAGAAGCATTGCTTGGGGCTGCAGGGAACTTTGACAATGAAGACTAACCCTAAAGGGTAGCAGGGGGCTTCCCTGGTGGCGCAGTGGTTGAGAATCCGCCTGCCAATGCAGGGGACACGGGTTCGTGCCCCGGTCTGGGAAGATCCCACATGCCGCAGAGCGGCTGGGCCCGTGAGCCACGGCCGCTGAGCCTGCGCATCCGGAGCCTGTGCTCTGCAATGGGAGAGGCCACAGCAGTGAGAGGCCCGCGTACCACCAAAAAAAAAAAAAAAAAAAAAAGGAACCAAAACCACACAAAGGTGTGGGATCACACAGAGAACTCAAGCAAGAGAGTCCACATTTCCCTGTTTAACAGTTCAAGTTACAATAGTAAGAAGGAGAGGCCAGCAGGTGTGTTCTAGCAGAGCCCTACCCCGCTGTGGGCCTGCAGGGAATTTACCAAGAACACAGGGAGAGTCGTTAGTTTTATAGTTCTGTATATGTATGCTCATGTAGTTAAAAAATAATAATAACTGGAACAAGCCTGTAATTTCATAGACATATAGGGAATTTACCAAGAACACAGGGAGAGTCATTAGTTTTCTTATATATATATATATGTTCATGTAGTTAAAAACTAACTGGAACAAGCAGCCTTCAATTTCATAGACATATAACGTTTCCTTTGTTAATAAAACTTTATTGAAGGTTCAAGAGACACGTTCTAAATTTTTTTTAAAATTTGAAACACAGCACTTGGATATGGCAAGAATAACAGTGTTACGTGAACACCGGTTTCCCACGGAGACGGGTCTGGTTCACTTTCCACCCGGCCAGCAAAGGGCAGGGGCCACCCTCACAGGCGTCTGGTTACTGCAGTGCTTCACGTATTCAGGACCAGGACAGCACTTTGGGGTCACCTAGCAACACACACTGCAGAACTCGCCTCTGAGAAAGTGGTGGCCAGTACTCATCCCTGGCTGCAACCTGCCCCACCTCCCCAATTTGTGAAACACCTGTGTCCGTCTTGACCTCCCCACAACCCCTCTACCCAGTTGTTCAAGGCCAAACACATCTACACTGTCTCAATTCCTCCTCTGCTCTCCTGCCTCAGCCTACCCAGCCCTTCAGCGAGTCCTCTGCACAACACTTCCAAAATACACCCAAATCTTCGCACTCATCTCCATCCCAACCTCCACAGCTATTACCCTCGTCCGTTCATTCCCAACAGGGGCAATATGGCACCCAAGGGGCAAAAAGTAAATCTTAGGGGGTGAAAAAATCTTACTCTTTTTATAAATAAAGCACACACGCAGTATGTAAAAGGACATACAATACGTTTAAATTTCATGAGGGTCCACTCTTAAGTATAGACCCCAAAGAACTGAAAACCTATACTCAAACAAATCCTCAAAGCAGCACAATGCACAGCAATGCAAAGATGGAAACAACCCAAGTGTCCATCAACAGATAGACAAGCCCCGGTATAAAGGAATGAAGTTCTTTTTTTTTTTTTTTTTTGTGGTACGTGGGCCTCTCACTGCTGTGGCCTCTCCCGCTGCGGAGCACAGGCTCCGGACGCGCAGGCTCAGCGGCCACGGCTCACGGGCCCAGCCGCTCTGCGGCATGTGTGATCCTCCCGGACCGGGGCACGAACCTATGTCCCCTGCATCGGCAGGCGGACTCTCAACCACTGCGCCACCAGGGAAGCCCCCAGAATTGTCTACTTTGAAATGATTACCCTTCTGTTATGGGACTCTCACCTCCATTTTAAAAAATATTCACGGGAGGACAACTAGGAAGGAAGTGTCTAAAAGGGCTCCTTCTGGGGTGATAACGAAGAAAAGGTTGGGAAACACTGCCCTAACCCATCACTTCCCACGAAGACCCTGTAAGAGCTCCCCACGGGTCCCCTACCACCTGCCACAGCACCCCCTCGCAGGGCACCTCCACCCAGCAGCCGGGACAGCGCCTTAAGCAAGGAAAGAAAACAGCACTCTTCCACCTAAAACCACCCAGGGGCATCCAGTTCCCCAGAATAAAAGAACCCAATGAGACATCTGACCTTTCCTCGCCTCATTCTGGAATCTCCAGCCACGTGGCCCCTTGTGCTTGGCCCCTCCAAGATCAAGTCCGCTCCCAACTCAAGCCTTTACACTTGGAATTTCCGAGGAAACACACCCCACCCACCCAACCCACCACTGCCACCAGATCATACTGGCTAGCCATCCTCAATGGTGGGTCCAATACCACCTCCTCAGAGCCTTCCCCTGCCAGCCCCATCTAAGCCGGCCCAGGTGCCCCCTTTTGCCTTGAGAATATCAGCTCCAGGAGAACAGGCTCCTTGCTGGCCTCTGACGCCGCCAGGTGCCTGAGACATTTACAGCATGGGCAGATACATGAGATGATTAATTGAAGAATGAGTTCTCCGCTCCTCTTCTCATGACTGTGGTCACGATAAGCAATAAAGAAATGATAATGACAACCAAGATAAAACCTCTCCATTACATAGGTGCCAATTTACACCACCTCCTCGATATTCTGCAGCTACTAAAGGCATGCTGAGTGATTAAGCATCCAAGGAAAACACACGGGTAAGCAGCTCACAGAGAAACACAAATGGTCAAGAAGCACACTTAGAGAGAACCCTGAGCTCGACATACATAAATGTAAACTCAGGTAAGGCATATGGAGATGTACGGGTAAATCTCCATCCTACATCCTTTTCACCTGCATGGTACACTTGTTTCAAAAATAACACCTAGTGTTCAGGGTAGATGAGGAAAGAGGTACACTCACAAGCATCAAAACACTATTCAGAGGCTTCCCTGGTGGCACAGTGGTTAAGAATCTGCCTGCCAATGCAGGGGACATGGGTTCAAGCCCTGGTCCAGGAAGATCCCACATGCTGCAGGGCAACTAAGCCCGTGCGCCAGAACTACCGAAGCCCGCGTGCCTGGAGCCCATGCTCTGCAACAAGGGAAGCCACCACAGTGAGAAGCCCACACACCACAACGAAGAGTAGCCCCCGCTCGCCACAACTAAAGAAAGCCCACACGCAGCAACGAAGTTCCAATGCAGCCAAAAATAAATAAATAAATTTATATTTTTTTAAAAATAAAAAAACAAACAAAAAACAAAAACTATTCAGGAGAGCAGTTAGGTGATAATGATATTAAAATTAAAGTATACCAAATGTAAAATAGCTAGTGGGAAGCAGCTGCATAGCACAGGGAGATCAGCTCGGTGCTCTGTGACCACCTAGAGGGGTGGGACAGGGAGGGTGGGAGACACAAGAGGGAGGGGATATGGGGATATATGAATACGTACAGCTGATTCACTGTTATACATCAGAAACTAACCTAACATTGTAAAGCAATTATACTCCGATAAAGATGTTTAAAAAAATAAATAAAAAGTAGATGCTTGAACACAAAAAAAAATAAAAAACAAAAAATAAAGTGTACAGGGAATTCCCTGGCAGTCCAGTGGTTAAGACTCTGTGCTTTCATTGCCAAGGGCATGCGTACAATCCCTGGTCGGGGAACTAAGAACCCACAAGCTGCATGGTGTGGCCAAAAAATTTTTGTAATTTTTTTAAATAAAATATTTTTTAAAATTAAAGTATACATAACACACAGACCCCGAAGTTCCACTGCTATGAATTCACCCCATAGATATAAAAGTGCCCCTGATACTGGATATGCACGAGAAGGTTCACTGCAACAGTATTTATAATAGCAAAGGAATGGAAGATGGCTTATAAATGCCTATTCATTAGAGACTGGCTAAATAAATAATGGTATAAATACCATACAACCCTTAAAAAGAAAGACTCAGGGCTTCCCTGGTGGCGCAGCGGTTGGGAGTCTGCCTGCCAATGCAGGGGACACGGGTTTGTGCCCTGGTCCGGGAAGATCCCACATGCCGCGGAGCGGCTGGGCCCGTGAGCCACAGCCGCTGAGCCTGCGCGTCCGGAGCACTTTGCTCTGCAAAGTCAGAGGCCCGCGTACCTTTAAAAAAAAAAAAAAGACTCAGATCTCTACATCCTGACAAAAATATGTGTGGGAAAAAGAGAGAAAGGTAAAATCAAGTGTGCATAGAAATGTCCCCAATATGGGCTTCCCTGGTGGCGCAGTGGTTGAGAGTCCGCCTGCCGATGCAGGAGACACGGGTTCGTGCCCAGGTCCGGGAAGATCCCACATGCCGCGGAGCAACTAAGCCCGTGAGCCATGGCCCCTAGGCCTGCGCGTCCGGAGCCTGTGCTCCGCAACGGGAGAGGCCACTAACAGTGAGAGGCCCGCATACCGCAAAAAAAAAAAAAAAGAAATGTCCCCAATATGTGTAAATGTTTTTGAAAAGGATGCCCACATCTTCAAATGAATGTACACATTATTTTTTTGGCAGCACATCCCATAATCATGGAAACTTTGGAGAAAAACTGGAGCCTAGAAGTGGGGATAAAAAAATAAAAAAGTTTAGCTTTTCTTTTATACCTTTCTATACCACTCTAATATTGCTGGGTTTCATTTTGTTGTTTTAATTCTAACATGTGCGTGTAGTCCTTTCACTGCTTTAAAAAAAAAAAAAAAAAAAAGGTCAACTAGAGGCATTTAGATTATGGGCCATTTTGCTCTTTTAAAAATGCTTTTAGGACTTCCCTGGTGGCGCAGTGGTTGAGAGTCCGCCTGCCGATGCAGGGGACGTGGATTCGTGCCCCGGTCTGGGAAGATCCCACATGCCGCGGAGCGGCTGGGCCCGTGAGCCATGGCCACTGAGCCTGCGCGTCCGGAGCCTGTGCTCCGCAAAGGGAGAGGCCGCAACAGTGAGAGGCCTGCGTACCACAAGAAAAAAAAAAAAAAAGAAAGAAAACACATCAATGTATCTGTTTAAAACATTTGCATTCACATGACTTGATAAAATCTACCTACTACTGATGAGAATATGTGCACTCAAATAGAAAGATGCCAAAGAAACACTGCTAAGTTGAAAGAAGCAAAACGTTTAGTACAATCCCATTCCATCACACACACACACACAAATTATTATTGTCATCATCACTGTGATTATATACATTAAAAAATTTTAGCCACCCAATTCTTAATAGTTGTCACCTCTCAGGGTGAAATTCTGGATATTTATTCTATAGTATTAACATTTGAAAGGCATATCTTATATTCAGGGGAAAATGATGTAAACTGAAATGTAAATTTGGAGAGCTTCAAAGTTGAAGGTTAAGCAGAGTTTTATCAGTGCTGAAATTCAAAAGCATGGTACATAAATCTGTGGCTCTCAATGAGGACTGGAGTGGTGACCAAGCCCCCCAGGGGATACGTGACTATGTCTGGAGATGGTTTTGGCTGTGATAATTGTGGGAAGGGGGGTGCTACTGGCATCTAGTGGGTAGAGGCCAGGGACGCTGCTAAACACCCTACAGGGCACAGGAAACCACAGAGAATCATCCGGCCCAACATGTCAGTAGTGCTGAGGTTGAGAAACCCTGTTTTAAACCACTCTAGACATTTTTGAAAGCAAAAAGACAATTGGAAATGCACGTTTCAATTAAGCCTTGAAACAGATGCCAATCCTTTTATAAAGCCATAAATCTTGCCCAAAGGAAGACCTAATTGCCTCTGAAGTCACAAATAATTTAATCAGATTTTACACTCTGATGTACAATTCACAAGCAAGAGCTAAAACACATCATTTATTATCGACGTTTACAAAACCCCCAGACTGTGCTAAGTGCCCTTCTGACTACATGAAACACGAGTCATAGGATTAAATTAGAAAAAAAGGCCCCTTCCCTCCCACACACCCCCCAGCCCTCTGGGGGAGGTGGCAGTGGAGGAGTTAATGACTCAAGCTGAAGTTCCTCTACTTACAAAGCCCCGGCAGCATCCTACACATTCAAAGGGCTGGTGGCATCTTGCACCACTCTTGGTGGCATGAACAAATGAGCTCCACAGCATAGAATCACTGGATGGTCTAGGACAGGACAGAAATGCTGTCCTGAATGGTTATTTAGTTCATGGAAAAGTATTTAGAACACAAGGTTAAGTTAAAAAAGAAAAACCTAAACAGTCTACACCAAACAGGTGATCCATGAAGCCAGTAGTTCACAGATGCATTTGATGCGCTCTATAGGTTTTGTTTGTTTTGTTTTGTTGTGGGTTTTTTTTCAGCCACACAGCATGCGGGATCTTAGTTCCCCAACCAGGGATCGAACCTGTGCCCCCCCTGCATTGGGAGCATGGAGTCTTAACCACTGGACCTCCAGGGAAGTCCCTATAGTTTTTTTTTTTTTTAATTTGAGCCAATGTGTAAAAGTTGGGGTAGTTTGCATTTTTAAAATATTTGAGGGGCTTCCCTGGTGGCGCAGTGTTTGAGAGTCCGCCTGCTGATGCAGGGGACGCGGGTTCGTGCCCTGGTCTGGGAGGATCCCACGTGCCGCGGAGCGGCTGGGCCCGTGAGCCGTGGCCGCTGAGCCTGCGCGTCCGGAGCCTGTGCTCCGCAACGGGAGAGGCCACAACAGTGAGAGGCCTGTGTACCGCAAAAAAAAAAAATTGAGAATTCTCTTGAACAACCAGAAATCTGGCAACACTAAGCCACATCCCCACTTGGCTAGAAACAGCAGAGGGATCTGGCCCCTAGTGTCCTTTAAAAAAAGCACACCTCTCTGGCTCGGCACACACGTACGGGAAGAGTAAGTACTGCTTTGGAAAGTGTTACACACACAAGCACCCATGAGTGTGTCAATAGTCATGAAGATGAAGACGAGCAGATTTCTGCTTTAGTTCACCCCAGTCCTTATCACTTCCAAAACTCACTCATTTCCGTATCTGCCTGATCCCTGGAAGTATTTGAATTTTCAACCTGATAATATGATGTATAAACCAACATAGAGTAAGTCCAGGACGGGAATTCCCTGGCAATCCGTGCTTTCACTGACAAGGGCACAGGTTCAATCCCTGGTCGGGCAAATAAGAGATCCTGCAAGCCACTCAGTGCAGCCAAAAAAAAAAAAAAAGAGTCCAGCAAACAATTTCTAAGGGCTGACTGTGGAAGGTGGGATTATCCCTGACTTTAGTTTTTGTAACTAACACTTGTTTTAAGACAAACATGTATTGATTTCACAGGGCAAAAAGAGTATCTGAAACCATCTTCCCTTCTCCCTGAAGGAACCCACATGGGGCTGTAAGACCAAAAGACCACTATTGAGAGTGGTGAAAGCCAGGCCCCAGGACTCTTAGCCTAATACATATTAATGACTTAAATCAGGATCCCACAAGCAAATACTGGCAAAGGCATCAATCTGGCCAGGAGGTCTAGATAAAAGGGGAATCAGTCAAATCATGGAGAATATAAACCACTCTGACCCTTGACACGACAAGATTCCAAGAGTGAAAGGCATCTGGCTGAGCAAAGGGCTCCTCAGAGAGCTAAATCCAGCCCAAAGGGTTACAGACACATGATTCTGAGCTCCTCAATCCCCCAAACAAAAGGAGGGTTTCTAAACTCTCATAAAAATTTTATCTAATAACTTATTTCACAATGTGTAGTCTTATGCAACTGGCTACAAATTTTTTCCCTGCTGAAACTAATAAGGTTTTTCAATACTATGACAATCTTTTTAAAAAAAAAAAAAAAAAAATTTTTTGGATAAAGAGCAGTCTTGTCTCAATTATACTCTCTTTGATTGTTGGGGCATTTCAATAAATAACCCACTTCTCCTTCCACCGAATGCTATTATCGCTACCAACAGCAGAGGGCAGTGGTGTGCAGTGCAAAGAAAGCCCATCTAGATTCAGGATCTGGCTGTGGGAACTTCAGCACCCCTGTACTCTCCGCCAAGGACTTGAACTTGCCTTCTGTAAAATGGGGAGACTGACTCGGAGTCTCTCTTAGTCTATAACAGAAACTAGAAAACCAATGGGCCAAATCTGAAATACCACCCATTCTTGTACGGCCTGTAAGCTAAGAAGAGTATTTACCATTTTTAAATGGTTTGGTGGTGGTTGGGGGGGCGGGGGGGGGATTAATAGTTCATTAAACATACAAATTATATGGAGTTCAAATTTCAGTGTCTCAGCCACATACTTACTGCCTATGGCTGTTTTAGTAACACAACCAAGGTGTTGAATAGTTGCACTGTTGTAACAAGAGCCCTACAAAGCCTAAAATATTTACTGTCTGGCTCCTTACAGGAAAGAGGGCAATTTCTAAGACAAAAACAATTTTTAATAAATACCTTCTCTTCCTACACTATTCACTGGCTGCCTAACTCATGATCAGCAAAATAACCCAGGCACATACTAGTAAGCAGTTATATTTTGGGAAACGGCTTTAAATTCTACTGAAATGGGGTATCTGCTAACTTACCACCTCAAAAGTCACTCATATAATAAGGAGTTTTGTCAGGAATTCTGAGGTCATTTCAACCTCTGAACCTCTTGAGAAAAGAGAGAAGCTTAATTAAACCCATTACACGTGTTCTTCTTATTCCTCTAAAACTATGTTTCCTGAAATATGGTGCTGGAACATCAATAGTGGTTCAGAGACCAACATGTTTTACTTTACAAGTTATGTGCTAATTTCATGTGTATCAGGAAAAAACACGGCAAAAAATTTAAACACATGAACTTATACACTTTAGCTTAGCATTTATAAACTGCATCTGCAATTCATAAATTACAGATTTAATATTTAAGAATGTAATAAAATAGGTGGTACTTAAGATTATGGCAAAAATTCATAGCGGTCAAAGTTCAGGCAACAGTAATTCATGGGATTGCTGCCGAGTTAAAACACTTTCTCAAAAGCATGATCTCTATGAGAACTAAAAGGCTGAGGAGTTTGTGTGATTATATACCATGTTAACTTGGCTTAAATGGAATCATGTCATGAAATAAAAGTAAGCTTTTAAGGGCTCTGGTCAGAAACTAGGGGGCGAAACGGAAGTTTTTTCTGAGGCTGGTGAACAGAAGTTATGTCATCAGAACAAAGCTCTAAAACTCAACTGTGAGTCCCTCAACCACATGGCTGGATCAGACCTGGAGAAAGACTGCAGCCTTTATTCTGAAGAATCAAAAGCTGTTGGTAATTAACTCTCTACTCCACCTATAGCCATTTGGAGAGCAGCTACAAGCAGTACTTGAAAGAAGCAACAACATGAACCAAAATGAGTGGAATTCTTTGAGTTTACCAGTAAGTCCCCATCATTTTATCTTGGGACATTGGTGGTCTTTTAACTGATGCCTCTTCCTTTTTTTTTTTTTCGGCTGCACCATGCGGCTTGTGGGATCTTAGTTCCCCGACCAGGGATCAAACCCAGGCCCTCGGCAGTGAGAGCGTGGAGTCCCAACCACTGGACAGCCAGGGAATTCCGGATACCTGCTCCTCAAAGAGTTCTTATGTGAAGGAAAGAAGGGGGAAGGTGGTGTCTGAAAGGCTATCCAAGGGTCATGCTCTGGCCAGAGGTCTAATACTGGTGATCCAACTCGTAGATGTGCTTTATTCATTCTGGAAAATATCTTAAGACATTTTGAGCTGACATTTCATAACTGGAGATTGTATATTAAAATGCAGATTTCCCATTTCTCTGGAACATTGTTAAGATGTGAAAACAGTTTAAGTCCGGGCTTCCCTGGTGGCGCAGTGGTTGAGAGTCCGCCTGCCGATGCAGGGGACCCGGGTTCGTGCCCCGGTCCGGGAAGATCCCACGTGCCGCAGAGCGGCTGGGCCCATGAGCCATGGCGGCTGAGCCTGTGCATCCGGAGCCTGTGCTCCGCAACGGGAGAGGCCACAACAGTGAGAGGCCCGCGTACCGGAAAAAAAAAAAAAAAAAAAAATTAAAACACAGTTCAGTCCACATTCCTGTGGACATTCCATGGGCTGAAACCCTTGAGAATAGGGCGAGTGTCCTGGGGTTCATCAAAAGTCTCCCCAGCCCAGAGCCTGAGGGCTAGCTGCCTTCATCACCATGTTCAGTGTGGAGCTTCTTTCTACCCATGCTTCTCTAAGATACAACAAGAAAGAACAAAGAGTAAAGGCCGTGTTTCAAGAAAAATGAGAATATACCCATTTCCTTGTGGAAACAGAGTTCTTAAAGGTTTTAACATGCAACCAAACTGTCTGGATAGAAAGAATTCAATTTAAGTCACCCTTGCTTTTGTTACACTCAGCCAGCATCCCTCATTTGTAATACCTCTCTGAATCCACATAGGCATGGGATGAGCAACTAACAGAAGAAATGATAGAGTAGCCAACATTTTTGCAGCACCTACTGTTTCAGGCGCCGTCCTAAACCCTTTACGTATGGTGGTTCATTTATCCTCACAAAAGCCTCTGAGGCAGGTCCTATCATTATGGTCGTGTTACCAGTAAGGAAACCAAGCCACGGAGGGATTAGGCAGGTACCTTGCCTAAAGCCACAGGGCTAGTAAGCAGCAGAGCTGGAATCTAACCCGAGACCAGCCTCCTCATTCGTCACCACTGCTAACAGCAAGCAGCAAGGCTCCAAAGTGTAACACAACCGCTCAACGGGGGCACCTTTGAGAAGTGGGACTGCTCTGGGGAGAGAATATTCTTGTTTCCTTTACATGTTCCTCTAATATTTGAGCCTTAAGTAATGTGACTATCTGGTTTTGATAGAAAAATGTTTCAATTAAAATAAAATTCTTGAGAAAGAAAAAGACTGTTGTCGGAAGTTGTGATTCATCTCAGAGGCATTTGAACAGAACTCTGAAGGATTTCTGGCCACCTCTGCCCACTTCTAGGAACGACCTCCAGCTGGCCTTTGGCGAACACTTTTCTCATTTTTTTGGGTCCCTAACAGCAAGAATCCCAATGAGTTACTCACTTAAAAATTAAAATTTGCTCCACTGGGATGAAACGCCATGCAGCTCTCTTTGACTTTGTGATGCTCACCAGGTAGGGCCAGACAGGTGTGGCCCCGATGGGAGCCCCTGTGTCCCAGGGGGCCCCTGTACCCTCTCCCACCTGGGGCTGACCTGTGCTCTTGTCCAGGAAGTCCATGGACTCCTCACTGGCGCTCAAGTGGCTGGACGTGGCCTTCTTCTCGGCGTCCTGCTCAGCGTCGGAGCCTGTGTGCACGGAGGAGTTGGTACTCATAGGGGAGCGTGGCATGTCCGACAAGGAGATCCTGCGGCCTGCGCCCCCACTCAGCATTGGCTTGCTCATCAGGATCTTGGGTGACGCCGTCATGTCAAAGTTGAGCTTGACCTTCTCCTGCTTGTCTATCTTGGCAGCACCAGCGCTGGGGTTGGAGGGGTCGAGCAGCATTTGGTACTGGCTGTTGGGCGTGTAGGGCGTCCTGAATGGAGAATAATTAAAGACCCCAAACTTCCGGCGGATGTTCTCCACGTAAACCTCCATCTCTTGCATTGCACTGTTGAAGATGCTTTTGGTCTTTTTCACAGAAAAAGGAATCTCTTTAGACATGAGGTAGCAATTATTTATTGGAACCCAGGCCCTGGGAGTGCAAAAGAGAAAGGGAGTTTATAACTCAACTGTGGTCATTTCCAAGATTTTTAAGTTTTTTACAAATTTATTGTGCAAGAACACTTAACATGAGTTCTACCCTCTGAAGAAATGTTTAACTGAATCACACATAACTGCTGTATCAACTGAAAAACAAAGCACAACCTAAAAGTTGAGAATTATTTTTTATTTGGAGGACAAAACTGAGGACTTGGACTTCCCTGGTGGCGCAGTGGTTAAGAACACACCTGCCAAATAAATATATAAATAAATAGATAAAATAATACACCTGCCAGTGCAGGCGACACGGGTTCAAGCCCTGGTCTGGGAAGATGCCACATGCCGCAGAGCAACTAAGCCCGTGCGCAGCAACTGCTGAGCCTGCACTCTAGAGCCCAGGAGCCACAACTACTGAAGCCTGTGCACCTAGAGCCCGTGTTCCACAACAGAGAAGCCACTGTAATGAGAAGCCCACACACCGCAACGAAGAGTAACCCCTGCTCGCCGCAACTGAAAGCCTGCATGCAGCAAAGAAGACCCAACACAGCCATAGATAATTAAAAAAAAAAAAAAAAAAGGACATAAGCCTAGACGCAGCCTCTCACTCAGATCACGCTGAGGGACTTGCTCTGCTCCCAAAAGCCCAGGGAGGAGCCAGTATATATAGGAGGTTTTGCAACAAAGACCAGGTAGTGGGAACTTCAAAGATTATTGTTAATTAAAGAAAACCAAGCATCTCAAATTAAAGAATTTAGCATTTTTTCTACGTATGGAAAGATGTAAGCATCAGGGCTCACTGACTGACATCATTCCTTTGATATGCACTTTAGCTATGAGGACAGGATCCTGTGCTATCCCATCCTGAGTGTCCTCAGGGTGCACCGCTTAGGGTGGCTACAGTAGCTGAGGGCGGGGAGGCGGGCTGTTTGTCTTCAGCCTGAGTTCCCTCAGGGCTCACCATCTAGGGTGCTTGTACTGAGAGGGCAGGCAACACTTTTTTCGACAGCTGATTATAGGTATATGTTGGTACAGCAGCTCTCTAGAGCTTATTCATTTTGTTTAACTAAAACTTTACACCTGTTGATTAGTACTCCCCATTTCTCCCTGCCCCCAGCCCCTGGCAACCACCGTTCCACTCTTTGATTGTATGAATTTCACTATTTTAGACAGTTCGTACAAATGGAGCCACGTGTTGTGTTTCTGTGACTGGCTTTACCCCCCCCTTAGCCTGAAGTCCTCCAGGTTCAGCCATGATGCCACATACTTCTTAAGGCTGAACATTATTCCACTGTATATACAGACCACATTTTCTCTATCCATTCACCTCTCGATGGTCATTCAGGTTGTTTCCAGAATTTTTTTTTCCTTAATGCAAACCAAATTAGCCTAGTGGATTTTCCAAGATTCTTAAATACATATTCCTTTTTTTTCAAATGACTTGGTTTGAATGGTTAGTTAACGATCCACCTAACAGGCATGTTCTGTCACAAGGACCACACGTGAACACGAAACTTAGCTATGACATTAAAAGGCTCAAAAGCTTAGTCATTTTAATCCATTAAAACAGTAATAAATTCCCTTTGGCTCTGGGTTGGTAGAGTAAGAAAACAGTCTGCATCCTAGACTACACCTCTGAAGAGAGAATTATCCCCCAAATCTCACTCTCCCGCACTCAGACATAAAGCACTTTCTTTTCTTTTAAAACTGAAATTCTACACGGGACTAGAAGGAAACGTTGGACAACCACAACCCTAAAAGGAGGTGCGTGATTCTGAACGTGAGATAATTAACATGTAAAGTAACGGGAAAAGAGCCCATCAGCCTTGGGGCATGTGCCCTCCAGCTCCCGCTCAAGGCTAGTTCTGTCTTCCTACATTCAACACCCACCCCCGACACCCCACCCCACCCCCCGCTTCCCAGCGTGCCCTGCAGAGATTCACTAGAACATGAGCTGCTTTTCTGGAATTAGCCATGCACGTGACTGCAGGCAGGAGAAAGGACCACCACCACTACGCTCTGGGGAAGGCAGAGCCGATCGATACAGGAGCATCCAGGGTGTAACTATGTGACTTAACGCCCCAGCCTCAACCCAGCTTGTAGCTGGGAATCTGGGGGGAATGAGCTTTTCCAAGGAGACCTTTAGGATTTCATAGACCATAAACTCAAGCCAAGAACTAAGCAATAGGGAGCAAAGTAGACTGCGGAGAGGTGGAAAACTCATGGCCAGTCTAACACAAGCACCACCTACTCAGGTGCTATCAAAGTGCCAGGTGGGAATTTGGATCCAACCCCACCAAGTCTTCCAACATTTTAAAGAGAAGTAGAAAATACGGACTTTTTCTATTCTCTTTTACCCAAATGTTAACAGTTAGCGTCTCACTCCTATTTTTTAAGAGAAAACCACCCGGGAGAGATAAAGCCTGGCCATGGGACAGAATTCAGGACACAGGCTGGCTGCTCACAACTCTCGGTGATACTACATCACGACCCAAATGAAAACTGAACACCCAAAAACATCTACCCGCTCTCTCCGAATGCTGGAAATCACCTGCTTCTCATCTGCTCCAACTCGTGGCTGTCATTCTGCAGAGACGGGAGGAACCACAGGTACAGGCAGACAGAACAAGGCCTGGGCAGGAGCCAAATGCCCTCAGGGCCAGAGTCTCCGGGGCCTCTGTGGGTTTCAGCTGGGTGGGCGAGAGTCTGGACCAGGCAGGACTCTGAGGGGCAGCGGGGATCCCCAGGCCGCCCAGACAGCTAACGCCCCTTCCCTAAGCCAGCCTCAGCTCTGTCGTCGGGGAGCTGGAGGATGAGCCCCCACCTGGAGGGGTGCTGGGGGAGACGCACCTGACCAGTCCCTGCACCACCAGAAGCTGATAGCCAGATGGTCCCTGTGATTCTGCCCACCCCCCCACACCCCCGACTTTTGTCTGGAATCAGGGCCTTACGTTCAATGAAGTTGCTTCACAAGTGATTTCAGAAAAGGGTTTCTTTTCCTTTAAAAAGGCCCAGGAAATACTGAAAGGGAAATCAGATTTGCTTAATGATAGAAAGCCTCTGGGAGGCTATGTCCTGAGAGACGACAGAAACACACAGCTGAGCTACTTCCTAGCTCTTGGGCCTCAGTTTTCCTATCAGTAAAATGGGGATAAAAGCAGCTTCTACAAAAAGTGCTTAAAACACTGTCTGGCTTTCCCTGGCGTGATTCCGTCCTGCGCGACTGTTCCCTGGAACAGTAGTCTTTTATCTCCGTCCACCTGCTCTCCCACCTGAGCGTATGCCACCAACCCATGGAAGATTCAGTGGACATGGACATGAGCCCCCCGAGGCCCCAGAACTATCTTTCTGGCTGTGAACTAAAGGCTGACAAAGATGCTCACTTTAAGGTGCATAATGATGAAAATAAGCACTAGTTACCCTTTAAGAACGGGCAGTTTAGGGGCTGGTGTAAAGGATGAACTAACTGCACACTGTCGAAGCAGAGGCGATGAATTATGAAGCCAGTCCAATTAAAGTAACACTGGCAACTTTGAAAATGTCTGTGCAGCCAACTCTCCCCTGGGGGCTTTGAAATAACACCACCCGTGGTCTTATGGTTGAAGTGTGTGGATTCAGGGCCTGTGCATATTAGTGGACAGCACTCAGTAGCTGTTAAGGAAGATGCAGAGTCAGAAGACGAAGAGGAGGAGAATGTGAAACTTCTAAGTGTATCTGGAAAGCGTTCTGCCCCTGGAAGTGGTAGCAAGGTTCCACATAAAAAAGTGAAACTTGGGCTTCCCTGGTGGCGCAGTGGTTGAGAATCCGCCTGCCGATGCAGGGGACACGGGTTCGTGCCCCAGTCCGGGAGGATCCCACGTGCCGCGGAGCGGCTGGGCCCGTGAGCCGTGGCCGCTGAGCCTGCGCGTCCGGAGCCTGTGCTCCGCAAAGGGAGAAGCCACAGCGGTGAGAGGCCCACGTACCGCAAATTTAAAAAAAAAAGTGAAACTTGCTGCTGATGAACATGAAGATGATGATGACTTTGATGATGAGGAAGCTGAAGAAAAAGCTCCAGTAAAGAAATCTGTATGGATACTCCAGCCAAAAATGCACAAAACCCAAACCATAATGGAAAAGCCTCAAAACCATCCACACCAAAATCAAAAGGTCAAGAATCCTTCAAAAAACAGAAAAAAACTCCTAAAACACCAAAAAGGACCTAGCTCTGTAGAAGACATTAAAGCAAAAATGCAAGCAAGTATAGAAAAAGGTGGTTCCCTTCCCAAAGTGGAAGCCAAATTCGTCAATTATGTGAAGAACTGTTTCCGATGACTGACCAGGAGGCTATTCAAGATCTCTGGCAGTGGAGGAAGTCTCCTTAAGAAAATAGTTTAAACAGTTTGGTAAACTGTTCTGTCTTATTTCATTTCTGTAACAGTTGATATCTGGCTGTCCTTTTTACAATGCAGAGTGAGAACTTTCCCTACCGTGTCTGATAAATGTTGTCCAGGTTCCATCGCCAAGAATGTGTTGTCCAAAATGCCTGTTTAGTTTTTAAAGATGGAACTCCACCCTTTGCTTGGTTTTAAGTATGTATGGAATGTTATGACAGTACATAGCAGTAGTGGTGGTCAGACAAATGGAGATGGTGGGGAGACAAAAATATACATATGAAATAAACTCAGCATTTTAACACAGTAAAAAAAAAAAAAAGGCTATTTTTTTAAGCTCTGCAGGCATTTGATAAAATATTTTCTACATTTGTATATAATAGTGTCTGTGAAATAAAACTGAAAAAAAAAAAAAAAAAAAAGGCAAAATCTCTTAAAGGACAAAAAGCCCATGATGAGACTCTACAGAACATGCCTTGATTTGTACAAAAGCCTCCAGGGGCTCTCTCTCTCTCTAACATTTATTAACTTGACAGTGGGGGAATTCACTGGCGATCCAGGGGTTAGGACTCCCGGCTTTCACTGCCAAGGGCCCAGGTTCAATCCCTGATTGGGGAACTAAGATCCCATAAGCCACACAGAGCGGCCAAAAAAAAAAAAAAAAAAAGACAATGAACATGCAGTGGTCTGTGCTATTTCTTATTCTGCTGTCCTGCCTTATTTTGCTTACCCCTGGTCCAGGCTTATGTTTTGGCTCTGCAAGCTCAAAGCAAGCTCCCTGAGAAGGGACAGCACATCACAACCCTTGCAGCCTCCCCCTGAGTCTGTGTCCTGTTTCTGGGTCGGACCCAGAGCAGGCTGTCGACAAGCCTGCCCCGTTCTGCTTTAAGAACATCCTGGGGAGGAAGGGACGTCCATCCTTTTAAGAAGTGGCTTCCACTACAGCTGTCAGGGACTCCCTGCCCAAGGCCGACTGAAACCTCTCTACAACTCCTACCTACTGTCCCTCCACCACCGGGATATCCTTAACGACTCCCTCAATGTGCACCCTGCACCCAAAATGAGCCTGACAGTTCGACTGGTCCCCTCCAAGGCGACAGGAGACACCACGGAGAAAGGGTTAAGGAAATCTCGTGGGGCATCAGACTTGGGCAGCTGTCTTTTTTGCAAATGTAGGGGGACCGGCTTCCAGGACAGCTCCCTCCCAGAACCAACCTACACCTGCATGTTCAAGGGAAACAGCCTCTGGAAACAGGGCTGGTGAAGCTCATGGCCCCTAAGCCACCTTCAATGGTTGTCAGGCAGGCAGGAGTAAGAGGTCCATGCAGAGTGGGCACAGCTGGAGCAGAATCCGTGAGTCTTTAAGGCTCTGGGAATATTTGGTGCTTGGGGGACAGCAATGCTTGCCCCCCGCCATGGATATCCTAAGTATTATCCACACTGAGTTACACTATAGAATAATCCCGAATCATCAAGACGGTTCATTAACACTTGCCATGCTCTAATGAAGAGGCAGGAAGGTGTACAACCTGCCATATCTCTTGCTCTTCAAATAAAAGCCAGACTTCTGACCAAAGCCGCCCTGATATCCCAGGCCCACCGAGCCCACCCCTCTGATCCCACCTCTTACCCACCCTCTCCTCCCTTATCTTGTTCAAACCACGCTGTGCTCCTGGATTTCCCTGAGCAACCAACTCAGCCTTGGCCTGCCCCTCCCTACCTGAGTCCCTGCTCTCTCTGGCCCCTCCACCCAGATCGTCACCCGGTCCCGCCACTACCTCCTGACCTGAGATCATACTGTCTATTCCCCACTTGTATGTCATCTGCCTTCCCCACTTCCGACGGGCAGTGTCTGCCTGCCCGCTCCTGTATCCCAGCATCTAGTACTCAGCCTGGCACACGGCAGGCACCAAAGACATGTTTCTTTGAATTAAAGAACAAAGGAATTTTAGAAAAACTTCCCCCAAAATGGTCAAAATCAAAGTATAATACTTCCCATCAAACCTAGAACCATCTCAGCTAATTTCCATTTTGTCTCCTATCAATGGATTGCCGGGATTCCTGGTAAATGATTTCAGATGACTTTGATATTCTTTTTTTTAGCGGGGGCGGCGGGGGGGCGGCAAGATGACAAGCAACGTTTAACAAAGAGCAATATTTCAGATTCTGGTGGTGTTTAAAATGAGAAAGTGTATTTTCTATACATTCGGTGGGTGGGTATAATTTTCAAACTATGCCTGTTAAATATTCTCCCCTACACACACACGTGCGCGCGTGTGCTTTCTCAGACTACTTGGTAGGGTTTCGGGAGGCTTTTTGCCTCATTTCCTCACAGTGTGACTCTTGCTAAAAGGGAACCAAGAAATCACCCGCCGCTCATCTCTGTCTACCTGTTGTTCTGAAGCGCACGGGGGCCGCGCTCCACAGAGAACTGCTATTAGCTGGAATAATTCACATCGCTGGGAGAGGGGGAGAGGGGAGGGCAGGAAGGCTGGCAGGGAGGGCTCACACCTGTCAAAACAGCAACCCCTTATAATTTCCCATTTTAGCTCCACAGAAAAGGCAACAGGAGGGGAGTACCCAGCGCAACGATGGGAGATTCATTTTCCCGGCAATCTGGGGAAATGCTTCTGATCCCTGAAAGCATTATTTGGAAAAGCAATTTGGGCGGTGATTTAATTTACTGCGGCAAAACCCAAAAAAGAACAGCAACACTTAAAACAGCCGTGGAGGGCTTCCCTGGTGGCGCAGTGGTTGGGGGTCCGCCTGCCGATGCGGGGGACGCGGGTTCGTGCCCCGGTCCGGGGGGATCCCACGTGCCGCGGAGCGGCTGGGCCCGTGAGCCGTGGCCGCTGGGCCTGCGCGTCCGGAGCCTGTGCTCCACGACGGGAGAGGCCGCAACAGGGAGAGGCCCGCGTAACCGCAAAAAAAAAAAAAAAAAACAGCCGTGGAACCTATGCCGATGCCAGCTGCGTCCACAAAACCACGAAAGCAAGATTCTTTTCCAACACACCTGAAGAAAACTGAAGCCCGGGCGTAATCAGGCTTATTAACACAGCCCAGGACAGTATTTTTAAAGTACAACATCACTGGCTGGTATCAAGACAATAAAATAGTAGCCGTACCCACCGCCCCTTCTTGTATTCACTGACAGGATCAAAGGTTCGGTCACAGCTACGCGTTTGAAGCCTGTGTTTAACGCCCACCTGTCGTGTTGTCCAAAGAAACGGGCATCAACCTGGCCATCTTTATCCCTCAGAGCTTTCGCGGGCCAGAATGGAAACCCCTTCAGTTTGGCCCAAACCAAAGGATGTGGATTGCTCTAGGAAAAGAAAAATAAAATCCAGAGTTTGTATGTATTCGACAGCAAGATGCACACATAAAGCTCGGTGGGTGAGGTTAGGCTAAGGCAGAGGTGATACAGGCCACGGAATGAAAGCAAACGATTTCCAGCAGTGTCTCCCCACGTGGCAGTCCCCAGATGTGTGGCCAGGAAGCCTGGGCAAGGCTGGGAATGGGGTTCAATGGGGAAACCAAAAAGAAGTGAGCACTGACCAAAACGAGGCTTGAACTCTGGCTGTGCCGCTCTTGCCTTAGTGGGAGCGAACAAGAGATTGTACCTTTCTGGGCAACACAGGGACAGTAATACCTACACCCTCTGTTAAGCTGGAGGGTTAAATGCACCTTACATCCAGCATATAATAAGGGACGGCATTAGCTAACTTCATTCTTTACCGAGAGCTACTCAGGGCCTTAACGATTCAGATGTCCATCTCGAAAGGCAGGAAAAGACAAACTATGTTTTGATTCTCAACTTTACTTGCCCCGATCTTGCGGCCCAATACCATCCCCCCGCACCCCCATCCTCCCAGCTCACCCCAATGACACACTTCTCTGCAGAACATCAGTTTGGAAAATACGGATCCATGGAGACAACTAGGGTGGACTTTCTCTCCCCACCCCAATCCCAACCTCAAGAACCATGGTTTAGAGAGACCATGGAGTTAACCCTGGGAGGGATTTCCAAACCATACTCATTTAACACCACTCGGCTCATCATCTGCATGACTTTGGCCTGTCTCTCCTCTCTGATGAGCTTCTTTTCACTCTGCATCCTGCTGTTTTCGAGGGCTAATAAACCCGGTAAATCGTGACGCTACCTCTGGCACATGGCCTTTCAGCCAGAGAGGTTTATCCCACCTGGATGACTCCCATCCTGCCCAACTTAATTTTCAGTAAGAAAATTATTCTAAAACTTCATCCAAAGTTTCATCCAATAAGCCACCTGGAGAAAGCTGTCCTGGGTCACCCAAGGCACAGAGTTCAGAAAACAAAGAAAGGAAAGGAAATCCAACTTACACAAGGCTCACAAAACCAGTTATCTCGTTTTTGGCAAGCAGCTAGATAACACTCTGGACAAACTTCGATTTCATTCATCTGTAAAGCAAAAAATGTGTTAGAATGTGTCATTCCCAGGGGCCTTATATCTGCAGGCCCTCCAGAAATGCATCATGATACTGGCAGGTTAAGATTAGCTAACCTAAGTCCCACGGTGGGGAACACACCCTGGACATCAGTCCAACTATTTCTCACCAGCCCCGACTCACCCACCTAGCCCCAGCCACCATCCTCTCTCGCTGGACCATGTCTCCCAGCTTCCCAAGCTTGGTCCATTCCCCACACAAACAGAGCAGCCAGAGCCACCTTCTACAAACACAGATCCCATCTGGTCCCTCTCCTTAGACCAGTGGTTCTCTACTGGGACAGTTTAACCCTTCCAGGGACACCTGGCATAACCGGAGATATTTTTGGTCATCGGTCATCACAACTGTGGTGGACAGTTGAGACTGGAGTCTATGAGGGCACAAGGACAATTCCTGCGACAAAGATGTCTCTGGCCTCAAATGTCCGTAGTGCCAACGTTGAGAAACTAACGATGAAATCTAAACACCTGGTCAGGGCTTCCCCGGTGGCGCAGTGGTTGCGAATCCGCCTGCCAATGCAGGGGACGTGGGTTCGTGCCCCGGTCCAGGAGGATCCCAAATGCCACGGAGCAACTAAGCCCGTGCGCCACAACTGCTGAGCCTGCGCTCTAGAGCCCACAAGCCACAACTGCTGAAGCCCGCGTGCCTAGAGCCCGTGCTCCGCAACAAGGGAAGCCACGGCAATGAGAAGCCCACGCACCGCAACGAAGAGTAGCCCCCGCTCGCCGCAACTAGAGAAAGCCCACGCGCAGCAACGAAGACCCAACGCAGTCAAAAATAAATAAATAAATACATTTAGATAGATAAATAAACACCTGGTCAGTTCCTTCAAGGCCATGCGTGGTCTACCTGTGTGAGCTCCCCAATCCCTTCCCTCGACTCTGGCCTCTGCTTGCCATGCTCAATTCTATATATCTCTAATCACACCATCCACAGCAATTAATTAATACACCACGTTACTCTATTTTATTTCCACGGATAACTGAAAATTCTGTAACTGACTGTCCTCTCTCTTTAGAAGGTGCATTCCCCCAGAGAATCGTCATGACTTAGAACTAAGGGCCCTGGAAGCTCCCTTCTTGGATCTAAATTCAGACTCCACTACATCCTAGCTCTAGAACTTTAGGAACAGTTGCTTATACTGTCTGAGCATCCATTTCCTCACCTCATAGGATGGGGATGAAAGCAGTACCTACCCAACAGAATTATTATAAAAATTAGATGAGATAAGTGTAAAGCACTTCAAGTGACAAGGTGCCAGACACATAGCAGGTGCTCAATTAATGATTATTAATTAATAATTTTATAGTAATTACTAATTACAATGGACTGACCGACTGAGGGCAATGAATAAATGAGTGAATGAATGAATGAGTGAATGGTGGACCATATTTCTCCCTTCTACCCACTCTCCTTCTGGGCTATTACAAAGGTACTGGGTAGAATAAAGCGGCAACATCAAGTCCAGGACAGCCCCGGCATTGGAGCCCACAAAGCAGCACTGTGTTGCCAACGGGTAGGTTCAGAATGCCAGACAAAGAGCATCTGGGTTCAATAAATTCTACATTATGACAACCCACCAATTAAAAGTCTAGGCTTCGGCACCCGGATCAGGGGAAACGAATCCTCAAGGGGTAAAAACTGAACAACTCACCCAGAGACAACTCCAAGTCTCCAACAAGCATATCAAAAACAGTCCACCGGCACTTGCATCAACGAAATCAAAATCACAATCACAATCACAGTGAGATGCCACTGTTTTTTACTAATCACACTGGGGCAAAAAAACATATACATACAGTTTTCAAATTGGAACTTCCAACATTGCAAAACGACACAGAAAAACCACCACATTTGTTCACTCCAGGTCATTGTATAAGTAACGCTGTAGCATTTCCAGAAAACAGTCAAAAGAGGTATCTACCCAAAGCCATGTTGATAGCCTCAGACCTAGTAGTTGCATTTCTAACAATTATACTAAGGAAATAAATCATCAGAACAACCATGATAAATTCTATTCTTCCTCCGTGTTTGATTACCTAGGAAAACACTCAGAGTGAAAAATGTGGATTATAAAACTCTCTATATACAGATATATAGACATGGACATATCCTAAGATACCCAAATGTTTTCTTTACAAATGAACGGACGGATAGATGAGAGTGCAGACAGGCTGAAGGCCATTACATCTCAGTTTTTTGTGCTCACAACAGGGATCTAACAAAGAAAGGCTCCCCTGCACCACTTCTGCCATCAGCCTGTCCTGCAACCACTAGAGCCTCAGGGCACCCAGCCCAGGAGCTTCATTTCATCCACACCATCAAAACTAGGGGGTATTTTACCAGGACACCTGGGCCACTCTCAGAGAAACTCAGGACCTTTCCTGCAAATAATGTCAAAACCCAAATACCTTCTGCAAGAAGACTGAGGGGATGCCACAGATTGTGGGGCAAAGAAATCACAAACTCTATTTGACCCAGAAAACTCAGGATGTGCAGTGCTGGACCACGACTCAAGGCTGAAAAATCCCATCTCTCTTAGATCTAAGATTAGCTTGTTGATTTATAACATATTATGGCATATCTGTTGCTTTTACTTTCCTTGAAGAGAGGGGCGCTATCTGTACCTCAACAAATTCCAAAATTACCAGAGCTACCCACTGGGAGATTCCACCAATGGAAACTTCAATCACCCCAAGCCTTAATTCTAGGTACACTTAAAAGGGGACAGTAGGAAACACATACCTCATGCTCACAGATTTTGATGACTACTTTCGCTATTTGCGTCAATTTGTGATTTCCTGAGGGAATAAGAAAATAGAATTAATTCAAATGAAAACACAGAAATACCCAGCCTTGAGATTATACTTCCACTTACAACATTTTAACTTGCTTTCTTCCAGGATTAACCTTTTAAAGGTTAAAAACCATACATTTCTGACTTCTAACATCAGTTCAGATTAGGTGACTTTTCCCATGAACCAATCTTTGGTGCCTAGGTGTCATCTTCTCTGAAACATAACAATTTGTGTTGGTTTCCAAAAGCTCATGAATTAATATTTGAAAGATGCTTTTATATTCTCAAGGCTCAAATTAGTGAAAAGGAGCCTTCTTCTGCCCATTGTCCCAGACGCCAACCCAAGAATAGTACAGGAGAAAGAAGACATTTAATTGAGTAACTCTAGTGTTCCTGGTGCTTTGAAATACATTTTCTTGTTAACTCTTCAAAAAGCCTTATTAGGAAGCAGGCATGAATGTTCTCAGTTCACCAAAGAGTAAACCAAGGCTCAGGAGTCATCACTTACATGAGACCATTTAGCTAACGAGTTGAGGATATGGCCCCAGGTCTAACTCTTAACCCTGAACCTTTACACTAAACCAGAGAACAAGATGGCCAAAAAGCCATGTTTTCTTCGAACATTATAACAACTTTTAGAAATTGTAAATTTGGTGGCAAAAAGATTTCATACGCACACACACAAATACCTAGATTTCTGGCCTGTCTTGAAAACTTAGAAGATCTAAGAACTCTGTATCCAATAAACCACTGGAGTGTCCAGGGGAGATACCCCTCCAGACCAGGTAGGAGTTCCCTGTTCTCCACAGTCACTCGCTCTCCCCATGGCCAGTGGTCATCCTGGCTTATGCTATTTTTTTGCTACCTGAGCTCATTCACTTGTTTATATGACCTTACTGCCCTTTCTATATATTTGAGCTTATAACCTTGACACAAATTCTCAATGTCTAGGGTACCTCTCTTTCTCTCCTCCCTGCACGCCAACCCTGCTACTGAGTTAATAATGCAAAACATGTACTTTAAGCAGTCAGCCATCCATTCATATATCTTTCCTCAAACATCAGCTACCAACAGTCTACGCTAGGCCCAAGGGTAAACAGGAAACAAGTTTGGCATCTGCCCTTAAAGGGCTTACGTCCTGGTGAGCAACTCAAAAAAAAAAAAAAAAAAAAAAAAAAGCACCATCCAGAAAGTGTGATAAAATGCTGCCATGGGGAAGTACAGGTACTGTGACAGCCCTTAACAAGAGTACATAGTATGGTCTGGGTCACAAAGGAAAGCTCCTCAGAGGACTGAAAGGCTGAGACTGAAGGATAAGGAAAACTCATCAAAGCGAAGAGGGGAAGAGTGTTCCAGCAGGGGACAAGAAGAAGAGAACAGGGCAGGACCCTGAAAGATCTACTTGGCCAGAAGGCAGACAGAGAGGACTGTGGGAGAGGGTAGGACAATGGGAAAGGTGCCCATCGAGGAGATTTTAATGGGAGCTCTCCTCCATTCTGTCCAGAAGACTTAACCCACAAAAATGCAACTGACAAAACTTTAACCAGAATATAAAGAACTCCTAAAACTCAATAATAAAAAACAAACAACCCAATTTTTGAAATGAGCAAAAGATGTGAAAGATGTTTCACCAACAAATGATATACAAATGACTAATAAGCACATGAAAAAATACTCAATACCAATAGTCATTAGAGACAGACAAAACCACCATGACATAATACTTCATGCCTTCAAGAATAGGTAAAATTAAAAACAGACAAAACCAAATGTAGACAATGATGTGGAGCAACAAAGATTCTCATATACACTGATAGAAGGAATGTAAAACAATACAACCAGTTTGCAAAACAGTTTGGTAAAATTTCTTATAAATTTAAATATAAACCTACTCAATGATCTAGCAATACCAGTCTTGGGTATTTATCCAAGAGAAATGAAAGCATGTGTCCACAAAAAGACTTGTATAAGAATGTTCACGGTGGCTTTATTCATAACAGCCAAAAACTGAAAACAATCCAAATATCCATCAACATCAACAAAGGGAATGGATGAATAAATTGTATGTTGATACAATACTGTTACTGGACTTCCCTGGTGGCACAGTGGTTAAGAATCCTCCTCCCAATGCAGGGGACACGGGTTTGAGCCCTGGTCTGGGAAGATCCCACATGCCACGGAGCAACTAAGCCCTGCGCCACAACGACTGAGCCCGCGCTCTAGAGCTCGTGAGCCACAACTACTGAGCCCGCATGCCACAACTACTGAAGGTCGCGTGCCTAGAGTCCGTGTTCCACAACCAGAGAAGCCACCGCAATGAGAAGCCCGCGCACCACGACGCAAAGTAGTCCCTGCTCGCCACAACTAGAGAAAGCCCGTGCGCAACAACAGACACAGCGCAGCCAGAAATAAATAAATAATTTATAAAAATTATATATACATTGATACCACTCAGCGATAAAAAGAAACCAACCACTGATAGACCCAACATGAATGAATCCCCAAAATATTACACTGTGTCAACGTAGCCAGGCATAAAAGAGGGCACTCTGACTCCACTGGTATGAAATTCTAGAATATGTAAAACTAATCTCTAGTTACAGAAAACAGAATAATAGTTCCTTTTCAGGAGGGTGGATTTACTGGAGAGGGACAATTGGGAATATAATGGGGTGATAGAAATGTTCTAGGATCTTATTTGGGGTTGTAGTTACAGAGGTGGTTACACATTTGTCAAATTCATGGAATGTACCTGTAAAATCTGTGCTTTTTATTTTATGTAATTATTCCTCCATTAAAATAAGGGGTTTTTTTAAAGGACAGGTAAAAGCATCATATAGTCAGTCACAAGCCACTGTGGACATCAGCTCATACCTTAAAATGCATGTAGTCACTGCCCCCTGTTCACACACGTCAGCAATCTATACACCAGTATTCTCAGCTATTGGCCTTGATGCATGAAAAAAGAGCCTGATTTTTTATGAAGGGCACACACACAGCACACTCTCATTCTTAAGAGTCATCTAATCCACTCACCCCCATTATAAATGATGCAGTTGTGCAAAATCCATTTTGCATCAGCCAGGAAGGCTTCTGTGCAGCCATACATTTTCTTTTTAGCGTTCTGGGAAGAAAAGCCACAGAAAATGATCACCAGTGAGTCTCTATAAGCCACAACCAGTAACACCTGCGTCCCCACATAATTTTCTTAGCAGTCATTTGCCAAATTAATTAATGCTTCTACTCATTTCCCAAGATGCTATTATAGTTGAGATCTATAACTCTATAAAAATGCATTCACTGAATTCACCACACTAACTTGAACTTTCTCATCTTAGAGCACTGTCATTTATCAAGCAGCTTCTTCCACCAAACCAGGATATTTTATATATTTACACATTTATTATTAATGGTACAGCCTCACATAAGCCTCATAATTCAAAACTCAAGGAAGCAGTCACTATCCCCATTTTACAGACAGGGAAACTGAGGTATAGTAATGTTAAAGGAACTAATCAAAGTTCCAAAGCTAATAATTTAGGAAGCTAGGATTCCAACCTTGTGTTTTTGGAACTCCTTCTTTTGTTTAATACCGTAAGGGTGTGTGCAATTTTCCAAAGCAGGCTGGATTTACTGTTTTGGGGCTCATCAATGCATACAATATAAAGTAATGTTTTCTCCTCATCCATGCTTTTCTTTAACCATATTTTGGTGCCAGCAATTTGAAAATCAGCACCAGGATGACATACACAATCTAAAATGTTACACGTGTAATTCTTCAGCATGGAATTTTAGTTTGAACCTTTAAAAACACTTTCAGGCATTAAAGAAATACCCTTATCAGTGAAATAAGTCATGGTCTAAGTAGCCACTTATTCACTGCTAACATGAAGGTCTCCCAGACAATTTTCTCTTCTTCCTTCCTGCTGCTCTTATTAGCACCTCCCAAAAGAAAGAGACGGGTAAGGCTCAAATCAACCATATCACTAATTCTTAGAAGCTGTGACTTTCTCAGATAAAAAGCTAGAATCACCAGCAGAAGTATAATACTATTTGGAGCTCAGCAGTGGATTTCAACACCCATTGTAATCGTTGGGAAAATGTTACAGACGAAGTTAGGGGAATGAGAGTTCTTCCATCCAAATAAGAATGGCACAGAACCATCTAACTCGAGAAGGGGCACGGGAAGTGAGGGAGGATGTTTAATCATCTTGACAATTGGCTTTTTGATGGAAGCCAACCTTTTCCAATGTACAAAGGTCCATGGGATGGAAGATGTATTCCGCATAGTCGGGATGCTGTTCCAACGGAACGGGCTTCTGGAATGCGTCTGTCTATAAAAGAAAAGATGCACATACACAGACACAAACCCATCACTGCTATGGAAGACCAAGCATTAATACCAGCGATGTACTTTAAAACAGAGACAACTTTCCAGAAAATACAGTTCTAAAACTTTCTACAAAATAGGCCCTTGAGAAGCTCCAAACTGGTTCACCTTCAAATTCTGCCTGGTTATCCATTATCATGGGTCCAGCTGTGTTCCAGTTTTGTCATTTGTTTTGTATTTAGTACATACTCAAGTAACAGGTCCAGGCCTCTTCAATTAAGACGAACAAAAACACGCTATCAGTTACTTGTGACCTGAATTCTGAAGGAGGCTTCTCTATACACTGAAAATGCCCATAATCAAAACTGACTGGGGGTGAAATCGGGCTACACCTAGAGATGACACACCAAATAAAGTTCCCCTAAAGTGCCAACAGATATCTTACACATGGGCGGAAATTTTAGTGAGGTTTTTTTTGCTCCTCCTTTGAGGAGCCAAATTACTTTCAAAGCAGGGGCTGTGTGGGGACTTCCCCAGTGGTCCAGTGGTTAAGACTCTGGGCTTCCAATGCAGGGGCGCGCGTTCGATCCCTGGTCAGGGAACTAAGATCCCACAGGCTACGTGTCACAGAAAAAAAAAAAAAAAAAAAAAAAAAAAAAACCCAAAAAACCAGAAACAAAACAAAGCAGGGACTGTTGTAAAGGTTTTGTATCTTGATCCACTTTCTTATGGAGTAAGAATCAGTTCAAAATACAAGGCCTGGTTTGTTGATGGGTAGTATTTACTTATCAATTTTAAAAAATCTAAAAGTTTTCATTAAACACCAAATTATGCTCAAGCAAGGCATCTGAATGGATTACCATTTGCAGTCATCCAAGCTCCCTCTCATCCAGAATCAGTTTGGCCATTTTAAGTTAAAAGGATGCTTCCACAAAAATCAGCAACCTTCTGTTCTGATTTTATAACAAACAATTTACATAAGAAATTAACACCTTCTTTGATTTTTCTTTTTTGTTTATAATTCCAGTGTTGACAAATCTACATGAATCAATTCTCCTTTTCAAAGTTTGTTTTTTCGCAAAACTTAGGCTAATACTTTTGCTTCCATTGACAGAGATTTTGTGAAAGAGACAGGTTCTCAATTTAGCAACCCCCAACTGGCATGCTCTGAATTTTTTTCATCGTGATATCAAATTTCAGAATATAATCTCAAAACTAAAGCTTCTACTTTTTTTGAAGAAATTAAGCCACAATGGCTACTGAAAGCACTCAGAATCTACATTTCATACATTTATTTGACTTAGAAAGCAAACTCTGAAGAGTTTCACAAAGGGTCACCACTAGCCCATATGGTGCCTTTGTGTACATGAGAAAAGAACCCTACCCAAGAACCCAAGTTTCCATAGGAAAAATGTCATAACATGTTGACTATCTTGTCATAACATATTATTTTTAAAAACAAGGTATTTTACTGCCATCTTTCTGAAACCTGTCACAAAAAACTACAAAACCACCATCACAGCTATGATATGACTGGGACTTCTGGGAGGGAAACCACGGAGAAGTACACCGCTTGCCAGCTGAACATGGCAGGCCTGCTTTCACATACAGATTTTCCTTAAAGGCCAAAGGCTGTACATCAAATCCCGTTTCAAAATTCTCACCCTTTACAGGAATCTCACTGGTTGAGTTTTACCTGAAGGTTCCACCATAAGGCCTTGATTACAAAGAAACTGGGTTCTACTCAGCTCTCTCACTGAAATGGAATTCTACTAACTCTCCCTTACCCGATGCGGTCTGAGGTTTCACTTCGCAACCACTCCGAATTTTAAATCCCCACCAGCTTTCTAACATATGTCATTTCCTGATTAAACTCCTTGGTCTCACAAAGTTCTCACTTTTGAGAATTAACTTAATGCCGTTGTCCAACTTAATTTACAGGTATCTGAACCTGGGCACACAAGACCCAAAGAGTAATAATAAGCCCAGGTGTCTGTAAAGCTAAGGCAACTACAAGGAACAAAAATGTTAACAGAACAAAGGTCACTATTCTCATTCACACTTATAACAAGAGGAAGTGTCATCTTACCCCTGGCTGTTTCATTTTCTGAATGGCAAACTTGAGCAGGTAGGATAACTGTTCAATGGTGAGCATTGTCATGGCTTTACTCTGAGTCTCGATGCATTCTGCTACTGTAATCTTCTACAAATCAAAATCATACAGATATCCAGTTAGAAAAAAAAAATTACGATACCATGTACTCATTTCCCTTTCCTCCTAATTTTCCAGTAAGTTCACACGTTAAAAAATAATTCCCATCTAAATGAGACCAGTTGTTTCGCTTGACGGAGCACTTCAATCTACTTGCCCTGGGTGCTGCATCAGTGGATAAAAATTAAGAAGCACACCTATCCATCAATTAACTCATCAAGAACTGTTTTTAGCTCATGTAGACAATACAATCTGAAAAAAAGGACGGGGTAGGCAAGGACCTGAAAAATCATCATTGCTGTAACCCTTGGGTTTCAAGAATAGGACATGAAAGGCCACTGATGGTTTCAGGGTAATCACTTCACACAATGAATCAGCCACTTTCCTTGATACTCTTAAGGTTCTGGGCTATCTTGCAGGAAACTGACAAGGCATTAATTCAATGACATCACAGTTGGAAAGGGATAGCCTGCCCTGTAGAAAGAATCCAGGAGATGGTAGTGAACTAATAATAAAAATGACTTCATTCTCCGTCACCACTGATGTGAACCCACTCAGGACGTTCTGGCAAATTACCCACGGAGCAGTCTAGCTGTCTAGCTGTGGGAAATAAATGTCCCTCTGTAAGAGAAATTCCCGTCAAAGACTTGTCTGATACCAGATTCTGCAATGTAAATCTGGAACTTGATCTAAAAGCTTCGGAATCCTTAGGCAGCAGCAACACCAAAAATAGTAAATTCAGATGCTATCAGGAAACACTCTTGAACCATCTGTGTAGGGAGAGCTGAGAAAAGTTTTCTCCAATTAATTTGGATTTCATTTCCATTCTTCAGATCTCCGGATCCTCCAAAAGGAACTTGCAGCCGTGTCTGGTTGGTTGTTGAGAAAAAGGGCAACGTAAGAGGCGCTCATAAGCTGAAATCAGTCCGTGACGCATGGATCTCATTGCTTAGCTACCAGAGCCGAAATAGCTAATCTTCCCAGTTCACCACTGGAAGAAATTCAGGACTCGAAATCCTAGACATAGAACACCTGTCTGTCTGAATTCCAGCTCATTTCCAGGTAACTATCCACACTCAATACTTGGGTCGCCCACTCAACTGTCATTCACCTCTTCTCCCCCAGCCCTGGCCATGTCCTCCTGGTTGGCAATGGCGAGTTCCCACGATACAGACTGAAAGTACCAAACAAACGTTTCTGAGCCTTTCCTGTGTGGGGACTGGTGGTCCGTTCCTGACCAATGAGCCCAAGGGCGTGTGAGCTGGAGGCTGATGGGCAAACTCTTCTGCTTGATAAAAACGGATTGAGAAGAGACACTCCTCTCAGGGGGACTGTTATCTAGTCACACGTGATAAAACCCCCAGCAGCCACCATACAGCCTTGAGGGACACACTGCCTCAACAATGAAATGCAAAGAGGCTGGCTCCGAACAAAAGCTGGCCTGGACCTGCCTCTGGGTTCTTTCTACACATGATAATAAATTTCTCTGGTTTCCGCTGCCTTTCATCAAGATCTATTATTTACAGCAAAAGCATCCTATCTGAGCCACTATCTTCTCTGCGAAATTATTAAACAATTGGGAAGGGAAGGTCAAGACAAAAGAAAATAAATGAAGGTTCCAGTTGCCACATTAAATGCAGGATGAAGTCAGGCTCTGAACAGGAGGGCACTGCTGAGCAATCTCTCCGTCTATAGGAACCCAAAGAAAACCAGTAACCATCTTTTGCAATTTTAGGGGCAGAACACCATTAAAATGTCATCATCATACTGACCTGGCCTCTACCTTCTTTCCACAGATTTTTGCTCCATCCACTACACAAAAGCAGTACTACTGACACTGTCCTAAAGCTTGCTTTTTTTCCCCACTATCGACAGCTGGGAGAGCTTTCCAATTCCTACACAGAAAGCATACTCGAGTTTGAGATCTAATGCCAATATACCTTTGAATCCAGGTGACATTCCATATTAAAGGATTATGTAAATGACATTATTTGGGTTTTTTAAAATAAATCTATCTATCTATTTATTTATTTTTGGCTGCATTGGGTCTTCGTTGCTGCGCAGGGGCTTTCTCCAGTTGCGGTTAGTGGGGGCTACTCTTCGTTGCGGTGCACGGGCTTCTCATTGCAGTTGCTTTTCTTGTTGAGGAGCACGGGCTCTAGGCATGCGGGCTCAGTAGTTGTGGCTTGCAGGGTCTAGAGCGCAGGCTCAGCAGTTGTGGCGCACGGGCTTAGTTGCTCCATGGCACGTGGGATCTTCCCGGGCCAGGGCTCAAATGCACATCCCCTGCATTGGCAGGCGTATTCTTAACCACTGCCAAACCAGGGAAGCTCTGTTTTTGTTTTTAATTTGTTTTTGGTTTTGTTTTCTAGATGACATTCTTATTTTCAGCATTTTGAAAAAGCATCATAGTTGGAAGTTGCTGAGACTAGAAGACACCTCAGAAAAGTGGAAACCATGATAATTGTTTTCATGAAGAGCATTTAGGCTTTGCTACAAATGAAATATGCACGTTCCCTTCACTACGCCCATGTGCTTCTCCCTTGGGTTCTGTACCTGCAGCCCCCTCAGCCTGGAAGGCTGTCCCCCCATTGCCCCACAGCTCACTCCTTCCCTTCTTCAAGTCTTTCCTAAATCTTAAGAGGACTTCCTGGACTTCGTCATTTAAAATGGAAACACTCTGCACCCCCCTCACTCCCTACTCCTCACTTTCAATTCATTTTCTCTAAAACATTCTTCTACCACACGGTATACAACTCTATTGTGGTTTTTGTCCTTTTCTCCTGAAAAGAATGGGATTCAGGCCTCTTTTTGTTCACTGCTGAACCCCTAGTACCTAGGCACAGGAGAAACAGTTGTTGCGTGAATAAAAGCATCAGGTGGCAAGCAACCAAGTGGGACATACAACCAACACTGGCCTTCCCCGCTTGGCTACTGCTGATGATTCAATGATGCAGCAGGAGACAACATCCAAGAAGGAAGAAAACAGCGTGGGATCTCTTCAAAACATACAAACTGTCAGAAGTTTATAACTTCTGGAATGTTCCTTACAGGAGAATCAGAGAAGGCTGCAGATCTCAAAGTGATCCAAAGACCCATGAAGAATCAAAATCAATATTCAGTGCAGGGGACCTTCCTGGTGGTCCAGTGGTTAAGACTCCACATTCCCATTGCCGGGGGTGCAGGTTCGATCCCTGCTAGAGGAACTAAGATCCCACAAGCCACGCAGTGAGGCAAAAAAAAAAAAAAAAAAAAAAAATCAGTGCAATTGTCTTTCCAAGAGCTGCAGTGCTAAGGCCGTTGCCTATGTTGGTCCAAAAATGGGGGTGACCAGGATAGAGCAGATGGAAGGCAAGAAACTTCTCTTTTCTTTGTGTTTGGATTATTTGAAAATTTTGAAATAAAAGGAAGAAAAGAAAGGAGAGGAAACGAGGCAGACAATGCATTCATTCAGCAGGAACTAACCTCACATTCAGGACAAAACCAGTCCCCCTCTGGTTCCGATGTCAGTCTCAGACACTTAGCGTGATAAACCCGGGGACAGAGCTCACAGCAAAGGACTTGGCCTTCCCGGTGACAAACCCAGCAGTAGAAATCATTTCGTCCATCCTGCGGTACAACATCAACAGGGTCTGTGGTGAGTGGCTGCTTCATATAGTAAAACGGACCATGTCTTAGTTCTGACTGAAATGTAGGCAAGAAAGACAGGTTTGGTTTCAAAACAAATGTGCATTCTCAAAAGGAATTTGAACAAATACATCAATAACAACAGAAGAAAATTAAGAGCATTTCACACATTCATTAAAAAGCTATCTTGGGTTACTCTACTTAATACAGAGTTTGCGGGTCATTAGACATTAAGATTTCTTTTTCTTTCTTGTATTTTAAGAGGCCATGGATTGAAAAGCTGGTGTCTTAAGAGTTAACAGGCAGCCCTAGCAGGATAGCACAATGGTTACAACCCAGGCACACCTGGGTTCAAATTTAGCTCTACCAGCTGCATGACCCAGGGCAAGTCTCTTAACGCCTCAGCTTCAATTTTCTCATCTGTAAAATGGGGATGATAATAACTAACATCACTGTATTGTGGCTGGAATTAAATGGGATCGTATAACGTATGCATTTAACACAGCGCCGCCATTACAAATATTGCTGATACGGTTAAAAGCCCAACAAATGGAAGTCTAAATGCACAAAGCCAAGAAAAGTATGGCAATTTGCCCTGGGAGTCTTTCAACAACAGGCCTTCGGCAAATAGATCCATTAATGAGTCACCAAAAATGATCATTCATTTTCTAAGTCTACCCCCAATGCATAAAGTACTTAATAGCCGACAAGGCTTTCCTAAAACCATGCTTCTCCAACATGGTAAGTCCTGGTGTTTGCAGAGAAGCCACATCTCCTACTGAGAACGAACGAAGAATGGCAGATGAGATGAGATGAGGGGGGTGGCCAATTCATGGCCAAAATATCAAGAGAAATGGTCCCCTAGTGATGTATTATAGAATCCAGCAGAGCCACTCTCCAAACTCACACAACCGCTCGGAAGAAACTCGTTAGGAAAATGCCTACTGGAAACCAATAAGAAATACTGCTTAGGAAGTATGAGAAAGTCTGGCGATAAGTGTCAAAATGACCTGGTAACTGGCTGTGTGACCTTGAGAAAGCTACTCAACCCACTTTAGCCTTGATTCCACGGACAACAGCTCAGCCACAACAACAGGGCCTACCTCTGAATAAACCTTGTAGAACAAGCTTCTTCCTGTCTTTCAGGAAGACATTACAGTTTCCTCCATAAACATCTCATATATTGGTTAGGGGCTGCATAATTCTTGTTGCTGCTGTGACTAGGACCTTTTCCAATTACAGTTTCTAAATAGTTATCGTTGGTATATAGAAGCACTGTTAGATTTTTAATACTGACCTCATATATAAACAATTCTGGTAGTTTACTGATTAAAAATCTTACCATCTCTAAGTAACATGAGTTTTGTCAGTCCGAGTCTAATATTTTGACATCACTTGTCTGTTTTCCTTATTTTACTGACTAGGACGCCCAGGATAACAGGGAAGAGTGACCAAGATTGCAAGCACCCGTCCTGCTCCTGGTTTTTATTATGAAGTTTTAATGTTCTCAAAATGCCTGCTACTTCCACCTTCCTTGATAAAGAGCCTCACAGACGCTTATTTAGCAGATCTTTGTGAACCAATCCTTCTAAGCCTCCCGACTCCCATCTCTACTAAGAAAACAGCTACTACTTATAAGGGCAATTGCACAATTCTTGAGCTTGGTTATTGCCTTGTTTCAGTTCAACATTTAAAATAGAGCGCTCTCCTTGGTTTCCAAAGAATTAACATCATCGTGACGCTATTCCTTCCACGTTACGTTCTTCAACATACTGTCACACACACCATCTTCATTTTGTCCTCACCATCACCCAGTGAGGTACTCAGGGGACACACCACTGAGTCTTACTATACAGATGAGAAAACTAGGTTAAAAAGACTTATCTGGGGTCTTCCCTGATGGCGCAGTGGTTGGGAGTCCACCTGCCGACGCAGGGGACGTGGGTTCGTGCCCCGGTCCGGGAAGATCCCACATGTCGCGGAGCGGCTGGGCCCGTGAACCATGGCCTCTGAGCCTGCGCATCTGGAGCCTGTGCTCCACAACAGGAGAGGCCACCAACAGTGAGAGGCCCGTGTACAACAAAAAAAAAAAAAAAAAAAGAAAAAGAAAAAGACTTATGTGACCCCCAAGCCCAGAGCAAGGACTCCCACCCAGGTCTCCGAGCACTTTCTCTCGTCCCTGTGCCCCACAAAAGATGATGCTGGATGCAGAAGAGATTCTGATGATTAAGTGACCCCTCACAGAACATTCTCTGTAATCCAAAATAACTTCTGCTTAAACAAACTTACAGTTACCAGGGGGTAAGGGGGGGAGGGGGATACATTGGGAGATTGGGATTGACATATACACACTACTATATATAAAATAGACAACTAACAAGGACCTACTGTATAGCACAGGGAACTCTACTCAATACTCCGTAATGGCCTATATGGGAAAAGAATCTAAAAAAGAGTGGATATATGTATATGCAGAACTGATTCACTTTGCTGTACACCTGAAACTAAGACAACATTGTAGATCAACTATCCTCCAATAAAACTTTTTTTAAAAAAATAACAACTTCTGCTTAACGCAAAAAGCTGGAGAGGAAAAAAAAAATCTGAAAATTCGGAAGACAGCTAAAGCTAAAAACATAATAGAGGGGACATAAAAAGATAACAGCATCTAGAGCAAGGAGTTCTCAATTCACATGACATCTTGAGCCAGAAAATTCTTTGTTGCAGGGAGCTGTCCTGTGCACTGTAGGATGTGTAGCATCATCCCTGGCTAGATGCTGGTGGCAGGCCCCCTATCCACCATGCACAAAATTATGACAACCAAAAATGTCTCCAGACATTGCCCAATGTCCCTGGGTGGGGGCAAAACTGCCCTCAGTTGACAGCCATCCATGTAGAGGATCTGCTATCTGCCTAGGAAAATGGTTGTTCGAGTTTCTATGGGGGAGAGTGTTGGGCGGGGGCAGGGGGAGGGGGAGGAACGCCCATTGAAAGATAAACTGTACATATCAAGCAAGCAGAACTATTTCTAACCTGAGTGGGGTCTTCCAGGATGCTTTGTGGCTTTTGCAAGATAGCTGTAAGCTGTATTTCAGGGCCCAACTTCCTTTCAGTAAGTTAATAATAGGATAGGAAGAGTCATTAAGACCTAAATGAAACTAGAAGAATCGAATATAACAGCTCAGCTCCCTAGTCGGCAACCTAAGTCGTTTCCACTTAATAGAAGCTGGGGTATTCCACTTGAGAAGCTCCCCCCACCCCCTGTCCCTGCCCCTACCCTCACCTGGCCAGGGGTGGGCGTTCCTGGGAGGACCATGAGGATGGAGGGCCAGGTTGCCCCCTACTCTTTTCAGGAGTTTCATCCTTTCCCGAAACAGCAGCTGTTGCTGAGAACTAGCTGCCTGGTAATAACCTTGTCAATCAGATACCTGCCTTATCTGCTGCTTGTGTTTCCTGCTCCGTAAAAATAATCTGATAACAAATACGGAACATTTAAAAAAGGAAAGGCAAATCATTTCAGGTAGAATGAGTTTACGATTTTTCTCCCTCACATGCACAAGGTGCGTTCCCAGCCTGCTAGTAAGGCAAGCAGGCTACAACCTGTGTTGCTATGAGATTAACTGCAGGCTGTGAGCACACATGTTCACATTCCCTGCTTCTTCCACAGGCCAGCTTAACAAGAAATAGACAGGCTTATTCATTCACTTCTGGAACACCTCAGTCTACACCAGGAGCCAGCAAACTTTCTCTATAAAAGAATTCTATAAAGACAGTAAGTAAACAGTTGAAGCTTTGCAGGTCGTGTGGTCTCTACTGCAATGACTCAATTATTGTCAAAGTAGAGCAGAACCGACTGCAGGCGAGATGTCACTGAGTGGACGTGGCTTTGTTCCAGTAAACTTTATTTACAGAAACAGGCTCTGGGCCGCACCTGGTCTGCGAAAACCAGAGGATGGGTTCTGGGGCTGTGTGTGAGCACAGGGTACATGTCTGGGGGGCCAGGGGCTGGGGGGAGAGGACCACAGACTCAAATTCCTTCTGGGGCCACATAGGGAACACAGATGAATGAAAACAGTCCTAGTTCTGGCCTGCATTCTCCTGAATTCGATAAAAGCACAAGGACTGCAAAATAAAGAAAGACTGCTTAGCCCTGGAGGGTGAGGATGACGCTGGCACTCAGCCTCAGGGCTGGCGAGATGGTGGGAGGGGGCAGAGCATGTGCCCGTCTTCAGGGCTCTCAGCTCCAGTGCTCTAGGCCTCCAGGCAGACACACACACCAGGGGCTGCCTGGCCTCAAGGAAAAGTGGGCAATCCTGCTGTCTGTCCCCTGACCTGTCTCAGCTGTTAATACACTGCCCCCACCCAACAAGGAACTTCTGTGAAATGTCCCAATTTTTAAGACAATGCATGGGCCCAGCAAAATAAATCCTGGCCCACCTCTTTATAATACTCCTGTACTCAGAGGAGACAAGAGGGGCCCTGTCATTTCTGTGCCATATTCGATCAAAGGTACACCTAAGGCCATTTTGCACAAATCTGCTAGCAGATTATTGTTCGATCCTTTAATGAGAAAGAAAAGGAAAGAAAGAAAAGAAGTAAAGAAAAGAGGGATGGAGGGAGGGAGGGGAAGGGGAACCTCCCAAAAGGACTCAAACTCAAAATGTCCCAAGAACTACAGATTAGATTGGTATTTTACAGTAAAGGGCCAATGTCACTTGGGACAAGGTATTACTTGCCGCATCTACCGTAGGACATTTAGCAACCTGACCCTCCTCCTCACGATGCCAGAAGCACCCTTCCAGGCTTTGGGATGTCCCCCACAGGCAGTCCCAAGAAAAAAGCACCTATATGTTTTCAAACCTTTCCTAAGAGGTAAAATCACTAGACAAAAAGACTGTAAAAAATTAATTATAGGACTTCCCTGGTGGCGCAGTGGTTAAGAATCAGCCTGCCAATGCAGGGGACACGGGTTCGTGCCCTGGTCCAGGAAGACCCCATGTGCCGCGGAGCAACTAAGCCTGTGTGCCACAACTACTGAGCCCACATGCCACAACTACTGAGCCCACATGCCACAACTACTGAAGACCACGTGCCTAGAGCAACAAGAGAAGCCACCGCAATGAGAAGCCCATGCACCACAACTTAGAGTAGCCCCCGCTCGCTGCAACTAGAGAAAGCCTGCACATAGCAACGAAGACCCAACAAAGCCAAAAACAAATAAATAATTTTTTAAAAAATTAATTATAAACCTCAGAATACTCTTTCCCCTAAAAATAAAGTATGTTCTAAATCTCTTCTTAAAATTCCCCTGAAAGTAATGAATTCCCAATATATGAAAAATGGGTGAAACCTTAAATCAACGGACAAAGGATTCATCTGCAAAATATATAAACAGCACATGCAGCTCAATATTAAAAAAACAAACAACCCAATCCAAAAATGGGTAGAATAGCTAAAGAGACATTTCTCCAAAGAAGACATACAGATGGCCAAGAAGCACATGAAAAGCTGCTCAACATCACTCATTATTAGAGAAATGCAAATCAAAACTACAATGAGGTATCACCTCATACCAGTTAGAATGGGCATCATCAGAAAATCTACAAACAACAAATGCTGGAGAGGGTGTGGAGAAAAGGGAACCCTCTTGCACTGTTGGTGGGAATGTAAATCGATACAGCCACTATGGAGAACAGTACGGAGGTTCCTTAAAAATCTAAAAATAGAATTACCAAATGATCCAGCAATCTCACTACTGGGCATATACCCAGAGAAAACCATAACTCAAAAAGACACACGCGGGTTTCCCAGGTGGTGCAGTGGTTGAGAGTCCGCCTGCCGATGCAGGGGACGCAGGTTCGTGCCCTGGTCCAGGAAGATCCCACATGCCACAGAGCAGCTGGGCCTGTCAGCCATGGCCACTGAGCCTACACGTCCGGAGCCTGTGCTCCGCAACGGGAGAGGCCACAACAGTGAGAGGCCCACGTACCGTCAAAAAAAAAAAAAGACACATGCACCCCAATGTTCATGGCAGCACTATTTATAATAGCCAGGTCATGGAAGCAACCTAAATGCCCATCAACAGATGAATGGATAAAGAAGATGTGGTATTGGGCTTCCCTGGTGGCACAGTGGTTGAGAGTCCGCCTGTCGATGCAGGGGACATGGGTCCGTGCCCTGGTCTGGGAAGATCCCACATGCCGCAGAGCAGCTGGGCCCGTGGGCCATGGCCACTGAGCCTGCACGTCTGGAGCCTGTGCTCCGCAACAGGAGAGGCCACAACAGTGAGAGGCCCACGTACCACAAGAGAAAAAAAAAAGATGTGGTACATATATACAATGGAATATTACTCAGCCATAAAAAGGAACGAAATTGGGTCATTTGTAGAGACGTGGATGGATCTAGAGACTGTCATACAGAGTGAAGTTAAGTCAGAAAGAGAAAAAGATCATATATTAATGCATATATGTGGAACCTAGAAAAATGGTACAGATGAACCGGTTTGCAGGGCAGAAATAGACACAAAGATGTAGAGAACAAACGTATGGACACCAAGCGGGGAAAGCAGCGGGGGGTGGGGGTGTGATGAATTGGGCGATTGGGGATTGACATGTATACACTGATGTATATAAAATACATGACTAATAAGAACCTGCTGTATTAAAAAAAAAAAAAAATTATTCAAGTCATCCAATGATGGAATGACCCAGTTGGTTGTATGACTGATTTGACCAATAACAGAGTGACGTGAGTTTAAGGAAAAAAAAAAAAAAAAAAAACCGTATCTCCACTTCATAATAAAACATCTCTACCAAAAATGGAAAAATATGGGGGGGCGGGGGTGTTATTATGCTAGAATGGATTTCTTTTTAGAACACTAGAACAACCTCAGAGTAAAGAAAAACAAGAAGGGGGTAGAGACTCTTGGTGTATACCAAAAATCAAAAGAACCTGAACGCCTAAGACCAGAGGCAGAAGGAATGAGCAAAGCTGGCAGGGTATGCCACATAAGGGAGGGGTGGGGAGTGCGGAAAACTAGAGCACACAGGCCCCGTGTCTATAGAGAGCAGGCTCTACTCAGCTCCTGTTATTGCTGGATTTTTCTGAGTTTTTATAGGAACCCAGAAATACAAGTTGTTATTTGAAATCTCATGATCTTCAAATGTTGGTGACTAACAGAAATTATGTTGGTAAAACCCAGCACATGCAGATGTATATTTTGTTTTTAATTCCATAATTTTTTTCAATTCTATAATCTAAAAGAGGAAAGAAAAGAGAAAGGGAAGAGAAGAAAAGAAACACATGCCCAGAAGAATTTTTTTTTTTTAAGATTTCAGTTCCTCTTAGGAAAACAGACTGTGCTTGAGGGAGGGTGCCCCCTTCTACGTAAACACTACAAGCTGGAATGAATTATGGGATCAAGGGTCAGGAATTTCTTTTCTTTACAGTTAAGGCTATTTCTCCTTTGCCAACTCCTGGCCATTCAGCCCCAGGGAGTTTTAGATGTGAAAAACACAAACCTACAATCAACCTTAGAATGTTCCTAGTCCAAACCCTATATTACAAGGTAACTGAAGCTCAGAAATGGGAAAGCAACTCACAAGGCCCCACAGTGAGTTTCCCAGATGCAGTGGGACAGGAAGGAGTCAGGTCTCCAGCTCTGGAGCCCTTCCCTCCAGAGCCATGGCTCCGTTAACTCTTCTATGAGTACTGCAGATAGGAGAATCATCTTCAGAAGCATAACCGTGCCCTGTGTCCGGTCAGCCCTGCTCTGTTCCACGTCCACAGTGCATTCTGTATTCATGAGCTCCCGCCCTGTGTCCAACGCTGGGGCAAAAGCAGCCACTGGACACTGACCACTTTCTGAGGCTCCTACCAGAGGGGGACAGAGATTTACAAACACACCACTGTGGTCACGAGGCTGAAGTGTTACAGAAGTGGTATGAACACGTGGATGAGGAAGAGAGAGAAGAAAATGTGTGAGCTGCCTAAGAGTTGATCAGTTTCTAGAGAGAGAGATGTGAGCCAATTCTTTGTTTTTCTTAATGTCTTTTACCTTTTTCTTTTTTTTTTTTTTTTTTTTTTTAATGTGAGCCAATTCTTAAAAGGACAGGAGGAAGTCACAAAGCACGAGTGCATGTGTGCACACACACAGAGGAGCCACTAGGAGACTGTCTCTGTCCAAGGGGGACAATATCTGCTTCATGACTTACAGAAACTGGTAAGAGAGGGTTTGCTGTAAATTAAGGTTTGAGGATTATTTATAGCCTTCATGTTTCTTTCTTAGTCTTCAAGCTCGACAGCTATGGGATGGCTCCCGGGGGACAGGGGTGGGTGGTCACCGGCTTCAAGCCAGCCAGGCAGATGTAAGCTTCTTACTCACTGTGAGGCCCTGGGGAGGTGACTTAACCTCTCTGAATCTCTGTGTTTTCATCAGTAAAATGGACACAACTGCAGCCCTTCCTCACAGCATCATTGTAAACATGAACACACACAAAAAGGCTTACAACAGGATGGGCACACACTGTAAGTTCTGCTTCTAGTATTATTCTCACCAACACTATTATTATACATGTTTTTTCAAATTGCAATTCCTCCCAGAGGTTTACTTAGAACTCACCAGTTTTTCCTCCTATAATAGGATTCCCAATTCATTAAATCTGGGCTATTCAACGCAGAGGCTACGAACCAGAGGCGGCTACTTAAATCTATTAAAAATTCAGTTCCTCAGGCACACCTGCCACTTTTGCAAATGCTCAGTGGCCACCCATGGCTTGTGACTATCCCGCTGTACAGTGCAGGCCTAGAACATTCCCACAGCTGTTGTTTAATTATTTCATAGATAGTCTGGGTGACTATTCCTCGTAATGGAGACTCTGGCTTAACTTCTTTTTTTTTTTTTAAATTTATTTATTTTACTTTTGGCTGTGTTGGGTCTTCGTTGCTGTGCGCAGGCTCTCGCTACTTGTGGCGAGTGGGGGCTGCTCTTTGCTGCGGTGCGCGGGCTTCTCATTGTGGTGGTTTCTCTTGCTGTGGAGCACAGGCTCTAGGCGCGTGGGCTTCAGCAGTTGTGGCATGTGGGCTCAGTAGTTGTGGCTCACGGGCTTAGTTTCTCCGCAGCTTGTGGGATCTTCCCAGACCAGGGCTCGAACCCGTGTGCCCTGCATTGGCAGGCGGATTCTCAACCACGGCACCACCAGGGAAGCCCTGGCTTAACTTTAATTATTATTTATGTCACTTAGATCAATTCCTCTTCACAACAGCCCTGCAAGTTTGGTAGCACTAAGATCATTACTCCCATTTCAGTAAATGAGAAGACAAGGCACAAAGAGGTTAACTTGCCCACAGCCTCAAGGCAACAGCAGAGCTGGCACTTCACTATGTAATTCTGAGAGAGAAAATAGATTCACGCACAGACATGTCCCCCTCTCACAGTCCTGGTCATTTAACCATTGCTAGGTTTCTTCCCGTGAAAGCAACAATCTTGTTTTATTCAACCTCAAATCCCCAGGGCCCACTTCGGCATCCATAATCTGCACAAATCGATGAATACATCCCAATGAATCCCCGCTGAAATGGTATCAGACCTGCTGGGCATCCTGTTTCCTCCAACGCTAGACTTGACCTCACGGTCTACTAAAACACCTCTCATTTTTTTAAGTCAGAAGAGTAGCTAGCCTGCAGCAGAGAATTTTAGAGCTAGAAGGTTCCTGAGACAAGATCCAAGATGGCACAGATTTTTGCATCTAGTTGACTGGTCCTGGCTGCTGAGGGAGGGTGGAGTCTGCCAGAGACTGCGCACTCTGAGAAGGGTGCATAGTGACCAATTACCCAAGTCGCAGTGGGTAGGAGGGCAGCTGTCTCTCACCACAGACCTAAACCTATTCTTTTACAGATGAGAAAATTGAGACCAGAAGGGAGCATGCCTCAGCCACACAACCACCTCCAGGCAGGGCTCGGCACTGTCCTAAAACAGTCCTAACGTGTGGAAAAAGAAATCGAAGGAAAATCCCCAAATCCTAGAGCACGGTATCTTATCTGGGTCACTGCCCTTGTCCCCCAAAGAGATCTGAAAAACCCACTGGAAATTTCTGCACAGGCCCACTTTGAGCTGCCCTTCTTGTCCTATGCAAATGACAGCCGGAGCAAGGCAGCTTGCTAAATGCCAAGCACACCGGCAGTTAGAAAGAAACGACAGCCTTTGTCCCCCCGGGTGTGGACACCATTCCCATTGGCCTTTTACCTGCTCCTTATTGTTATTGTTCAGTAAGCCGGGTTTCTTTTTCTTTTTAATGGGGCTTGTTGATGTGTCCTGTGGCGAGTGGCCATTGGAGGAATGCGGAGGGCTGGGGAACTTTCTTTTCTGGGCTGTTCTCTCTGTGGAGCCAGGATCTGAAAGAGACACACAGGACCACACACTTTAAAGCAATCGGGGAGGACAAGGCCCCACGGGAAGGGGGTGTTAGGGACACAACCCATTTTGTCCCCAAACCTAATGCCATTTTAGTGACCTTCCTCCTAGACTATACCTCCCCCCCACCCCCCATCTTCATTGCCTGTCTCAGAGGTCAGTCGGTCTTTCTTTAGCCAACACAACATTTCTGTAAAAATTTTAATTTGCTGTCAAAATATAAAAATTAAGAAACTTCACATAATACCTAGATTTGGGGCTTCTATTTAAAAAGAAAAAAAAAAAAAATCAGGGCCTGCAGGGACTTATGGGACCAGACAGAGCTGAATACCAGCCAGCCACTTTTTAGATGGGAAAATGCCCATTTTGTCACAGTCCCCACCCTTCCCTACTGTGTCCCTGTTGACTAAGCCATGACCCAGCTGCCGTGAGCTGTCACACACCCACGTCTGATGGCAAAAGCAGAAAACCATAAAAGACAGACCAAGAAAAGAAGGCCACACACTTCAAGAAAATGAAGGCAAACATACTTCGTGGTGGAAGACAACATTTATTCATGTTTATCAGGTTAAAAAAATTATAACTGTGTAAAAAAAATATACCCCACCCACCAGAGTCCCCGTGGCCCAGTCACCAGTAGGCATCATGTTTGCGACTCTCCTCCAAAGAGATCAACACAAACTACATTCTCACCTGAAAAATGCCAACCCCACCCCTGTCAATCCATTCCTTTCTATTTTTATTCTCCCAGCATCTCATTAAAACACATACACTTGGGACTTCCCTGGTGGCGCAGTGGTTAAGAATCTGCCTGCCAATGCAGGGGACACAGGTTTGAGCCCTGGTCCGGGAAGATTCCACATGCCACAGAGCAACTAAGCCCGTGTGCCACAGCTACTGAGCCTGCGCTCTAGAGCCCGCAAGCCCAACTACTGAGCCCGCGTGCCACAACTACTGAGCCCGCATGCCACAACTACTGAAGCCCGCATGCCTAGAGCCCGTGCTCCACAACGAGAAGCCACTGCAACGAGAAGCACACGCACCACAACAAAGAGTCGCCCCTGCTCGCCGCAACTAGAGAAAGCCTGCACGTAGCAGCGAAGACCCAATGCAGCCAAATATAAATAAGTAAATAAATTTATAAAAAACAAACAAAAAATATAAATTATTGCAATTAAAAAAAAAAAAAAAAAAAACACATACACTTCCACCACCATCCAATCTTCACCTGCGAAGATCTGAATCTATTCCATGCCAGATGGCTGTCCTGTTAGCTTAAGGAGGATACAATGGAATGCCCAGGGGCACCTTCTATCCTTGAGGAATGAAAGCTACAGGCACCAGAAGAGGAGAAAGCTATGCTGAGAGCACAGGTGATGAGACGGGATGCGGAGTCCGGAAAGATGACTGTCCGCAAAGATGGCCTGATGATGTTCCCTGTCCAGGGTTACCTCTCAGGCAAATCCCAGCAAGCAGGCTGTGCTGTGTGTCACAGCCCTTTGTCTGCACAGGAGCCACTGGGGCACATCAACAGGGTCCAAGATGGCCACATGCAAGGCCTCCTAGTGGTTTACTTTTGACTGAAAGCTGGAGCATCCTCCAGCAGGCTCATAAAGACAATGGACCACTTTTGCAAAATCCAATCTACACAAGGGAATTCCCCAGGCTCACCAGGCAGACTGCAGGAAAATCCTGAACAAATGTTCAGGTTGCTGCACTGAGACACAGCCCCGAGAGGAAATTAAATGCTAACCACAGACACCTTGAGGGAGAAGAGACCCCAGAGTCAGGGGACCATCCCACAGACATCAAAACAGCAGCCTGGAGAAGCCAAAAGGTTGGCCCAGCAGCACACAACAGCTAGTTAGTGGGAAGATGCAGCCTGGGATTGGCAAGTTTCCCCAGAGAGCACCTCCTCTCATTCCCACAGGGATCCTCACACCACTTCCCCACCATATGTAAAAACTCTCACTTTCTCTGTAGGGTCTCTGACCCAACCATCTCCTCCTAGAAGCACGTTCTACAGACATGGTCACAGGGCAGCAAAGCACATGCAAGATGATTCAACTGCAGCACTGTGTGTTATACTTAAGACTAGAAAGGACTTACGTGTCCACAAACTGGGAGTTGGCCTGATAACATACTGCGGGATACAGCCATGAAGAAGAATGAGGCACCTCTAGACAAACTGACGTATGACAATCTCCAAGCTTCTGCATCAGGTTAAAAGAGCAACACATGAAAATACCAATGGCATTCTTCACAGAACTGGAACAATTAAGTTTAAAATTTGTATGGGAACACAAAAGACCCCTAATAGCCAAAACGGTCTTAAGGAAGAACAGTGCTGGAGGAATCACGCTCCCTGACTTCAGATTATACTACAAAGCCACAGTAATCAAAACAGTATGGTACTGGGACTTTGCTGGTGGCACAGTGGTTAACAATCCACCTGCCAATGCAGGGGACATGGGTTCGAGCCCTGGTCTGGGAAGATCCCACATGCCACGGAGCAACTAAGCCCGTGTACCACAACTACTGAGCCTGTGCTCTAGAGCCCACAAGCCACAACTACCGAGCCCGCGTGCCTAGAGCCCGTGCTCCGAAACAAAGAGAAGCCACCGCAATGAGAAGCCCGCACACCACAATGAAGGGTAGTCCCGGCTTGCCGCAACTAGAGAAAGCCTGCGTGCGGCAATGAAGACCCAATGCAGCCAGAAATAAAATAAATAATTTATCAAAAAAAAAAAAAACAGTGCATGTCTAGAGCCATTAACAGACTAACACACACAGCCCAAGAAATATGGGGGTTTTGTCTTTCTCTTTTTTTTGTCTTTATCTTTCTGTTTTATTTTGTCTTCTATTTCTTCCTTTTTTAATTTTTTTTAAAAAGATGTTTTATATATATTCATAATTTACATAAGCCTAAAATATTCCTGGTTGAACACAAGAAATACAAGCTCTTATTGGAGACTGGTGGTTGCCTCAGGGGAGGAGAGCTTGCAATGGGTGGGGGAGGCATTATTTTCCACCATGTGCCCTTATTTATCATGTGCCTGGACTGCTTTATCAAAATAAGGAAAATTAAAAAGGAAATATTTAGAAGGTTCAGCATCACATAAAAAAGCAGCAGGTGCAAACCAAAGCCAGTAATGAGCAAATGACAGAGACCTGATTCAGGATAAAAAATGTCACCAAATGAACAAACTTGGGGCTGATCAGCGTGAGCGTGCAGACCCCAGGAAGGAGTTTGGGATTTGTTCTACGTGGATCTAATAAACCCAAGTAACTCTGCTCAAGTGTCAGAGGATGGGCATTTAAGAAAAGCCCACTTAAGAAAAGGCTCAAAGGAGATGTGTCCCAGAAGAAATGGCACCCTAGCCAGGCAAAAAGGGAAAGCCACTGGGCCAAGGTTTTGATTTCGCATGTATTATTCCGTTTGTGGACAGATTCTGAAAGAGAGCACGTAAGCAACGTCAGCCCAGTGGAAAGCTAGGAACAAATTCAGGGAAAAAACAAGTAATGCTGACCCCTGAACAACACAGGGGTTTGGGCTTCGACCTCCACACAGTCGAAAATCCACGTACTACTACCTCTGCCTCAAAAACAAAGGAACTGATAAAGGACTCACCCAAGGGCGGGAAGCCGAAGCAGTCTGGACAGAATCAGGACTCAAACCCTAGTATTTTTCTGATTCCCCATACCATGGTCTGTAATCAAACACAAACTTTCCCCTACGCTTAAAGATTGGTCAAATGAAAACAGGTACTCCATTTACTGAAAAAAAATCCACTGTAAGTGGACCAGAGTAGTTCCAACATGTCTTTTTCAAGGGTCAACTGTAGCGTGTCGATGTTTCTCAACAGAGCACTAGTGGATTTTGGCGGGGACGGCTCCTCCTTGTTGCCAGGACAACCTCAGCCCCCTCCCACCCACTGCCATTTGATGCTCCCAAACACTGTGACAACCAAAAGTGCCTCACATACTTCCCAATCCCTCCCAGGAGAGGTACTAGCCTCCTGGAGCACTGCAGAGCTGGAGCACGGGGCACAGTGGATGAAACCCACAACCCAGCCCATACCTGGTCAACCCCTGGGGCCAGAAAGGTCTCCAGCTCCTCCCACTGCAGTGTAAGTCATTCACCTGTGGCTGAGATCTCCTAGGGTGATGGTTCCCCAAGTGCTGTCCTCACACAAGCAGCAGCAGCATCACCTATGAATTTGCTAGAAATGCACATTCTCAGGCTCCACGCCAGATCTACAGAATCAGAAACTGGAATAGGGCCCAGAGATCAGGGGGTTTAACCAGCCTTCTGGAGGATTAAGGTGCACACTAATTTGAGATGCTCTAGGTTGTATGTTTGGGGGATGGAGTATGAATTCTCCAGCCTAGAGATTCCTGCCGATCTCCTCTCCTTCCTCATCGCTACCTGTAGGGTTGGTTCAGAACCCAGGAAGTGAAAGCCAAGCAAGGAGGCAAGGAGAAAGAATGAAAACAGCTAAACACATGACCCCAGGCGACTCCCCCTACTTCTCAGGGCCTCAGGGACACATCTGTATAATGGGAGGAGAGATGGAGAAAAGGAACAGACCAGTTCTTACCTGGAGCCCATGCAAATGCTTCAGGGCCCCATGATCTGCATGCCAAGGTTCTGTACGTGGATGCAGTTTCTTGGGAAGAGGGGCCATAGCCTACTTCATCTTCTCACAGGAGACATCAACTCTAAAGATTAAAAAACTACAAGGCCGGAGGATCGTAAAGTCTCTTTTAACTTTGCAATTCTTTATTTCCGTGTGAAGGCAGGGCGGGGGGATCACTAGAAATGAATATACTCATAAGTCATTGAGCGCTAAGGAGACAGTTTTACCTAAGGCCACCAGGAAACGAAAAGGCAGCAGGGTCTAACTCAGTGAGAGGAGGGGTCTGCCCTAAAAGGCTGCCCATACCTAAGAGGATCCACAACCCTCTAATCTGAGCAAAAGAGAAAAACCCCAATTCCATTCCTGCTTACAAACACACTGACTCCCTCCAGAGTCAATGAGCGTTCAGTGGCTGTATCCCAGGGGTACAAATTTAATAGATTCGACACAACAGACACATCTGTCAACAGCAGAGGCTTTCACTGAAGCCTCTTAGGGAGAAAAATTGAGAAATGTTGGCTGGATTCAGTGTCCTTCCCAGATATGAGACAGCAGGCCTGCATTCTAACTTAAAAACCTACCCACTCCAATGGAGGCTAGGCCTCTGCTGGTGATAGAATGGTGGGTGGGAACCTTGCTGTAGTCATGGTAACAAAGTGCCTTGAGGACCTTTTCCAGAAAGCTGAGTCAAAGGTTTTGTGGGGGGGTTTTTCCTCCCCTCTTTAATGATTTAATTCTGACAGGGACATATTTCTAAATGCATTTCATGTATAAACGTGAATGATGACACACAGCCACTGTACAGTGAATCACCAGGGAAACAGTTCACCCTTGATCTGAAAGACCTTCCTGGCAAGTAGCAGGACCTGGGATTCTACAGGGCTGGCCCAACCCCCTCCGTCCCAAAGTAAGTCTGGTTCTGAAGGAGTTAACGTTGGAGAGGGAGTAGAGCAGTCTAGAAGAAAAGGCCGGAGCAGTGACTCAGGAAGCAGCAGAATTTTCCCCTCCCTTGCCATTTCACTGAAATCTTAATAATAGGGCGAGACCTACTAGGTATTTAGGAATCAAGCATGTGATGACACCCTCCCTGAACCCGTGTCTTGTGATAGGCCAGAAATAATCCCGCTCAGGCCTTCCTAGATGTCCCTTGACCTGAGGGACGCCTTCCTTCAAGATAACCCAGCCTCTTAGCTTCCCTGAGCCGCCGGGTATTAACAACTAAGATGTTCTTGTATTGCACACAATGCACCAGACCCTGTTCAAAATGCCTTTCACGTCCTTCCCTCTAAGTCACCCACCCAAGATGACACAAGTAGCCGGGCTGGGATGTGAAGCCAGGCAGTGTGGCTCCGAAGGCCCAATGGGTGGCCTCACCCCAGGGAGAGGTCTGTCTCAGCTCTGCAGCCCAAAGATTTCCTAATCCAGGGTCTCAAAATGTCTTAAAAGTACGCTGTCATTTTGCCTTTTTCCTTTCCAGCTGCAGACGGCGGGCTGTGGGGATTGGAGAGCTCCAGGAACCGGGAGAAAAGTGGGAAAAGTGTCACTCGCTGATGATGCAAGCTGTTCTCCCAAAGGCGCTTCCCAGGAAGCAGATTCACCTCCAGACCTTCCCTGGTGGCACCACAGGCTGGTCTACAGCACAGAACAGGCTGGGGGGCTGCGCGGCCGTCTCCCCTCCTCCAACACTGCTTCCCAGTGCCCGTCCATCCAGACCAGGCACACCCCACCCCCACCCCCATCCGGCGCCTGAGTCACAGCACTCGCCCTGCTCCAGAGTCTAGGAAATGACATGCCAGTTACAGGGAAATCGTCTCCTCCGGAGAGAGAACAGGCCTCAGCTGAAGGCCGGGCACTTCCCCTGGACTCCAGGGCCTGGAGGACCGGCCCTGTGGTGTGTTTTTGCGGGTGTTAAATTTCCTTGATGAGGTCAATAGCAAGATGGACAGGGGCTGAATGAAAGACTCTCGGTCAACAGGCCCGAACCAGCAGCCAAGGCCACGGAAGTAGGGTGACCAATCAACTGGTTGGCTGGAGACGGACAGTCAAGTGGTCACCCTACAGTGAAGTCGGGCCGGGTGGCAGAGGATACAGCGTGGTCAGGACCTAGTCCTGCTGCCACCCTGCAAGCTCCTTAACCTCTCTGTGCCTCTGCTCTTCCTTCCGTCACATGGAGATGGTGGCACCCCGTGGAGTTATCCACAGATTAAACGAGTTAATTCATGTGATGCTCTTAGTGTAATACCTGGCAGAGAGGAAGCACTCTGTAAACAGCAGCTGGTTTTTTTTTTTTAAAGCCACACGCATTCCCCTTCCTCCTCCTCTTTCCCCTCTGCTTCCTCCACCACCATCCCTCTCCAAAAGCAGAGCTGAGTTCTCCAAGGAGCATGTTAAATCAATGCCACAGCTTCAGTTACGGAAACGCCAGCCTATAGAACGTGGAGCCGGGAATCAGCCCAGAGAGCACGATTTCTCCATATCCACCGGACGGCGCAAAGTCCAGGTTTCCTCCTGTAACGGCCAAGGCAGGAGCAAGGGCAGAGGCCTGTGCAGGCTCGGCCACGAGGACACGCGGGGTAACTGCCAGCCCTCGCCACGGCCTCCCCCAAATGTGACCACACGCTGCTCTCCAGGAGCAGCAGAGTCTAGCGCAGTGCATCATTTCAAGGCGTTTCCCAAAGACACAGAGCGGGTACCTTAACAGACCTCCTCCCTCCCCAGGAATCTTAGGGCCCTCTCCAGCCAGTAATTACATCCTAATCAAACAAAAGCCCGGAATGTCCTCCAGGCCGGGGACCAGAAAAGGAGAGGAATCGAGAGCAAAGCAAGGGGGTGGGGAGGGCACATCATCTTTCTTGCCAGAGACAATGTCCAAGCCACAAGGGACACGTAAGCGACGGAAACTCTCAGGCGAATACTTTGCTGACTCGGAGCATCTCCTGGACCCACAGACTCTGGAAGACGGGGCCGCAGCCTGGGCCTCCCGGGGGAAAGGCTGCACTGGCCTAAGCTGGGCTCCTAAAAGGTCTCCCGCATGTGACTGTGAACTTCCAGGTCAGGAAAAGAAGGGCTGGAATGGAGATGAGGCAGTGAGAGGAAGAGGGTCACTCTCAACTTGGGGGAAATGTCACTGTACCAGGAAGCTGGGTACCGCACAGGCCAAGCAAGCGAGGGGCAGGTAACCCTGGGATGGGGCGCTTACCTGCCATCGAGAAAGCTCTGCTGTTCTGAGGGCCTAGCCTCTCTTTTAAAGAGAACTGAGGCTCCCACACGGCACACATTCCTGCTTCCGGATCCTCAGCAGCCTCTCCCAGGGGGAGGAGGAAGCAGCACAGCCGACAGGCTAAGAGTCACCACTTACCAGGCTGACCAGCGCGGCCAGGACAGCCTCACCTCCCTGCAATCAGGCAGCCCGAGGCCCGGCAACGAGCCTTCGCGTCCCCGGGCTTTCGGCTCTAATTTACCACCCTCGGCAGACGGCAGCTCGGCTGAGCTGAAAATCTTCAGCGCGAGCACCGAAGAGCCATTTATTTCGCTGATGTGGATAAACACAGCAAGCTGCAGTGGTTCTACTCGCTGGAGTGCACATATCAGAAGGCGGGTGGAGGTAGGGGGATGAAGTTGGGATGGTTTGCATTTTGAAGGTGTTTTGAAATAATTGTTTCCAATTATCTTTAGTTCTGATGTGCCTCTCCCAGAAATGAGAAAACCATCTTCCCCACTGTCCACACGCAAACTCAGTCTCCCTCTCCCCTCCCCTCCCCCCATCCCTCTCCTCTCTCCTCCTCCCTCCACTTCTCTCTCTCTCCCTCCCTCTCTCTCCCCCTCCCTCCCAATAATGCAGAAGCGGTGATTAATGGGCACATTCATATGTAAAAGATAAACTTCCAAACTCTCCAGGCAAGACAGCAATTGCTTCCAACGAGGGAGAAGAGGCTGATTTACAAATGAATTCACTGTTTAGGCCTCAACATCTAGAGGCAATTGCCACCAAGTAGCCCTTTCTCCCCGCACGTCCCTCAGCTGGGATGAAGCCCTCTGGAAAAAACGACGACATCTCAACAGGAATTTCCTGGTTCCAGAATGCCAAGCTCTTTCGGTCTTCATAGAGAGGGGGAGGCTGGGCCTAACTCCTACAAGAAAAACTGCTGCACCCCACCCACCCGTTCAGCAGGTCCAGGCCCAGAAGGCTTGCATCCGACATTGTGTACATATTTGAGGGCCTGAAAACTGCCAAATCACCACCAAGAAAATGTGGAGAAACCAGTTGCCTTTGGCCTTTACAGCAGCTGGCGGAGGAGCAAGCTCACAGGAGGCCTTGGTTCTTTCTAGTTGGCTGAAACCCATGTGCATTATTATCTAGGCTGCAAGGGACTCAGCTCAGGTTCTGGCAAGTTCAGGTGCTGGTGGGTGGCTTTCAAATTGCAATGGGGAGTTACAGCATCAGAGGAACAGTTCAAAAACAAAAAGACTGCCAGCAGCAGCTGAAGCAGCAAAGCGGGCTGGAGAAGAAAAGGGGATGAAGAGGCTGGAGGGAAGGGGGCAGATGGAGGAAGAGGTGCTGCAGCTCATAACCAGGCAACGTTCCCCACACGCCCTGGGCAGGGTCTGAAGTCACCTTAACGAAGACTAAGAAAATTCTCTAGGAAGACACCAGGGAAGAAGGGACCGGCCCGCGAGTCACCTCATGGCCTGTTTTTTTGAGGAAGCAAAGATTTTTAGGCCCAGAATGTCACCCAAATTACCGTGGTCAAAAGGATGCTTAACATCACCTGGATACGGAGGTCCCCAGGCTTCAGAGTGCACGGAAGGATGGATTAGCACAGCCCTTGCAACACACCTTAGATGGAAGCCAAAGGTGGGAAGTAACTTCAATGTCATCCAAAGGGGACTGACATGCAGCCATAAAATGAAATAGAGAAGGAATCACCTCTTTATGTACTGGCCTGGGGCAAAATTCATGTGGAAAAAAAAGGCCAGAAATAGAACCTAGGTGAAAGAAATAGGAGCTGCGTGGGTTCTGGGTTTGCAAAGGCCTGGAGGAACATCCAGGAAATCAGCCAACACTGCACTCCTCTTTGAATTCTTTCGGATCCCTCTCACGTATTTAACTATTTAAGGTATTTTTAAGTGACTAGGGGGAGAAATGGATGATAACAACAAGATTTATGGGATTCTCACTACATGCCAGGGAACAGGTCTGTATCCCCAGCTCCAGCAAGCAGAAGGAATTCAGAACATCCCCCCCACCCCGCCCCGGGATTCATCTCACGTGCTACTTTTAAGGGGCTCGGGTGACTAGAACGGTGAAAAACAGTGGTTCTCAACCTGCCAAGGGGACACCTGGCAATGTCTGGAGACACTTTTGGTTGTCACCCCTAGGCAAAGAGAGAGGGATTGCTACTGGCATCTACCGGGCAGAGTCCAGAGATGCTGCTAAACACCCCACGGTGCACAGGAGAACACCCCACCCCAGAGAATGATCAGGCCCAGGAAATGTCAACAGCACCCGATGTCGAGAAACCCTGGTGGTAAAGAAACTTCCAGCGAGCTGCCATGCAGGTCTAACCTTCTGTCAATACACCACCCACAGAGATGTCTGCAACCATTAAGAGGAAAATAGTGCCTTATGTTTCACCTGGCGGCCCTGACTTCAGATTTCAAAGAGTAGAAAACAATGGGACCAGTCAGTCAACAAATAATCACTGAGCAACTCCTAGACATTTGGGCTCCCAGGGAAGGGCCCTGCCCCCCGGAGGAGGGCAGCCAGAAACAAATAATAGTAATAACAGCTACCTTTTGTTGACCACTTATCACCTGTGAGACACTGTTCCCGATACAAATGTCAATTGACTTACTCCTCACCACAGTTCTAGAAGGAGGTAGGACCAGAGACTCCTCATTTTATTGATGAGGAAACTGAGGCCCAGAGAGAAACAGGCCCATGAGGAAGTGGCTAGTAAATACAGGATGAATACACAATATGTTCAATCTAGAAATACTGAATAAGAAACTGATTACAGATGGACAAAACGCTGAGCAGGACAAATTCCGGGAATTTGTGAATACACATTAGAGAGAGGGGTAGCCAGGAAAATCTCTCTCCTCTTTCCTTCTCAAACTTGGCTCATGTGATTCACAGCTAATGTTTATTAAGAAGCTACTTTACGAATCCTCCCCAAAATCCCACGACGTAAGGATGGGTTTTGGTTTTGGGTTTGGTCCTGTTGCATGGCATGCAAAACTTCCCTGACCAGGGAATAGAACCCCTGCCTCCTGCAGTGGAAGCGTGGAGTCTTAACCACTGGACCACCAGGGAATTCCAAGGATGGTGTTTTTGTACCTATTTCATAGGTGAGGCTCAGAGAGGCAAAATCTTCTGTGGCCTTGAGGCATGCAGGTCAAAGCAGCATGCTGGGGGCTCCAGCACAGCTGGGTCCCACTCCAAAGCCCTCCAAACCAGTCAAGTGACTTCCCTGAGTTCCGGAATGCCACCTTGTAATTCTCCATCACTAAGGGCATGCTGGGTGCCGGCCACTGTCAACACAGTGCTGTTGTTCAGGGTGTGGGCTCCGGGAGCCAAGCCACCCGCTCTGAATCCAAGCCCTGTCACCTGCCTGCTGTGTGTTCTTCAGCAAGTTACTTAGCCTCTCTGTGCCTCAGTCAATTCAGCTGTAACTGTTAGAGCTGTAACTGACTCTTCTTTAAAGGGCTGTTAAGAATAAAGGAAGCAATGCACTCACAGTGAATAGCTCATCAAAGCACCACCAGTTATCACTGGTAGGTAATTCTCCTTTAGGGGAAGGAGGCACCAGCGCAGAGAAAAGACATTAACCCAGAAATCTCAAGCCAGTTTCTCCAAATCATTATGCATCTTCACCCTGATTTGTGCCCGATCAGCCCTTCTCAACCGGCTTCTGAAAGGGGTTCACTGATGGGAAATGCAAACTTTCACAGTAAGTCCTCCCAGGCTGGCACAAGTTCAACCCAAGCCAGCCTCAAAATCCCCTCGGGGCTTAGGATTTCCTCCCAGATCAAAGCAGAAGCACCAGGTGGTGGCCCACAGACCCAGCCCTACCCCTGCTGATTGACCTTCCACCCCAGGACGCCTCCTAATGCCCTCTCCTCCCTACTCAAATGAGGCTCAGGAAGCCTGCGAGAGAGGAGGCCTCAGAATCCCCATAATCTGCAACATGCGTGAAGAATGCTGAACCCGGCACGGTCAGGACGGAGGCATGGAAGTGCCTACGTGGTATCTGGCACATAGCAAGCGCTCTGCAGAGAGATGTTCCTCCCCTGCTCACCCTCACTTCTGCCTGTTCCCGTTCAGTCCTCCCTTCACAGTTGCCACCTTGATCCAAGCCCTGGGACTATTCACTTGCCCTTGCTAGCAGCCTTCTTCAAACCTAAATAAAATAAGCAGTCCCCTACACTTAAAACCTGCGAGGACTTCCCTGGTGTTTCAGTGGCTAAGACTCTGTGCTCTCAATGCAGGGGGCCCAGGTGAGATCCCCACTCAGGGAACTAGATCCCACATGCTGCAAGTAAAGATCCCACATGCCACAACGAAGATCCTGCGTGCCGCAACTAAGACCCAGTGCAGCTAGCTAAATAAATAATAATTAATTAATTAATTTTAAAAACGCGCCAAGCGGCTTTACTGTAGACACCCAGCATCTTATCAGAATCTACCACACCCCCAGGGATCTGGCCCCGCCCACCTTTTCTCCTCCTTTCACTCAACCCTAACCACAAACAGCCTCTAATGAGCCAAGCTCATTTGTCCTTGCTGACTCTTCCATCTAGAACGTTGTATGCCCAACTTTCCCATAGCTGACAACTTCAACTTTTGGCTTAAATGTTACTTCCCCAGAGAAGCCTTCCGTGGCCACCCCAAGTCTCCAGCCCTCTTACGGTATCATCTTAAAGTAGGTTTCTTTCCCCCTTCACTGTGGTCCTCCGTCTCCAGCTGAAAATTGTTGCGACTTATTTTTTTTGCTGGTTCGCTTGTTCATGGTGTCTCCTCCAGCATGTGACCTTGATCTTAGTTTTTCTGACTTTCTTTGCTGTAGCCCAATGCCTGACACACAGTCTGGCTTAGAGGCAGCCCCCAAACAATACCTCTGATCAGCTAAATGAGAGTGTGATCACTGGAAAATCCAGTTTTTCCTCCCTGGTCTAAGAATTTGTCCCGGCAAACCAAGACGGGGCTGTGAAGTGGACAGGGAAGATTACACAAAAGGGAGCCTGGCCATTCCAGGGTCAGAAAGAAACTAGAGGAGGAAACTCCCTTTTCAACAGGTACTCGGCCATTCTCGTTTCTGGCCTAAAGAGCCCATTTCCCCTAAAGTAGGCGATTAAGTGAGGATTTATATCCTGAATGTGATGGAGCCTTGCAGCTAAATGCAATTTCTGAGAAACCAAAGGGGGAAAAACTCAGGAGAGGGTTTTCTCAGGCCACTCATTTCCTAACTCTCTTCCCCAGTCTTCTTGGGGAGAGCTATTGTTGCAGAATGATAGTGTTAGAAAAGAGGAATGACTTTCTCCAGGGAAAACATTCTCCCCACTGGGAGACCCCCTACTGTGATGACCATTTAACCAAATTTTTTAGTCCAGATTCTTTGGCCTTTTTTTTTTTTAAAGTTTTAAGTTTTGGGGTTTTTTAAAAATTCTTTAGCAACACAACTTTATTTATTTATTATTTGGTTGTGCCGGGTCTTAGTTGCAGCAGGCAGGCTCCTCAGTTGTGGCATGCAAACTCTTAGTTGCAGCATGCATGCGGGATCTCATTCCCTGACCAGGAATCGAAACCCAGGCCTCCTGCATTGGGAGCGCAGAGTATTACCCACTGTGCCACCAGGGAAGTCCCCCCATCTTTGCCCTTTTTCTTATCAGACCCTTTTAAGGCTGGGGTTCTCTTTTCCACACCTCCCTTAATGCTCTCCTGGATTGTCCAGCGCTGCCCCAGCAGGATAAAGCAAGAGGCCCATCACGCAGGTACTTATCCATGTGAAGCCAGCAATATGGGTTCAGCCTCAAAAAGGGAAAGTAAAAAATGACTTTTCGAGTTCATCTCCCCTCCGTCCCACTCAAAAGGCGTGCGACGAGAGAAATTAAATCTGCTCTTTCCTGTCTCCATCTTTGTTCCCTCAGGCTTCTCAGAGGGAAGCACCTCATCAGGCTTGAGAGTCTAGAACTGAAAGATATCTGTCAAGCAACTCTCAGCAACTACTAGTATATCTGGTCCCAACCCAAGAAATAGCAGCCTGGTTTGAAAGACGGTCCCCACATTCCTGTGTGGTGATGGGGAGTTACTAGAGGCTGGTTAAGGAGGTGAAAGACAAAACCAGGTCAGCCTTATTAGGAAGAGGGCCCGAGTGACAGCCAATGAGATGAACCAGTGATCTAGAAGGGAAGCAAGTGCCCGGAAATCATCTAGGGAAACTGACAGCCATGGCCTGGGCCAGAGGTGGCCCACTGAAGGACCTCAGACTGAATCCAGTCCACCCACAGCTGGGTAATTCTTTTAAAATTTAAGTTAGGGTTTCCCTGGTGGCACAGTGGTTAAGAATCCGCCTGCCAATGCAGGGGACACAGGTTCGATCCCTGGTCCGGGAGGATCCCACATGCCGCGGAGCAACTGGGCCCGTGCGCCACAACCACTGAGCCTGCACTCTAGAGCCCATGAGCCACAACTGCTGAGCCCATGAGCCACAACTACTGAGCCCGTGCGCCACAACTACTGAAGCCCATGCACCTAGAGCCCGTGCTCCGCAACAAGAGAGGCCACTGCAGTGAGAAGCCTGCGCACTGCGACGAAGAGTAGCCCCCGCTCACCGCAACTAAAGGAAGCCCGTGCACAGCAACAAAGACCCAACACAGCCAAAAATAAAAATAAATTTATTTTTAAATAATAATAAATAAATTAAATAAAATTTAAGTTAGTTGTCAATATTTTAAAATTAGAAGAAATTGCATCTGGAAATCCAGATTACTAGGTTCTCAAACAACAACAACAAAAATCAAGATCCAGGCACACAAGGTCCCCATTTCCACACAGTACAATCCTCCAGGCTGTTTTCCCCACCCTTAGGATGGAACATGAAATTCCCCATTTGCCAAGGTTTCCATCATTCTTAACTGTCAAGATAATTAAATGTAACCTTGAAAATCCCTTCAAGGCAGAGTAAAGCACAGAAGGGCAGGAGGGTAAACAAAGGGATAACAGATAAAGGATACTTTGCTAGAATGGCCAAGATCTAGACAGTTCAAGCCCAACATAGTATATACATTTGTTTATATTTTTCTAAGAGAGAGGGGAAAAGTATATCAAACTGTTAACACAGGTTACCTGGCAGAGAATTTTTAGGCTTTTTTTGGTATACTTCGTTTAGTTTGTTGCCAGGAGATGCACTGATTTTATCATTTGAAAGGAAAATGCAATAATCCATTTTCTTCCCTTAATTAGTTTCTATTTCTTGGGAGAGTCTTTATTCAAAAAGCATTTACTCAGCAGCTACTTACAAATCACTTCCCTCACATTAAAAAGGTCAGAGAGACCTGGCCCCCTTACCAGTTTAGGTGAGGAGACACAGTGAAATGAACTCGACAGATGAGCATTTTGAAGGCTGGGGAGAGGGTTGCCCAGCACATTCTGGTTTATTTTCCCCCAGCCAATGTGCCAAGATGCCAAAGGGCCGGGCAGAAAGGAGGTTCAGTGTGACCTGGATAAGAAATGCCAACTTGGGAAGATGGGAAGATAGCTATGTTCTCTCTTTACATAACATTTCAAAGAAAGAGCAGGCCCAGTAGAATCTAATCAAGTGAAACTTAAGACCAATACAGTAATTTTTTGAGCATGTTCTATGCTGTGCCAATCCGTGGCTAGGTGTTTCCACCTACTGCATCCAGCATGACATACTAATATATGAAAGCTGTAGTGCAGTGCTGTCCAATAAAACTTTCTATAATGATGGCAGCATTCTGTATCTGTGCTGTTCATATCTGTGCAGCCTCTGGGCACTTGCAATGTGGCTAGTGCAACTGAGGAAGGAATTTTTTTTAATTAATGCAAATTAAAACAGCCACATACAACTAGTGGCTACCTTATCAGACAAGCATAGCTATAGAAGCTCAATATATAACAGACAAGGGAGGAAGCCTAGCAGGCAAGCAGCACCCTTCAGAATCCTCCACCCACCCCTACTGGAGGGATCTTCAAGGCGTAATGATTTGATGTCTAGAAATGTATACGTGGACTTGCCACCTTCAGCCTAGCTTGGAAAATACTCAGACCTTTAGGATGCATGAGTATGTCTGATCAGAGCTGATTACTGTCCTTTCCTGGGCAATTTAAGGGACTTTCTGGGTGATTACTGTTTTGTTTTGTTTTGTTTGGCAACGCCACACAGCTTGCAGGATCTTAGTTCCCCAACCAGGGATTGAACCCCGCACCCTCAGCAGTGAAAGCTCGGAGTCCTAACCACTGGACCACCAGGGAATTCCCCCAGGGCGATTTCAACTTTGGCAGCTAAAGAACTCCACTGTAGGAGGTATAAATGAAGGCTCTGAAAGAGGGGAGCCTGGTTCCCCAAGGATGTGGAGAAGCCAGGGGGAAGGCAGGTCCTCAGGGAGAGAAGCCTGGAAGGATCTACAAAGGTGTGACCGGCGAGGAGCAGGAAGGAACCTGGCACATCACAGGACCAATATTCGGGCCTGGCAGGCTGAATAGGAGGGCAGCTTCTGCCAGAGAGGACAGATGGAGCAGGGCCTTGAATCTCTGCTCAGGACTGGGGTCGTCTTCAGGAGCCACTGGCAACCCAAAGCAGGCAAGCAAAACAACCTCACTTGTGTTTGGGAAAGGGCCCATCAAAAATGGTCTTAGGGACTTCCCTGCTGGTCCAGTGGCTGGGACTCCATGCTCCCAATGCAGGGGGCCCAGGTTCCAGCCCTGGTCAGGGAACTGGATCCTGCATGCCAAAACTAAAGGTCCCGCATGCCGCAACTAAGACCTGGCACAGCCAAATAATTAATTTGTTTTTTTAAAGTGGTCTTAATACCAGGGGAAGGAAAGAAATCAGAGGGAAGGGGGCCACTTCAAAGAGTACTGTGTCCCTGGTGGGGGGGGGGGGAAACAGAGAAGCCACCAATCGTTTCAGAGAGCAGACATTTGAGCTTGGGTAATTACTTCCACCCACCAATGATGCTGGAAACAAAGCCATCCGCTTGGGCTGAAAGGCTGCTTTTACATCCTTCTCCAGGAGAAAAGCTCTGTCCGGACTTCCCTGGTGGCACAGTGGTTAAGAATCCATCTGCCGATGCAGGGGACACGGGTTCGATCCCTGGTCTGGGAAGATCCCACATGCCGCAGAGCAACTAAGCCCACGCACCACAACTACTGAGCCTGTGCTCTAGAGCCTGCGAGCCACAACTACTGAAGCCCATGCGCCTAGGGCCCGTGCTCCACAACAAGAGAAACCACCACAATGAGAAGCCCACGCACCGCAACGAAGAGTAGCCCCCGCTCGCCGCAACTAGAGAAAGCCGGCGCGCAGCAACAGACACAGCGCAGCCAAAAATAAAATTAATTTTTAAAAAAAGTTCTGTCCATCTGGTAGACAAAGTCAAATCATTCACTCATTCATTCAAAAGATGTATTTATTGTGCACCAACTAGAACAGGCACAGTGGTAGTAAAAGGGGCACAGGGGAAAATGAGATGCGCAAAAACAAAAGGCAGGACCCACCCTCATTTGGAGCCTTTGCATCCAGGGGGGTAGGAGGTTAGGAGAGAAAGGAGAGGGGAGGATCTTCCTTTTGAGGACCTGGAAGATCAGTGTGGCTGGAGTGGAGAGAAAGGGGGCCATGGAGGCAGGAGGCTGGAAAGGTGGGCAAGGCCCGCACATGAGAATTTTAGGACTTTGATCTTCATCCTAAAACCAAAAGCAATCCCCTAAGAGTTTAAGGTAGGAGGTAGTAGCCGGAAGAGAGGTTCCTTTTAGAAAGATCAGGAGGTGGGGTAGAGAGAGATGAGAGACCAATTAAAAGACTACTGCAGGGGCTTCCCTGGTGGCACAGTGGTTAAGAATCCACCTGCTAATGCCGGGGACACGGGTTCAAGCCCTGGTCCAGGAAGATCCCACACGCCACAGAGCAACTAAGCCCGTGCGCCACAACTACTGAGCCTGTGCTCTAGAGTCCACAAACCCACAACTACCGAAGCCCACATGCCTAGAGCCCGTATGGCACAACAAGAAAAGTCACCTCAATGAGAAGCCTGCGCACCACAACGAAGAATGGCCCCCGCTCGCCGCAACTAGAGAAAGCCCACGCGCAGCAACAAAGACCCAACACAGCCAAAAATAAAAATAAATTAAATAAATAAATTTATTTTTTTAAAAAAGACTACTGCAGTTCACTGGTGATAACCTGAAGAAGAGTGATGTTTACGATATATTATTTTACGTAAATGACACAAAAAGGCAAAAGGACAGAAGAATCGAGGATCAGTCCCACATCCCTGGCCTAGCCAAATGGCAGAGTCCTGTCTCGTTCATCATAGTGGAGAAGCAGGTGTTTTGTTAGGGGGTGGTAGGGAGCTGGAAGGGAAGGTGGATAGTGGAATCGGTTTTGGACACATTGAGTTTGAGACACCATGAACAACAGGAGGGCAGTCAGGTGGGCAGCTGGCCTTCTGCATCACAACTCAGGAAAAATCTAGGCTGGAACTAAAATATCTGTGAGTCATAAAGCCACAGATGTGGGCAAGATCACCCAGGAAAAGAACGTGCTGGGCAAGGTGAGGACTTTCAGCAACTCCAACATTTAATGGAGAAGAGAAGGAGCCAGGGAAATCGAAGGAAAAGCACTGGAAGCGACAGTTTCCAGGAGAAAAATGATCAGCAAGGTCCAATGCCTCTGTGAGATCAAGACACTTGAGTACTGACACCATCCATGGGAGTCTACAGGAAGCCCAGTGATAACTGTTAACGTGGAGGGTCTGGGTGGAGCTGGCAAGACAGAGCAGGAGGTGAGGAAACCAAGACGTGAGTACAGACACTCCTCTTTTTTTTTTTTTTTTTTTTAATTTATTAATTTATGGCTGTGTTGGGTCTTCGTTTCTGTGCGAGGGCTCTCTCTAGTTGTGGCGAGCAGGGGCCACTCTTCATCGCGGTGTGCGGGCCTCTCACTATCGCGGCCTCTCTTGTTGTGGAGCACAGGCTCCAGACGCGCAGGCTCAGTAGTTGTGGCTCACGGGCCCAGTTGCTCCGCGGCATGTGGGATCTTCCCAGACCAGGGCTCGAACCCATGTCCCCTGCATTGGCAGGCGGACTCTCAACCACTGCGCCACCAAGGAAGCCCCAGACACTCCTCTTAAGAAGTTTGGCTTTGAAGGGGCCAGAAATAGGAGAACTGCTAATAGGAAAGATGCAAGGTCAAGAGAGGAAATGTGGAAGAGACCTGAGTATGTGCAGAATTCTGTACAGGGGACTTCCTGAGCAGTCCAGTGGTTAAGACTCTGCGCTTCCACTGCAGGGGGCCACGGGTTCGATCCTTGGTCGGGGAACTAGATCCTACATGTCGCAACTAAGACTTCCCATGCCACAACTAAGGAGCCCATGTGCGGCAACTAAGACCCGGCAGAACCAAATAAATAAATTAACAAATAATATTTTAAAAAACACATAAAGATGATCAACATTTAAAAAAAAAAACCATGTTACTGTTCACTTTGAAATGCTGGAACTCTGGGCTCCAGGAAAACTGGAAACAGGTGGAGGGAATGTGGAGGGGGAGGGACGGGAGCATGGGAAGGCTGGAATACCGCACACACACCCCACTGTGAGATGTGGCCTTGCCAAACTCTCTCCCCTCAAGCCAACAGTAAAGGGGCCTCCATCAGTGGAGCAAAATGAAATAACTACTCTTTGAAACTTTCAGGCAAAAAAAAAAAAAAAACAGTGCCAGGATCTCTAAAAGGCATCAGACCTAGAAAGTTAACTCTAGAGGCATTTGGAGGAGGAAAAAGAAGAGGCGGTTCTTTTCAAACGATGGTTGAAAACGGTCCATTGTAGATCACAGTCTTCTGGAGTAACAGTAGTCACATAAACATGTAACGTGGGTCACGCTTCAAAACTGGGGCAAACGCAAGGTTTTCCACAAGTAAACCACAAAGATAAATTGCACGGATGTGCCGACAGGATTCCGTGAACAGACGCACGGATGCTAGGCTGGCGAAGAGAAAGTAGAAGGTTTCTCATTTGGAAAGCCGTATCCAACATCCTCAAGAGTTCCGCGATATTTTAGACCTTGTTGGGAGAGGAACAATCTGGTAGTTATCTAACTCACAAATCAATTCCTTCCATTGCACAGTACATGGATGGCACTTCTTGGGCTGGAGGAGACGTAGAACAGCCAAAACAGAGTTAAAAATACCGATGCTCATTTTTGAAAAGAAAAATTCTCAGCACTTCCGTATTGCACCGTGATTTAAGAGTGTTTACGGTTTTATTTTCTTAAACAGTTTCCTTGAGGGAAAAAAAAAAAAATGATAGAAGGTCTCTATCTCATAGCCGTCCTCATAAACAATCCCTTTGTGAAACAGTCTTAATTTACATACAACAGTGAGAACTAGGATCCTGTACTAATTGAGGTCTGGGGCTGGTTAGCAAATTGCTGTAATTGTATATCCTCCAGCATCCTGTCTCAGAAAACATATCCATACCCAGGCAAATCTCAGCAAGAACGATACTGTTCAAGATTTTAATATCCTGGGCTTCCGCTGCATCTGTGCATGGTTTCCAAGTGGCTTGTTCCCTTGTGCGGGTGACATTACACAGACATTTTTAAAAATGGTTTCAGCTCTGGCAGCCTGGCATCCACACACCACAATCATTACTGCAAAATGCACACACAGCAGGATCAAGATGCAAGCAGCCCAAACAGGGGAGCCTTTGTATGGAGACGTGAGCTCCCAGCGTCCATCATTTTTCAGACTTTAAGTCCCTGGCCTCGGAGGAGCTTGTTCTGACCTCCTGCATCATGTGGCCAAAATCCTGCAATGAACAGTGCTGTTTCCAGGCTCACGCAGAGAAAGCAAACCCACAACCCTCTACCGCTTGTGGCCCAGAGATGTGTTTTGTTGGGTTCATGCATGGTCTTTCAGAAAGTGGGCTATACAGATCACGTTTCTAAACCAGGCGTTTTTACAGGGGCAAAAAAATAAAATCCCCGGTGTTGACACCCAGTGAGCCATATTCCTGCTCCTGTTGGTCAGCAAACAAATGGAGGCGCCCTGCCCCTTTAGGACAGATACTCTGCAACTCCAAAGGCCCCAGCACCCCTGGATGCCAGCTTCAATCACTGGTCCACCTGCGGGCCCCTGCAGACATCTCACCTTGGACACTCGGGGTAGAGCTCATGACCAAGTATAAAGGTTTACAATCAAAGATAAAACCTGACCCCAATTCTCCACTTTGCCACTTCATTAATCTCTCAGCCTCAGTTTCCGGAACTATAAAATGGGAATAAAAACACCTGTAACACACGTTATTATGAGAATCAAATGAAGTAATTTGCATATAATACCTGGCACCTAGTAAGAACTCAGAAAACATCAGCGAGGCAAACACACTTGGCACCTAGACGGTATTTCCGAGTCTTGCTTGAGTATCTTTCAGCAGCAGATCATTATCCCCAGACACAAATGTCAACCTGACATCTTGAAAGCACGAGAGCTTTGTCTCCCTAGAACTAAAATGCTCCGGTAAATGTCAAGACTGGCGTTATGGCAATGCCCGGCTTGGGAATTATTCAGTTAATAAGTGAGCATGTGTCAGGGGTAAGAGGGTGTACAAACTGAAATTTAGTTAGAGAACCTGAAAGGTCGTACAAACTAGGTGTAGGAACAGAAGAGTTTCTAAGTTTCTCAAGTATAGTCCAGTTCGGGGCCTCTTCTCCACCCACAAGTAGGGAATGATGTTACCAGTTTCCCAAGACGCCTGGTGGTCACCTCATCCTCTTTTGAGGATTACCTCTTTCCCAGTGGGGGCAATGTTGGGGGGTCCAGATGTCTAGATACCGGCCCTTCCCCAGCCAAAGGGCAGAAACATGACACTAGGTAAGGGACTCTCCCTAGGGACTTTGCCCTATTGACCCTGAGGAGGCTGTATACTAGCTCCCTCCCCAGAGCAGCCCTGGGCCTCCAGCCATTTCCTCAACCCCATAAGCCAACCGACCACCTTCTAGTCATCCCCTTCTGCTCCAATTAAACCAGAGCCGGATTCCATTGCTCACGACCAAGGAACACTGATCGGACAGTACCAGCTGGGAGCTGAAGCACTGAATATCCCAAAGCATAAGAAAAGCAGGCTAGGGCTTCCCTGGCGGCGCAGTGGTTGAGAATCCGCCTGCCGAGGCAGGGGACACGGGTTCGTGCCTCGGTCCGGGAGGATCCCACGTGCCGCGGAGCGGCTGGGCCCGTGAGCCATGGCCGCTGAGCCTGCGCGTCCGGAGCCTGTGCTCCGCAACGCGAGAAGCCACAACAGTGAGAGGCCCGCGTACCACAAAAGGAAAAAAAAAAAGAAAAGCAGGCTAGAGAAACAAGTTTGTGTTCACAGAGCCCACACCATCACAACATGGATTTTGAATAATTAGGACTGAAAGAGAAATAAGCCTTCACCCCAGCTTTTGCTAGCTGGTCACATTTGGACCAGGCTGACCTCAGCTCTCAGAACCCCAGCCACCCCGTATCATAACTCCGAGCCTTTCTCTGCATATGCGATTTCCTCACCTAACCGGAGAGGTTCTATCAGAAAGGTTCGCAGGACACAGAAGCAGCCAGTCACCTGGCCATACGGTGACCCTGGAGGATAGGAACTCACCTCCACACAAAGAAAGCCATCCAACACAATACCTGGGGAGAAAGGAAGGTCTCCCTCGAAACCCGGTGATGCCATCCCCCTCACGATTCCCCACCACAACAGGGGCTCCAAAGGCCCTGAGAAAATCAGTCCAAAAGGCTGCAGACCGGATTTCTTCAAACGTCTCAGAGGATAGGATGCCGGCCCCGAACCTGCCTGCTGGGGTGCCCTACACAATTTTTTTAATTGATTTGCAGTATTAGTTTTAGGTGTATAGCATGGCGATTCAGTATTTTTGTAGATTATACTCCAGTAAGTTCTTACAAAATAATGACTGCAATTCCCTGTGCTGTACAATATATCCCTATTGCTTAGCTACTGTATTTTACACATAGGAGTTTGTATGTCTTAATCCCATACCCCTACCTTGCCCCTCCCTGCTTCCCTCTCCCCCCTGAAAATCACTAGTTTGTTTTCTGTATCTGTGAGCCTATTTCTTTTGCTATATACATTCAATTGTTTTATTTTTTTAGATTCCGCATGTAAGTGGTTATCATGCAGTAATTGTCTTTGACTTATCTCACCAAGCCTAATATTCTCTAGGCCCATCCATGTTACTACAAATGGCAGAATTGCATTCTTTTTCATAGCTGAGTAATATTCCACTGTGTGCGCGCACGCACACGCGTGTACACATATATCTTCTTTAACCTTTCATCTGTTGATGGACACGGCTTGCTTCCATATCTTAGGTATTATAAATAGTTCTGCTACAAACATTGGGGTGCACGTGTCTTTTCAAATTACTTTTCTTTTTTTTTTTCCATATATATACAACCAGGAGTGGAACTGCTATCACATGGTAGTTCTATTTTTAGTTTTTTGAGGAACCTCCATACTGTTTTCCATAGTGGCTGCACCAATTTACCTTCCCACCAACAGTGCACAAGGGTTCCCTTTTCTCCACATCCTCACCAACACTCATTATTTGTAGACTTTTTGATGATAGCCATTCGGACAGGTGTGAGGTGATACCTCATTGTTGTTCTGATTGGCATTTCTCTGATGATTAGCGATGTTGAGCATATTTTCAGGTGCCTGTTGACCCTCTGTATGTCTTCTTTGGAAAAATGTTTATTCAGGTCTTCGGCCCGTTTCTTGATTGGGTTGTTTGTTTATTTGATATTCAGTTACATAGACTTTATATATTTTGGATTATACAATTGTTCATTAACTACCTCCACGCCCTCTTCCTGGAGGCTGGAAGCAGGGAAAGAAGCAGAACTTGGTGAGTAGGGTTTCCACCTGACAGGCTTAATTAACACGAGCTCATCCCTGCTCAACTGATTCTAAACATGGCTAACATTTCTGAGCACTCGCCATGTCCCAGCACTGTTCTGGGTGCTTTGCACATGTGAGCTAGTTTAATCTCAACCATAATCCTCTACTTTTATCATCCCCATGTACAAGGGGAAACTGCGACACAAATACAGCTAGGCAGAGGGCAGCCAGAATGCAAACCCAGGTAGTCTGACTCCAGAAGCCAGGTTTTCTTAAACCTCCATGCCATCCTGCCTCTCAAATGGGAGGGAGAGGCTGACCATGGTGGTGTAGGGCCCGGAGAGAGAAGGAGCCTGACACTGTAGCAGAAGAGACCATCAACAAACAAATAAATAGAAGTACAGGTCATGGACAAGGGGCTACCAAGAGCCTTTCAGAATGCCACGAATGTTCAACTAACTTGATCTGGGCCATGGTCCCACAAGTGTATACACGTGTTAAAGTTCACCGAGCTGAACGCTGAATGTAAGATTTTAAGTATACCGCAAAACAGTAAAGAATGGCAGAGGGCAAGAGGCGCTTTCTCACCGTGGGAGTGGGAAATTACAGATAAGTAAAGGGAGCAGGCTGGAATGATCTATGTGGTAATGGATCAGAACTGGAGACAAGTGTATGAACTCAATTTAACAGAGATACAGACAGAAATGTTTATAGATGGGTATACATGTGGGTTCCTATACACATATGTATGTTTCTTTGCTCTGTCAGCTGACAGAACCTAGAAGCAAAGACACCTCAGCAGCCAATGAGCACATCCAGCACCCAGATCTTGGTTTCTAAGGCCAATCTCCAATAACAACCAGGGGCCTTGGGGAAAATATACAAGATGAGCCTAGAGCATCCTGCAGTGCCAGAAATTAAGAAAGTGTTCGATCAATCAATCAACCCACAGTGACGTCAAAGGGACACAGGAGCCGAATGAAAGTGCTCCCAGTGGCCAAAGCTAGAACAATTTGAGCAACAAAATAAGTAATACGGGCTTCCCTGGTGGCGCAGTGGTTGAGAGTCCGCCTGCCGAGGCAGGGAACACGGGTTCGTGCTCCGGTCCGGGAGGATCCCACGTGCCGCGGAGCCGCTGGGCCCGTGAGCCATGGCCGCTGAGCCTGCGTGTCCGGAGCCTGTGCTCCGCAACGGGAGAGGCCACAGCAGTGAGAGGCCCGCGTACGGCAAAAAAAAAAAAAAAAAAAAAAAAGTAATACAAAACCCAAAGTATAGAACAGTTGAGTCCTTGCTGATATAAGTAAATAAACGGGAGAAACAAGACAAATCTCCCATATAGAACAACATGAAATAATTTATGTAGATACTCTGGCCTTCGGGAGCTGGAGCATGGCTCCCCACACTTCATAAGTGTGGGCCAGGCACCGCGACTTCCTTCCAGAGAGGAAGGGGAGAAACCTGACAAACTCCCTTGGCCAAGTGACCAAGGTCAACACCACCAGCGATAAATCACATTCATGATATATACCCTTGATATGATGTGATGGAAACGGCCCTTTAAGGTCTTCCTCTCAAAAACCCATAATTCTGGCCTACTCCAATCCAACCATGAGAAAAACATCAGATAAGCCCCAAAGAGGATCATCCTAGAAAATACCTGACCAGTTTTCCTCCAAACTAGGAAGGCCATCAGAAACAAGGAAAGTCTAACAAACTGTCACAGCCAAGAGGATTCTAAGGAGACACGATAGCTAATGTCATGTGGGATCCTGGATGGGGTGTTGGAAGAGAAAAGGGATCTTAGTGGAAAAACTAAGGAAATCTGAACAAAGCATCAACTTTAGGTGGTAATAACACACCGATTCATTAATTGTGACAAATGGACCAGACCAATGCATGGTGTTAATAACGGGAAAAACTGTAACTCTGTGTGTGTAGTAACTATGTGTGTGTGTATCGGGGGGTGGTATGGGAACACTGTGCACTAGCTTCACGAGTTACCTGGAAATCTAAATCAAAAACTGCTCTCAAATTAGAAGTTTATGGGCTTCCCTGGTGGCGCAGTGGTTGAGGGTCCGCCTGCCGATGCAGGGGACGCGGGTTCGTGCCCTGGTCCGGGAGGATCCCACATGCCGCGGAGCGGCTAGGCCCGTGAGCCATGGCCGCTAGGCCTGCGCGTCCGGAGCCTGTGCTCCGCGGCGGGAGAGGCCACAGCAGTGAGAGGCCCGCATACCGCAAAAAAAAAAAAAAAAAAAAAAAAAAATTAGAAGTTTATTTTTGGGGGGCTTCCCTGGTGGCACAGTGGTTGAGAGTCCACCTGTCGATGCAGGGGACACGGGTTTGTGCCCCGGTCCGGGAGGATCCCACGTGCCGCGGAGCAGCTGGGCCCGTGAGCCATGGCCGCTGAGCCTGCGCGTCCCGAGCCTGTGCTCCGCAACGGGAGAGGCCACAACAGTGAGAGGCCCGCGTAACCGCAAAAAAAAAAAAAAAAGTTTATTTTTAAAAACAGAAAATGATGGAATGGCTCCTGTGGACAGGATGGCCACTGAAGGCCTCCCTCAGGAGCTGACGTCTGGGAAGAAGCTGAGATGAGAACCAGGCAGCAGGACCCAGGGCGATGTTCCCAGCAAAGGGCCCCCAGGAGAGGACGGAGGGGAGGGAGGCCGGGGAGCTCAAGTGGGGTCAGGCGCACAGAGCATCCGTCACAAGGTAAACAAAAGTGAAGGAAGCTGAAGGGGTCAGGCCAGGCAGGTTGGCCACAATCACTTCAGACTGGAGCCTGAGGGCGCTGGAAGGTCAGTGGAGGGACTCAGGCAAGATGAGATGTCCCTGATGAAGTGTTTTCCCAAGATCGCCCTGGCTGCTGTCGGGAGAGGACGCGGCGGGGCAGATAAGGGATTACGATGACCCCAGAGTGGTCACACCTCGGACGGCCCAGACACAGAAGCTGAAGGGCTAGGAGCACCCGGGGGTCTGAAAGAAGACAAGAAGCGGGGTCTCCACGCTCAAGGGGAAGAGAAGAGGGGTCTCCACACGCAGAGGGAAGGGCCTGAGCTGAACAGGCTTCCTGCTCTGGCTGACGGTCCCCGATTCTGACCCTCTTGGAGAATTCTACACAACGGGGCTCCAGGGCCTTCCAGGCACCGAGTGCTCAGGAAGGAAGCACCTCCTTGGAGTCCGAGCCTCGGTTCAGTTTGATCCCATCCTACACTTTCTACCTGGGACACATTACCACTCGGAGCCTCAGTATCCTCAACAGCAAAATGGGAACACCACCTCCCATCTCTGGCCGGGTAAGAAAAGGCTCCCGGACCCTACAAGCACAGCCTTCATAAATGCTGCCAGCAAGTATTCCTTTTACAAGAGTAAGCCCAAGGTGGAAGGAATCTTAGAATCTCATCTGACAGCCCATTTTACAGATAAGAAAACACAGGCAGAGCCAGAACGTGTCCAGGTGAGCATCAGAGTAAGGACAGCAAGCCCGGCTCCCAGCTCTCGTTCTCTAGGCTCCCTTCTCCACACTCAATTCTGACCCCAAAGGGGTGGGGACTCAGACCTGCTTCCCCAACAGCAACTGTCTCCGAACACCTCTTGTTCAGACTCCCCCGTGGCTCTCCTCACTATCAGAGGTGCTGTGGGCCCACCCTGGGCTGGGGGGGTCGGGGGGGGGGGGCTCTGGTGAAGGGGAGCAGCCCTCCGACTGGGCCCCACCCCCGCCCCAGGCACCGACCACCCACCCGGACAGCCTGGCCTGTCCACCCGAGGGGCCTCCCCTCCTCTCAGAACCAGGCCCAGGCCCCGGCCCCCACCCCCATCAGGCAGGTCAGGCAGCAACAACAGCCAGCCCCCGCTTCCCAGGTCACCACCATGCCACCACTATCTGACCCTCGTCTTTGCCCACAACGACACGCTGTCTTATCAAAATCCCCAAAAAGCTCTGTTGTCTCAGACGACTTTACGGAACCACTCTCTGTGAAGCTCTTGGGCTGGATGTCTTGGCGTCTTTCTGGCCAAGTCTGTACTCACCCTGTCTAGACCTTCCCGCCTCCCCACCCCAGACCCCAGCACAGGTACTCAGTGACTTGTTGAAAGAATACCACCACCGTGGTACAACTAAGTTTGGAGATGAGCATTTTCATCAACCAAAGAGGTGAGAAATGTTCCTGCAGCTCATTTCTAAAAGCACCCTGAAGGCAAATGTGAATAACTGCTTCCTTGTGGGAAACCTCGTGAAATCTCACACAGGCCAATCAAAAAGTACCAATGCCTCAATTAGAAGATCCTTGAGGAGCTCTAACACAGGATTCTGAATAGAAGCATGTACCATGTTTACTCTGATTTGCACAATTCTGTCCTACATGCAAACACTGGCCCCAGCATTCCAGGAAGTCCTAACGTTTCCCTTTAATCTCTAACCAAGACCAACGTTTACCAAGGAAGTGGGTCACCTTCGTTCCACCTCTGCGATTCCAAAGAGGCCTGTTACTGAAATCAGAAACCTAGCGGCGGCTGGAGACTCCAGTTGCTTCTAGAACATGCTTTATTTAAATTGATTCCAGAAAGTCACCCTGCAGAGAGAGCTAGCCAGCCGCCCTCCGTCATGACACTCAACATGTAAAATTTACTGTCGGGACAATTTCCGACAGGTCGGAACACCTACACAGACACGCCAAGGGAAAGCAAACCAAAAGGAGATTTCTCTATAAATGAGGTTCATCCATCAAAGTTGCCACCCTCTCAAAATCGGAGGAGTGTTAGAAGCTCGACTGGTAAGCCACACTTCACTGCACTGAAACAACAAGAAAAAGAAATTCCAATTTCCTCCTCTGCTCTGCATAGATAATACGAGATTTTTTACTTACCTTTGGAGCGAGTAGAGATATCCATGCCCTCCACCACCTCCTGTTCTGTTTTTATTTCCTCTTCAGCCAAGCTGAAACAGAGCAAATTATGTTCACATTTAGGTAGACTGAGAACTTGCCCCATGGGGGCAGTTATTTAGAAGTTCTAACAACAAACCCACATTTTTCAGACAATCTTCCAGGGGTAGGGGGGAAAGGAACCCACACCCCGATTTCAAATAAAGTGTTAAGAGTCCTATAGGAGTGTTTTTAAACACTAGCTTGTTCTTTAAGTCAAATTACTATTCCAGTTGTCATGCTATTGGAAGATACAAAAGGCTTTTTTAAGACACACAATTACAATCTACCCCCATGGACCAATGAAAACCCAGCCTTCAAGTAAATAAGTTTCTCATTGTTAACGCTGGGTTCAGGTTGGAGGTGGTTTTCGGGGTACCTGGAGTTCAGATCTCTGAATTTTGCAAGGCAAAGAGTATTTTCCCAGACCTCCCGGCTAACTCTTACTATTTCCCGAGGAGGCAGGAACATGAAAAAATATATAGGTTAAGCTACAAAGTAGAAAAATATGCTCAGGCTAGAAGCAAAAGGCCTGGTCTCAAAACATTCAAACCACCAGCACTTAGCCCAGGAATTAGGATTGGGGTCTCCACACACCCAACCCCTGGGATATTTCCTCTCTGTAGCAGGCATGGCTTAGAGAAAGCATTCAGCACTCTTTTGAGCTGTGACTAATTACCCCCACCACAAAAGTGGAATGAGGAAGGATTATTTAAAAGACAGGCTGAGAGTTGGGGGCTGGGATAAGAAGCAGGGAAAACAGGCCCCTCTGCTGGGCCATCCACCAGAATCTTCTCTCGCTCTCTTGGCTGGAACTCCCCGCTGAACAGGGTGCAGGCCATTTCCCTATCGTCCCCACGGACATACACACACCTCTCAGGCCAAGCCAGGAAAGTTCTGCTTCTCTAAGTGCCAACAGTTTGAGGTGCTGGAACTTTCCAGGCATCCGGCTGATGACAAAGTGATAAGAACCTGAGCAATTATTCTAAATGCAATTCCATCGGACTGTGGTTCAACAAGAAGAAATGGGTACATCTCCAACTGAGATGGCTGAAATCCTCCACCTGGAAGACTCAGAAACCAGGACGGGGGGGACGCTGGGTAAGGCAGGAAGGATTAGAATGTCCCTTCTGTGTTTCCGTGGTCTGGGACTGTGACAAGACAAAAGGTAAGTCCCAAAAGTCCTGGAACCTCAGGGTCAGATGGAGCTGCGTTTAGGAGAGTTCCGTGTTTGAAAGGAAGAGATGAGAGCTGAGAATTAAGTTAGAAGAACTTAAAGGCCTCCAACTTCACTGGTCCCAGCAGAGAGAAACAGAAAGGCAGTGTGTTTTTAAATCAGAATGTTAACACATTTAGGTCTCTGATATTGAACGCCGTTGACAATTTCATCCACACTGCCTTTGTAGAGAGAGCCTGTAACACAAATCACCAAAGAAACAACAGACATGTTGTCACAAATGGTTTTCATCAGAAGACATTGCTTCTGAAATTTAAACATGTCGCTAACGTGCACCAATACAACGGTGATTTGTGGCAGGTGATTTTAGCACTGATACTTTTTACTCCAACTTAAGAGGCAAACAATCTCAACTCAGAAACACACCCTGCCTGCAACACACCCAGACTGTCCAAATGGATACTGCTGATGGTTTTTTGCTTGGGGTGACTGGAAATAAATTTTAACAGAAAGCCTCAAGCGGCCCCTTCAAAGAGGAGGAGGTGGTCAGCTTCAAAAGAACAAACAGCAACCCTGATCTTTCCAGCAACTAGAATTCTGCTCCCCTCTCTAGCATGAAGTATGTGAAATCCTAAACTTCTTGAAACCGATCCCATATTTTGAGTGATGGAGAAAACGCTAATCTGGGATCCAACCAAAATGTTTGGTAGTGAAAAGAAACAATTATGCATTACAGACTCCCCCAAACCCACTTGAAGGATTTCTGCAGCGCTGAAAACATTCAAAGGTGTATAGATCATGGAGTTGTTGGGCTGCATTCAAGAGAACAATTATTTGGCTTGTAACAGCCTAGAGGAGGCTGAATACTTCAGGCAGGAAAGCTGCTGAGAGGCTAAAAAAATGCAAACTAGCGATGGGGTAACTATATGCTGCTGAGTTTAAGATAATTCTGGAGCAGAAAAGAGGGAAAAGAAAGTTAAGCTGTTTTATCTTTCCAAGTATTACAAAGTGGGCACCATAATCACCTAACTTTAGCAATAGTACCACCAGGATTTAGCCAAGGATTTGAAGGACAACAATGTCAGAAAACCATCTTTTTCACAGATCAGCAAGCCATCCTTTCAAAGGGAACCCACGCATGCACAGGCATGCACACACACACACACACACACACACAATAACTTGTATTTGAGTAAAGGAAATTGCAATGTCTATGCATCTAAAGGAAAAAAATTTTTTAAAACTTCATTTACAAAAGCAGACCAGAATGCAAAATTAGTCATTTTGAATAGCCACATCTAAAGGGACTTCCTTTTTTCTACACCACTGATCTCATTTTTTTTTTTCTTTTTTGGTTTAGTGTTAAGTACTAGTATGTTATTAGGGGGAAAAAAAAACTATGAATATTACATCAAAAGTGGTGGTGAGAAAAGATTTGTACCTGTCTGAATGCCCCACAGATCTTGGTCAATTTAGGTTAAGAACTGTTCAGTCATTTGGAGGGAAAAAAAAAAACAGTCAAATAATAATTGTTAAAAAGAAAAAACAGCTGCATCTGAAGAAAAGACTTTGAACTCTCGTCATTAACACATTAAAGTCTATTAGAAAATACACAGCATTTTTCCTTCCATATCTGCTAGCTTCCAGCAACCCCAATTATTTAAATCCAAAACAATGGAACAAGCAGCCCTTGTTTCAAACTGACATTACTTTTTTTTTTTAAGGTCAGCTGGGGAGGCTGGGGCCCGCTAAAGGAAAGGGTAAAATTAGATGAAAATCTCACCCCAACAGGACAATACACCATCAACTAGTTGTATACACTGTATGTTCCCACCACCATCACCTCTTGCACTCACGGGTTCCCCTAAATCAGTTGCCCCTGGATTTCAAAAACTGATACATTTCAGGCAATTAAAGAAGAAATAACAGGCGCCTGCACATAAAACCAAGACCATCCCATCCCGTCCCAGAAAGAATAAAAGATTTCTCCCCCAATGCCTGAGCAAGAAAACCTCTGCTTACTTCTTCACCTGCATGCACTGGAAAAGAGCAATTAAAAGTTGCAGATGAACTGCACCTCCAGGATGTTTTAAGCCTTCTGATTTTTAATTCTGAAGACTCAAGGCTGGTCCGTAATTCCCAGGAATCCCATCCCCTCAACACTTCCAGGAGAGAGAGAAAAGAGAAAACATCTAGTTTGGACAGAAAACTGCCTGGAAACACAATGCCCAGATATTTCTTTTCCCCAAGTGCCCCTACTATTTGACTGTTAACCAAGAATATCTAACCCATCTAGAATATATAACCAGCATGCACAAGAGTCTGGGTCTACAGCTGAGGATCATCACACAGCAATTCAAGAATCATGCAATCATTCGAAAGGACTTTTCCTTCAGCTTTTTACTTTCATTCAAAATACCAAAGTGGTCCAGGCTGGAAGAAATATTTCATCCCCAAGACACAAACATCTTTCCTCTTCTAGAGCACAAAATAGTGAACATTAAAATCAAAACACCATGCTGCCCTAAATCTGCAATTAATTTCTTTAAAAATTGGGGGGAGGGGAGGGAATGGTTAGCAGCTTTATATAAGCACTCACCTAAAACAGGCAGAGTCATCGGTAGCTAAGCTATTTATGCAGGATTCTTAAAATGGCGTCTGGCAACACTGCCTCATTCCTGTATTGAAGCTAAAATGGTAGCAGTTTGTTCAATAGCTGTAGCTCTTGCTTAAGCAGCCCTGCTAGTTTCAAAGCCACCTTCCTAAATATCAGAACTAGGAAAAGCTCAACCAAAGGACACCAACAACCCAACGTTTAGAAGCTTGAAAAAAAAAAATCTGCAGTGACAGGGGGAGTTTGTGAAGTCACAGGTTCCTAAGGAAAACCCTTCCCTTTCAGATCCTGAGCCTTCAACGTGAGGCTCTAAAATGAGGCCCCCTTGCCCTCGAATTAGGTGGGTGGAAGGTGAGGAATTAGGCAGCCCTGTGGCATAAAGTGCAGACAGACAGGTGTCTGTGCAAACAACCAAACTGTTAAAAGGGCGCAGGCTGGGGAGGGGGAGGAAGCCCGTTCCCCCTTTCTGGTAGATGAGAAACCAGCTCTGCATCCTTACCAATGAGGAGCTAGGGTAAATGAAAAGTGCTTCCAGGGCAGCAGGCATCTGAAGGGCTGCACCCCAGCCTGAGGCCAAAGTCAAATAAAAAGGCTGTTTAATAAGCCTGAAAACGGCCACCAAACACCCAGCCAGTCCTAAGACAGTTAACCTCAAGGAAAGCTAATCCGAGTCTGCAGAGAAGAAACAACAGGAAAACATCGCCTTTAGCCAAGGCGCAGAATACTCACAAATTAGATTTTTGTCCACCCCCAACAGAGCCCTCAAAATTAACCATGGGTTTGGCAAAACCCGCTTTCACAGGCCAAGCTAAGAGCCTCATAGTGGATCATGTAATTTACTGTTACAGGTCTGCCCATGGCCTCGGCACTCTCCTGGTGCTGCGGGTGGAGAGTTTCAAGGTGACTGTTTGTGAGCTTCAGGAGAGAAAGGAGGGCACAGTGCCCAAGGCTGCACCAGGGCAAGGACGGGCAGCTGGCTCCCGGCCGGCCGGTAGGTAGGTAATCTTGATGACGAGGGACAGGCTGGCAGCCCAGCTTGCTGCAGTGCTGAAATGGCTCCTGCCTGCTTGTTTATCAGTAAGCAGAGTGGGGTGGAGGGGGAAGGGCATCCATAGCCTTAGCAACCTGAAGCCAAGGGTGAATCCTTGTTTCTGCCTTTGAGAGCAAAAGCAGGGCTGCTACACAGATTCCCTTCCTCCTCCTCTGCTGTGGGGTGGCCAAGGCACTTTTGCACGTATCTTTCTTTTCAGGGTCAAACCAGAGGCAAAGCCAGACCTAGGGCTTCCCAGCTGAAAAATGTTTGTGGCCTCTGCCCAGGAGAGAGAAGGGGGGGAAAGGAGGCAAAAGAAACAAAGAGATCACACATGTGAAGTGGCTGGACTTTGGAAAAAAAGAAAAACCTACCTTTGCCTTCAGGGTTTTCTGGGCTGCTGTCACCCCCTCCCCTTTTTGAAATGGTGACTCATTTCCCCCCCCTCTCCTATTTAAGACCTGAAGCCATTTCCCCACTGTTCTCCCAGGGAAAGAAAAGGGGGAATGTTTTGTTTAAAAGAAAAGGGGTAACAAGAAAGAAAGAAAAGAAAAGGAAAAAAAGCTATTGTTTTCATCCCTAATTTATAATCCAGGAGGCCCCATTGTTTCTTTCTGACTCAAATCTTTGAGCTGTTAATTATAAAAGTACCTGGACTCAGCTCCAGAAGGCAAACCACGTTCCTGAGCAGCAATTAGAAAAACTCTGTAGAAAGTTTACTGAGTGATTATATATAATTAATTCCTAGTTACAAACGGAACACTGACCATTTTCTGGAGCTAATAAAAGCAGTTACTCCTGCTCCCCCACACGAATGCCACTTAATTTCCCAAAGCACAAAGTGAATCCATCCTGGAGGGTCTTAAAGGAAAAAAAAAAAAAAAAAAAAGGAGAGGAATCAAAAGCTCCAGTGTGTCTGCGTTTGTTCCTTGCAGCTGTGCATCCTCTTTGGGGACCGAAGAGGCAGAAGGAAAAAGGAAAACAGCCGAATGTTCTGTTCCCCCCTCTGCAATTTACAAACGTGGCAGAGAGAGGACCATCTACCTTGATGTAAAAAAGAAAGGGGGGGATGGGAGATGCCCTAGGCATGGAATGTAGGAGACGCTTCAGCTCCGCGGATGTGCTTTTCCTAAAAGGAACAAAGATGGTAGAAATTTCCAGAAGGCCCGCTCTGGGTCCAGCCACTGCAATTGTCAATCTGTAACCTTTCCTCCAAGTCTATTGGTTCAAAAGCTGGAGAGAGAAACCCCATTGGGCTGCACCGTGAGCCTGCACTGCTGTCCCTAGCTAGTCCTGCTGCAATGCAGACATTTATTTTTTTTCCCCTGAGTGAAACTGGAAAACAATGCTACCTTGAGAGCCATTAACTTTTACAGACTCATGTTTGGTGGTGCCCCCAGGATCAGAGGCAAGTGGCTGGCTTGCTCCAGGTCTGAGAACTTGCTGGGGCTACACATCTGAAAACAGATATTGGCTTTGCAAACCTGTGGGAGCCATTTTAATGCAAGCTTTTAGAGGACAAATGCCTTACCCTTAGGTTTCCTTCCAGCCCAACAAATGCACCATTATGCAAACACTGACGGCACCAAAGCAGGAGTCTTGTGATTAGATATTGCTTCCAAGGAGGCCACAAGAACCTCAATATGTAATTTCCATTTACAGCCAGGAGATAAGAACAAAGAAAACAGCTAAAGCGTCTGAACTTTCTTGTGTGGGGTAGGTAGTAGCAGGCAAGCAGTTCAGTTCTAAGTATGTTACATCATTAACGGCCTGTCCTTTTACTCTAAGAAGCTGGCCTGTCTTGCAAAGACTTCTCAGCTTAGAATTGGGTACATTCCTCATTATTAAATGAGCCTTTTTCCAATTGGTTCTCAAAGGTGGGTTGCTGGACACCAGTTTAAAAGAAGAAAGATTATTGACTCCATAAAGTTGGCATAACACAGCAACCGAATATACTTCCAGCATTTACAGTCCTGCTGGATTGGGCTCCAGGCTGGAAATTTATGCAGTGAACTTCTAGGGAAATTCTCAAGCAAATGCTAAACAAGAAGCTACTTTTTTCACTCTGAAGTTCTAGCTGCAGCCTTAAGAGATCAGGAGAAATGTAAAAAGTGAGAAATAAATCAGAAGTAAAGGTAAGTGTGCATATACAGATGTGTGGGTCAGTCTTGGAAAAAGGCCGGGTCTGTTGTGTACTGAGTCCTGAATCAAGACCAAGTTTGGTGGTGGGTGGGATTTTTACAGACATATAAGTATCTTAAAACATAAGGACTCACACCACCACCCCCAGCTCCTCCCCACCCCTCATGTTTAAGGCTCTGTGACTCTTAAGACCAAGCAGTTTCCTTACATTTCACAAGCAGATCACCTACCCAGAGTTTTCTATCTAATATCCAAACAATCCCAATTCAAGGTCTCCAGTCAAGTCACAATGAACTGAACGTTTCTTCCCTGAGGGTAAACAGGAAGTATAATCTTCAATCCTAGCCCTAGGTTATCAGGAAAAACAGTGGATTCAAACAGTCACCTAAAATCAAGACACTATGAAAAAGCCCTCCTTGGGTTCCTGCTCATAAAAAGCCCCCAACGGCTGGAGCCAAGACCCCCTGTTACAAACAGACCCCAAATGTTCGCCAAACTCTTTATACATGGTCACAGAAATGGATTGCTTTACTTACCCAACAAATGTTCAAGCAACCGTCTCATTTTTCCACAGTTAAGAAGAGAGAACAGGCTGGCAGATTTGGGACTTGATCAAAAAGGAAATTTTTTTAAACAGTTACACGGGATTATTAAAAACACACACACAACAACAACACAACCCAACCACTGAATATGGAATGCTGTCATGAGCCACAGACGTGATTTTATTTCCTCTGCACTCTATCACACAGGAGGACAGAGGATGATACAATGTAAAAAAAAAAGGGGGGGGGGAAAGGAAAATGAAAACAAGGAGAAAAGATACATGAGTCCACTGAAAACCATGCAAGAGGAGAAAACTAAGGGATTCAAAAAGACTCCTCAGATTTATTGCAGGATGTTGTCCAACATCTCTCCCCCACCCCCTCCTACACTCCCCCCCCCTGCCCCCCATCCCCATCCCTACTCCAAAAACTTCCTCCAAAGCCTAGAAAACACTTTCAGAAACATTTGCTGGCTGCAGGCTGGCTTTGCAGAAGAACACTCTGTATCAATAGAAGTCAGGAAAAAAGGCTGAACAATGTAGTTTCAAGTGAAGAAACCCTGTAGGAAGAGAAAAGACCATGGAGAGACACCACCACCCACCTAGGCCCCAGGAGCTAGGATCTGTCCTTAGCACTGCTCTGCTGAGGGCTTGGTTCTTTTGCAAACACACGTCCTCTCTGGTCAGAACTGAGTCCAGCCTTCCCAGCACCTCTTTGGAGAGGTAAACTTGCCTGCTTTGCTGTCTGCCATGAGCTCTCCTTGGAGGGGAGCCTGCTTGCTTACCTTCCATTTTCTTCCCCCAGCAGGCATGTGACACAAGAGAAGACAAGAGTGCAAGGGGGAGGGGGGGGGAACTGCTCAGAGAAAGAGAGAGAGGGGGAGAGAAAAAGAGAGAGGAAGGAGGGGGGAGGGAAAAAAAAGCTTCTTTTTTGGCAATACCAGGATCTAGCTTCACACTCTTCTAGAAACACCATGTCCTGGTGGAAGAAAAGGTGTGCCAGGCCCTTGCCAGTTTGCAAAACCGAGCTCTGGCTAATGGCTACTTAGCCATGTGACCCAAGAAAGCAAAAAAAAAAAAAAAAAAAAAAAAAAAAAATCTCTCTAAACAGTTCCAAGTTAACCTAAGTGCTGTAGGGGTGACTGTGGCACAGCCAGCCACAGAGAAATCACACTGCTCGCCCACAATGCGGATGTCTCAGAGGGAGGGGGAGAAAAGATGGTTAAAAAGTCGAGCTTACCTCTGTGGATGCATTGTTAACACTGTGTAATGTCAATACTTATAAAACATGGAGGACAGGCTCCTAGTTCTCACAGAAAAAGGGTTTGGCACTTCGGCTTGATGATCTGGCCGCCTAATAAAAGCTCATCCCCGATTGGCTGCCCCGGCAAATCGGAGTGTAAGGCGGCCCCGGATTGGCTGAAACACTTCCTGAGCGATTATCTTTGTGAGGCTCTGGTGAGCAAGAGCCATCCTGTGCATAGAAAAAGACAGGCTAAGCTAGGCCTTTTGCAGCAAGAAAAACTTAGGAAAGGGGCCCGCAGACGCCCTTCTCCCACACCCTGGCTAGATTTCGCGGCACGAGCAAACCAGTGCAGCCAGCCTGACCTGCTCCAGCAAAGCCCGAGGCCCAGAGGCCACAGGCAAGAGAGTTTTGGGGGTGAGCTGCAAGGGCTCACCCTCATCTGCCCCCACAAAAACGGCTCTCTCGCTGGGAGGAAGGCTGGCTCTTTTCTAGAACAGTCCAGCAGAATGTTCTCCCCACCACCCGCGGGGGGCAGGGAAGTGAAGCCGAAGAGCAGGGAGGCCCAGGAAAACAGCCCAGGGGGCAAGAGAAAGAAGAAGCTGGAGCCAGGCCTTTGAGGCAAACCGGACTGGCCAGGCGAGCCCCCCAAGTCACTCCAGGGCAGCCCTGGCTTCTCAGAGGACAGAGCACTCGGGCTGAGAGGGGAGGAGGGGAACCAAGTGGTCAAGTTTGCATCGTCATTATCAAAATGCCTCCTGGACAAAGCAGACCAGAGAGCCACTTGCCTGCCCCAGCCCAGAATCTAACCTGTCGTCACCCCACCACCCCCCAGCCAGAACTCAGAGGAAAGCCAAAATGGGTTCCTGCCTCCCTGCCAGGATGCCAGGGGACCCCCTCCCCATCCTTACCCTAAGAAAAGCCAAAGGCGCTCCTAGCAGGCCACATGCCTAGCTCTACAAACTTCCCTTCCCCTCCCAGCCCCCTCCCCCAGCGCTGAGGCCTGCTAAACCTGTCAGTTAAACAAAAATCTGACTTCCGTATTAGTCTGCGATGGCTTCAGCTTCCTGCCTATTAACCCTCTCTCAGACTCTGGGCCTGGCTGGGAAAAACTAGGCCCTGAGAGCGCAGAAAAGGCCTGTGGAAAAATACCAGCGGCAGCTCTCCCGGCAGATGCAGAAAGAGAAAGAGAGAGAGAGAGAGAGAGAGAGAGAGAGAGAGAGAGAGAGAGAGAGCCGCTGTCTCTCGCCTTGGCTTCCCAAGGAGGCGTGTACCTTCTGAATCCAGGGCACAGGCAGTGCCTCTCGGGCTGAGAAGCCATTTAAATCCAGAGGGAGAAAGAAAGATGTCAAACTCAGCCAGGGAACAAGAACCCCCATTATTAGTCAGGCCTACACCCACTGCTTAGACCTTCCTGCCACACAACCAGCCCTGTAAGGATGTTCCTGGGAAACTGGGCCCTCGGTGGCAGAAAATCCCATGAGCTTTGTAAGGATTCTTGCTTAAATTTATTTCCACAGAGAACGGCTTCTTCAGGTCCCCAAAGGCAGGTGGAACAGCTATTTCACACACAGCTCTACCCCACCCCCATCTCTCTGGCACTGCTCCCCAGTAAAATATTAACTACTGTTGCAGAACTGCTTATAATTCCACCCATTTCAATAGTATTAGGAGGTCTTTGCCTATTTCCTCCGTCAAGCTGCCTTGGTCGTGGGTCTGTAGCCTGAGAAAGAAAAAGCAAATCCAAAAGGATCTTAAAGCATCCGTGCTCACTTAATGCTGTTTTTTGTTTTTTTTTTTTTTAAGACAAGGTGCTTAATTAACAAGGTTTTTTTTTTTAAACAGCAAGAGGGAACAACAGAAGCTATATAAAACACCATTCTTTAGAGGCTGGAGAAAGCTTCCAGAGGTGACACAGCCATATGCCAGGAGGTAAAACTATGGCCCAATAAACTCTCCCCTTCTCCTCCTAAAATTAGGACTCGTGGGCTTTCTCATCCCACACGGTTCGTTGCCACAAAGAAGCCACAAAGAAAACGGTAGAGCTGAGGCCCTGCTCACCCGGCCCACGCCCACGTGGACGACAGATGCCCACAGTATGTACATAAATTCCTCCTGGCTGGGAAGTTCTATCAAACAGGAGCAAGCCAGGAATCCAAGCACACTGTACCGCAGGGGCAGGGCCCAGGCTCTAGGAAAAGGGAGGGGATTCTGTAGCCGCTGTTGCTGAATTTTAGGCTGAGGAGGCCAGGACGCAGGGAGGGATACCTCCACCACTACTTGGTGGCCTGACAGAGGTCCAGCATTCAGGACAGCAGGCCTGGGCCTCACCAGAAGGGTGGGGCCTCCTCTTCCTGGGGGTAGAACCGTGTACGGGGAGACCAAACGGGGGACAGGAGGCCAGAGTTAATCAGACCGTGCTCTCCCTCCCTGCAAGTGTGGGGCAGCGGCCCAGCACCACCATCCTATAAGGGGTACTGTTTGTGTGTGTTGGTGCTGCTTTGGGGAGGACAAAGAGGACGACGAATTTGTGGTGGATCTCCTGTACAGCTACCTGCCCGAGCCCACGAGGAAATAAAATACGGCGCTGGTTGGCGTGTTGGATTTTAGCCCCGGATTAAAGCCAGTTGCATAAGCAACTGCAGCATCCTCCCCCTCCCTCTCTCCCTCCCCCTGATCACTTGATCACTTGAAATGTTTTCTGGGGCAAAGAGCAGGAAGCTGCCGGCTTATTCTGGCAGCTCTGCTCGGTTTGAGGAATGCTGTTGGCATTTGGGTAGGTCTGAGGTTATCTAGAAAACAGCAATTCGGCTGCGGACAGAGACAAAGGTATGGTGGCAGATGGAATCCTGGGAGGGACACGGATTGAAAAAGGCTGCCCAAGGCAGGCCTACTAAGGGCCAATCCTGGGTTTGATGGAATCTGGCTGATAAGCAGGGAATAAAGAAAATCAAATGTTGCTGGCCTCAATCTAGAGAGTGCCCCTCTCAAACCCCAGCTGCAGAGTAGTCCCAGCAGCTTCTGCATGCCCGGCACTGGCTAAATCAGCACTTTACACAGACTGACTCCATGAGGTAGGGAGTATTGTTAGAGAGCTGGAACTGAGCCCAGAGAGGTGAAGTGAGCTGCCCAAGGTCACACAGCAAGCCAGTGCCAGAGGTCAGACTTCCAATCCAGTGACGACTCCACATCCCTAAACCCTGTACTTTTACCTGCCTCTAAAGAAAGAAAGAAAGGAGAAGCCAAACCAAGCAGAGCAGAAACAAGGCTAAAAATCTACTAACGGCAAATGTGTGATCTGTGTTTTCTTTTAGGAGTTGGACTCCTTCAGGAATGTTTTAAGTACTGAATGATGAACCTGGGAGATCTTTACATCAGAATCACTCAAAGGCCCAGAGAAATCTCCTCTCTCCCTACAAACCTCCAGCAAGATGTTGAGGGGGACACTTTGCCATCTCTCAAATCAGGAATATAAAAATTCCTTGAAATGAATGGTTCTCAACCAGGGGTGGTTTTGCCCCCCAGGGGATAGATGGCAATGTCTGGAGACTTTTGGGTTGTCACAACTTGTGGGGGGAGAGGTGCTATTAGCACCTAATGGGTAGAGACCTGGGGTGCTGCTAAACATCCTACCGCACACGGGACAGCCCCCAGCCAGGAATTATGTGGTCTAAACGTCCACTGTGCCGAGGTGGGAAACCTTGGCTTAAGTGAAAGGAAAAAAAATCCGACCCTTGTGCCTCTGGATAGCAAAGCCAGCACAGGCCTAAATAAGCAGGTTCCGTGGTGATGTGAATAAGCCATGAGCTAATGAAAATAGATGAATACGTGTCTCTCAATATTTCCAGGAGTCAGAGAGAATCTGGGGATAGAATCTGTCTGAAGGAAGCCAGACAGAATGTCTCAGTGATAAAGCTGGCCTCCAAGGAGAGCAAAGGGCCGACCCCAGCCCCCTTCCCCAGGCATCTTACCGGCCGAGGCCTGGCCCCACTGAAATGGCCCGCAGCCAGGCCAGCAGCAGCAGTGGCAGCCTCGGCAAGCTGCATCCCAAGATAGTCTGTTCGGCTGACTATGAAAATAAGCACACTTGCAGTTATCTGCCTTCAGCGTGCAACAGGCCTCTCTGTCCGTTACGTGAAACGGCCGGGACTGAGGCCGGGAAGTGTCTTAAATATCTTGTTTTGTTTTGTTTCCTTTTGGCCAGTTGGAACCGAGGCCAACTTTGGGCACGGTGACAGAAGGGCTCACCTTCAGAGCACAGAGCTGACCGAGTCATGTTACAGCCACAAAAGAGGCAGTTAGGACTCGTCCCTGCCTTGGAGAAGAGGTGTCCTCTAGAAGATTTTTTTTATTTTGTTTTGTTTTTCTCTTCTTTCTAGGAGGGATTGGCAGCATTACGCTAATGGAGAAAGGAGGGAAGGAAGGAAGAAAGGAGGAGATGGTACTTGACCATCAAGCAGATGGCGGCAGTGTAGATGGGAAGAGATGTAAGGGACACAAGAAAACACAAATCAAAAGGAAGAGGGACTCCCCGGGCGGTCCGGTGGTTAAGACTTCGCATTTCCACTGCAGGAGGCGCAGATTCAATCCGTAGTCTGGGAACTAAGATCCCGCGAGTTACATGGTGCAGCTAAAAAAAAAAAAAGATTCGGGACCTCCCCTGACCTGCTCTTTTTGCATCCTAGCAATTACCATTATGGAAAGAAGCGCACATATTTATTTGCTCTGTTTGTTTCTGTCTCCTGCTAGACCAGGGCCGGGTGTCTGGAGACATTTTAGGTTGTCACATCTGGAGGAGGGGTTGGGGGGTGCTACTGGCATCGGGAGGGTGAGAATCAGGGATGCTGCTAGATTCCCTACCGTGCACAGGACAGGCCCCCACAGCAGAGAGCTAGGCAGCGCCAAATGTCACCAGGGCCGAGCCTGAGAAACCCTGCCTTAGCCTGAGACCCTCAACAAGGCAAAACCTGGTCTGAACCCTTCACCATTGTGCCCTCAGTCTAACACTGTGACCGATATGTATTAGAGCTCAATTAAACATCATCTCCCACCTGGGTGGTTGCACCTTTCTCCTGAGTCCCCTGCTTCTGCCCTTGCAAACGTGTGCGCGCGCACACGCACACACACGCAGGCAGCCAGGAATCCTCGAAAAACAAGTCAGATCTGGGATTCCTGGGTGGCGCAGTGGTTAAGAATCCTCCTGCCAATGTGGGGAACACGGGTTCGAGCCCTGGTCCGCGAAGATCCCACATACCAGGGAGCAACTAAGCCCCTGTGCTACAACTGAGCCTGTGCTCTAGAGCCCGAGAGCCACAACTACTAAAGCCCTCAAGCCTAGAGCCCATGCTCCGCCAACAGAGAAGCCACTGCAATGAGAAGCCCGCGCAACCCAACGAAGACCCAATGCAGCCAAAAGTAAATAAATAAATATATATATTTTTTTAAGTTGTGGTTTTAAAAAAAGCAAAAAAACAAAAAAACTTTCCAAGGAGGATAATGATAAATACTGATAGCTACCATGTTTCAAGTACTGTTAGAAGCAAGTTATATGAACTAACCCATTTACCTTCAGAACTCTGTCAGGTGGACACCATTAGAATCATCAATCCCATTTCCTAGGTGATGAAACTCAGGTGGGAACTATTAACAGTACAATTCTACTAAGAAAACTTCTCTTCCAGTCTCTTCTGCCTCACTATTCACCCACTCCTTAATGCCTTTCAATTAACTATTTACTCAGAAGTCACCATGCCAACAGTAAGGGAGTAATTAGAGACTTCCCTGGTGGTCCAGTGGGTAAGTCTCCAGGCTCCAAATACAGGGGCCATGGGTTCGATCCCTGGTCAGGGAAGTACGATCCCACATGCCACGGCAAAAATAAATAAATAAATAAGGGAGTGATTAAATAAACATGGTCCTACTACACAACAGAATGCTATGCAGCTGTGAAAAAAAGAATCTGGGACTAAAAAAAAAACAAAACAGAAACAGACTCATAGATACAGAGAGCAAACTGGTGGTTGCCAGAGGGAAGGGGGATGGGGGGTTGGAAAAACAGGTGAAGGGGATTAAGAGGTACACACTCCCATTTATGAAATAAGTCACAGAGATGTAGCCTACAGCATAGGGAATATAGTCAATAATTGTGCCATAACTTTGTATGGTGACAAATTGTAACGACTTATCATGATGATCAATTCACAATGCATATAAATGGCGAATCACTGTGTTGTACATCTAAAGCTAGTAAAATATTGTATGTCAACTATACTGCAATAAAAATAATCATAAATGATTTCTTTTGGCCAGGCCACAGGACTTGTGGAATCTTAGTTCCTCAACCAGGGCTTGAAGCCGGGCCACCGCAGTGAAAGTGCTGAGTCCCAACCACTGGACCACCAGGGAATTCCCGGTTCTTTTAATCTTAAAAAAAAAGAATCTGGAAGCCCTTTTATGGAACAATCTCTAAGACATATTGTTGAGTTTAAAAAACACAAAAACAGAACATGGAATATAATGTCATTTGTTTTTCTTAAATAGACAAACCTGTGTATACCTATCTTTTTCTTAACACATTTGCTTATTATGCATAGAATCACTTGGAAGCATACTTAAGAAACTGCTAGCAATGTTTGCCTCTAAGGGGTCCTGGGTGTCTGGGGGTCAGGAGTGGGGAGGAGACTTCGCCGCATCTTTTTTTTCTTAATTGAAGTATAGTTGATTTACAATGTTGTGTTCACCATTATAACTTTTGAATTTCAATCATGCGAATATATTACTTCTTCAAAAATAAATTAATAAATGTAATATTAGGAAAATTGTGAAAGATTGGGAAATGGGCAAAAAAAGATTAATGTGTAGCTTGTCTAGCTTCCCCATTGGGTTACCTGCACCCGTTCAGTGTTCTGGAGCTATTTACAACTCTGTAACTTGTAGAAGATGAATAGTTATGCAAATGACTCTTCTCCACAGAAATGCAAATGTAATCCCCTGGAATGCAACTGATTATTGCCTGGTGGATACTGAACTGAGTTTTTGCCAGTTTTTGCATCTATTTGTAAATTCAGCATTCCTTCCTTAGGCTTGCAGTACTTTGAATCCACCTTTGAATTGATCATAACACCTTACAAGTACCCTCATTAATAATGAGTGAGACAAAATCTCTGATGTGTTCATTTTATATTTGTATTATTTTTGAGCAGTAATTGTTTTAAAGAAGAAAAGTCATCACTGACGTCCAAGAATCTGCCTCAGCAAGCTTAGTCAGTACTGGGTCCACTTGACCTCTTGCTAACGTTTGATGCTGGATATTTCCGAGTTTCCAAACCACTGCCCCTCCCAGCGACCAGCCCTCCATCTGCATTGACACCTCTAACTCCAGACAGCTCTTTCTAGCCAACGATGCTCCTCATCTGGGCTCTGGAGCCAGCGTGTTGTGTGGGAGGGGTCCATTCCGAGACTCCTCTCTTCCTACCTACAGAACTTGAGCAAGTTATTTCATGTTTTTGCTCCTCAGTTTCCAAGTCTGTGAAGTGGGGATTATAGTCCTCGCCTCAGAGACATTGTGAGGATTATTTAACACAGGCACAGCATGCAGGCTCAAGAAATGTTAAATGTTTTTTCTTTCCTCAAAACCTTTTCATGCAGTCATTTCATCCGCTGCCACAGCAGATTCCAAATCTAACTACCCAGATCCAACCTCTCCCCTGGGCAGGCATCTTCTTGCTGTGGATCCAGGTGGTCTACAAATATGCAGGGAGCCCTCTTTGTACCTCTAAGATTTATTGTCTGTTGCTCCTGTCTTCAAGGAGCTGACAGCTGAGCAGAAGAGGTAATGAGCTATTAAACAAATATATGAATAACATATCAAATTATGAATGTTATGAAGAAAAAACAAAGCAGGGTGAGGGTATAGGGAAGTGACAGGATGGGGGGGCGGTCTGCTTTAGACAGGTGGGTAGGCTTCCAGTGAGGCTGTGACATAGCAGCTCAAGAAGATGGAGCCTTCCAGGTGGAGCTGGCAGCAAATACAAAGGCCCTGAGGCAGGCCTGAGCTTGGGAGCTTGGTGTTTCAGAGGAACAAAAGAAGTCCAAGTGCGGCTGCAGTACTTAAGCATGGAGAAGTGAAACACAGGCTCACTATTTCCTCTGTCATCCGTCCCTTACTCAGATGCAAAATCTTCCAGAACATTCTTTACCCTTCCACACATACACACCCACACCTTGTGCACACCATCTCCAAGTCTACCCCACATGAGAACCCCTTGGAACATGTACACTCAGGACCTGAGCTCCCTGGGACTATGTCACTGTCTTGTGACAAAACCCCAAGTAATTTCCATAACTCTCTACACCTGGCTCTCTACCTATAAAACAGGAACAGTACTTCCTATCTCAAAAAGTTGTACTGAACAGTAAATGAATTAAAGGATATGAAGGGATAAATTAGGAGTTTTGGATTTTCAGATACAAGCTACTATATATAAAATAGATAGGGACCTCCCTGGCGGCCCAGTGGTTAAGACTCCACGCTTTCACTACAGGGAGCACGGGTTCCATCACTGGTCGGGGAACCAAGATCCCACATGCCAAAAAGAAACAAATTAAATAAATAAATAAATAAAATAGATAAACAACAAGGTCCTACCGTATAGCACAGGGAACTATATTCAATGTCCTGTAATAACCTATACTGAAAAAGAATATATATATGTATAACTGAATCGCGTTGCTGTTATTAACCAGAAACGAACACAACATTGTTAATCAACTCTCCTTCAACTTTAAAAAAATTGATTAAAAAAGGTAAAAATAAAGGGTATGGGGCTTCCCTGGTGGCGCAGTGGTTGGGGGTCCGCCTGTTGATGCAGGGGACGCGGGTTCGTGCCCCGGTCCGGGGCGTTCTCACGTGCCGCAGAGCGGCTGGGCCCGTGAGCCATGGCCGCTGAGCCTGTGCGTCCGGAGCCTGTGCTCCGCAACGGGAGAGACCACAACAGTGAGAGGCCCGCGCACCGCAAAAAAAAAATAATAAATAATAAATAAATAAAAAAATAAAATGGTTGAGGGACTTCCCTGGCAGTCCAGTGGTTAAGACTCCGAGCCCCCAAGGCAGGGAGAACGGGCTCTTCGATCCCTGGTCGGGAAACCAAGATCCCACATGCTGCGTAGTGCAGCCAAAAAAATAAAAGTAAAATGGTTGAAAAAAATAAAAAATGAAAGTAATTTGTAGCATGCATGAATTATAGGAAATTCAAGTTTCAGTGTCCGTAAGTAAAGTTTTATTGGAACACCGCCTCGGGCACCCACTTATTATTGTCCAGGCCTGCTTTTATGCTACAGTGGTAGGGTCCCGTAGTTGCAATAGAGTTTCGTATATGGCCCTCCAAGCCTAATATAATTACTGTCTTGTCCTTTACAGAAAACCTCTGCAAATCCCCTTTCAGATGAAAATCCTATCTCTGAATATGGCCTGCAGAGCCCTCTCCAGGCTGGTCCCTAAATCTCTGAGCTCCAAGAGGCCTTTTCTGATTACCCATCTGAAGCCAACTCCCTTACATTTCTGGGGCATCACCTGTTATTTCCTTCCTAGGACATAGCACAACACATAAGCACCTTATTTCTTCGTTTACTTACTTTTTGTCTGGGTACAAAGGAAGGAGCTTCATGAATCAGTTCACTAGTGTTCCCCAGGCTAGCATAGTCCTGGGGCACAGTAGTTGCTCAATAAATATTTGTCCAATGAATGGCATTTTCTTCTTACTTGTAGTTTCTCTACAAGATCTTCAGTAGATCAGTCATGGCCCTGATTTGGATTTTGAACCATCTTGAACAGTACTGAGTTATTATTTGTATACAAATAAAGTTGACCACCAGGAATCTCATCTATGGCAATATATAGAAATGTAAACGAAATAGTTCTCCCCTTCAACTGTTTATTGCACTCCAGCCACCTTACCTACTTTGGGGTCCTGGAAATGTGCTACTTGTCTCCTGTCAAACTAGTTCCCACCCCTTCAGGACCTTTGCGCCTGCTCTTTCTGCTTCAAAGCCAGGACCAAACGTCACCTCCTCCAGGAAGCTCTCTGGGATCATTGCATCAGGTTCAAACAATGGTTTTTGTCTTCCCAGCACTTGGTACATCCTAAAGTTAAGTGTTGTATCCGCTTTTCAAGGCAGGAAACTTGTTTTCATATATACAGTTGTCACCCCAGAGTCCAGAGCAGGTCCAGCACTCAGGACTCGCTCAATGTTTGTTCATTTGAGTGACTAAATTCCTTGAGCTTCTGTACACACTAAAGCTCAAACTGTACAGTTTGCTTGTTAGTGGGTACAGAAAGATGGTTAACATGTACTTGCTGAGTAGCTGGAGTGACTTCTATGGACGTTCACCTCCTTCTACAACTGCCCCTGCGTCCACCTCCCTCCTGGTCATAAGATAATCAGCAGCGTCTGCAGCATCATCTTTACCTTGAGGAGCGGCCGGCACCTACTGAGTTTACCACGTCCAAGCACTGTACGAAGCACAATTTACGTATCATTTAATTAATCCTCCCAATAACTCTGAATCAGGCACTATTATTAACCTCATTTTACAGAAGAGAAAACTGAGGCGCAGAGAGATTAAGTAACGTACTCATCTGAAAAAGGAAGACATTTCTAAGAAAAATGAGGTCTAAGCCCTCTCAGCCTCTAATATTCCAAGAAACAAATACTTTGGAGAAAAGGAACTAATGTAGTCAGGAAACACTCAAAGGTGATCCGAAACCAATTTCCCAACAAAAAAAAAGCACACCAAACCCCCAACAGAAATCCCAGACTTGGGCGATTTGGCCAACACTCAATACTCAGATGCTCTCAGGCCACCAAACCTCGTATTTCCCAGCCAGTTCTGTAAGCCCCAAACCTGGTCATTACCCTTGACCTCTCCTCTCCCACCTCCCATCCCGGAGCCCTGTGGGATTTACCTTCTGAGCGTCTTACACTGTCGATTCCGGCCACGTAACTCCATTCTGCAGAGCTGGTGGCCCGCTCCAGATCCACCATTAGCTATTATCTGGGCAGGAAGGGAACAGCCTCCCACCAGCCCTCAGGCCCCAGTCCGCTCCCATCCCCCACCTTCAGCAGCCAGAGGGATCTTTTGAAATTTCAATTTGGACCAGGACACACCCCCATCTCCCGCCCCCTACCTCTAAAAACCCTTCAAAGGTTTCCCATTGTTCTCAAGCCAAAGTCTTTAATTCTTAACTGGGCCTTCTGGGGTCTGCAGGATTCCCTTCCCCAACTTCAGCTTGGGTCTCAGCTCCAGCCTGACCCCAGCCAGCTTGGGAGGCTCTGAAGCCAGCTAGGCTTCTGGCTGGATGCAAATTCTGACTCTGCCATTCACTCACTGTGTGACCTTGTGCAAGTAACTTAACCTCTCTGGGCCTGTAAAATGTGGATAATGACACATCCCCTAGTGTTGACAGGAGTAAATTAGTTCCTTTAGTAATAGTGTTTATTTGGCACAGTGTCTGGCACCACTTAACTATCACTGTTGTTATCAGGTAACTCCTACTCATCCTTCAAAACCCAACACACAATTCATTTCTTCAGGGTACCCTTCCTGGACTCATTTCCCAATAAATCAGACTGCCCCATGCTATTTGTTGCCCTCATGCTGCTATGGCAATCATAAATGAATACTTAATACAAGTTTAATAACTGGATACAAATTCTTATCATTGACTTCTTATTTAGTGTCTGTTTTGTTCAATTCTGTACCTCCCTCTCATACAGTACGTGCTCAAAATTAATTTAGTGAATGTTGAACAAGTTTTAAGAGTCAGGAAAACTGAAGCCAGCCAGGGGGGTAACCAGGTTACAAAAGGAAGCTACAGTGATTGGTAGGTAAAGCAAAAGTGGGTGTGGCCAGAGGAGCTGCGTGCAGGGGCGGGTCAACCTAAACTCACTACTCAGAATTCACGTGAGAGCAGCTCAAACAAAGGAGCTGCTGAGGAGCTCAAGGCCCCCAGGCGGAAAAGGTGTTACCCTGGGGCTGGAAGTTACATGGGCTTCAGGTCTTCCCATCCTTGCCCCTCTCCCTGCTGTTACCGGCATACACACCCCCGCGCGCCCTCTTCCCCATCTCCCACCTCCCCGGCTCACCAGGACCAGGAGCGCCGACTGGCCCCAATGCTTCTTGTCCCAGTTATACCCCAGGCCTCCGTCAGCCTAACATCAGAACCTCTGTAGGGTGGCCAGGTTTAGCAAACAAAAACAGAGGACACCCAATTAAAGTTGAACTTCAGATAAACAATGAACAGTCTTATAGTCTAAGTCTAAGTCCATCCTGTATTTAATCCAGCACCCCTAACTCTCTGGTCCCATCAAACTCTCGCCAGCAGGGTCTTCTCTTCCTTACCTTTCTGTTTTGGAGTCCTGAGCCTCCATGGAAGAGTCACTCAGCCCCTCTGACCTGCTTCTGCCTCTGGGTAAGGAAGATAACAGCAGGAGCCACCCAGGGTGGAGTTGGGACTCCCAAGAAAATGAGCTACCCAATTCTTAGCACCCAATACAGATGCCATAAAGAGCAACCAGTAAGGCTATTCTTCTACTGGATGTCATCTCCTAAGGGCTCACCACAAAGCTTTCTGAGTTACACAGCATGAGTGGCTGGACCCATTTAACAGAGAGGAAAACTGAGGACAGTTAATCAGTGGGAGGGCCAAGAAGCAAAGTCCCCGGTCTTTGGAAGGCTCATGCTAAAGCTCTTCCTGGCTCTTTGTCAGATGTGAATGTACAGTAAACTGTAAGCTACAGGAAGGCAGGGACTCATCTTGGGTTCTGATGATGGACTCCCAGAGCCTAACACAGTGCCTGGCCCTCAGGAGGTGCGCCATAAATATCTGTGGAATGAGTGAATACAGATCCACCAGAGTCTCCATGACGTAAGAGAGTGCACACTCTTGTATGCTCGCTCGTTCTCTCTCTCTCTCTCTCTCTCTCTCTCTCTCTCCATTCTGTGGATCTTTCTGGGTCTGCCTTTCTGTACTTTCTCCATAGCCCCAACTACATTGGGTTGGTGGGGGGAGAGGAGAGGGATTAAGCTTAAGGCAGATTTTTGTTTTTTTTCTGAAACAAAGCAAAATGACAAAATGCAGATTCAGAAGAAAAGAAACATGACCATGGGAATGTCAAAACAGCCACCTTGGTTGCTTTCTACCTGGGAAAAATTGACTTTTGAGAACGTGATTCAACACAGTTGCATTCTGCATTCATCACTCACCCCATACTTTCCCACCTGTGGCAAATTGCCCTGAAACAATTAGGGGATGAAGGAATTTTCAGGAGAAAAGGATTTTCGAGGGTATCTGAGGAGCTGTGTTGAATCCAACCCAGAGAGCCCACTGAGAATATGGAATCACCTGATGGTCATACGGATTAACTCTCCTTGAGAGTCACCAACGGGTTATGCAGGGGCAACCACGGTACTTGTTCTTCACTGCTCCCACCTGGACCTTAAATCAGACATAAACACTGGGGTCTGACTTACAGAATTATTTTCTATTTCTCACCAATGTTTTCTTTATTCAGAGGTAGGGATGGAATGGCCGCGGGGGATGATAAAAGAAGTCTGGGGTTTGAGACCAATTTGACCAGCATTCTTGCTCTTTGTAATTAACCTGAAGTGACTTGCAGGTCTTCTTAGTTTCATTAAATTCTCACCTTTGGGGCACCACCCCCTTGGCCAATGGCAGCCTAGTCATGGATCTAGACCTGACCAGTGGACCTTTCTCCACGGACGTCTCCTGGAGGAAAGAGACTTTAGCTCCTAGGTCACCTCCTCTAAGAGGCCTTCCTTGATTGCCTTATCTAGTGGCACTGCCCCAGCCCCACCCAGCAATCACCTTCTATGACATCACCCTGTTGTATTGCCCTGTGGTTGTCAGCAATCACCATAGGCTGTTCTTTGTTTGTTGACTTATTGGTCTCTTGGTCTCCCCCAGCTAGGTGTTCAGCCCCAGGAAGACAGGTTGCTGTCTGGCTAGTTCATTCTGGATCCCCAGCCCTAGAAGGCTGCCTAGTCCAGAGTAGACACTGAGCCAGAGCCTGTTATTCCTCTGATGAATAATAATAATAGTAATAATAATAATAACTCATATTAACTGCCTGCTAACTATATACTCAGCAGGGCTCTTAACTTTTTTTTTTTACTTTTTTTTTTTTTTCTTTGTGTGTGTGTGTGTGTGTGTGCTCTCCAGGTGAGGCTCGAATTAACTTTTTTCATATATTAAGCCATTGAATCCTCCCAGCATTGTGAGGTAGGTACCCTGATTATGCTGCTTTGCCCTGGCTGTTCCCTCCCCTTGGAATGCCCTTCCCCAGAAAGCCACAGGACTCACCCCCTCTCTTCATTCTGGACTCTGTTCAAATGCCACCAACTCAGAGGCCCTCCCAGCACCCTCTCATCCTGTGCCCTGCTGATAGGGGCTGAACTTTGTCTCCCCCACCAAGAAGCATAATGAATCCTCCGCTAGGTCAGAATGCGGCCTTTGGGGAAATAGGATCTTTACAGAGATCAAGTGAAAATGGGGTCATGAGGGTGGGCCCTCATCTAATAAGAGTAGTGCCATTATACAAAAAGGACATTTGGACAGACATGCACAGAGGGAGGACGATGTGAAGACACACAGGGAGAAGGCCCTGTGAAGATGGATTGGTCTGAGACTTCTACAAGCCCAGAAATGCCCAAGAGGGCTGGGAAACCACCAGAAGCTAGGAGGAGGCCAGGAAGGATTCCCATGCAGGTTTCAGACGGATCACATCCTCATCCTCGCCGACAACTTGATTTCGGATTTCTAGCCTCTAGAACAGCGAGACAATAAATCTCTGTAGTTGTAAGCCACCCAGTCTGTGGAACTTTGTTCATGGCAGCCTGGGAAGCCAGGATATCTGCTTTCTTTTCTTCCCTGCACTTACTGGCCACCTACTACTGCACGTATTCATTTGTCTGTTTACTCCCAGCACCCACCCTGGGATGCAGGTCTCTCAAGGTCAAGGTCTAACGTTCATGCATCTGTTACAAAGCCTGGCATGGATTTGTTCCTTCCAGAAGCATTTACTGAGTGCCTACTGTGTGCCAGGTTTGGCTGTAAGTGCTGGGGATACAGCAATGAATGTAACAGACAAAAATCCTTGGCTTTTTGAAATTTAGGGTCTCATGAGAAGAGACAGATAATTACAGGAAATGGGGATGAGTGCTATGGAGAAAAATACAGCAGGAAGGGAAATGGGGAGTTTGGGGCGGGTAGCAGTGATAATCAGGGTGGACAGAGGCCTCCATAAGGAGGTGACAGTTGAGTGGAGACCCCAAGGAGATAAGAGAGGAGGCACAGGGATGTCTGGGGAGCACGTTACAAGTAGGGCCCTGGTTCCCAGCCTGGCGATTTTGCCCCCCAGAGGACACTTGGAAATTTCTGGAGATCCGGAGATGCTATGGGTGGCTAGTACATAAAGGCCAGGAATGCACTGACATCCTACAATGAACAGGACAGCCCCCAACGACAAAGCAAATTAGCCAGCCCCAAAGGTCCAGAGCATGAGGCTGAGAAGCCCAAAGGCACAGGGAAGAGGAAGCCCTGCGCTGAGAGATGCCTGCATGTGTTGGGTGCTGGGTGTTGGAGGGATGGCAGGGAGCTCGGCTGGCCCTGCTGGAAGGATTTACACCAGTGGAGGAAATGGTGATGGAGGAGGTGAGAGGGCACCGAGGAAGGGAGGAACAGGAAGGCCTTTGGGGCCATTAACAAGAGCTCAGTTTTTACTCTAGATGAGATGGGAAATTACTGGCACCTTGTCAGCAGAGAGAAAGAGACACAGACTGACTTGTTCTGAGTGATCACCTCTGGCTGTGGGGCTGAAAAGAGACAAAATGACAGGGACGATGGCAGAGGAGGGAGACCAGTGGGGAGGCTGTTGGAATATTCCAGGCCCCAGGTGAAGGTGGCTCGGACCAGAGTGGAGACTGAGGAGGTGGAGAGAAGGGGTAAGATTCTATATCTGCTTGGAAAGTCCAGCTGACAGGGTTTGTGTGGGGTGGGAGAGGCCTGGATGACTTCAGGGTTTGAGGGCCTGAGCTGCTGGAGGATGGAGTCAAAGGGGCCGAGATGGGGAAGCAGGTGGGGAGGAAGCGAGAGGGGGCAAGGGACTATATCAGTCACCCAGCTGAGGTCGAGGAAGCAGATGGATAGCCCAGTGCAGGGGGGGAGTTTGGGCTGGGGATATACATGTGGGAGAGGCATCAGCATACACATGGGACTTAAAGCCATGGTAGGTGATGAGATCACCTAGAACTGGGGGTTCTAAGGGACAAGAAACAGGTCCAGGGACTTCCCTGCTGGCACAGTGGTTAAGAGTCTGCCTGCCAATGCAGGGGACACGGGTTTGAGCCCTGGTCCGGGAAGATCCCACATGCCGCGGAGCAACTAAACCCGTGCGCCACAACTACTGAGCCTGTGCTCTAGAGCCCACGAGCCACAACTACTGAGCCTGTGTGCCACAGCCACTGAAGCCCGCGCACCTAGAGTCCGTGCTCCGCAACAAGAGAAGCCACCGCAATGAGAAGCCCGCGCGCCACAACGAAGAGTAGCCCCTGCTGGCCGCGACTAGAGAAAGCCTGTGTGCAGCAACGAAGACCCAACACAGCCCAAAATAAATAAATAAATTTAAAGCAACGGGTCCAAGGGCCAATCCCTGGGGCTCTCCACGGTTGGAACATTTGGCCCACAAAGATTCCAAGAAGCCTCCTGTGATGTGGGAGGATAGAGGGGCTTCCTAGAACCCTAGGTAGGAAAGTGTGTGAAGGAGGAAGGCGTCCACTGCCTCATCAAATGCTCCTGATCGGGCAGGTTGGCCGAGGCCTGATAACTGACCATTGATTGGGCTTAGCAACGGGGTGGTCACAGGTGACTATCACACAGGAGCACTTGATATCATCTTTTTTTTTTTTTTTTCTTTTTTTTTTGTGGTACGCGGATCTCTCACTGCCATGGCCTCTCCCATTGCGGAGCACAGACAGGCTCCGGACACGCAGGCTCAGCGGCCATGGCTCACGGGCCCAGCCGCTCCGCGGCACGTGGGATCCTCCCGGACCGGGGAACGAACCCACGTCCCCTGCCTCGGCAGGCCGACTCTCAACCACTGCCACCAGGGAAGCCCTGATATCATCTTTGTTGATGGAAAGTCTGAGACATCCTCAAAAGATGGGCATTTCAAAAAAATATATAAATAAAAATAAATAAATAAAAAAGATGGGCATTTCAAGCCATGTAAAAGAAACAGAGGAAGAGATGTGGGTTCAGTCCTGGCTAGGGCATTTCCTAATCGTGTGACCTTGGACAAGTTCCTGCCTACCCCAGTTACCCCCAACACTGTCAGGGTAGATGAGATCATGATAAGTAAAGAGGCTCTCAGCCCTGTAAACACCTTACAGGGGCCAGCGATTGTTGCCGACTGAGCATTTCTGTAAAGACAACACCGCTGAAATCAACACTCAAGGTCGCTCAGCTTCTGCTGACATCATTCCTCAGAGAACAGACTGAGAATTCTCAACCTTTCAAGAATGGCACGTGCTGTTAGCATGACGTCCAAAATCTTTGTGCTTCCTGGCAAGGATATAATGCATGTATTAATCTAAATGATTTTGAATAGGAAATGAATGCACATAGTAAAGAATTAAAATATAGAAAGGTATCCAGGGAAAAACTAAATCTCCCTCCCATCCCTGATCGTTTGATGCCCTCCCCAGAGGCAACGACAAGCACCAGTTAGCAGAAAGCGCCTGTGCATCTTCCCCAGCATGAGACCCTCCCCCTCCTCTTTCTGTTGACATAAACAGTGGCATGTCCCCTGCACTGCTCTGCTCCTTGCTTTCTGCACTCATCAGTCTGTCTTGGAGAATTGCTCCCTATCCATAGCCGGAGACCTGGTTTACTCTTTTTTTAAAAAAAAAATAAATTTATTTACTTATTTATTTATTTATCTTTGGCTGCGTTGGGTATTCATTGCTGAGTGTGGGCTTTCTCTAGTTGCAGCGAGCGGGGGCTACTCTTCCTTGTGGTGTGTGGACTTCTCATTGCAGTGGCTTCTCTCATTGCAGAGCACGGGCTCTAGGCGCGCGGGCTTCAGTAGTTGTGGCACACGGGCTTAGTTGCTCTGTTGCATGTGGGATTTTCTCAGACCAGGGCTTGAACCCGTGTTCCCTGAATTGGCAGGTGGACTCCTAACCACTGTGCCAACAGGGAAGCCCTATATATATATATATATATATATATATATATATATATATATATATATATATATATTCTTTTTCATATTCTTTTCCATTATGGTTTATCACAGGATATTGAACACAGTTCCCTGTGCTATACAGGTAGGACCTTATTGTTTATCCATTCTATATATACTAATAGTTTGCATCTGCTAATCCCAAACTCCCAGTCCTTCCCTCTCCCACTCTCTCCCCCTTGGCAACCACAAATCTGTTCTCTATGTCTGTGAGTCTGTTTCTGTTTCATAGATATGTTCATTTGTGCCATATTTTACTTTTTTGTTGGCCACACTGTGCAGCTTGCAGGATCTTAGTTCCCCAACCAGGGACTGAACCTGGGGCATAGCAGTGAAAGCACGGAGTCCTGACCACTGGACCACCAGGGAATTCCTTGTGTTGTATTTTTTTTTTCCTTGTGTTGTATTTTAGATTCCACATGTAAGTGATATTATATGGCTTTCTCTTTATTTTTGGCTTTCTCTTTCTGACTTACTTCGCTTAGTATGTATCATAATTTATTTAACCATTTCTCATGGATGGACATTTGAGTTGTTTCCAGTCTTTGGCTATTATGAACAGTGCAACAATAAAGATTCTTATTTGTCTGTCTTGGGCAAGGGTTATCCATAGGAAAAATTCCTAGAAGTGGAATTGCCTGATTAATGGGTCTTGGTATATTTCAGCTTTGGTGTAAATATAGGGTGTGTGTCTTGAAAATTTGATTATTTTTCTTTCTTTTTTTTTTTTTACCATGCTGCGAGGCTTGCAGGATCTTTTAAAAATATATATATACAAGTTTATTTATTTATTTTATCTTTGACTGCGTTGCGTCTTGTTGCTGCGCGCAGGCTTTCTCTGGTTGCGTTGAACGGGAACTACTCTTCATTGCAGTGCGTGGGCTTCTCACTGTGGTGGCTCCTCTTGTTGCGGAGCACGGGCTCTAGGCTTGCAGGCTTTGGTAGTTGCAGCACGCGGGCTCAGTAGTTGTGGCTCGTGGGCTCTAGAGCGCAGGCTCAGTAGTCGTGGCGCACAGGCTTAGTTGCTCCGTGGCATGTGGAATCTTCCTGGACCAGGGCTCGAACCCCTGTCCCCTGCACTGGCAGGAGGATTCTTAACCACTCTGCCACCAGGGAAGTCCGGCTTGCAGGATCTTAGTTCCTGACCAGGGATTGAACCCACACCCTCGGTAGTGAAAGCACGGAGTGCTAACCACTGGACCACCAGGGAAATCCCTTGAAAACTGGATGTTATTGACACATTGCCAATGTGCATGCTACTTGATCGTCTGAGAGAGGTACGTGAAGGCAATGTTTTAGGAGTTTCCTTTTGTATGTATTGGGGTGGGGGCAGATTTGGGGTGACAGTCTCTGAGACCTGAGGAGGCTGGGTACTTCTGGAGCAAGTCCACAGCCTGGGGCTGGACATTCTAAGGAATAGATGCTCCTTCTTCTGATAGAGCTATGGCAGGCCTGCTGGGAAGACAGCAGAAGATATTAGCAGAATAGATATTTACCAAACTCACACTGTATAAGCTCAGAGTTCAGCCCTTAGGCCGTGCAAGGAGAGATTCCTCAAAAAACAAACAAACAAACAAAGACAAAAAAAAATCCCTAGCATGTAGTGCAAGGAGATGAAGTCAAAAGTTAATATGGGAATTAGATTAAAAGCTAGAGAACAGTAAGAATGCCAGGATGCACACCTGCTACACGCTGAGTAGCAGACACAGAATACTGGAGGTTTTTTGGATAAGAAATTGGGTGAGTTTGGATGTACAAGCTTATAGGAACAGGTGGCATTTGTTCTACGCTGGGCAAAGCAGTGTCATCTCCTGTAAAAATGTCAGGACAATCCCCTAGGCTTGGAGTGCTTATTGTCTCCAGCTAGCTATGGGGAAACTGGGGGTCAGAGAAGCTCAGCCAGTGGTGCCCAGCAAGTAAACGGCAGCATCAGGATGTGAACACTGTTCTTTCTGACATCAAGTCCGGCTTTTTTTTTTTTAAAAATAAATGTATTTATTTATTTATTTTGGCTGTGTTGGGTCTTCGTTGCTGCACACGGGCTTTCTTTAGTTGCGTCGAGTGGGGGCTACTCTTCATTGTGATGCGTGGGCTTCTTTTTTAAAAAATAAATACATAAATAAATATTTATTTATGTATTTATTTTTGGCTGTGTTGGGTGTTCGTTGCTGCGCGCGGGCTTTCTCTAGTTGCAGTGAGCGGGGGCTATGCGGTGCACGGGCTTCTCATTGTCGTGGCTTCTCGTTGTGGAGCACAGGCTATAGGCATGCATGCTGCAGTAGTTGTGGCACATGGGCTCATTAGTTGTGGCTCATGGGCTCTAGAGCACCGGCTCAGTAGTTGTGGTGTACAGGCTTAGGTGCTCTGCAGCATGTGGGATCTTCCTGGACCAGGGCGCGAACCCGTGTCCCCTGCATTGGCAGGCGGATTCTTAACCACTGGTGCACGGGCTTCTCATTGTGGTGGCTTCTCTTGTTGCAGAGCACAGGCTCTAGGTGCGTGGGCTTCAGTAGTTGTGGCATGCAGGCTCAGTAGTTGTGGCTCACAGGCTCTAGAGCACAGGCTCAGTAGTTGTGGCACACGGTCTTAGTTGCTCCGCAGCATGTGGAATCTTCCCGGACCAGGGCTTGAACCCGTGTCCCCTGCATGGGCAGGTGGCTTCTTAGCCAATGCGCTAGCAGGGAAGCCTCAGGGCCCGCTTTTAAAGACACCCAAGGAGAGCTTCCTGGAGTGGGTCATGCTTGAGCTGGGAAGGACAGGTCAGACTTCGAAACTCAGAAAGTACCAGGAGGCCCCTGCCAGGCAGGGGACACTCAGGCGGTCAGACTCCAGAAGGTGGAAACACTTCCTGGCCCAGGACCTGAGAGTGTGCGTGCTAGCATGTGGATGAAGCTCAGAGACATCACACTGAGAGAAATAAGGCAGAAACAGGATGAATGTCGTGTGATCCACTTATAAGAGGGACCTGGACAGGCAACTTCACAGAGACAGAAGGTAAAAAGATGGTTACCAAGATGTGGAGGGATGGGGGATGGGGGATGGGGAGTGAACACTGAATGAGTTTGGAGTTTCATTTTGGGAAGATGAAAAAGTTCTGGAGATGGATAGTGGTGATGGTTGTACGATAATGTGAATATACTTGGGCCTTCCCTGGGGGTCTAGTGGTAAAGAATCCGCCTTACAATGCAGGGCACACGGGTTCAATCCCTGGTCGGGGAACTAAGATTCCACACGCCATGGGGCAGCTAAGCCCAAGCGCCACAACTACTGAGCTGGAGAGCCTCAACTGGAGCCCACGTGCCGCAAACTACAGAGCCCATGCACCCTGGAGCCCGCACGCCACAACTAGAGAGAAGCCCACTCGCTGCAACTAAGACCTGATACAGCCAAAAATAAAATAAATAAATAAATAATAAATCTTTAAAAGAAACAATGAGAATGTACTTAATGCCACTGAACTGTACACTTAAAATGGTTAAAATGGTAAATCTATGTTGTGTGTATTTACCACAATTTAAAGAAAAAAGCCTGAATCATCCTTGCCTCCTCTCTTACATGTATACACACACACACACACACACACACCCCAGCAGGTCCTAAGCCCTTCACTTCAAAATAAATCTGAAAAATAGATAACCAACAAGGGGGACTTCCCTGGTGGTACAATGGTTAGGGCTCTGCGCTTCCACTGCAGGGGGCATGGGTTCGATCCCTGGTTGGGGAACTAAGATCCTGCAAGACGCGCAGCACAGCCAAAAAAAAAAGATAACCAACAAAAACCTACCATATGGCACAGGGAACTATACTCAATATTCTGTGATAACCTACAAGGGAAAAGAATCTGAAAAAGTACATATATATTTATATATATATATATATATATATATACACATAATACATATGTATAACTGGATCACTTTGCTGTCCACCTGAAACTAACACAATATTGTAAATCAACTGTACTCCAATCAAAATCAATCAATCTGAGTCCAGCTTCTCCTCAGCACCCTCCCTGCTCCCTACCATAACACAATCCACACCATCACCATCTCCCGCCTGCCTCAGTGAGGGTGTTAGTTGCCTCAATGGACCTGCTTCCACCCCTGGTCAGGCCACAGTCCATTCTCCACACTCCGGACAGGGTGACAGTCAGATCAGGCCCCTCTTCTGATCAGAATCTGCCTGGGGCTCCACCCCACTGTGAAGTTAGAATCTGTACCATGACTTGAAAGTGATGGAAATGCTTTAGAACCAGACAGAAGTGGCGGGTACACAGCATTGTGAACATACCATGTGCCACTGAATTGTTCACTTTATTTTTTTTAGAAAGCAATTAATTTTTTAAATATTTCTTTATTTGGCTGCACCAGGTCTTAGTTGCGGCACTCGGGATCTTCAGTGGAGCGTGCGGGCTTCTTAGTTGCAGCATGCATGCAGGATCTAGTTCTCCAACCAGGGATTGGACCCGGGCCCCCTGCATTGGGAGCACGGAGTCTTACCCACTGGACTACCAGGAAGTCCCCGAATTGTTCACTTTAAATGGCTAATGTTAAGCGAGTTTCATGTCAAAATATTTTGAAAGCTGGCTGCAGTCCAGCTAAAACACTAAGAAGGTTCTATAGTGTAGAAGTGGGGGTCACTAAACTTGTAACTCTAAAGAGGACCAGACAGGAACAAGCCCACTCGAGAATGAAGTTTGCACGAGTTAAGAAACAAGGCCCCCAGGCTCTACACGATCTGTCCTCCAAGCCCCATCTCTCTGGTGTCCTCTCCTTCCCACCCTCGCAGCTCACCCCACTCCTTCCGTGATGCGCCTCCACCTGTTCTTTCTCCACATTGAAATCCTCAGGCCTCAGGGCCTTTGCACTTGCCATTCTCTCTCCTTGGAATGCTCTATTCTCATATACTTCTTGGCACCTCCCTCCTTCATTCAGGTTGTTACCCAGAAATCACCTCTCTGGTTATTCTGTTTAAAATAGCACCCTCAGCCCACCCCATCATTCCATTCTCCTCTCACCCTGCTTTGTTTCTCTTCCTATACTTATAGTTACAGGCTGATTTGTATCACCCCCACCCCCTGATTCATATATTGGAGTCCTAACCCCAGTCTCTGTAAATGTGACTTTACTAGGAGATGGGGTCTTTACAGAGGTCATCACGTTAAAAGGAGGCCTTTAGGGTGGGTCATAATCTAATATGACTGGTGTCCTTATAAGAAGAAGAAATTTGCACACAGAGACAGACTCACACAGAGGGAAGATAATAGAAACAGATGCAGGGCTGGGACTTCCATGGTGGTCCAGTAGTTAAGATTCTGTGCTTCCTTTGCAGGGGGCACGGGTTCAATCCCTGGCTGGGGAACTAAGATCCCACATGCTGCAAGGCACGGGCAAAAAAAAAAAAAAAGAACCAGATGCAGGGAAAAGATGGCCATCTACAAACCAGGGAGAGAGGCCTGGAAAAAATCCTTCCCTTATAGCACTCAGAAGGAAACAACCTCGCCCACACACTGATTTTGGACTTCTAGTCTGTAGAACTGTGAGACAATACATATCTGTGGTTTAAGCCACCCAGTCTGTGGCACTTTGGTATGGCAGCCCTAGCAAAAGTACCAACTTAGCCACTATCTGTCCTATTCTGTATGTGTTTGTCTCCTGTCTGTCTCCCCACCTGCTCCACCACCACTGGAAGACCAGCTCCATGATCACCACGGGTTTCTATCTGTTTTGGTCACTGCTGTATGTATGTGCAGGGCCTGGGATGTGTCTGGCAGGTTGTAGAGAGTTGGTACATTTCCGGGAAGGAATGAAAGAATGCATGTGTCTGGGCTTCCCTGGTGGCGCAGTGGTTGAGAATCCGCCTGCTGATGTAGGGGACACGGGTTCGTGCCCCGGTCCGGGAAGATCCCACATGCCGCGGAGCGGGTGGGCCCGTGAGCCATGGCCGCTGAGCCTGCGCGTCCGGAGCCTGTGCTTCGCAACGGGAGAGGCCACAAAAGTGAGAGGCCCGCGTATCACAAAAAAAAAAAAAAAAAGAATGCATGTGTCTGCTCCATTCCTGGGGGAGTGAGTGTGTTGAGCTGAAGGGTTGTGTAGGGGAGCTATGAGTTAAGTTTAGACTGAGGGGTGGGTAAGGATAAGAAAAACATGCTGTCTTATCCAGCATTCAGTCACTATTCTCCAAATACATCAAACCCTGTATGAAGTGTTACAGAGGAGAAAATCAAGGTTCAGAGAGGGGAAGTGTAGTAGGCTGATGAATGGCCCCCAAAGACATCAGAACCTGTAACTGTTACCTCGTTTGGAAAAGGCGTGATTGCAGATGTGATTAAACGGAGGGTGTTGAGATGCGAGATTATCCTGGGTTATCCAGGTGAACCCTGAATGCAACCCCATGTATCCGTCCCTCTAAGAGAGAGGCAGTGAGAGATTTGAAGATGGAGAGGAGGAGGCCATGGCGCCAGGGAGGCAAAGACTGGAGTGATGTGGTCACAAGCCAAGGAAAGCCAGCAGCCCTCAGAAGCCGGAAGAGCAGGGAATGGCTCCTCCCCTTGGAGCCTCCAGTTCTGCTGACATCTTGATTTCCACCCAGTGACAGTGCTTTTCGCCTCCTGGACTCCAGAACTGTGAGAGAATACATTTCTGTTGTTTTGAGCCAAACAAAAACAAAAGCAGCCTAACTCTGTATAAGGAGTCTGAGGGTCAAGGACACTACGCGAGCCTGTACCCCATCCGCTGCCCACACTCTGGACAGAGCCACCATCATCTCATGCCTGGACCTCCGTGTACGGCTTCCTTCCCGGTTCCCTCACATCCATGCTTATCCCCCAACCATACTACCTTCCCCACACTTAGAGTGACCTGAGGATTGGGTTCCTCCTCACCTCAAAACCCTGCCTTCGGCGACTTCCCTGGCGGTCCAGTGGTTAGGACTCGGCGCTTTCACTGCCAGGGCTGGAGTGCGGTCCCTGGTCAGGGAACTAAGATCCTGTATGCCGTGTGGCCCAAAACCAACCAACCAACCCTACCTTCTCATGGCACTTTGGATCGCTCCCAAAATTCCTGACATAGCCTCTAAGGCCCAGCCCAGGGGTCCAGAACGTAAATGTTTACAGGGGTCCAACACTTTAAGGCCAATGAGGAACTCAGTTTCAACTTCGTAAGTTTTTTTTTTGTACGCGGGCCTCTCACTGTTGTGGCCTCTCCCGCTGCGGAGCACAGGCTCCGGATGCGCAGGCTCAGTGGCCATGGCTCACGGGCCCAGCCGCTCCGCGGCATGTGGGATCTTCCCAGACCGGGGCATGAACCCGCGTCCTCTGCATCGGCAGACGGATTCTCAACCACTGCGCCACCAGGGAAGCCCCAACTTCATAAGTTAAAGCTCCATCTCCAGCCCTCCTCAGCTCCAACTGTTAGCTGCTGCTCAGAAATGTGAGCCCAATATGGCCAGATCTTATGTTTTCTTAAGAAAATCTAGAAATTCAGATTTTTATGGAAAACCACTCAAAAAAACCAAAAAAAAAAAAGAACCCACCCCGCAGCTCAGTCCATTTTTTAAAAATATGGAACAGGCAAAATTTTACATGGGTGCTTCACGGGCCTCTCCAGCCCATGAACCACGGGTTCTTGACTTCAGGGCCGCTGCTATGAGCCCTGCTGGCCTCTCTCTCTTCCTTGCATGTCAGCTGGGCTACTTTTAGTTTTAGTTTTAGTTCCTAAAACTGAGCCCCTGCTTCTGCCTTCCAGCTCTTTCCTCTGCTCTGAATGATGCCCTGCTTTGCCTCCCTCTGAGCCTGAGGGCGCACTGACTCATCTGCTTCTCAACTTCCACAGAATTCTCCTGAAAAAGCCCGCTCTGGCCGCCCCCAGCTACGTTAGCCCCCTCGTCCCAGTTTGAATCTTCCTTTACTCCTTTTTGGTTCCTTCATGGTGCTTACCACACTGGGAAGAATCGATTCATTGGGGAGATCTCTTGTGGAATTCAGGGCTTCCCTGGTGGCGCAGCGGTTACGAATCCTCCTGCCAATGCAGGGGACATGGGTTCAAGCCCTGGTCTGGGAAGATCCCCACATACCAGGGAGCAACTAAGCCCGTGAGCCACAACTACTGAGCCTGCGCGTCTGGAGCCCATGCTCCGCAACAAGAGAGGCCGCCGCAATGAGAAGCCCGCGCACCGCAACATAGAGTAGCCCCCGCTCACCACAACTAGAGAAAGCCCGCACGCTGCAATGAAGAGCCAACGCTGCCAAAAATAAAATAAATGAATTAAACTTGTGGAATTCAATCTCCCCCTCCCAGGATGTCACTTCTGAAATGTACCTGTCTTTCTGCACATCTTTTTCACATCCTTTTGCAGGGCGTCCCTGGCCTGGCACAGGTCCCTCATGTGGTCCATGCCCAGTTAGGTGTGACCATGTGACTAATGTAGGGCCACCTCAGTCACTGGGCTCAGAAGGGAAGTGATTTGCCTGAGGTCACATGGCCTGAAGGTGCCTGAGCTGGGTTTGAACCCAGGGCTGTCTGATTCAGGGCAGAGCTGCTTCTTTCCTGAGCAAAGGAGAGAACTCACGTGACTCCTTTCTAAGCGTTTAAGATGCTCTCCTGCTTGACTGTATCCAGGTTGGACCAAGGATGTGGGGATGGCCTGGCACTGACCACCCCGGGGATGGTGGAGTGATGAGACGGGTGGAACTGAGGGTCCTGAGGGACCATGTGGAGCTGAGCTGTCCTTCAGGCTCCCATGAGACCAGCGTCCCTCCCTGCTCCTGTGCTGAGCAAGTCTGGGAGCTGACTGACTGCAGGAGATCCTTGCTCCTGGAATGTAAGACTGAACCCACTAAATTAGCTTACTTATCAAGGCTGAGACTCACCCTTGCTTTGTTGTGTCCACCCGTCCAAAGCTCTCATGTCAGACTCTGCCAGTTCCAACTAGTTCCCTGTCTGGCAAGACCTGTCGAGAAATCACCCAGTTCAAGGCCCTACGGTCCTCTAAGTCTCCTCCCCTGACTTCTGCCTTCTGAGATACTACTGACTCTCTCAACGTGCTTTGGCTTGAACAACAAGCTTTTTGGTGACTATTTCGAGGAGTGAGAAGCCGACGCTGGAGTCCCTTGATGAGCAATCGAACTTTTACAACAATCAATCCATTGCCTGATAGAGAAAGAAACTCACATGGGCAAGTTGATGCTGATGTCAGCATATTAAGCATAAATCATATCCTGTAAAATTGCCCTGGGAAGCCCTTCCTGGCACCATTGTTGACAGTCCATACTACCTCTCAGTTAGTCCAGACTGGACAGCTCTCCCTCTTCCATTAGAACAAAGTAACTGTTTCTCCGGGCTCTAGATGAAGCAGTTGTTTAGAGGTAAGCTGTATGCAAATATGCATCTTTGATGGCTAGAATCACACTTACTATAAGGAGTGGACTGGGGTTACCAACTCCTCCTAGTTTGCTTGGGATTGTCCCAGTTTTCTTTTTCTTTTCTTTTTTTTGGTCCCAGTTTTCTAGAACTGAAAATCCCACATCCCAGGCCAACAGGGACTGTTTGGTCACCCTAAAACAGAGCTGCCCTGGGAGAGGCACACTTAAATCAAAGCTGACCCAAGGACCAGGGGGGATAAGTGTCCATCACTGCCTTCCTCAGATCCTCAAGCTCCAGTGGGTTGGTGGATAGACTCAACTACAAAATTTAAATTTTTTTAAAAAATAAATTTATTTATTTTTGGCTGCGTTGGGTCTTCATTGCTGCACGCAGGCTTTCTCTAGTTGCTGCGAGTGGGGGCTTCTCTTCATTGCGGTGTGCAGGCTTCTCACTGTGGTGGCTTGTTGCAGAGCACAGGCTCTAGGAGCGTGGGCTTCAGTAGTTGTGGCTCGCGTGCTCTAGAAAGCAGGCTCAGTAGTTGTGGCGCATGGGCTTAGTTGCTCTGCGGCATGTGGGATCTTCCCGGACCGGGGCTCGAACCTGTGTCCCCTGTACTGGCTGGCGGACCCCTAACCACTGTACCACCAGGGAAGTCCTGGTAGGTGGATTCTTAACCACTGTGCCACTGTCCCTTGTCTGTTTAAGAAAATACACCCAGCTAGAAATAAAATGTTTTTTAACACAGATTTCTTTGTAAAGTGTGCGGATCTATGTGTTTGGGTAAATTAAAGGGATTTCAAATGAGGATCCACTACTTCAGTCTCTGTAACTACACACAACCTGCATGTGAGTTCTAGGAGTTAATCTGCTTTTTTTTACCAGAAACTCTCCATTTCTTGAGTGTAGACATCAGCTGTGGGTCCCTTTGTTCTCTGCCTCTGTTAGGGGAAACTGACTGAAACCACCCACCCTGGCCAGGCACCACAGTAACCATTTGCACGGGTTACTTTAAGACAGGAGGACCTGGTAAGGAACACGTAACTAACAAGCTACCACCAACAGGAAGAATTCGGGAAAGGTCAAAGGAGAGAGGAGACAGCCAGTCCATATGTCCTAGCAACCTCCCAGAATCCTTCTCGCTGGAATCCATCTTGGCTGAGTGAGCATGCACCATCAGGAAGGACCCTGAGTCAGAATGACTGGCCAGAGACAACCCAGAAACTAACCCCATTACGGTAAAACCCCAGACTGTGAGTCACGTGGCAGAGCAGTTCTCCTGGGGTCCCTGACCCTCCTGTTCTCCCCACCTGGCACCCCTTCCCAATAAATTCTCTTGCTCTGTCAGCACCTGTGTCTCCTCGGACAATTCATTTCCGAGTTTTAGACAAGAGCCCACTCTCGGGCCCTGGAAAGGGTCCTCCTGGAGCTCACATCCAGGTACTTAGTAAACTGTTCCTTTATTTGTTCCTCTGTTCGTTCATTCTAGGGACAGTAGAATGTACACTTAGAAAAGTTTGCCTTAAGGGCCCCCAATTTAAATTTCTAACAGTGGCTACACTGTGGAGTCCACAGTACATCGTTATTAATCATTAACTCACCTTCCTGGTGTGCATTTCTATTTTTGTATGTTAATTTGTTCTCTGCTTAAGGGGAAGAAAATTCTGTTGCTGTAACAAAATGTAGGCTTTTTAACAAGTCTGCCTTTGCCTGGCCTGGCCTGGCCACCCCTCCTCCTCCTCCTCCCAGTCCTTCATTCTGAGTGAGATCTACCCTAGTGACTAAGAAAGCTGCCTCTGGAGCAGGGCTGGGACCTGGGGGAGACCAGAGGGGCCCAGGGCCTCACATTTAAGGAGGCGCTTGCTCTCAGGCACCCGCTCAGCACTCGCATGACCCTGAGTGGCAGCACCTCCTTAAATGCTGCTTTCTGGGTGCCTCCTCACCCCACCCCAGTCCCAGCCTGCTTTTCAGAGTCCAGGGCTGTAGAGACCTGGCTCTGTGACAGACCAGGATGTGGCCAAGCCCAGTGATGGGGGTTTTAGGCTAAGACTGAGTGTCTTGGTGAGGATTAGGTGAGAAGGTGTTTGTAAGGGGATTTGCACTGTGCTTTGCATACTTGCAAATGCTTAACTGTTTGCTTCCCTTTTACCAATTCTTCCCCTAGCCAAGGCCCAGGCCAGGAGCCTTCTGGGGTTTCTCTAGTTTCTTCCTCATAAACCCAGGAGAAGCCTGCATCTCAGTTCTCATTCTACAGATGAGGAAACCAGGCTCTGAACCCAGGTCTCCCTCTAATTCCAGCTCTTTCCTAACTACCCAGAGGTGGTGGCTTTATTATAAATAGCAAGTTAGGTGCTTCTTGGTTGGGGGTTTTCAATCCTCACTGGTGTCAATATTACCTGAGGAGTTTGTAAAAGCACAGGTGCTTTGGGAAATTCTGAATCAATTGCTCTGGGGAGAGGACCACGCATTGATACAGTTTTTAAAGAGCTCCAGGGGGCTTCCCTGGTGGCACAGTAGTTGAGAGTCCGCCTGCCGATGCAGGGGACACGGGTTCGTGCCCCGGTCCGGGAAGATCCCACATGCCACGGAGCGGTTGGGCCCGTGAGCCATGGCTGCTGAGCCTGCG